>NC_143501.1:12702142-13376428 GCF_051622355.1 Phaseolus vulgaris
AAGCCAATCTTCATTATATATATAGTGAGATCATAGTGGTCTTGCAAAAAGGTAAAGGGACAAGTTTCCAAGTGTTGCTGGCATGTAGAGGAACCATTTCCTTTAACACTGCATGTTGCCAATTGGGATTAACCATGACTTCATTTATAGGAATGGACACCAAATCCAAGGAAGAGATGAGGGAGAAATAAGAGGGAGATAGTTAGTCATAATTAAGGGAAATAAATATTGAGGGTTAGGGCTGAGAAGGTCAAATACTTTTTTGAAAGGCAATTGGATTGTCATGTATAAGTGACATTGGCAAAGGGATAGTTAGAACAGGAGATGACACTATAAGAGTAGTACATGTGACTGTTGGTGCATGTTTTGGACGTAAAATACGTGGAGCAAAGGTAACTATTGGAGCTAAAACAATAGGAAAAACAAGTGAAACATAGTGAGGACCATGTTCAACGGTAGAACAACAGAAGAATGGAGATTTTTGGGCATACTGGGTTTTTTTTAGATTTTTAAACTTGATAACATGTGTTGTTTTAGTTATTTAATTATCTTATCAGTTTGACAATTAATATTTTGTTGGTGTATGAACTTGTTTATTTCAATATTATGGAATTGGTATCATGAAATTTTTTTAATTAAATTTTTTGTATTTATGAGTCTATGAATCGGGTTTTCATACCTCCCACGAATCTGAGTAGACTCTCGAGTCTGATAACCTTGGTAGGAACCAAAAGGCATAATTTTTCTTGGCTAGGGGTAACTGAGGAGTTGATGATCAAGATATGGGGAGGCTTGGGTGATACATGCAATCGACAATCATAGTTGGTACAATCCTCCAAACTTGGGACATGAGACAAAATTTAGGGAAAGGTTGAGAAGGGGATATATTTTTTTATGCCATGAATTGGGATTTGAGAACCAGATCCTTGCCCCCTCTCCTGGATTGCATGATGTCCTGCTTGTTATACAAACCTTCCTCTTTACAAACTACTGACTTTGTCTTTCTTTGTTGAAATTCCCTTTCTATGCTGTCTTTCTTAAATCTACAGAATTGGCTTTCCTTACCTTAATTGGATTGGTTTCATACGAGTACAACTGAATTTATTTAATATTTCTGTACTGGTGCAGTTTGAGTACTGATGGATTTTTTTTCTCTACATGTGAAAATTGATCTTTTCTGATTTTGTATTTCATGGTCTCTAAAAGTTTGCATCATGGATATTCTGTATTTCATTATAGGATGTTTCAAACTCTTTCTCATGCTGAACTTCTGTATGTACTATCAGGAACTTGTCCATTATTTGAAGCACGCTTGCCCTGCTCATCTTTATGCAACTTCAATTTCACCGCCAGCTGCACAACAAATAATATCTTCGATTAGAGTTATTCTTGGAGAGGATGGTTCGAATAGAGGTTATGGCTTGCACTTGTTATTTTTTGCTTTGCATTTGTATTGTTCAATGGTTTTTTACAAGCATCAATCCAAATAATATTCATCTGCCTTGTTTACCATGCATTGAAAGTAAGCTGTTTCCATACAGGTGCCCAGAAACTAGCACAAATTCGAGAGAATAGCAACTTTTTCAGGTCAGAACTGCAGAAGATGGGATTTGAGGTTCTTGGGGATAATGATTCTCCAGTAATGCCAATCATGCTTTACAACCCAGCCAAAATCCCCGCATTCTCAAGGGAGTGCCTCAAGCAGAATGTGAGAACATAAATATCTAACTATTTACGCTCCTTGTTTTATATATCATGGATTTGTTAATTAATGTTAGCAATTCTTGAAATCAGGTTGCTGTTGTGACAGTGGCATTTCCTGCAACCCCACTGCTACTCGCAAGAGCACGTATATGCATATCTGCTTCCCATTCAAGGGAAGACCTTATCAAAGCCTTGCAGGTGTGCATTTGAATTTTCATTCAATTGTTATCATTTTGAAAAATACACGAATGATTAGAATGAAACTTAGTGCAAGCTGCCTTGTGACCTGGAGGGTTAAGGGTTAAACCCTAAAATAGCTGCTGCTTGTGGGGAGCAAGACTGCATACGTCTATCATTCCTAAACCCCACAATGCACTGGGTCATCTTCTATTTAACATTTCAATAAGTAATAAGGTTTTATGCAACATTATTCTCTTCCATTCTAAGAAAATGTATTTTCTATTCAAAGTAAATTCCCTTTTTCATCTCCTCTGCTTGTGTCAGATGTCAAGGGTTTGTTTATATGCATGTACTGTTATTTTGTTTGTTTAGATATGCTTAGGAATTTGTTTAAAATTGCTACTTCCTTGATATGTTGTGTGGTAAATTGCTGTGATTGTTCTTTCATAGGTCATTAGCAGAGTGGGTGATCTGGTTGGCATAAAATATTTCCCAGCTGAACCAGCAAAGCAACAAGATACAAGTAAAAAGTTTGATTGATAGAGAACTTTGTAAAAGCGGGGAGGGGAACAAAGACTACTGAAGATAGAGCTGTAGTGATAAGAAGGCATTTTTTTTAAACGATAGATTGATTTCAATGCTCTGTATGAATTCGTTGCTTTTTGTTGTCATCTTCGAAAGTGTGGACTTTGCCAGGAGGAGCGGGTTCATATAAATGTTCTCAGATTCAAGTGAAACGTATTCTAAAGGGAAGTCTGTTCTTATTTTACCGACCCATTAGATATTAATATGTATAGTTGCAGTTTGTTTATTCATTTTAAACTTGTTTTTTATTGGAATTAATCAAGTCAAATTCAAGATGATCTGTCGAGTTGTAATTTTGAAATTGTAGGCAGGTTTAGCAATGTTTTACTTCTCAATCCTTACAATATAAAGCTATGGACCCAAATTTCAGTTGTATGGATTAGTTTATTTCGTGTTCACAAAAGTCTCACAAATTCTCTAGTTATTAACTTCAAAAACGTTTCTTATATGTATTCCTTAGCCTAATCACGCTTTCCGTATTTTATTACTCGCCTCCATTTCAATTTGTTATATTTCTTAATTTAAAAACAATAAATGAAGCCCAATATTTTAATCAAATAAGTTTGTTTTTGGAAAACTGAAATGTATGAAATAAATAGCATTTAAAATTCAGTCTATTAAACATTTCACTAAATACATCACACTATATAATTAAAATACATGACTAATGACTCAATGAATAATATTCCTTTTTTTTTGTTTTAGTTCTATGATGTCTTTTTTCTCTCTCCCTTCTCTCTTCTTTATAAGGTATCACAAGTTCACATCTTCTTCGGTCTTCTTCTGTCTGTGCCTAAACCAATTCTTCTTCAAACCCTTCCACTCAACTCCATATTTTCTGTACTCTGACTCTAAAACTAAATGATGAAAACTTCCTTGATTGAGTCAACAAATTCTTGCCCAGGTTGAAGGTCTTGATTTTCTTTGGTTCTTGGAATCCTTTGCTACCCTCTATAGAAGTTTTTCACTAATACGTCCACTGTGGATCCCTCCTTTGTCTTGCACAAGCAACAAGACAATCCTTTTGTTGCTTGGTTTCTGACTTTCATGTCTAATTCTATGTTCACTTAGATGGTTAGCCTGTGTTCCGCTCATATCATATGGAAGAAGTTGAATTTTTACTACGCCTCACATATTCGTGCAAAGATTCGTAAACTCAAGCTTAAACTCAAATATAAAAACGTGATTGTTCAATCTTGACATACCTTCTTAACATCAAAAGAGTGGTTTACTCTCTTGTTGCTATTGGTTTTGTGATCTCTTCCGAGGATCATATCGACACCATTTTAGACGATTTAATGGAGGAGTATGACAACTTCATCACTTCCATCACCTTTTGTCTTAATTCGTATACCGTAGAATACATTGAGACTCTACTTTTGGCTCAAGAAGATCTTTTCGAAAAACACAAGTTTCTTAATCCTTCTCTTGCACAAGTTAATCTTACCTCTAACAACTGGGGTCACACATCTTCTTCAAAACATTTATTTTGTGGAAACTCTTTTCGTGGTGGTTGTGGTTCTTCAATAACATATTCCAACAACAAAAGACAAAAATTTCTCTTGCAACTCTAACAACAGTTCTTGGTTCGACTTTGTTTCCTCTCTGTCTCAACAGTCACGTGTTCAGTGTCAATTATGCTTCAAATTTGGACACACTGCGTTACACTGTTGGACAAGGTTTAACCCAGGTCTTTCATATTTCTGCTAATGCTTCATTTTTTCAGTCCACTACCAATGAATTTGAACCATCCAATTTGGGCACACCTTCCACGATCCCCTGTGGTATCCTAATACTGGAGCTACACATCACATACGCATGACTTTGTTGTTTTCTCCAAGAAAAAAAACTACACTAGTATGATACTGTCCAACTTGGTAATGACTCGGGTATACCTATTCATAACGTTGGTTTTGCCTCTCTTAATAATCTTTTACATGTTCCATCGATTAACAAGAATCTTTTGAGTGTTTCTCAATTTTCTTGAGACAATGGAGTTTATTTTTAATTCTTCCCTACTCACTGCTTTGTCAAAAATCAAGTTACAAAGGAGATCATACTTCAAGGAAGAATACATGATGTTCTTTATGTTTTTCCTACTTTAGAACGTCCTTTATATCCATTATATCCAACTGTTAACACTACTTTATACAATAGTGTTGTGAATGCTTATGAACTTTGGCATAGACACCTTGGTCATGCTTTGTCTAAAATTGTTCATCATGTTATGCATCTAAATGATATTTCTTATAATACAAATGTTTCTTCTTATGATTATTGTGTTAGATTAAGGCTCATTAGCTTCCTTTTACACACTTGCACACTGTTTACACTGGTCCGCTACAATTGGTGTTGGTGGATATTTGGGGTCCTTCTCATATTGTGTTCATAAATGGTTCTTTGTATTATACTGCTTTTCTTTATGCTTTTTTCCAGTGGTATACATGGTTATATCTCATCTCACACAAATTGTAAGTGACTTTTGTGTTTTTATAATTCAAAAAGCTTGTAGAAAAACAAATTGGATGTTATACAAAATGTTTGCAAAGTGATAATGCAAAAGAGTTTTTATCTTTAACCAAAGTTTTACATTAGTATGGCATTTTTCACAGCTCACTTTCTCACAAACTCACGAGTGGAATGACTCCATTGAATGAAAACATAGGCACATTGTTGACACTGACTTGGCTATTCTTGATGCCTCCTTTCTTCCTTTAAATTTTTTGGGTGAAGCTTTTTCTTTTGATGTTCATATTATTAACATCCTGCCTACTCCAATTTTAAACCATATCAATTTGTATGAAAAGTTGTTTTCTCTTACACTTGATTATAACTTTCTAAAAGTTTTTGGTTGTGGTTGTTATCCTTTGCTACGCTCATATAATTAACGTAAGTTTGATTTTTGTTCTTCATTATATTTGTTTCTTAGTTGTGATACCATAGATGTTATATTTATTTAACTTCTTTTGATAAGACTATAATCTCTCACCATCTTATTTTTAATGAGTTTCTTTTTCCTTACTCTTTGCCTAACAATTCTTTTAAGTATCATGATAATACAACTATTGATTCTGGTTTTTCATCTTCACCTTTTTTTCATTGTCTTGCGATTCACCTTCTACAATTCCCTCATCTAAATCCAATCCTCTGTTGTCATCTTCATCACCCACTTCTTCTTCATTTCCTACTTCAACTACTTTAGAAACTCAAGACCTTAATGTTCATCACATGATAGCCCGTGCTAAGGATGGTATTCATAAACCAAAATTTTACCATACTAGGATTATTAATGATTCTTTTAAACCTTCCACTTACATACAAGCTATGGCTCATCCTTTTTGGCTTCATGAAATGCAAGTTGAGTATGACACACTTATGCATAACAATACTTGGGCTTTAACCTCTCTACCTTCTAGAGAAAATATCGTTGGGTGCATGTGGGTCTTCAAGTGGAAATATAATGTCGATAGCTCTCTCCAAAGATACAAGGCACGTTTAGTTGCTAAATGATTTCATCAACAAGAAAACAAATATTTTACAAACTTTCAGCCCTGTTATCAAACCAATTACCATTTGCATTGTGTTCATCATTGCTCTGTCCATACACTAAATCAATATCAACAACGCTTTTCTTCATAGTGATATGGATTCACCTATATATATGCAACAACCTCCAGGTTTTATTAACTCTGATCCTTCTCTAGTTTGTCGTCTAAAAAAGGTTATTTATAGGATTAAGCAGGCTCCTTGCTCATGGTTTCAAAAACTTTCCAACATTATTTTTCAAATGGGTTTTTCTTATTCTAAAAGTGATAACTCTTTGTTTATTCACTACAACTAAAACTCTTTTTATCTTGATTTATGTTGATGATACTTTAGTCACTGGTAGCTCACAACTCTTAGTTCAAGGTTTTATCAAACACTTAAGCACTCATTTTGCTTTGAAGGATCTCAGGCCACTACATTATTTTTTAGGAGTTGAGGTCGCTTGGCTTAACGATAATTCCATTCATCTTTCTCATACCAAATATATTCAAGATTTTTCTCTTGACCTTCAAGCCACAACCAACTCCCGTGACTTCTTCTCTGAGTCTCACTTTTGATGATTCGGTATTTGTAGATGATCATACTCTTTATCACTCTACCGTTGGGGCTCTACAATATGTTACTCTCACTTTTCCTAAACTTTCCTTCTCCATCAACAAGGTATGTCAATACATGTTAAAATTCGTACATTGGATGCACGCCTTTTCTAAAATAATTTTCTATAATTAAAATATTTTTATATTAAAGAATGTAGGAAAATTTTGTTACGTATATGTATATATATTATAAAAATATTTTAAATATTTTTTAATACATTTAAATTATTTTAAATTTTTAATAAAATTAATTATGTAATATATCAAACTAAATTAATAAAATCCTAATATGGTAAAAATAAATAAAAAACTTTAACTAGAAAGTTAAAACTGAAAATAATGTAAATCAGAAATCAATATTCATAGTAATTTTAACCAAAAATCTTAACTTTAAACTTTAAACGTTTCTCGATTCAACATTTTGAATATATAATATCGAGTTTAAAATTTTCGTTTAGAATTTTTAATTACAGTTTTCGGTTAAAATTAATGAGAATATCAATTTTCCAGTTAACATTCGCTTTCCGAATAAAGTCCAAGCCCACTGGAAGCACATTACTGCCTAGCTGTAAGAGAGCCTTTCTGAAAACTGGCCATGGCGAATACAATTATACAATTGTTTCCAAATCAATTATGGTGATTTCCCACTAAGTATCCAAGTTTTGGTTCTAACTACAGATGCCAAATTTCAGCATATATAGCATTCTGCTATACAACAGTATTGTCCGTGCTTTTGTCAAAACCTTTTAATCTAACTGAAGATGAATTGATCCCAAGCAATGAGGTTTTAAGAGATCTCTGTAAGTAAGGTGTATGCTACAACGAAGGGTATGGGAAGTACATTGTCATTACATTTGGTGAAGAGGGAAAAATGGGAACAGGAATGTTCTTGTTGAATGTTGAGCTGGAACTGAATATTGGGAGAAGGGAATTTGATTCCGAGAAATAAAATTTAGAGAGGAAATTGAGTGGAAAAGTGAAAGGTTTGCAGATCCTGTGATGTACATGTTGTGTACTTTCTTTTGTTTAAACTTCAAAGAGTGTGTGACAACAGGAGTAAACACTATTGATACCATCTTTGTTCTGGACTAAAATAATGATATGGTGTGGCCCCTATCACAAAGGTTTATGAGAGAAGAAATAAGGGAAATGGGAATAAACTATTTGAGGGAGTTACCATGTCAGCAGAATTAGTCAAGAGTAGTGCAGTAAGAGAGAGGTTTGTATATATAAAAGGAGAGAAGCTGGAAATATATTGTTGGGAGGATTCTAGTACCTCAGAACCAGAGTTATTCTTTTCTGTAATATCTTACATTTTGGACAAAAACAGTTTTTCATTCTTTCTTAGTTCTGTATACCTTTTGTTAGTTTCTACTGTACAACCTAACTTAATGACAACTCCAGTAGGAAATTCTGAGTGGGATTGTACAACCTCACTTAATGACAACTTCAGGTATTTATCAGATTCCATGATTCACCAAACACAATATCTCCATATGCTCTGCTCTGCACTGTAAATATGTTGCTTCTGGATTAGAAGTTAGAACAACACAATGCAGTCATTATGTGTAAAAAACAACATCCATCCATGTACCACAAACTATTAATCAAAATAGTTTATATTCGTAAGCAACATTTAAATATACAAATCAATGAAATATATTACTAAGCTATAACTATTACTTTGCGATTAAATTTTTTTCTTAATTTATAAATCAACTAGTAAAATGTCAAAATTTACTATTAGCTCAAATATAAATAAAAATATTCAAACATAATATTAAAAATAAAATCTTAAGTAATTTAAATACAAGTCATAACAAATTATTCTAAAGATAGAGGCCCTCGCGTAAGAATGCCTAGATTGTGCTAAATTTAACAGATAAAATTGGTTGGAAAATTTGTAACTTGCCGGGGTAATTGGTCATGTGATATAAAATAGCACATCTGACAAGGCACTCAAACATGTACTACAATGTTTAAACACAAATTATCTCCTCTTTTTCCCACCCTTTCCAGATTTGTTGGAAGGTGCAGTAGTTGACGTTGATGCAGTCTCTTGCTTCTTGGTCCTTCCATGATGCCTAGGCACCATCTCTGCAACCCGTAACATTAGTTGCTTTCCTGCAAAACAAACACGCCAAAAATGAAACCATAAGATTTCTAGTAGTCATTTTCTCATCAATTTGACACGTCATGTTCACAACCAAAAAGATAAACAACGAAATTGCTTTTGTAATGTCAAGAGACATTAAGGTTCAAAAAAAGTAACAGTTTCCAAACACGTACTAAATAAAAAATATCATCATTATTCATTAACATCATCCAAAAACAGTAAAACCAGAAATGAAGCAGTAATAGCAGTTAACAGAGATTGGATAAGGAAACTTAGAATATGAAATAGACTTAAACGAGAACATAGGGCTCCTGAACTTAGAGAAGAATTTTCTGCCCAACTAGTAACTACGTAGCAAGCTCTTTCCCTGCCTTTCTATCACTCATTACCTCCCCACATATTTATTCTGTGATTCCTTTCAACTTCAGCCAGCTCGCCCACTCAATATTGTCAAACTCAAGAATAGTAGGAGGATCCGATAGGGGACCAAAGTTCAAAACTCAGACTAGTAAGAGTTGAGTATAAGAAAGTAAACCAGAAATATTAAGATCCCATACATAGCGCAACTTAAAATAGGTTCACATATCATAAAATTACTCATAATAACTAACAAATTCATAATTATTTAACACAAAGAAACTATCCAAGGAAATCATTCATATTAAAATCAGGATAATCATCCTTCTCCAAATGATCTTCATCTTCATTAATCTCATCTCCTCCACCCACACCATTTTAAGAAATTGGAGGAACCTCCAACTTCAGCTAAGATGTTTTCATTTTAAGCATCAAATCTGAATTTTACTTCATTCCCCTACAGAATCCAATCATCAACAAAAGCAAGATCATCAATGTTAAAGTCATTTTTTCTAACATCCTTCTCGTTAAATCTTGAATTAGCCATCACAAACACCACATCAGTCATCATCTTTTACAATAAAAAATTATTTTCTCAATGTGGACCTAAATAATTATAAAATTAATTAACACATCCTAGAAGCCTACTGGTAAGGAAAATGATTATAAAATCAATTGGACCTAAATAATTATAAAATTAGTTAATCAATTTCACAAATTCAAATTCTTTCGCTCTAAAAAGCACTCTAATTTAGCGAGATCTGATTCAAAGCAACATACTGACTGAAATTCATATGGGTTGAAAAATTAAATCTCACTGGACGAGATGGAGGGATTACAGAGTGTTTCATCCTCCTTCTTCAGCAACACCCTCACGCGCCCTCTTTGCATGAAGTCACGAGGATATGCCTTGTCTATCTGCAATATTCCATGCATTAATAAATTTTGCAGTGGTTAAATAGAGATGAGTAAAGAATCCAAAATTAACGAACCTCAATGGCAAAAGGAAGCTTGAGATAGCTACAGCAATCACCAATTTCGGCACAAGTAGGGTTTTCACAAGCTTTGGCAACCCCGATGCGCCTTCCTTCGGCCATTGTCTTTTTGGAGTTGATGTAAACAGGATACATCACAACCCATTTTTTTATGTTGGGTAACTCGCTAGTATCCATGGTTTGTAGAATCGAAAAAACTAACACAGATAAAACAACATGCAAATGAATTTCTCCTCCATCTCTCAAAAGAGGACAACAATAGTAATAATAAAAATCTTTGTTATGCATAAAAGGAAAACAGGGTCCACGATCAACCCCACACATTTGCAACCATTTTTCTGTCCATTTTTTCCTCTCTCTCTCTCCCCTTTACAGACAAACTGGCACAACCTTTTCTACCCTCTTCCCCTGATATTTTTTTAGAAAACCAGCACAAAGGAAAAAGAAAAGCGGAACCAATAATAGGTCAATAACTATCAAAATCCAAAAGGAAGTAATTAATTAAAAGAAAATTAAAAAAACAAAAACACAAAGCAGATAATTCTCCAATATTGTCTTTGCATCTTTTATCGTTCTGAAACAATTTTCGTTGTTTGTTTTCCCTGATGGAAACAATTAACAATCATAGTGACAATCACAATGTAAAAGAACCTCAACGATAATTCTAGCAGTTTCCCTCATAAAGAGGAGAAAACGAACATCAACACTTCCGACACTACTCACGTGTCAGTCCTGGAATCTGAAGACAAACCCCACGGCAAAACTGAAAAAGCCACAGATTCAGAACAAGTTCTGGAAAAGGTATTGTACTCGGAGAATAATGATAATATTACAGCTTTTCAAATTAGGGTAAAATCACCTGCAAAATCCGGATATCTCAGATTCTTCTGAAATTGATTCGGTTATAATCGAATGGTAACAACTCATGTTAACCTAGGTCCTTAGGTACTCACTTAATCTTGTTCACCTACTTAAATACTTCTATATTTCTCTAAGTTCTTACAAAGTTGAACGTCCAAAAATGTTTTGCAGGTGGATCTCCTCTAAGTATTTCATCAATAAAGCTCGTTAAAGCGAATCAAACTCAGCACAGGTAACATTCTCACGCAGATCAAAATGTAGATACGTCAAAATTAAGATACAACGCCACACTCAATGGAGATTCAAGAAGACAACCTTTAACATGTCATGTCGTAAATATTCACCAAGGCCTGGTAAGATCCGCAACTCAATTAAAACGAAGTTTATAGATCCATTCATCAGAAATAAGAAAAATCATAAACCGAAAACAAAACTTCAACAAGATATGGATCCAGGGATTTGAATATAACAAGCACAAAAATCCACAAAATAAAATCAAATCTAGCTATTTCAAACGTACAAAAGCAAACGAAGAAAAAATCCTTTTTTGAAAACATCTTACCGAATATAACCAACAACTCAAACAAAAATCGAAAAAACCATGAAATTCATATGGAACAATTAAAAATGATCAACAAAACATGGATAAATCGAAGACATAAGCGATAGATACAAAAGCATAAGCTGCAGGCAACAGAATCCAATAGGATACGCATGAATCGAAGTATTAAAACTAATAAAACGGTATAAGAAATCGTACCTAGAAGAAGCTGCTCTGAAACCCTTGCCGCAAGACAAGTAAGGCGAACAATAGAGTGAAGAGAAGTGAGGAAACGGCACAAGTTTTTTCCTCCGTTGACGAAAATACCCTTATCATTTTACGTATTCCATTTGTGTCCTTTTTCATTTTGCTGGCGGTGCGAACGGGGTTCAATTACGCGGCTACTGAAACGACGCCGTTTAGTGTAGTTAAGTGATGTTTTCTTTCTAGGGCTACGATTAATTGAGATTTTTTATTATTATTTATTTATTTATTTATTACTTTTTAATTTTTAATTTTTAATTATGGGTATAAGTTAGTTTTACTTACATCATATATAATTTTATATTTACTAGCGGAAAGCGCTCTTGCGCTTGCATTCGCATTTTATAATTATTATATATGTATCTATATTTATTAAAATTAATTATAAAATTTTAATAATAAAATAATAAATTAAATGTTATAAAATAGATAATTTACTGATTCTTTTTATGAAATTAAAAAAAATGTTTTATCTCTATATCAACTACTCTGTAATTATTTTATTTAAATTAAAAATGTTTTTTAATTATTTTATTTAAGTAAAAAAACTGTTATGTAACTATTTATCAATTATTTTTTATAATTATTTTATTTAAATTTAGAAAAACTGATAACTACTCTATTAATTACAAGATGACAGAATAATCAAAAAAATTATTATAAAGATAAAATAAATAAAAAATTGTATATATTTAAAAATACTTAAAAAAAGGAAAATCACTTTATATAGAGAGAGTTAGATATATAATATATATCTTGATTTTAATGTATTTTTCATTTATTTATTGATTTTACAAAATAAAGTTGCACTAAATATTGGAAGAATTTTGTCAAAAAATATAATAGTTTCACCAACTTGTGATCTTATTAAAAATATGAATATACATAAATAAAGATAAATAAAAATTTGAATCATCTCCTTCTACAATAGAAAGAATATTTTATTCAATAATTCTTAACCATTGATTACGTTGACTTAGCGTTTAAATAAAACAAACTAAAAGTAAAACAAAATGGAATGTATGTGATTGGTTTAGTGGGTTAATTAATTTTTATTTAAACGGTATATATATTAAGTAACGAACTTAAAAAAATATCTTCTGCTGATGATAAACCGAGATCGAAATCCTATAAATAACATTTTTAAATCTTATGTATTATACCATTCTAATTTATACAATACAATTTGATTTTTATATAGTGAATAAATCCATAGTGAAAGACATGTGAAATATATAAAAATAGGGTTGAATTATATATAAAAAAATTGTAGTTTAATTATCTAATTAAAATAGTTATATGTAATTTTAAAAGAACACACCCATTGTTAAAGATATTTTTTCTTTAAAGTTTGCATTGATGACCGATGACAAATATTTTATACAGACATTAATAATTTCATTTTACATTAAAACATTTCCAATATGTTGTATTTTCAGTTTTAAAAACATTTTCTTTTAATAATTAATAGATTGGATATAATGAATACAATTGTTTTAAATTTTTTTATTTTCAACTAATATAATCTTTGCTTATAAACTTTTTTTTATATTATTTTGGACTAATTCTAGTTGTATTGTTTTATAAATTTAGAAGACTTCAAAAATGACACGCATTTTGTTAAATTTGAAGTATTACATTATTTTTTTACGATTTTGAGAAGTTGAAACATATTTGTTAACTTTTGTATAAGAACTCATGCAATGCATATATGGTCTTAAATCATTTATTTAACTTCTTAGTTTTAAAAATGGTCTTTTTTTTCTCTAATTTTGTTTCAAAATTTGAATTACTTTTTTTATCTTCTCTTATCATTCATGTTCTTTGTTCGGAGAACTAATTATTGTTCAACTTACAAAATCAAAATCAAACAAATTGGATTGAATTCATTTCACAATCCTATAGTTTGTTCTTTTTCTCTCTAATCTTGGGTATGTATTTTCTGATTCTGATTCTAGAACTCAAATTATGCTGTTAAATTGAATTAATTAAATAAATTGGTTAATGATTCAAACTTGAATTTGAAACTTTAAATAACTATTATAAGAAGAATTATATGAATATTGAATCTATGAATTGAAATTTCATTTACCCGTGAGATAACTTTGACACATTTCTCAAGAAATTTTCTAATATTGACATTCTTTGTGAGATCATATTGGTGGTTAACCAAGAGAACATTCTCTACCAAGTGAAAATTATTTATATGTTATGAGTGTTATATAAGCATAAATATTATCATCTATATTAAGCATAAGCTTTTGAGACCCACATGTGTACGTAATGTGTTTTGTATCTATTGTCGAAACATTTGTCTTTTCTTAGAATATAAGAATTGTATTTTTTTTATTTTATTTTTTACTTATAAAGAAGGTAAAATCTACAACTAAATTTGTATTTATATTTTTTTAAAAATTTGGAACGAGGGATGATTATTTTGCCAAGATAACAATCGTGAACTATGTTTATATTCTGCGTTTTTTTACATGCCTCATGTTAGGTGATATTTAGTCAAGTAATTGTCGTCCATTATGCATAAATAGACGAAGGTTCAAACAATAATCATCGTCTATATTGAATTACTTTAGACGTTAGCATAGATTATGATTTTAAAATTGTCACCGAATGGTTTTAAAAGTCATAGTCTAAACAACTTTTTGCACTAGTGTCCATACATCTCGTGATTTTATAAAAAAAATCACTAATTGTTGTGGGATTATGGATTTTTAGTTAATCAATTGTGCTGTAATTGATTATGAGTTTTCAATTAATCAATTATCTATTGTGCTGCAATGAATTATGAGTTTTCAGTTAATCAATTATTCATTGTTCTTATTTTCAAACTCATTTATTTTTATTGTTGTAACTTGTTATTTAGATGCGTTTATCAACCAAATTTCATGTTTCATGCACAATTATGAAAAAATATTTATTTTTCGATAAACACACCACAAATTATTATTATTAATATTTTTTTGATTACGCAATAATATTGTTTGTAAAAATTAATTTGCCCAATATTTTCTTTAATTAATTTTTTTTCTTCACAAATATATAAATAATACTTTATATACACTTTTATATTTATTTTAAAACAAAAACTTACCTAATTTTAGACAAGGGTAAATGATTAAATAAGACAATTTTTTTTTTTACATTTCAATCATATCAATCAATTCATCTACAAACTTCATTTCCACTAACTTTAACTCATTTTTCCTATAACAAAACAACCAAATTTTCTACCCATTTTCTCCTCCTTTCCTTCCCTTTCTACTCTCACACCCAACCAAACAAAGTCTAAGAAAAACTAAGTAATTAACCAGCATACTTTGTACAAAAAATTTATTTTTTATAAAACTTTCATGTTAGACATCACTTTGCAACTTGACATCTCAACTATGCTGATACCTCAAGTAACAACAATCATCTGCTACAAAAAAAATATTATTAAAAAAAGAAAAAAGAAAGAAAATACAATAAAACTATGTGGAGACTAGACAAAACACATATGTTAACAAAAACGGTACATATGTAGACTATACTTATTCATAAAGAATTCTAAGAACAGACTAGATGCAAGCCTAATATACCAATGAAATTATTCTCTATGAATAAATTCTAAATTAGCCAACTTATCAGCACACATTCCCCTCACGAAAAATATGAGTAACCATAAACCTGATATTCCCACAATAATTAAGACAAGTATTTCATTGATTACGAAACATTCACGGAACAATAGTCCTAGCAGTAAACGCAACACAAACCAGGAAAAAATCGCATTCAAGCAATACATTAGTAAATCCCATCTTTTGAACTTCCTCTAAAGCATATATAACTCCATAAAACTCAGCAACCAAAGCAGTATAAATATCAAGAAATGCAGAGAAACCCCCAATAAACTCCCCCATACTCCCACGAAAAATACCTCCACAAGTAGCAAGACTAGGATATCCCCTAGCAGCCCCATCAATGTTAATTTGAACCCACTATGGCGAAGGGAACTCCCATCTAACAAGAAGAGGACGAAGAACTTTACCAGTACGAGTATTAATACGAAAAAATTTAATGACACTGAAATCGAACATATCATTCTTCATTGAAGCTTTAGACGAATTTACCACGAGACAAGTTAAATCTTTAATTACCAAAATAGCCCGAAAAACATCAATTTTATCCTGAAATTTAGCATAATCCCTCATACGCCATATCATCCAAATAGAAAAGGTTATCACAACAAACTTAAGCAACTTAACCAAAGAACTACCATCCCTCTTAATAAAAGAAAGAAGATCTTCCTTATTAGAGAACTCAAGAGTAAGAAAAATCTACCGAATTCATCTCCAAATATGCAAAGCAGTAGAACATTCAAAAACTAAATGTTAAATAGATTCATCGTGCTTTTCACAAAGCGTACACATAGAACATATTTGCTAAATGACTTTATCACAGTGATTTAACGTCTAACAGTGGTCAATGAAAGTTGCAGTATACAGTAGATCCTCTAAGCCTCTACAATTTTGTTCATGTTAGACGATATGATGAATGTATTGAATACATAACATGTTTTTTGTTATAATAGTTAAATCAAATCTTATGAATCATATATGTAACTAGTAGCGCATTCAACCCAAGAGATATTATATAAAAACACAAAAAGGATTTTATCTACAAGTTTTTTGGAATAAAAATATATTCACAACGAGTGTACAGGAAACAAAAATATCTTTATAATCTCTTTCAAAATTATCTTGCTTAAACATATTTTATCATTTGTGATATATATTGCAAATATCTCTGAATCTTTTTAAAACAAAAATGAATTTAAAAAATGGAAAATCTCAAGTACTCTAGTTTTAGCATCACATATTATTAGGAACAAATTGATTTTCTGATTATGTTTTAATTTGTTTTTACTAACCTATATTGCAAATACTTTTGAATAGTTTCTTAAACAGATTTGAAGCAAAAACAATTTGAAGTATTATAAATTTAAGCATTTTGTTTTGAGCATCTTCCACAAAAAAGATGAAGATATTGCAAAATTCAAACTTAACTAATTTAAGTATCTAAGGACAAATTTGAAAAACTATATGAAGGGATTGAAGGTGAAGAACAAAAAAAAAAGACAATTCCACAAAAGCCATGGTGAGCATTCAATCAAGCTATTAGAGCGTCTAGTCTTTTGGATTGAGTGTTAAACCATTATAATTCTTCACATTGTAAAGTTATACCCTTTGTGACCTTTGTTTGTGCTCTATTTGAGAGTGTTCTTTGTTTTATTGAGAGTTCTTAATCTCAGGGGGGTTAAGAATGTACAATCTTGAGAGGTTTGAATACTTGTTACAACCTGAAGAGGTCAGGAAATACTCATTGTAACCTGAAGTGGTGAGAATACTTGTTGTAACCAAGTGTGTTGGTTAGTGAAAACTCTTAAATAGTTGCTTAAGGGGCTAAAGGTAGTCTAAGTTTAGATGAACTATGATAAATTCTTGTATGTTGATCTCTTATTATTCTTGTTATTGTTCCTACTTTATTGTTTTGTGTATGTTTTTTATTAGATTATTTGCTAGATGATTATACTAGACAGAATATTATATAGTTTATCTTTATCTATTGAAAAAATAATTCAAACTTTACTCAATCCGTTTTTAGAGCTAACTGCACCTATATTATTATTATTATAGAAAAATTGTAAAATAAGTTTACTATTTTCTCAAGTATAAATCAAAATATTCAAACACAATATTAAAAATTTAATCTTAAGTAATTTTAATAAGTTATAACAAAGTAGTTAAACATTTTTACCTAAGTTAATCATGTAAATTGAAACTATAAAAACTATTTATTTACACAATATGTGTAAAACGGGTTAATGCAACAATACATTTACCTTTCTCATTAAATTATAGGGATAAATACTCATTTCATGTTCATCACCAATGTGATATTTATCCGATCAAATACCCAGAAAATCCGAATACACATTGTTCATAAAAGTTACTAACAAGTAAAAAAAAACCTTTTGATGCAAACAAAAGAATTAAAAATAAATTTCAAATTACACCGACTAAAAAATAATTTCTAACTTGAAACAATAAAAATAAACAAATGCAACTAAAAATAAAAAATCTAAAAACATATTTAAATCTTTAATTTAACCTCCCAATCTTGTCCTATTTAATATCAAATGGAACAAATGTTCAAATAAATCACAGAAATTTTTTGAATGTAGAAGTAACCCTTTACAACTTCAAAAAGTTATCTCACCTAGGGATGACAATACGGGACAGGTCATGGGATCGCCCTACGGCTTGCTACTAAAAAGTGTAGGACGAATTCACTAATCTAACCCGTTAACCCGCTTTGGCCTGTCCCGCATAACCCACAACCCATGCAGGTAACAACGGAGCGGAGCAAGTTTACCTGCTAGCCCGCGTAAATAAAAAAATAATTATTTTTTTTTGTAAAAAATAATCATATCCCATTCATCCATTATTACAGTGTGACTTTTTTTTGTTTTATTTAAAAAAAATGAATTTAATGTACTAAGAAAATTCATGTTTTATTTTAATCATCTAAAGAAGTTAGTATTAAGAGTGACAGTGGATTTAATTTTAAGTTAAGTCTTATATTTAAATTTGTTAATAAAAAAATAATATAAAGAAGAGATTTCAATAAGATAGTTAAAAAATTAGTCATTTTCATTAAAATATTTTGTAACAAAACTTTACTAAGATACTCTTATACATTTATGTATATATAGAAAAAAATAAATGCAAAAGAAAACTTTAATTATTTTTAATTAAGCCTTCTAACAAGTCCTATACTTGAATTTATATTTTTATTTAAATTAAATGATTTGAAACACGGATAAAATTTTAATTTTTCAGTGGTAAGAATAATTATTTTTATAATTAATGAAATTTTAATTTTTGAAAAACAAAGTTTTCTTATACGGGCTGGCCCGCGGGTTATTTCTTATGCAGAATAGACTAGTGAAATGGGATCGCATTCCTAGCGCGGGCCAGGCCAAATGCGAGACGGTTAGCCCGCATTGTCACCTCTATCCCACCCCACCCAAAAGAAGGCTTGAAAAAATTGTCCAATAAGCAATTGTGCTAAAGTTTGTAACTTGTTCGGTTGGAAATTTTGTAACTTGTTCATATTATAGAAAGTACATCTGACAAGACACTCAAACATGTACAACAACGTTTCAAAACACAAATTATCTCCTCTTTTTCCCACCCTTTCCAGATTTGTTGGAAGGTGCAGTAGTTGACGTTGATGCAGTCTCTTGCTTCTTGGTCCTTCCATGATGCCTAGGCACCATCTCTGCAACCCGTAACATTAGTTGCTTTCCTGCAAAACAAACACGCCAAAAATGAAAACATAAGATTTCTAGTAGTCATTTTCTCATCAATTTGACAAGTCATGTTCACAACCAAAAAGATAAAACAACGAAATTGCTTTTGTAATGTCAGAGACATTAAGGTTAAAAAAAAGTAACAGTTTCCAAACACGTAATAAATAAAAGATATCATCATTATTCATTAACATCATCCAAAAACAGTAAAACCAGAAATGAAGCAGTAAAAGCAGTTAACAGAGATTGGATAAGGAAACTAGAATATGAAATAGACTTAAACGAGAACATAGGGCTCCTTAACTTCTGCCAGCTCGCCCACTCAATAATGTCAAACTCAAGGATCGCTGGAGGATCCGATGGGGGCCATAAGTTTGTAACTCGAGTTGCAAGAATATGAAAATAAATCATAAATATTAAGATCTCATACATAGCACAACTAAGGATAGGATCACATGTCATAAGATTACTCGTAATAACTAACAAATTCATAATTATTTAACATAAACAAACTATCCAAGGAAATCATTCATATTAAAATCAGGATAGTCATTCTCCTCTACGTGATCTTCATCTTCATCACTCCTCCACGTACACCATTATAAGCAATTGGAGGAACCTCCAAATTATCCATAGGTGCAGCACCATTAACTTCTTCTCCAACTTCAGCTAATCTGAATTTGCTTCATTCTCCTCCACAATTCATTCATCAACAAAAGCAAGATCACCAGTGTTATAGTCATTTTTTCTCATTGTCCTAAACAATAAACAATTTATTTTCTTATTGTGGACCTAAATAATTATAAAATTAATTAACACATACAAGCCTACTAGGTGGTATAGATAAATGATTATAAAATCAATTTCATAAACTCAAATTCCTACACTCTAAAAGTCACTCCAATTTCGCTCACAACTGGACCAACAACAAGTCAAACTCAATACTCTAATAGGAAACCTTTAGTAAATTAGAAAATCAAGCAAGTGAAAAGTAACTAGCTATTATTAACTTTTAGTAACTCCATTGAAGAGTCTTAGTATCTTCTCTATAGCACTATCCATTTGCTCATAAATAAATCCCATGGTTGGCTTCTCATCTGAATCCACCATGCACAACACCTGGGGAAAAGCACCCCTCATGCAATTCAAAATATTTTTCCAAAATCCATTACCCAATATCAAATTTCTACAAGCGCTCCATCTCTAGTTTATACACATTGACTAGATTGTCACTCCTACGATGTGAACATCCTAATACGTGATCCCTTATTTACATTCAACCATCCCAAAGTCAAATAAGTAGCAAAACAAGTGTTGGTTGGTCATGCCAAATCTATTCCTTTAGCAAATTTGTGCAGTAAGAAATAAGACTAGTTCTTGAACAGATGCAGGTTGTGAACTTTTTTACCACTTGTTATTGTCTCTTGATGGAGTGTACTTTCTTCTCGAAATTTTCCAACATTAAATCAATACAATGAGTTGCACAAAATGTCCAATATAACTCCTTTTTGCGTCCTTGTAATTTTTATTGCACTATAAGTTACAATTTGGATCACATTCTCTTCCCCCAACCTCCTCAACAACATCATCTATCATCTTGAAAAAAAAATAGTTGTCTTACATAATGGGAAAAACATAAATAGACTTCAAAAGGATAGTCCCCTTAATTACCACAAATTATCGATCCATCCATCTATCATTATTGTGCATCCATTTTTCTTCCAAAAGTGTTTAAGTTCTTCCAAAAGTTGATTGATCCTCAATCAATTGCTTCAAATAATTCACCCTAATCTCTTGATGTGATGGTGGCTTAATTTCAGTACCATGTTTGACAACGAACTCAAACATCCTTTTGAACTCTTTACTCTTTGCTATACTTTTTTTGAAAATGTCATTGTAGTACCTTGAATGCTCACTACCCTTTGCTTGACAATACTTGATGAAGTATAACTCTCTTCTTCCTGCCTTAGTCTTTCCACCATCCTTTATATCACCCATACTACTCCCCCCTTCAAATTCTTTGAATTTTGGCTTTTTAATCAAATTTTGCTATGGTTGATAAACAACACCCAACATTAATTTTTTAACATCTTCAAGAACTACTACACATGCTCCGATATCATTTGAAGTTCCAACTAAATGATGTTTCCATTGATAAATTCCTCATGTTAATACTTTCTCACAATATTTACACTTCACATTTCTTGCGTTCCCATCAATTGAAATGCAATGACTCCACGAAGCATCAATCCTTGATCCAATACCACTTCCTCTACTAGATGAATGACTTTAACCACTCTAATGCCATTTTTTTTCTTCAAATTCTAACCATAACAAAACACTCTCCAAGTCTACATGGCAGAAAGAACAAAAGAAAAACTACAGAACAAAGTAGAGTTGAAGACGAAGGTAGTGTTGATGATTTTTATCGAGTGTTAGAGATGGTAATGTGAACCTTGTCGACGGTGATGCAAGCATCAACGACAACAATGTGAATGTTGTGATGGCCAAAATGACAATGGTGATGGGGTGTCATCAATCATGAGTGTAGTCTAGTAGAGTTGTTTGTTTCTTATTTGTGATTGGAAACCTAGGGGAAAAGAGGGTCATCTTTTTTAATGTTTTAAACCCAAATCCCAGCCTGCACAATTGGATTAACATGGTGCATGATCTGCCGATTTCCCAAGCAAAAGCATGATCTCCCAATGATTTGTGATTTTTCTGATCTGTTGTGCACATAAGCTCGATGTTTTCTCATTTACTTGCAGGATACGATTTTGCAAGTATACTTGCAATTTTGACAATATTCTGCTCACTCACTCCTTCATGACTCATTTGTTCTTCCTAGAATAGGCCCTCCATACCTTAGTCGAGCTAATTATTGGTCCATCAACTGCCCCATAATTAACCAACTTCGACTTTATCATTAATATCATATATCATTAACAACTTTTATATGATTTACCACCTTATCTAATCCGGATTTTAGGTCTAATATTAATATAAAATAGAAGTCCAGTGATCGGTAACAAACAAGCATAAGCAGTTCTTGCTGGGTGTTACAAAATGATCAATCACTTGTGAGTTTGCCTTGTAATTCACGAAACAAATATGTGCACAATTGGGCAACGCCTTGGTGAATAAGCTTGCAGACTAAACCAACAATACAATTTTACAAATTTGTTTGAAAGGAGAAATTTTTTCTCTAGATTTAAATTCTTTCTTTCAGGGCATGCGATTCTAGCTGCTAGCAGGGCAGGGTTTTTCACAACCATCGACTTTTATGTGCTGGTTAATTATCATTTGGTATATTCTGTGAGAAGGTGGAGGACTGACACCATTTCATTTTAGATGGCATTATGCATTTGTTGTACTATTAGGGCTGTTCGTAGCTTAGTTCAAGAGGAAAAACTAACTGGAATAAAGTGAACTAAAAACTAGTTCTAAAAAACTAAACTGAACCATTTATTTTCAATCCTAAATTGAACTAAACTGTTCATAAGTTTAGCGAACTAATTCTAATTAAAAAACTAAACTGAATTATTACAAGTTCAAGAACTTTGCTTTTTCTTGTACTATTCATAAAAAAACTATCAAATTTTAATGCTTCGAGGTGAGTATATTTCTGTAGTTCTAATATAAGCAACAGCTAACAGTTCATAACGCTAGTAATCATATTTAAGGATGTAAAAGACATGGAATACATATAAAGATGAATGAATAGAGACTATGATTATATGATATATGCTTCTTCATATTTGAGAATGCTTTTTAATACGGGGTGAAATATTAAATCTTACTTGACGCAATGGAGGGATTATTGAGTGTCCCATCCTCCTTCTTCAGCAACACCCTCACGCGCCCTCTTTGCATGAAATCGCGAGGGTACGCCTTGTCTATCTGCAATTTTCTATGCATTAATAAATTTCGCAGTGGTTAAACAGAGATGAGTAAAAAATACAAAATTAACGAACCTCAATTGCAAAAGGAAGCTTGAGATAGCTACAGCAATCACCGATTTCAGCACAAGTAGGGTTTTCGCAAGCATTGGCGACCGCGATGCGTCTTCCTTCTGCCATCGTTTTTTTGGAGTTGATGTAAACAGGATACATCACAATCCACTTTTTTATGCTGGGCAACTCGCTAGCATCCATGGTTTGCAGAATCGCGAAATCTAACTCTGAACACTGATTATTTGCTTTGCTTCTTCGATCGCACCCTCCCAAATTAGAAGAAGGAATATAGAAGGTGACGAATAGAAGGGAATTTCTTACTGCAAGCCACAATTATGTAAATCCCAAAAATACCCAAATCGTTTTTTTATTATTTTTATTTTGGATTGAGGAATCTAGGTGGAATGACAATGTTCCACATCTATATTTTCGGTCTTGCATTGAACTTATTGGTCATGCATGATAAATGTGAGTTGATTTTATTTTATGGATGTATGGATCACTTTACATAGAAAATTATTTTTATAAATTAATGAAATGTAATTTTTTTTTATTAAATTAGTTTATTTTCTTCTTTAGATGAATTAGGTAAATGGTTTCACATTATTATTTTTATGACACATGCGTAATAAGATATGAGTTAAAAATTATTATGATACTTTTTTTTTCAATAAAATTTGGATTATAAATTGACTAATAAAATATTTTATTAATGTTTTTTAAGGTAATACCTGGAGAGATATGATTATTATTATAATATAAAATAATATATATATATATATATATAATATTATATTTAACTTTTATTATAGAAAAGACTAAGATTTGACTATTGCATTTAATGAGTATTAAAATCTAAACAATCTATGTAGAAAGACAAAAAAAATACTATTAAATATTAAAAAATTATTATCGAATTTCATGAAAGTGTTATGAATTAGGAATTGAGGGGCGAACTACAGGTTATGCAGGGTAGACCTAAACGTGCCAGCAAGTTGAAATAGGTAGTATGCATCGCGTTTTTTCTTAACGGGTTGCGCGCTAGCCCATAGTGCCCGTCCCGCATTACCATTTCTATAATTTGAAAACTTTATGAATTAGAGAATCTAAAATATAAAAAATTGGATTTTATGCATTCTTGATTATGCAGTATGAAATACAAATTGTATTTTGGATTGTACAATCCACAATAGAATCTTATATTCCGTATTTCACTATCTGGAATACTTTTCTAGATCCTTGAATATGTTCTGGATTGTACAATCCAAAAACTAATTCTCAATTCTAAAAAAAACTTCCATATTGTAATGCATTCTAGATTATACCGTCTGTAAGGTGTTTTTGGATCTAAAATTACCTTCGAAATTGTACAATCCATAATGTATCATGTTAGACGGTACAATCTAAAAGGTATTTTTAAATTCAAAATGAAAAGTTACATTCCAAAATGCATAATCCATAATACATATTTTATATTCAATATTGTATAATCCAAAATACAATATAAAATTTGTATTCTGGATTACACAATCCAAAATGTAAATGTTATATTTCAAATTGGAATGTATTCTGGATTTGGGGGCTTGATAACTTTGCAGATGTCTATGACTCACTTCTTAGTCTCAAATCCAATGAAAAGACTTATGGGAGGATTAAGCCCTGACATTTGAATTTTATCATCCCCATCCTCTTCTTGGCTCCCAGGCAACGGTTCTGCACCATTACATGCCATTCCAAGAACCTCGAGCATGTCTTTCGCACACCCCCTTTCATGACCTCCTCGACCACGCATCTTCAACAACGACAACGACACCTAGCTCATGCAGTGCAAAATCGCCACTATCAAGTTTATCACACGCACTATCAAACATGTCATGTCTCACTGGGTTAACCGCTCCATCAAGAATCACTTGTGGTGCATCATGGACAAAGCAGAGAAAAAGAACAAAGGTTTTTTTTTATTAAGGATACAATGGTAATTGCACCATCCCCATGAGGTATAGGAAGAAAGCCCCCAAAGAGAAACCACAATATTGTTGGCCAAATCCGCTCAACATCTTCTGGGCCAAAAGCTCATAAGTTAAATATTTTGTACTTGGATCTGCACCCCAATATTTTTCTTCCTGCACCCATCAAAAACATGAAATGACAAAAATAGCCTTGGGAGATTTTAAATAAACCCTTATGCAACGCTTCCCTCCCTCTTTTCTGCATCTTTTCTTCACATTGTTCTAGTGAGCATTCTTTGTGATTATGGTGCACTTTCAATGGACATACACAAACTTCTATGGATTTTGATTGTTTTTCGATGGTTGGTGGGAGGGCTTGGAGCCACTTTTCATCGGAGAAGAAAGGTAAGGTTTAGTTGTTTTTTTTTTACTTTTGGAATCCCTAATCTGGAATTTTTCTAGAAATGGTAAATTCGGAAGGCATTGGAAGAGTGCATACAATTTGAATTATGGAAATGGAATTTTGTAACATGTTTCTGGAGTAGGCTTTATGGAACTGCTTTTTAGAATGAACTTTCTGGAATAGGCTTCCATATTTGGAATTCCATAATCCTATTCTGAAAAGGCCATTTTGGAAAGCATTTATGGAAATCCTATTCCAGAAACACTGTTTTGAATGAGGGCCTGATTTTGTGTAATAAAGTGTTTTGTGTTAGTTGGAATGATGTATGTGCAAATAAACATGGTGAGAACTAAGGGAGGAGGTATATAGGAAAACCGTGTACGATCAACAACATTGGTTAGAAGAAGAATATGCGGTGATGAAGATGGACAACATATTGAACATGGACCTGAAGAAGCCCAACCCCACGTGGAAGGTGAAGCCCAACCCAATATGGAGGATGAATTATCCTGGAGGGAGTTGACCATCACATTGGATGATGTGTAAAATTTGTTGCATTTCCCGATTATCGAGAAACTCTACACCTACCTGAGCTTAGATGTTGTTGTGGCAACATATTTGCTGGTAAAGCCACTTAGTGTTTATCGTGGAGCAGTAGATGTTGAGACAACGCATTGTCGGGGTGGTCACGTCATTTAAGTTGGTCAAGGGTGGTCTATGAGGATGCATACATACAACAATAGACAATGGACAGTGGTTGCTAGAGCATATTTGTTCCACCTCTTTGGTTGCACCATCTTTGCAGATAAGAGTGTTACATCAGTTAGTGTGTCTTACATGGGATTCTTCATAAATTTGAGGCACACTAGGGATACTCATGGGCGGGAGCTACTTTGACCTACTTGTAAGAGTAGTTGGAAGATGCTAGTTATGCAAATACAAGGCAACTAGTTGGGTATGTGATGGAACCTTGAGAGATAGAGCAACCACTGAGCTAGCCCAACCTTCAGAAGGATGACCAAGAGCATGACACAAGACCCAAGGCTAGGTCAGGATCAATACATAGCTAGTGCTTCAAAGCCTATTATTCCTTAGAGGATTACTAGGAGCAAATCTACATAATTGGAGTTGAGCATCAACTGGTTTCATTATTTTTAATGTCAGTAGATTAGGGTGTACTTAATATAAATTGGGCTTGTGCCAAGCCCATCTTTCACTCCATGTGTCTCCCTAGGTTTTAAAGTTAACCTACCTTTTGGAAGCACTCATAAATGGTGCGGCATTCCAAGGCTTAACCTAGCTTCTAGAAGCCTTGGAAATGCCGCCCCCTTCCCCCTCTCTCCCTCTTGTTTCCCAAGGCACTCTCTCTTATAAATAGAGTGTCTTGCCTTTTGTATTGACACATTTATAGTAAGAAAACTCTGCTTGAGTGATTTGTGAGTAACTTAAAGTTTTGGGTCTTATCTTGAGAGAGCATACTCCAAGTGGCGACTCTTCACCACTCATCTTGGAACCTCCCACCATTCCAAGTGGCTTGATGCTATCTCCACTGCCATCTCCTTCATAAGCTTTCTTTCTTTTCATCCTTTCCCTTTTATTCCTTACGACCCTTTCCATTTCCTTTCTTTTTATTTCGGTCATTGCTCATTCGTTATTGTCTTTTTGTTCCTTAAATTTCACAATCATCATCTTCACCTTAATCTTGTGTTTTTCTCTTTGCTCTATAGAAGAAAATACTCACACTTACCTAACCACTTGGTTAAGTTTGTGTCCAGTGGCAATCTTCTTTGAGTTTCACCATATTCCGCTAATCAAAATCATAATCCAAAGTGAAACTTCTAAAATATTCGTAAATCTAAAATCAATTCACATCATGTGGTAATTAAAGCATGGTTTATTTGTGCTTAATTGTTTCTAAGTGATTTTCTACTTTAAAACTCCATCACATTTCAATTATGCCTTTATCTTCCAACAATTTCATTTTCGCTTTTCAATTCAGTCATTAAAGTCCTTGTCATTTACAATTCTAGTGTTTATTCATTAAGCAATTTAAATTCTATTTTTGAATTATTTGTGTCATTTTTTTTACCTTATCTATTTTGCTTGAGTCTTTTTTTTCTTAGTGTTCTAGGAGTCTTACACCCATTCTACTTATTTTGACTTTAAGAGTGAAGAACTAAAAACAATTAGAATTTGTTTGATTAGTAGTTGATTTAGTTTCAAACAAAGAATTCAAGTGATCATATGAATTGAATCCCAAACCATTTACGAAAATTGAAAGTGAATTAAAAATATGCATGCCAAAAATATAGAAATTTTTAATCCATAAAACAAAAACAAAGACAAAAACAAATTGAGTGCAATTCACATTTCAAAGTTCAAATTGTTAAAAGAGGATTATTTTTGTGTGGCAAATTATTTGCATATATTTTGGAATTTAATCCTTCTTGCTTTTAAAATTTCTAAGAACATTAAACCTTCATAGTTAAAAGTTTAAGTAAGTGTCTTTGAGTCTTAAACGTGCTTTTATTGGTTGTCTTGTTTAAAGTTTTGTCATCATCTTAATTCCATTTTGGTTTAGCTTTCTTTCTTTCAAATTTTCTTTAAGTTTTGTTGGAGTCCTTGTCTGAGTGAGTGATAAGAGTTTTAATCTCTTTCACTTGAAGTCTTGCTCCCAAGTGTAGACCCTTTGGCAAAATTGAACAATCATTTTTTGAATGCACTTCACCTTTTTCATCATTTTTCTAAAGTTGAGTGATACACATGAGTGAGTGCAATAATTATTATTAAAACTAATTGTTTGAATTTTCTTGTGCAAAATTATGGCTCTCTTATCTTTAGGAGAATCTTCCAAACCACCTTCGCCTCAAAAGGCACACCTTTTAGTGGAATTTGAAAAGACCAAGAGAAGTTTGGCTCAAAAGGAAGAAGACATGAGACAACTAGTAGAAAGGATGCAAAGACTAGAAGATACCCAAGAAAGACAAGCCAGGGAAAGGAGGTGGGAGCCTAGAAGAGCTACAAGGTACCACATGCACTATGGAAGTCAAGAAGAAGGAGAAGAAGGAGAAGAAGAAGAAGAAGATTAGAGAGTGCAAAACTTTGAAGCTAGGTGTCATCACGTCAACCTCAACTACCAAAGAAGGCCATTCTTTTTATTAAATTACCTAGTTTTAATGGGGAAAGTGACCCAAACTTGTATCTAGGATAGGAAACTAAGGAAGATCAGATTTTTAATGTCTATGACGTAGAAGAGGACCAAAAGTTTAGCTTCCCTAGAATTTCAAGACTATGTCATGCAGTGGTGATATCAAACTATACTGGACATTGGTTTGAACAAGAGGTCAATCATGGTCTCTTGGTGTGAGTTAAAGGAATGTATGCGCGCACAGTTTGCTCCTCTTTATTATAGGAAGGAACTCTTGTTAAAGCTCCAACGACTTCACCAAAGACCTAGGACAGTAGATGAGTATTTCAAAGACTTAAAAACTACTTTGACCAAAATTAATATGCATGATAATGATAAGTTAAAGATGGCTAGGTTTGTGAGTGGTTTAAGGAGAGAAATTCAAGATATTGTATAATTATATGAGTATTCTCCTTTAAAAAATTGGTTCACCTAGTCATCAAGGTGGAATCACAAGTTTTGAAGAAAACTTCTTTAAAAAATGCTCATAATGATGGCTTCTATAATTCTTCTTGAAAGGACAAAAACAAAATTTTAACTAAAACTTTTCCTTCCAATTTCTTAAAGGAAACCACTTCCCAACATAGAGTTTCTAAAAATCACCCTTCCACCTCTACTCCTAAGTCACTCACCAAAATCTCAAGTAGAAAGTGCTTCAAATGTTTAGGTTTTGGGTACATAGTTATGAATTGTCCTACCAAAAGAACCATGATGGTCAAAGGGGGTTGTAGTAAGTGATCATAGTTCCCAATCCTCTAGGTCTAGCTCCCCTACCTCTTCAAAAAGCCCAAGTAAGGAAGAATATGAGAAACCATGTGAAGGTGATTTGTTAGTAGTAAGGCGCATGTTGGGGCAACTCCAAAAACCTTATGATGAAAGTCAAAGGAAAAATATTTTTCATACCTGGTGTCTTATTAAAGACATATTATGTTCCTTGATAGTAGATGGGGGTAGTTGTGCAAATATGGAAAGTACAAGAATGGTGGAGAAACTTGGATTACCCACCCTCTCATACAAAGCCCTATAAACTACAATGGCTTAGTGAAGAGGGAGAATTGGTTGTTAATAAACAAGTCCTCATATCTTTATCCATTGGAAAATATAAGGATGAGGTCTTGTATGATGTTGTGCCTATGGAAGCAACCTATATTCTATTAGGAAGGCCATGACAATATATAAGAAAAAATTTACATGATGGCCTTTGATAGCTGTCGTTTTGCTGTGAAATTAATATGATTCTAGCGTAGACTTGTCTAACACTAAAAAGATGATAGTATAATTGTGAACAAATGTCCCCAAGTCGTCTCCCAACGAATCCAATAGTAAAATCAGTTGATCAGGGTTTAAAATCTATCTGCAAACAATAAAAGTTAGCAATAACAATAAAGATAAAAAAAATGGGATTTAAGATAGTTGTGCAGAAAATATAAAAAAGATTAAAATAGCAAATAAAAAGCGGTTGATCCCAAGTTCTTCCACCATTGAATTCTTCACAGGTTCTCTAAAGATTAATCTTTTCTCAATCCTGCAACAGAGCTAAACCAGATTGAACATGCGCCAATCTAATTCAACTGAAACTCACAAGTAAAACATGCGTCTACTGGTTTAATCAATACCCACTTTGTTCCATGCGTATACTCCATGGGAATGCTTACCTCCTCTCCCTTGAATCATGCGTTCAAGAAATTAATTAGAACAATGCGAACTAACTAAGAAACCAAAGTTTAAGATAAGGAAGACTCTCAATCATGCGTTCAAGTACAACCTCTCACAAAAACTAGTTTTCCAGGAGATTAGACAATAAAAACAATTGCTATAAAGAATTAAAAATCGAAACTTTTATTGAACAAAACCTCAGAACTCAATGGGGAATTACAAAAGAATCAACCAAAAAGGTTTAGCCTTCCATGCGGAGGCAAAACAAAAGAATTACTAAGAAGAAAATAAACTAAGAAAACCCTATGAAGCTCTCCCTTTTCTCCTTTATGCTTGTCTCCTTTTATAGGCTTTTCTGCTCCAAGGATCTTGAGAGAATATTGTAGTTTATATTTTGTTAACCATTTCCAAGTTTCTTTCTTTCCAGAATTCTTGTATTTTGCAGAAGATTTGCTTCCAATTCTGTTTCTGAGATATTGTAGATTTTATTTTCTCTTTCTTCTCCTCAAAATTTGTTTTCTGTTTTGGTTCAAGAAGCAACTTGGACTTTTGCATATTTGGCCCATTCACAAAGGTAGATGCTTCCTCTGGATAATTTACTCTAAAAACACAAAATTAACAATAATAATAGTTAAGGCCCAAATAAACCCAATTATAAGAATATTAATTAAAACAATGGATTTATTTATTATTATAGTCCAATAATCTATGAATAAGGCTAGTGAGTGTGAATAAATATATGCTCATCAGCCTTACTAATAAAATCTCTTTTTATTCCAAGGGCATGAGGTCTACAATCTCTCACTCCAAAAGAGGTGAATGAAGACCAACTAAAAATGAAAGAGAAGAGAGAAAATGAAAAGAAAGAAAAAATTAAAATTTTAAAACGAGCCTTCTCATCTCCTCCAAAAAGGTCTAAAAGGTAATAATAGCTCGCAAGGCAGTTTTTATAGCTTATCCTAGGAAATTCTTAAAAATAAATTCAGCTCTAGATAGTTATAAATGCTTGGAACCTTTGTTAAAGGAATTTCAGGATGTGTTCCAAGAGCCTCCCCAAGGATTACCTCCTTTAAGAGGTATTAAACATCAAATTGATTTCATTCCTAAAGCTTCTTTGCCAAATAGACCTATATACATAACAAATCTAGACGAGACCAAGGAAATTCAAATCAAGTTGAGGCTTTATTAGATAAGAGTTGGGTCCAACACATCATGAGTCCTTTTGCTATGTTTTTCATTTTTGTCCCTAAAAAGGATGGGAGTTTGAGTATGTGTACAAATTTTCACACCATTAATAATATCACCATCAAATACAAGCATCACATCGCTAGACTAGATGACTTGTTAGATGAGTTACATGAGTCTCAAGTTTTCACCAAAATTGATCTTAAAAGCGAGTATAATTAAATATGGAATAAACCGAGAGATGAATGGAAAATCGCTTAAAAGACCAAGTTTGGATTGTATGAGTAGTTAGTCATGCCCTTTGGCTTAACAAATGCTCCAAGCACCTTCATGCGACTTATGCATCATTTCTTAAGACCTTTTATAGGCAAGTTTGTAGTAGTCTACTTTGATGACATTCTCATCTACAACTTGAACATATAAGACCACCAAGTGTTAGGAAGGTACTAGAACATTAGGAAGGTACTAGAAACCCTTAGGAAATATTTGTTGTATGTTAATCCTGAAAAATGTGTCATTGGCATTTACCATATTGAGTTCTAAGGGTTTGTAGTTAGCACTCAAGGGATGCAAGTAGATGAACAAAAGGTGGCAGCAATTAAGAATTGGCCTACACCCACCAATATCAGTGAAGTACGAAGCTTTCATGGGTTAGCTTGTTTAAATAGAAAATTAGTTAAACACTTCAGTACTATTGTTGCTCCTCTCAATGAAATAGCAAAGAAAGATGTAGTGTTCAAATAAAGCCACGAACAAGCTAAGACTTTTGAAGCTTTTAAAGAAATATTAACCAAGACACCCATCTTAACACTCTCTGACTTTACTAAGTCATTTAAGATTTAGTGTAATGCCTCTAATATAGGCATTGGGGCTGACCCGCACAAAAGAGAGGCAAAATTGTGTACTTATGTCAAACACCTATGTTTGAATACATTAAAAATATAGAAAGAGAAACCGGTCAATAATGTCTTTTCGAATTGGACTAAACTAGTTGAACCATCAATTCTTTCTCCATGTTTATTGTGGGAGTATGATGATATTTTACATATAGATATATTCATAGAAAACTTTGTGCACATTTACATACAAATATATTCGTATGTAATTATAATTCATTTTTTTATAATTGAAAGAACTGGAAATCAGTTCCACACTTGCATATACCGAAAGTCATTCCTTTTTTTAATAGAATTTATTCAAAGACAAATACTCATCAACATTAAAAGGCTGCAAGAACTGAATGATCATAGAGACCTTGATACATGCTATAGACTAACTCCCCCAAAAGTTTAGGGTATAAGGAGAAGGAGCAACATGACTATTAAGTCTTTAACAAAAGCTAATCATATAAAATAGCACAAATTATTGATAAGATCCTCCACAACCTATAGGTTTTAACCAACTTCCAATTCATATTCACTATTCAGACATCACTTCTAATTAAAATTTAATTGATATAGCTTTAAACCCTTATGAACTAGAAAAACACGGTGGTCCCACAAACATAAAAAGTGATGGAGCAAAGTAACAAAACGTAGCTAATGGTCCAAACGCATAATCTCCAAGCAAGAAATGTACCCCTACTCGTCCAAAACTTAATGATAAGCAGTACCAACCAAGTACCAAGCAAAATCAAACACCCACATGAATTAAAAGAAATAATGCAAGTGCAGAACAAAATCTAAAATAAAAACTAGGTGCTGGTGTATAATAGAACTTGAAAAAAAAAACTAGGTGCAGGTGCAATACTATGCTCCCTAACCAAAAAGCATTATCTAAGAATCACTAATCTTTTAATGTTAACTAGTATTAATAATTTGAATTAGGGTGTGCAGATTTATTGTGATCACCATTTACATGTTCTAAAGTTGAGTGGAACCACGAATGTTAGGTAGACAAGAAACAGAGAAGTCTATAACATAAAAATCAATACACCAAGTTTGAGTCATATACCATTATTATATTCCAATGAAATCTGAAAATCATTTTAAGTAATAAGGAAACTCTTGAAATGTATACTTTCCATTCCTTTCTTTAAACACCAACCTCCTAAGCTCCTGCATAATCAAGAAATATGCATCACACTAAAAGAGAGTCACAATAATCATTTTAGGATGCATTTCTTGTGCTCATGTGCCTATGCAGAGCTTATTTCTCATAATTATACAGTAGTTGAAAAAAAGGAATAAACAAATATGCTAACCAATTATGTGATTATACCTTGTCTCCCCTTCACTACCTCATGCCATTACAAGGTCCTTACAATATTTCAAGCTTTTTGCACAACAAGAAATCGGTGAAAGGAGAAACTAAACTGTAAATGCTAGAAAGAAATAAGAAATACAGCAGCAAACCAACCACGAAAGAAGAACTTGAACGCATGAACAAAATGAAGAAAGAACAAGTTACAAATTTGAAAGCATGTGAAGGCCCCAACATAAAGAAGAGCTACTGGATTTTAAGAAAAGGAAATAGAAACAAAGCACAATCTTACCAAATTCAAACCATTCAAACTGCAACTCGCCTCATCTTAAGCAACTTAGGGTTTTTAAAAGTGGTAGTTTGCAAAAATTGGCAGTGTTGTGGAATTGGAGATTCAAACTCAGCTCAAGTTAACTTACCCTAAGTTAAGGAAATGAAATTTGAAGGTTAGGTTGGGGAAGTTTGGATTGCATGACTGGTTAGTCATGCCCTTTGGCTTAACCAATGCTCCAAGCACCTTCATACGACTTATACATCATGTCTTAAAACCTTTTATAGGCAAGTTTGTTGTAGGCTACTTTGATGACATCCTCATCTACAACTTGAACATATCAGACCATCAAGTGCTAGGAAGGTATTAGATCGTTAGGAAGGTAATAGAAACCCTTAAGAAAGATGTGTTACATGCTAATCCTGAAAAATGTGTCTTTGGCATATACCATATTGAGTTCTTAGGGTTTGTAGTTATCTCTCAAGGGATGCAAGTAGATGAACAAAAGGTGGCAACAATTAAGAATTGGCCTACACCCCAATGTAGTCAAACTCTTAACTCGTATGAGGATCGGGAAGGAGCTAAAAGATTGTAACTCGAGGATCGTAACTCGACTCGTAAGAGTTACTAACATATGAAAAATAACATTCAATACATAACACAATTGGAAACAATTTCATAAATCATAAATTGTTCATACAAAAAACAACTAAGTTCACAAACATCTAATACAATTAAACTATCCAAGGAAATCCTTCATATTAATTGAAGGATAATCATCATTCTCTTCTACAAGATCTTCATTTTCATTAATGCTATCTATGCCATGACCTTCATCATCCGCAACAATTGGAGGAACCTCCAAATCATCCATAGGTTCAAGTTCTCCAACTTCATCCAAATCATCCATAAGTTCAACATCATTTGCTTCATTATCTTCCACTGTCCATTCTTCATCAGAGGCAAGATGTTAGGTCCATCAATGTTGTAGCTTTTTGTGTTCCTAACATCCTTCCTCTTCATCAATCTTGAATTAGCCATCACAAAGACTACGTCATTCATGGTCTTCTGGTGTAAACAGTTTCTTTTTTTCCTGTGGACCTAAATAATTGTAACATCATAAATTTATCCCTTCATAAATTTTAATTATAAAATGAACTCATAAATTTAAATACTTACCCTTTCAAATGCACTCCAATTGCGCTCGCACCCGGATGAACTACAAGTCAAACCCAAAACTCTAACTGCAAATCTTTGTAGTTCCGAAAGTGCATCACCATATTGTTCCCACCACTGTGCTGGAGTTTTTGTTTTGAGTGCACGTTGAGCTATTTCACTACCCAAAAATCCAGATTTGCTCTTGAAACCCTCAATTTGGGCATCAATCTTAGTTATCTCATCAATGTCTCCTCCCATCCTCTCTAAACATTCATACATTCCCCGTTTCACCTCATAATCAGCTTTAAAATCCGGATGATAATGCAATATGGGATTTAGATAATGGCCTGCAGCATGTAATGGCCTATGCAATTGGTTGTCCCATCTTTGATCAATGATTTCCCAAAGTGGAGTGTAACTAAGTAAGATAAAAGTAAATAAATATAGAAACAAAGTTTATATTTCTAAAAGAGATTAGGAATGAAATAAAAGTGAAAGGTAATTAGTTATTTACCTTTTACTAACTCCATTGAAGAGACTTTGTATCTTCTCTTTAGCAAGGTCCATCTCTTCATAAATAAAACCCATGGCTGGTTTTTCATCAGAATCCACCATGCACAATACCTTAATTAGGGGAAGAGCACCCCTCAAACAATTCAAAATATTTGACCAGAATCCCTTATTCAATACCAAATTTTCAACAAGTCTTCCATCTCTAGTCTTTACACACTGACTAGATTGCCACTCCTTAGATGTAAACATCCTAATCAGTGATTTCTTATTCTCATTTAAACATCCCAAAGTTAAATAAGAAGTGGCAAAACGAGTATTAGCCTGTCTTATTAAATCTATCCCTTCAGTATGTTTGTGCAACAAGCAAATAAGACTAGTTCTTGAATAGATGTAAGCTGTGATTTTCTTACCATTGGATATAGTCTTCTGATGGAGTGGTATTTTCTTCTCAAAATCTTCCAACATTAAATCAATGCAATGTGTTGCGCATGGTGTCCAATACAATTTGTTTCTCTTTTGCATTAAGAGATCTCCAACTGCTTTGTAATTTGCTGCATTATCAGTTACAATCTGCATCACATTATCTTCCCCAACCTCTTCAACAACATCATCCATCATCTTGAAAATTTTGTCAGCTGTCTTAGATATGTCAGAAGCATCAATTGACTTCAAAAAAACAATCCCCTTTGGACTATTTACAAGAAAATTAAGTATGGTTCTTCTCTTTCTGTCAGTCCACCCATCTGTCATTATTGTGCAACCATATTTTTTCCAACATAATCTATGTTCTTCCAATATTTGATTGGTTTTTTCAACCTGTTGCTTCAAATATTTCACCCTGATTTCATGGTATGATGGTGGCTTAATTCCAGGATCATGTTTGGCAATCATTTCAACCATTTTAGTGAACTCTTCACTCCTTGCTACATTAAAGGGAATAACATTGTTGTAGAAAAATAAAGCAATTTGTTGACATGTATCTTCCCTCTCACTTTTCTTGAAGATGGAATTGATAGTACTTTGACTTCCCTTTCTCTTGAAAATACTTGATGACTCAACCCCCACACTCTCTTCTTGAGAAGGTCTTTTTCTAAAATTTTCACAATCACTCACATTGTTTTCCAAGTCTACTCCGAACATAGATTTTTTGATTAAATTTTGCTGCAGCATAGAAACAGTACCCAACATTAAATTTTTAACTTCTTCTGGGATAGCAAAGCATGCTCTATCATCTTTTGAAGTGCATGCAAGATGATGCTTTAGCCTATAGATACCCCCAGTTACAATCTTCTCACAATATTTACACTTCACGTTTCTTGATTTCCCATCCCATCAATAGAAATACAGTGATTCCATCCAGGGTCTTTTTTGACACTTCCTTTTTTTGTACTGTCCCCACCTCCTGAATCCATAGTAGAAGGCACTGTCTTGTAGAATAAAAAAATAGCACGGGGCTATGATGGAAAATGAGAGAGAAGAGATGAGGAGAACGTTCGCGAAGGCGGCGTCACGAGCAGGGGCAGAGGCGGCGGCGGCGGCGCAATCGGCGGTAATGAAGTTCTGGGGTGCGGTAGGTTCTGTTCTATGTTGTTTAGGGTATCTAATTTTTTAGGGTTTCTAATTTTTTTTAGGGTTTCACTCTAAAAAACACACATTGGGCCGCACTGGTCGGATTGGGCCGCACCAGACTACAACAAATTAGGGTTTTTTAGGGTTAGGGTGTGTCGTGCCACAGTGCGAGGCGACTCGGGGACAGCCTCTGAGGCAGCGAGCTCTGCGACGACGCGGTGCGATCCGCTCCGGCACCGATCTACCGTGCGAGTCAACTCGATTTTGGCTCCAGGATCGTTGAATTGTACGTTTTTGCGAGTTTACTCACGATTTTGACTACATTGCTACACCCACCAATATCGGTGATGTACGAAGCTTTCATGGGTTAGCTTGTTTTTATAAAAGATTCGTGAAACACTTCAGTACTATTGTTGCTCCTCTCAATGAAATAACAAAGAAAGATGTAGTGTTGAAATAGAGCCAAGAACATTAAGGCTTTTGAAGGTTTGAAAGAAATATTAACCAAAACACCTATCTTAACACTCCCCAACTTTCCTAAGTCATTTGAGATTAAGTGTGATGCCTCTAATATAGGCATTGGGACTGACCCGCACAAAAGAAAGGCAAAATTGTGTACTAATGTCAAACACCTATGTTTGAATAGATTCAAAATATAGAAAGAGAAACAGGTAAATAATGTTTTTTCGAATTAGATTGAACTAGTTGAACCATCATTTCTTTCTCCATGTTTATTGTAGGAGTATGATGATATTTTATTTTGTACAATAACTATTTATTTTGTACAATAATCATATTGGTTGAACCATTAATTTGAATTTACACACTTTAACAACTGAAAATATGACCTTGTGCTATCATTACTTATCAAAACAAAATCTAATTAGAATAGGCCCTTATGATGCAGAAAGGTTTTGGTAGTACATATTGAATGGTTAACAATGTGGAATACTTGTGTCAAACACCTATGTTTGAATACAGTCAAAATATAGAAGGAAAAAAAAACAAAAACGTCAATAATGTTTCTTAAAATTGGATTGAACTAGTTACACCATCATTTCTTTCTTCCTGTTTACTGAGGGTGTACGATCATATTTTATTTTGTACGGTGACAATTTATTTTGTATGATGACTATATTGTTTGGATCATTACTTTTAATTTACCACTACAAGAAAATTTGGTATTACAACACAAATTTGTACGTAAAACATAGTTACACATGGATTAGATACGGAAAAAAATTCGTATATAAAATTGTCGTTGGTAATTGTCACCTATGGATTTCGGATCCATATATAACTATATACAGATCATGGTAGTTAGAATCGCTCGAATCGTACTATTCGAATCGCGATTTGAGTCAAAAATTCACCTTGCCGATTCAAATCAGGAAGTGACTCGATTTTGGGCGTGAATCGTGGTATGAATCGCCTGATCAAGGGATTCACAATTCTATCTCAATATTTTCTATTCAATCTGATTCAATCAGAATCTGAAAAAATCCCAAAAAAAATCGCGATTCGTTTAATTTTTTTCCCAAAATCCCAAAAATCTTAATAAATAAAACGAACGGTACAACCAATCTGCATCACACTAAAAGACAATCACAATAATCATTTCAGGATGCATTTATTGTGCTCATGTGCCTATGCGGAGCTTATTTCTCATAACTATACAATAGTTGCAAAAAAAGGAATAGACAAAGATGCTAACCAGTTTTGTGATTATACCTTGTCTCCCCTTCACTACCTCATGCCATTACCAAGTCCTTGCAAGATTTCAAGCTTCGTGCACAACAAGAAACCGGTGAAATGAGAAATTGAACCGTTAATACTAGAAGGAAACAAAAAAATACAGCAACAAACCAACCACGGAAGAAGAACTTGAACCCATGAGCAAAAAGAAGAAAGAACAACTTACGAATTTGAAAGCATATGAAGGCCCCAACATAAAGAAGAGTTACCGAAATTTAAGAAAGGGAAATAGAAACAAAGCACAATCTTACCAAATTCAAACTTTAAAAGTGGTCGTTTGTGAAAATTGGCGGTGTTACGGAATTGGAGATTCAAACTCACCTCAGGTTAACTTACCTTAGGTTAGGGAAACAAATTTGAAGCTTAAGTTGGGGAAGTTTGGATTGTGTGAGTGGTTAGTCATGCCCTTTAGCTTAACCAATGCTTCGAGTACCTTCATACGACTTATGCATCATGTCTTAAACCTTTTATAGGCAAGTTTGTAGTTGTTTACTTTGATGACATCCTCATCTACAACTTGAACATATAAGACCACCAAGTTCTAGGAAGGTACTAGAATGTTATTATCCTCATCCTCATCTTTGGAAATATGTTTTGTATGCTAATTCTAAAAAATGTGTCTCTGGAATATACCATATTAAGTTCTTAGCATTTGTAGTTAGCTCTCAAGGGATGCAAGTAGATGAACAAAAGGTGGCAGCAATTAAGAATTGGCCTACACCCACCAATATCAGTGAAGTATGAAGCTTTCATGGGTTAGCTTGTTTTTATAGAAGATTCATGAAACACTTCATTACTATTGTTGCTCCTCTCAATGAAATAGCAAATAAAGATGTAGTGTTCAAATAAAGCCAAGAACAAGCTAAGGCTTTTGAAGGTTTGAAAGAAATATTAAACAAGACACCCATCTTAACACTCCCCAACTTTACTAAGCCATTTGAGATTAAGTGTGATCTCTAATATAGGCATTGGGGCTGACCCGCACAAAAGAGAGGCAAAATTGTGTACTTATGTCAATCACCTATGTTTGATTACATTCAAAATATAGAAAGAGAAACAGGTCAATAATGTTTTTTCGAATTGGACTGAACTAGTTGAAAGAGAAACAGGTCAATAATGTTTTTTCGAATTGGACTGAACTAGTTGAACCATAATTTCTTTCTCCCCGTTTATTGTGGGAGTACAATCATATTTTATTTTGTACGATGACCATATTGGTTGAACCATTCATTTTAATTTACCACTACAAGAAAATTTGGTATTACATACAACACAAATGCGTAGGTAAGACAATAAATCTTGATGTAAAACATAGTCACACATGGATTACATACTAATAAAAATCTATATATAAAACTGTCGTAGGTAACTGTCACCTATGGATTTGGGATTCATATATAATTATAATTGATTTTTTTTTTATATTTGAAAGCACTGGAAATCAGTTTCACACCTGCATATACCGAAAGTCATTTCAGTTTTCAATAGCATTTATTCAAAGACAAATATTCATCAACATTCAAAGGCTGCAAGCACCAAATGATCATGGAGACCTTGATACCATGCTATAGACTAAGTCCCCCAAAAGCTTAGGGTATAAGGAGAAGGAGCAACATGACTATTAAGTCTTTAACAAAAACTAATAATATAAAACAAAATAACATAAAGTATTAACAAGATCCTCCACAGTCTATAGGTTATTACCCATTTCAAATTCATATTCATTATTCAACCACCTCTTCAAATTAAAATTTAATTGAAATATCTTCGGTGGTCTCACAAACATAAAAAATGATGGATCAAAGTAAGAAAACGTAGCTGATGATCCAAACGCATAATCTCCATGCACAAAATGTACCCATACTCGTCCAAAACTTAATTATAGGCAGTACCAACCAAGTCCCAAGCAAAATCAAACACCCGCATGAATTAAAACAAAGAATGCAGGTGCAAAACAAAACCTAAATTAAAACTAGGTGCAAGTGTATAAGAGAACTTGAAAATAAAAAGAAAACAAGGTGCAGGTTGAATACTATGCTCCCTAACCAAAAAGTATTATCTAAGAATCACTGATCTTTTAATGTTAAGTAGTATTAATAATTTGAATTAGGGTGTGCAGATATATTGTGATCACCATTTTATATGTTCTAAAGCAAAGTGGAACCACGAATGTTAAGTAGACAAGAAACAGAGAAGTCTATAACACAAAAATCAATAACACCAAGTTTGAGTCATATTTTACCATTATTATATACTAATGAAATCTCAAAATCATTTTAAGTAATATGGAAATTCCTCAGATGTATACTTTCCATCCCTTCCTTCAAACACCAGCCTTCTGAACTCTTGCATAATCAAGAAAGTTGCATCACACTAAAAGACAGTCACGGTAAACATTTCAGGATGCATTTTGTTCTGCTCATATGCCTATGAAGAGTTTATTTCTCATAATTATACAGTAGTTGGAAAAGAAGGAATATGCAAAGATGCTAACCAGTTATGTGATTATACCTTGTCTCTCCTTCACTACCTCATGCCATAACCAAGTCCTTGCAAGATTTCAAGCTTTGTGCACAACAAGAAATCGGTGAAAGGAGAAATTGAACCATAAATTCTAGAAGCAAACAAGAGATATCGCAAAAAACAAACCATGGAAGAAGAACTTGAATCCACAAGAAAAAAAGAAAAGAGAACAACTTACGAATTTGAAAGCCTGTGAAGGCCCCAACATCAAGAAGAGCTACTATTGTTGCACCTCTCTATGAAATAGTAAAGATAGATATAGTTTTAAAATGGAGCCAAGAACAAGCTAAGGCTTTTCAAGCTTTGAAAGAAATATTAACCAAGACACCCATCTTAACCGTCCTCAACTTTACTAAGTCATTTGAGATTGAGTGTGATGCCTCTAATATAGGCATTGGGGCTGACTCGCACAAAAAAAAAAAAAGGCAAAAGTGTGTACTTGTGTCAAACACCTATGTTTGAATACATTCTAAATATAGAAAGAGAAACAAATCAATAATGTTTTTTTCGAATTGGACTAAATTAGTTGAACCATCATTTCTTTATCCATGTTTATTGTGGGAATACGATGATATTTTATTTTGTACGGAGACCTTTTATTTTGTGCAATGATCATATTGGTTGAACCATTAATTTGGATTTACACAGTTGAACAACTGAAAACATAACCTTGTGCTATCATTACTTATCAAAACAAAATTTAATTGGAATAAGCCCTTATGATGCAGAAGATTTTGGTAGGACATATTGAATGATTAACAATAAATTAATTATGGAATACTTATGTCAAACACCTATGTTTGAATACATTCAAAATATAGAAAAAGAAACAAGCCAATAATGTTTTTTCGAATTGGATTGAACTAGTTGAACCATCATTTCTTTATCCATGTTTATTGTGGGACTAGGATGATATTTTATTTTCTACGGTGACTATATATTTTGTACATTGACCATATTTGTTGAACCATTAATTTAATTTACACAGTTGAACAACTAAAAGCTTTACCTTGTGCAATCATTACTTATCAAAACAAAATCTGATTGGAATAGACCCTTATGATGCAGAAGATTTTGATAGAGAATTCTGGCGCACATACAAAACCATACATTACCATTTCAAATTTTTTATTTTTTTTAAATTTTACAAAATCCGTATGTAAGTTCCGTATGTAATTCACTGATAAGGGTTTAATTTTAGTAATATTTCATATTAAAATATAGACACTTATGATGATTTATTGTTAATTTACATATAAAATAATCCCTAATTTATGAATTTATACCTTTTTACTTTTACATTTTTTATGATCTTTATTTGAATAAGAGCATTTTATTCCCAAATTTGGTGTTAATTGCATATTTCTAAAGATTGGAGATTTGGATTAAAGAGGAATGATTTGAGCTAAAAAGAGAAAGCTGGAAGGTCCCAGAATGAAGAAAAGTGTCATAAAGCCAATTCGCAACAGGTTGCTCGAGCGAGAATGCATAAAAAAGATTGGTCCTTTTTTTATGTTTTATCACTTAGCCCATTAACGCAATCTAACCCTAGAAAATTATGTTAAATAGGGGGCTAAAGGCTCAACCCTAGTGTGCCATATTGAGAGGAAAACACCATAAAGTGGATTGTAACCCAATTGGGAGAATTGAAAGTGTTAGAAGTATGCGTGGCTAATTCTACCCTTTGGGATTGAGAATAATCTACTCAAACTCTTATGTATTAATATTAAGTTCTTGATAGATTATTGATATTGTTGTTTTACTTTTAACTTTCCGTGACAAATTGAGAATCTTAAATCTGACCGAAAGGTATTTATAGGGTTCGAACCTAAACAACAATACTTAACATATTTGAGTGTTATAGACTTGAAATATTAATTGTCATTAACGTCTGAGTATGATTCTAAGATGTTTTTATAAATATGCGAGAGATCGATATTTAGGAAACATTCTTAAGAATTTTATATGCGAAGGATATGAATTTTCTACGGGCATCAATTTCAATCAAAGAACTTAATATTAACATGCTAATCAAGGGTGAGAGAGATGAAACTCAATCCCTATTTTTCCAATTGAAGCAACTAATTCTTTATTTGTTTTCTTATTGATCAGTGTCAACATAATCAATTCAAAACTCTTTTTATTGTTCTGTTGTTATATTTAGCGATTATTGTACTTGATAATTCACTGTTCTTTTTATTCTATATTTTTCAACAGAATCTTAATTTGCAAATTGGATTTGAATGGATGAGGAATGTACTAACATGCATATAATGTTATTGAAATGGAAGAATATTAATGTTTTTGAATTGGCTATGTTTAATGTAGTGGTGTAGTTGTTTGATGTTTGAGTATGTTTTGAAATTGAAGAATATTGATGTTTGATGTTTGATGTTTTATCTTAATTGAATTATTGATGTTTGACTATGTTTGAAATGGAAGAAAAGAATATTAATATTTGATATTTTATATCAGTAGCAAACATAGGTTCAATTTTTATTCAATTATAACCAATTTATATTCAATTTTTTTTTTATAATTATTCAATTTTATTATTCAATTTTTTAGTAGCAATGCAAATATTGGCAAATATTTTGATTAAATTATTTTATATTCAATTTTTCAGTAGCAAATATTTTTATTTAATTTCTTTAAAAAAACAAAAACAAAAAATTATATGCGAGCTCACTCTTATGTGGGGTGGGGCAGAGAAGTCAGTCCGCGTTCACTACGCGGGGCGAACCTCTGTAGGACAGGCCAACCCGCATTGCCATCCCTAAGTATAATATGATGACCAAGTTTGGGCAATGGGATAACAATTGATAGACCACAATTTATCTGTTGGTGGAATCAGACAACCTTAAAACTGCATCTAAATAAAATCATTAAAAAATGTAGGTAAACATCTTTTCCTAAGCAATATAAGTGGATTACAAGTTAAGTGGATTATACCTGTACAACATGATTTCCATAAACGTATCCAGTTAAGATGATGCAATGATGATTAAAATTACTTGGTGGTTGAAACCATAATAGGAAAATAGTCATTGATTAGCAATAACATATCCCATATATGGAGTTGTCATCCACTTATCTTTACTAACATGCAAACCAAAGGAAATTAGTTAACTTAATTCATATGACAAAGTGTTAATAAATAAAGAACGTGAGTTGAAATCATTATAATTACCATGTGGTCAACAAGAAGTGAGTTTTTTCAGATATTCGTATCATGCATCCCCTCCAAACAAATAAATATATTCTTATCGTCATTGACTAAGTTCTATATGCAAGTTCATGCGCACAACAACCCATGAGTCTCTCCCATACCCAACATTACAACAACAACACGATACCCATAATGATGGAAGAGGCCTAAGCCCATGATAGAAAAAGCCCAATGGAAGAGGTCCAAGCCCATGATAGAAAAAAACCCAAGCCCAAGCCCAAATACAAGTTCAAGCTTCAACTCAAGCCCAACAAATCGAAGATATGGGTCAACTAAGCATCATTGGATGTCTTTCTTTTGTAATTACTTTTGAGTATTTTTAGTAGAACATAAAGGGAGGTGTAGATATAAATATAAGAGGTGCAAATGTATAAAGCTAAGCCACACCTTCCATGTGACATAAAAAGAAGGTGTAGGTGTAGATTTAGGAGGTGCCAAAAAAGAGAAACAAAGTCACACTTTCCTTGTGACTAGGAATTGGCTCCAAATTCAAATGCTTCTCATTTGAATTTCCCTCCACTTTCTTTTGAATTTCCATCCCTCTAAACACTATAAATAAGAGGGCTTGGCTCATGTATTTTGAAGACTATTTTGAGTAATGAAATATTGCCCAAGTGCCATTCAAATTACTCCCTTGCCAAATTCTCTCTAGAATTAGGTTTTTAGTCTTCAAACTTCACCCCCAAATGGAGATGGTCGAACCACTCCAACCCTCACTACCTCTCATGCACCTTCAAGGTCACCACACCTCTTAGGAGGACCTTGTTCCACTCTCATCCACTAAGCTTTCGCACCATCATCAACAAAAATCCAAGAAGAGCTCATAGGAATGCCATCATTTGGTATCATGAGCTATGGTTCTTCAAAGATGAGTATCTCTTTGCAATTTTCTTTTTGAGTTCTTCTTATTTCCTAGTTGTTCATCTTGATTCCAAGTTGTCTTGCTGTTTTTCTGTTTTTAATATGATTTGAATGCTTTTCTATTCAATTCAATCAGTAGTTTTTGTTCAATTTGTGCTTGAACATTTCATTTCAATTTTGTGTAGGATTCTTGATATTTTGTGTCGTGTTTTTATTTTTAGGTTGCTTGATTCTTGATTGAAATTTTATTCGGTTCATATTAATATGCTTGAGTCATTTTATTTTCTGAATCTATAAGTTTTGTCAAGTCTTGTGATTCCATATTTGTCATCAAATTCTAGTAGTACTTTTTTTGGCTTATTTGTTTCTTGTTTTTGGTATAAATGTTTGATCTGAAATCTGTTGTGTTTTGATCCTTTGGTGCTTTTTATTTTTTAGTTTGAGTTCATATTTTTTTGTTAGATCCACACAAATTCCTTACACTAATTCCATTGTGTTTCCTTTGGTATATCATTCTGTTTTTATTTCCAGATTTTCAGAATCCTCTGTTTTCCACCATTCTGTTTTGGCCGATTTTTCTTATGAAAATTAAAATACACATAAGAAATTTCTGAGCCTCTGGATTTTGCTAGATTGAGGTGTTAGAGAAAGGACAAAAAAAGAATCAGTTCAAAAAAATAAATAGAAAAAAAATGATAAATATTACAAAAACAGTGTGCAATCCTGACGCTACAACTGGCGAATCTGAGCACTGATTTTAGAAAATTTATTAAAAAAAAATGGTGCATGCGATTGGAGTGAAACCAACGCCAAAAATTTGTTGAGATCTTGATATGTTGGAATATAAGTTTTCAGAAGCAAATATTAAAAGGCCAGCTCAGCATAAATCTGTGAAAATCACGCATTCTGGACCACAACAATTTGTTTCAGTGGTGCTGTTTTTTGATTTTGAAATCAAATCTAGTGCTATTCCATAGGTTCCATTTTGTGTGTCATCCTTTCTTTGAGTACCTTTTTATTTGTTTGTCTAATATTTCTTTGAAACTCTTTCTAGTTGTCACATTTAAGTCCATTTGTGTGGTACTGTTTTTCAAATTAATTTGTTTCTTGCTTTATTTCTTTGACCTCTAAGCTTGGTGGTGGATTAATTATCAATTGGTACTTGTTTGAGTGGAAATTGACATGAGAGGAGTCTAGTTTGCTTAATAGGTGCTGGATTGAAGAATTAATTACCTAATTCCAAGAGGAACAAAGGCAAGGGGCAGAAACAAACACTTTCTAAATACACCACATACATTGGAAGGCCCAACAAAGAAGAGACAACAAAGGAAGTGCAAATAGAAAATCAACAAAGGGAGTTCCATCTAATTTCTTTGCAACTTAACTCTTGTTAATTACTTGTTAATTACGCAATTAGACGGTGAGTGTGTCTTCAAGGGCTCCAAGTGTCCAAGAAGCCTCACCTAGGGCCGATTAGCTTAAAAACTATCTAGCTTAGCACTTGTTAATTGTTTTAATTACATCAATTGCCTTAGTTAGCTACGCTTATTTTGCTTGTTTTTGTCTTGTTTAAGCTTTGATATTTTTTGCTTGGGTTGTTAGATATCTTGCATTGTTTCTTGCATTAAAAATTTGATTTCTCCATCCACATTGTGTTTTAAGTGATTTACCAAGAGAAAGATTTGTGTGAAGATCTTGAGGAATAGTTTTTGGCTAAGGCAAGACTTGGTATTTAAGTAGTCCACTGTAACTCACCTCTCTTACTTGGAAAACTACCTTCATTAACTTCCCTCATTTTTCTCAAAGTAAAACATTTTCATACACAAAGTTCTAGTCATGTCTTCCCATTCTTCAAAGTCTATGGAAAGTGATGTGAAATCCATCAAATCCCTTTTGAAACAACTTTCCAAGGATATTCAATCAATTTCATCTAAACAATTGGAGAATGAGGCCAAAACTAATGAATTGACTAAAGCAAAGGATGAGAAGTCTCAAATTTCAAAAAAATTACTTTCTCATGCATATAGCTCTCAAGTTTATGAATCTTTTGGGGAAGAAAGTCTTAGGATAAATGAATATCATCAACCACCCCCTAGGAGAGCTAGAAAAGAGAGACAAGAAAACCTAAAGGAGGTTAAGGTAGAGCTACCTCATTTCTATGGAAAAGAAGATGTAGAAACATATCTATATTGGGAGATGAGGGTAGAGCAATTGTTTGCTTACAACCATGTGAGTGAAGAAAAGAAAGTACCCTTAGCTACCTTAAGTTTTCAATGTGATGATATGTATTGGTGGAATGCCCTAAAAAGAGAGAGACATCTCCACAAGGACCCTCCCATTACATCTTGGAATGACCTTAGGGGAGCCTTAAGATGTCGTCATATTCCCTCACATTACAATAGGAAGTTGATGGACAAGCTCCAAGGACTTCATCAAAAAGATATGAGTGTAGAAGAATATTGGCAAAAGATGATATCATATATTGAGAGGGCAAGGATTAACGAAGGCAACCATAGCACCATAGCTAGGTTTCTAAGTGGTCTCAAACTTGAGATAAGAAACAAAGTTGAACTTTTATCTTATAGAGATTTAAATGACTTGATTCAACTTAGCATTAAAGTTGAAAAACAAATTTCGAGAAAACAATCAAGTCAAAAACAAAGTTCATACAATGTATCTTATGACAAGGATGAGTTCCACAAAGGGGAAGAACATATACAAGAAACATCTCTAGAACTTTCCCAAAACCTAACCAAGCATATCTCTCACACTCAAGCTAGAGAAATTCCATGTTTAGAATACCTTGGCAATGATCAATTAGCATCTCAATGTTTCAATGAAAGATCTATGATCTTAAGGGACAAAGATGAGAATAGTAGCCAAGAAAAAGAAGCTAGTGAGAGTGATGAAAATGTAAAAATAGAAAAGCAAGAGAAAACCCTTGGGAAACAAAAGGCGTGGGAGAAGAGTGTTCCTTCCCACAAGGTCATTCAACAAGACAATCAAATTAAAAATACCTTTGAAAACATGTTTCTTGTTGAACAACCTAGCCTTACCTCTTGTAAAGGAACACTTGCAAGCATAATAAAAAAAGAAGAGTCTTTAAAAGAAGCTTGCATAGATAAAGATGAAGTGGATTATTTCTCATATGTGCTAGGATATCACCAAGTGAATGTCAAGTTATCTTTAAGCATCTACAAAAACAAATTTTTATGTGAGGTAGTGCCTAAAGAAACTTGTCATGTCTTATTGAGACAACCATTGCAAAGTGTACAAATTCTCATAAACAATGGTTGTAACAACGAGATTATCTTTACACATAAGAGAAAAAGTCTTCATGAAGGAGAACTCATGGGCCAAATTAGAGTTGATAAAACTCTAGAGCTTTTAAAAGGAAAACTTTTGTCACCCATGAGAAAGGAGGTTCAAAGACATTACCCTAGATACATTTCTTGTTTTAAAACTACACCTAAGGCAATGTCTCATGAACTCTATACTCCTTCACCTTTTGTAAATGATCCATGGGAAGATATAAAGCTAGATTTTATATTAGAGCTTCCTTGGACCACAAAAGGTATTGATTCCATTTTTATGGATAAACTCTTCTCTAGAGAAGTGATAAGACTTTATGGTTTATCTCCAAGCATAGTGTTAGATAAAGAACCAAAATGTGAAAACCATTTTTTGAGGATTCTTTTGGAAAACCTTGGAACTAAGTTGAACTTTTCAATTTCTTATCATCCTCAAACAAATGGCCAAAATGAAGTTGAAAATATCATTTTTTCTACTATGCTTAGAGTAATCATGAGAGACAATCACAAATCTAGGGATAATTATAAAGTAGTTCACAAGACTCCTAACATTTCTTCATTTGAAGTTGTATATGGGTTTGATCCTCTTATTCCTTTAGATTTATTGCCCCTTCCTAATACACATACCTTTGTGCATAAGGAAGGAGTTACAAAAGCAGAATTTGATAAAAAAATGCATGAGAGGATTCAAGAACAAGTACAACAACAAATAGAGAAATATTATGAGAAGTTGCCAAAAACAAAAGAAAAACAAAAGGAATGGCAACTTCCTAAAGATGATTTTTATACAACTGCTCCAACTAACTCATTTGATTTGTTTGATGACTCATAGAGATGGACATTTGATCCTGGAGGACGAGCCTAGTTTTCAAAATAAGAATAAGGCTGTTGTTCGAGATCAAACTTGTAGATCTGAGGACAGATCCTCTCAAGAAGGAGGGGATGATGGAAACCATCCAGCCACATACATCCACATAATGATGATGAAGAAGAAGCATTGGATTTGAGGACAAATCCTTTTCAAGAGGGAGAGGATGATGGAAGAGGCCCAAGCCCATGATAGAAAAAGCCCAAGCCCAAGCCCAAATACAAGTTCAAGCTTCAACTCAAGCCCAACAAATAGAAGATATGGGCCAACTAAGCATCATTGGATGTCTTTCTTTTGTAATTACTTTTGAGTATTTTTAGTAGAACATAAAGGGAGGTGTAGATATAAATATAAGAGGTGCAAATGTATCAAGCTAAGCCACACCTTCCATGTGACATAAAAAGAAGGTGTAGGTGTAGATTTAGGAGGTGCCAAAAAAAAGAAACCAAGTCACACTTTTCTTGTGACTAGGAATTGGCTCCAAATTCAAATTCTTCTCATTTGAATTTTCCTCCACTTTCTTTTGAATTTCCAGCCCTCTAAACACTATAAATAAGAGGGCTTGGCTCATGTATTTTGAAGACTATTTTGAGTAATGAAATGCTGCCCAAGTGCCATTCAAATTACTCCCTTGCCAAAGTCTCTCTAGAATTAGGTTTTTAGGCTCTGTTTGGATTAGGGAGGGGATGTGTGAAGATTTGAGGGAGTGGATGTGTGAGGATGTGTGAGGAAAGTGTGAAGAAAGTGAAGGTGTTTGGATTGGTGTTTGTTAGGGTGGATGTGTGAGGAAAGTTTATGGGAGTTTGTGAGTGATGTGATGGTTATGAGGAAATTTTAATTTTTTTTAAAAATGTGAAATGTTACTTTACAGATTAACCATTGCCTATTAAAAAAAATTAATAATAAAATGAGTTGTTTTTGCTTAAAAATGAAAAACTTTCACACATTTCGTAGATTTAAAAATTATAACTAAAAAATATATGTTAAATGTAAATATGCATAATATAAAAACTATAATTAAAAAAAATATGTATTCAACAAATTAAATAAAAACAGAACTTCAAGTAATAAAATTGAAAAATAAATCAAATCTTATATAAATAAAAAAATATTATTTTTTAATATTAAAAACCCTCTAGAAATGAAAAATAAAAAAGACTACAACAACAAAAATATAACGTAATTAACAATAAAAAAATTTCATAAAAAATTATAATAAAATAAATTATAACTCATAAACATAATAACTATATATAGAAATATATTAATATAAACATAAAAAAAATAGAATTTCAAATAATTTATTTAAATATTAAACATATACTATAAAATTAAAAAATAAATCACATCTTATATAAATAAAAAATTACTATTTTTTAATATTAAAAAATCTCACAATAAAACAATCTAAAAAATACAATAGTAACAAAAATATAACTTAATTAATCATAGAAAAGGATTCCATAAAAAATTATAATAAAAAATAAGGATAAAAACGTATTAGTAGTATAATCCGATATAGTTCAATAATTAATTATTATTATTTTGTTTTATTAAATATTTGTGTTAGTTAAATTTATTTAATAACTAATATTTATAATAAAGTGTAGTTTTTATTAATAAATTATGTAAAAATACGTGAAAATATATTAATTATATTTTCAGTTTCTAATGAATAATTTAAGTTAGAATAAAATTATTTTAAGTGATAGGATTATTTTTACAGATTTTTTTTGTATTAAATAAATTAAATATTTAGTATAAAATAAAATGAAAAATGTTTAGTATAATCTTTTGGTGATGACCATGATCCAACCCAGGTAATATTTTAAATTTTAATTAGATATAGTATATTCTTTTCTTTAAAAAAAACTAAATTCAACCACATTTAATAAAATATCTGATTAGAACTTGAAAATAGGTATCACCTGATCTACTCTAATAACTAATATATAAATGAAAGATTTTATTTAACTAAATTTTTTTTACACTGATTTATAATATTTTATAAAATAATAAACAAACTTAAAACTTCTTTAAAATTTATTGTGATTTGTTTCTTCATTTTAAATATTATATATATATATATATATATATTTTAAACATTGTACAATAATTTTTTTAAAATACTAATACATTCAAATGAAGCATTGTGATACATTCAAATGAGGGTAAATTTGGAAATAAGGGATGCTGACATGGCTTTCCCTCTACATCTCTTCATTTTGAGGGGAGAGGATATTTACTGTTCACAGGTATATCCTCTCTTTAACTTCCCTGCACATCCCTTGATCCAAACCATGGATATCCACTCACATCCTTCCTCTTGAACAGTACATCCATGGAAGCAAACAGGGGTTAGTCTTCAAACTTCACCCCCAAATGGAGATGGCCAAACCACTCCAACCCTCACTACCTCTCATGCACCTTCAAGGTCACCACACCTCTTAGGAGGACCTTGTTCCACTCTCATCCACTAAGCTTCCGCACCATCATCAACAAAAATCCAAGAGCTCATAGGAATGCCATCACATAATGGTTGTCATCCTTCTGGCAATAGGTTTGAGTGAGTCGGAGGGTTGTCTTTAATGAATCCCTTGCGAGCTTTCAAAGTAGAAGAACTACCATGTACTTAATGTAGGGCATTGACATGCTTAAAATAAGAAAATATTCGTCTCGTAGATCTAGCAAATTTAATGACACATCTCTTTTTTGCACCTTTTGTTTTGACTCTCTCAACTGGTGGACACAAAGATGTGTTATCTAGATAAGCAATTTCATGTAACTTGGAGTTGATGTTAACCTTACCATCAATATCAACCTCTTTGAACTGATTCATGATCACATCAAACTCTTGTTGGATTGACAATTATGTTGAAGTATCAAAACTTGAAATATATGAAAAGCTTAATCATGTTCATATGAAATGCATTGACTGCAATCGTATGCTACCTACACAAAAGGAAGTCAATTCACAAGAACAAGGAATGTCATTACTAAATGTAAGGGTGCATCTACAATGAGATTTATCTAAGCCAACATATTCAACTCGATCAATCTCTTTTCCAATATTTTGTGAAGCATATTTCAATACAAAGTCAAGCAATTTATTGCATCTTGTCAAATTAAAGACATGACCCACCACATGAAAAATCTTTTCAAACGAAGATTTAATTGCATTATGTTGCAAGATGATTATCTTGTTCATGGAATCCCAACAGTAGCATAAGTCTCTCATTGGCGTCTGAAACATCCTTTTTAGACTCCAATGTGCAGACTCAAAGAATATTATGTCAATAAATTAAATATGCAGCCTAAACCCTACAGAGCAAAGCAAATATGATCATAAGTAAAACATATGCATACCTGTTACTTGTGGTATTACATAAGTGCACGACCCTATTCGTCCATGCCTTAACTAACTTTTCTTTGTGTGGATTTAACCAAGTACTAATCACATATTCAATAAATATAGGTCATAGTGAACGAACAACTTGAAATGTATGCACACGATGTTCGTAGGCTTGTACATTATCACAATCGACAACAACTCCCCAAGATTCCACCACTTGTTCTCATGCCTTTCTTGAATGAACGATCATTTTACATTTTGTTTTGGTAATTTTATCATGTGGAAACGACATAACAAATTAGAAGCTTCAAAAAAGATAACATTTATTGCATTTATTATAACAATATCTCTATCACTAACCACGACCTTAAGGTATGAACCCTTTAAGTCTCTCAAGGGCCCATATAAAGTTATGTTTGACGTGCAAATGTGGGTAACATAAATGCAACACTAAAGGTCAACCACGTTAAGGTAATGCCAACAACTTTAAGCAATGACATCCTGTACCTATTAGTTTTGTACATATTGTCCATCAACAACATGATGTTAAAGGTATTCAATAGCTTCATTGAATCAGGGTGCACTCAAATAAATTTTGCACTACATTTTTTCCTTCATCAAACCTACACCAGTGGACATGTCTTGCTCAAATAACATCATCAATTGTTGTATTTCAATTCTATTACCTCGTTCTTATTTTCTATACATGTGCATGACATTATAAACTTGCTTTATGGTGGTGACATTTTTCTCATTATGCTACTTCATTGCTAGCAAAATATTTTTAGGCTTCACTGCACTATTTGTCATTTCCATAATCATTGACTTCTCAATAGATGTTAATCTACCAACATATGGGTGACCAACCAACGTATATGTTAAATCATGATTATAGGACCCACAAACTAATTTCAACATCCATCCTTCACCACCTTTTACAGGTTTCCCTCGTAATCTAAAACGACAGTCACATTTCTTACTTCCACTCTCAGTCATTTGTAAGTCCTTCTTATATTGTTTGTATTGACCTCATCTCTCACAATCCAATATTACGTATTATTTGAAGTATCTGACCTCAATATAACTATAACATAGCCAAATCAAACACAACTTTTCTAGCCCCCTTCAAAATCTAATCCCGACAAAAAGTTATCAACTTCATATTTAATTTACCGAATAATGCGCAATCTAAACATAGTTTTCAACCTCCACATTTAACCCCTCTTAAACACATCACTACATTCATGTGGTTGACATACAATGTCTAATGTTTTACAAGATATTGACGGCTAAATATCAACATCATCTAGTCTCTCCAACACATCAACCTCATAAGGTAAAACCCTACAGTACTCTCCATACTCCTGCAAAATAACATGTTACCAAACAGGAAATTCCAACAAAATATTAAAAACTTCTTTCTCGAATTAGGAATTTCAAATGAGACAAAAACATTCTAAACATACTCTTTCCATAAGTTTTTTTCTCTTATGGAATGCCTATTATGGGAAACAAAATTGCATTACGAAGCACCCCATTCCAAAATGCTTTTGTTCACTTATGGATTTCCAATTATGGAATTCATTTTACCCTTTCTGGAATACCAATTTTGGAATTTATTTCCATAACCCAATTTCTAGAAACCTCCATGCCACCATAACCACCACAAAATAGTATAACATACCTAATTTTTTTACCTCAAACCACCAATGAAGCTTTCTCAACATACCAACACCTCCATCACACCTTCACCAAGCTCAACCTTTATTGCAACAAGCTTGAAGATCCCACATGCAACTCACAAACTGCCATGGAAATCGAGTTTTGAAATAAAATCCGAAGAACAATTTCAGGATTTCAAAAAATAATGGAATGTAGGAAGAAGAATGTTGGGGTGCAGGAAGAAACAACCTTTGTATTTTGTTGTTTGCAACCTTTGTTCCTTTTTGGCAGCCTATACTTTTAAAAACCAAGAACTTCTTTTTTATATCCTTAACCCTCCCTCAAACGCAATTGAACATAATTTCCACTTTTTGCCTTCGTTTTGCTAAAAAAAAAATGAATATATATATATATTTATTTGTGATGGTTATACACAATGAAAACACTGTTCTTTTAGTAGGTATATCCAATGAAAATGCATTTTCATTTTATGTTTGGACCAAATGTAAAATAAAAATAAACAAAAATTTATTTATTTTCTTATTGATAATATTTTTAATACATTTTTAAAATTATAGTAATATATTTTGTAATACTTTTATAACAGTTTTTTATTTTATAATTTTATATTTACTAATTGTTTTTTTACCTTATGTTATATATTTTTTGTGATATTTTATTTTTTTATTATAATTTTTTATATATTACTATATTATTATTATTATTATGTTTTTTCACGTAATATTATATTTTATTTTTGCGATATTATAACTTTTATTAAATTTTTATTGAGGTAGTTAATTTTGTACACCTAATAATTTTTTATTAAACATATAACTACTAATTACAAAACTTATAACATGCACTCTATAATAATGTTGGATGGAGTATTTATTATTAAATTAAAAAATATAACTGATAGTCGATATATAATTTTTTCTAATTAAGAATGTAACTGTTCAAGTCTCAGTAATGGATTGTAACTTGTTTCATCTAAATGTGACACTTTTTACCTTCTATAATTATATTTTTTTAATAATTATCTTATTAAAAATTAAATTATTTGACTGTGACTTAGATCATTCAACTTACACACTATGAATAAAAGAATCCAACTTTTCAAAATGTAATTCGGTCCACCAAATCACCTTACAAAGTATTTGTGCAATTAGTTATTAGAACATGTACTTTTATTTCCAATATACCTAGAACATTCTAATCAATTCCTCACCTATAAATTTGGTTTAGTTACAAAAATTAATAAGAATATCTATTTTACATTAATGGAATAAAAAGTCGTTTTAAAAATTTAATTAATGACAGGCCATCCATAATATTTAACATCATTAGAAAATTAAAGTAGCTGGATAATATTACTTTACATATGAAATAAATCATGCAGAGTGAAAAATATTCACATGAACTCACATTAATTACACGATGAAACTCAAAAAAAATTGAAAAAATAAAGAAACATACTATGAAGCTCAGACACTCTTCCTAAATGGCGTGTCGGAGTATCGGACACCGACACTCGTATAACACCGGTAAGACACGTATCCGTGAAGTGTCCAATTCAAAAAGTATTTGTTAGATTTCTAACCATTCTAATACCGTTCTAACACAATTTTAAAAAAGAAAAATACATTAATTTTTTAAACCTTTAAACTTTATTGTATAAATTGTTATTATGATTATAAAAATAATAAACAAATTTTTGTAAATTAGTCATGAAAAATATCTTTTTGCTCTAAAAAATAATAAAACATATTTGTGCACACGAATCTTTATTGTTAATTTATATAATTCATAATTATATAATATATAGATTTGTGTCTCCGTATACTATATTTTAGAGATTTTACATATGTCTGTGTCGTATGTGTAAATAGGAAACATATTTTAGATTTGAGAATCTAGAAAGAAAATCTATTTTTAAAAAGAAAAGCATTTTCTTAAACCAAAAAACTGAAGAAATCTTGTAAACAAGCTAAACATGGGGAACACTACCCAATAATGGATCCAATCGACGACGTCACTGAAAAAATACCATAAAATGACACAAAAACTTGCTGAAACGTTACCTGAAGGATTAAGCATATAGTCCCAGAACAGTAAAGAAGAAGGCCCTTTTCCCTCTCACACAAGCCACGTCACCGCTCTACACTCTGTAAAGCACAGACATTTATACTGTCACACCAATAGTCAAATGTAAAGGGAATCCCCTTCTTGCTTCCCCAACCCATCAAAACATCACAACACAAAACCCTCACTTTTACTTTACTTCCATTCATTCATTGCATTCCGCATTGTTCAGCTCGCCGGTGCTGCTTCCGCCGCTTTCTCCGCCATGTTTTCCGTCTCCCAACCTTAAATTCACTTCCGCCTCTTCCACCTTTTCTTCCTCTCTTCTTTCCGAGAGTTTGGGTGTGTGATTTTAGTTTCCTTGTTTTGGTTTCTTTTTTGTGGGTACGATATGTACGTGGTACCTCCTCCCCAGCGTTCGGATCCGGGTGCGGGATCCGGAGATTTGCGGGTCTACCAAGCGTGGAAGGGGAGCAATGTGAGTTCGCTTTTGGGTTTTTTATTATTTTATTAAAGTTTGTTGTTTTGGAATTGTTATGAAGAGTGTCACCGCAGCTTTCTGTTGAGTTGCCTATTTTGTAATTAATCATGGTCATTTCTTAAATTTATCAATTTTTTTTTACTGTGATTGCTTAGTTCTTTTGTTGGCGGAAATTGGTTTTGTGCTGAGGGGGAAAGTTATTGACTTGGAAGATGGATTTGACCCAGGGAGGGTGCTGGAAACCCTGTGCTTTGGTGTTTGAATCAAGGGCCTTGTTTGGATGAACTTCTTTATAAACACCTGTAGAAGAAGGAATTAATAAGAAGGGAAAATGCATTGAGCTTTTTCCTAAGCTAAAATAAACTTTTGAGCCTGTTTAGATCAATTTCTTCATAAACGCTTTTAACAGAAGAAAATAAAAGATGAAATGGATTTTGACTTTCGTTAATTTGTAGAAACTCTTTCATGTTAGATTCTCTAAAAGATGTACTTTGACTTATGCATTAGATTCTGAAGATATTTTTTTCATTTTCCTTTGTTTTTCTTTTTCTATTAATGTTTATGGATAAATTTATCCAAATAGACCCTATATACCATACCTTTTGCTTTGGAGAAGTTTGTAAAGAGTTTTTATAAAAATTATAAATTAAATGCACAAGTTGACTTTAGCTTTCTAGAAAGCTCAATTCATTTTAGCTTTTTACTTTTCTCTTTTAAGTATTTATAAAGAAATTTATCCAAACAGAACCTAAAACATTTTGAGAAAGCATAATAAGCGAGGTTTTGACAAGGATAAGTAGAAAGTAGTTGCTGGTTATTTTTAAAATGATATATTGAATTTAGGTTGAACCCTTGTCACTGAATTTGGACAGTACCGACTGACATATACATTATTTGTATGCCTAATTCTTTATTGTGATGTAGAACTGCTAGTAATTTATATCTTGCATTTGCTTTTAATAATTTGTCTTTTCGACAGAACCCAAAAAGAACAGTACTATGTTAGTGGCCAATGCTGCAATTTTATTTAACATGTGCTGTTGTTCTAGTGGTTTTGGTTCTGTGAAAATGCTTATTCATTGTTTTCATCCATTTCCTGCAGAAATTTTTTCTTCAGGGCAGGTTCATATTTGGACCAGATGCAAGATCGTTGGCCCTGACGATTTTTCTTATTGCTGCTCCTGTTGCAGTTTTCTGTGTCTATGTTGCCAGAAAACTAATAAATGATTTTTCTGATCACTTGGGGATGACCATAATGGCCATTGCAGTTATATTCACAATTTATGTGAGACTCCCTTTCTCTCTGTCTCTTGTATGCATACAAACACACACCAAACTTAAGTTTTGTTCTTTGAACCTACATTGTTCAGCTGTATTTGATTGAGTACTTTATTTATAATCTTGATAAATGTAGAATGTTGCAACTCACACATGCTTGTTCGAAGTAAGTTAGAAGTTGGGAATTTAGTTAACTTCTAATTTCTGAATAGAAATGCAACTTGGATGATGTCCCTTTTCTTGTTTGTTTATTTGAATGATAACTAAAAGGAAACTAGCCCATGACCATAATGAATCTAATATGATCAGCTAGTGCAACTAACATAATTTTGCTCCTGGCAAAGGAATGGAATCCTTGACCAAGCCAAGTATTCTGCGTTATGTCATTTTATTTGTATTAGAGCAAATACTTTATTTGAACGGGAAACAGATATTGTGAAGAGAAGTTTGAGTAGACATTCTCCTCCTTTATCCAATAAGATAAGTCAAATAAAGTCCAAGCCCACTGCAAGCACATTACTGCATAGCTGTACGAGAGCCTTTCTGAAAACCGGCCATGGAGAATACAATTGTTTCCATATCAATTATGGTGACTTCCCATTAAGTATCGAAGTTTTGGTTCTAATTACAGATGCTGAATGTCAGCATATATAGCATTCTACTTTACAACTGTATTGTCCATGCTTTTGTTTAAACCTTTTAATCTAATTGAAGATGAATTGCTCCCAAGCAATGAGGTTTTGAGAAATATCTGTAAGTAAGGTGTATGCTACAACGAAGGGGATGGGAAGGGAATTTGATTCTGAGAAATAAAATATAGGAGGAAAGGAAATTGAGTAGAAAAGTGAAAGGTTTGCAGATCCTGTGAACTACATGCTGTGTATTTTCTTTTGTTTAAATTTAAAAAGTGTGTGACAACAGGTGTAAACACTATTGGTACCATCTTTGTTCTGGACTGATATAATGATACGGTGGTCCCCTATCACAAAGGTTTATGAGAGAAGAAATAAGGGAAATGGGAATAAAGCTGTTTGAGGTACTTACCATGTCAGCAGAGTTAGTTAAGAGTAGTGCAGTAAGAGAGGTTTGTACATAGAAAGGAGAGCGAAGCTGGAGGAAGGCAGGAAATATATTGTTGGGAGGATTCTGGTACCTCAAAGAACCAGAGCTATTCTTTTCTGTAATATCTTACATTTTGGAAATAAACAGTTTCATTCTTTCTTCTGTATTCCTTTTGTTAGTTTCTTCTCGTGTTTCTTTCTATTGTACAACTAACTTAAATGACAATTCCAGAAGGAAATTCTGAGTGGACAATTTTTTAGGGCAGTACTTATCTTTGGGTGTCTATCAGGTTCCATGATTCACCAAACACAATATACTTCTTCGTATGCTCTGCTCTGCACTGTAAATATGTTGTTGTTTCTGAATTAGAAGTTAGAACAACACAATGCAGTCATTATGAGTTGTAATAAACATCCATCCATGTACCACAAACTATTAATAAAAAAACTTTATATTCGTAAACAACATTTATACACAATTATTACTCAAACCCTATTCCCTTAAGTGGTGAAAGTCTAACTTCCATTGTTAAACCCTAATTTCTTAGTTATCTTAACAATGGAACTTACGCAAGAGAAGGATTTAAGGATGACTAACAAACCAAATATCATAGCCAGGTTTCTTAGTTGTTACACTTTATCTCACAAAGAATACATGGAGTTTAGTTTCATTACATCTACCCAAACAATGAGGAGCTTAGCTAGTGATTATGTAGCATATATCAATAGGAAGCATATAGGCTTATGAACATGAATTAAACAAGAGTTGAATCTGCTCCAATGATGATCTTATGAAATGAGTTCATGTTCATCGTAGAGTCAATGATTCCAATCACAAGTTTAGATTAACACACGACCTAGAACAAGAATAAGTATGGAATATGAAATGGATGGATGAAGAGAGAATAAAAGATAAAAGGTGAGAATGGAGAAAGGTGCACCACTTGTTGAAGTAGAAGATGGTTCCATGCTTCTCTAAGATAAGCTCCTAATGTTGAAACACTACCTGACTCCTAAGAAATAAGATAAGACTACAATCTACTTCACACACACAAAGGTGCCAAAACATGCTCTCAAATTTCATTATATCAAAACTGATTTTACCAAGGATGAAGATGGCTATTTATATCCTATGCCATCCAAAAATTCAAATCCAAATTCGAAAGAAATGTTTGCTAAATCAAACATAAAATGCTAATCTAAAATGAAAAGGAGGGAAAATTTGAAATTCAAATTTTAAACATCTGTTAAATGTTTGGCTAAAAATTAGAAGACATGCAACATGCCTTGGTCATGCTTTCCTTGCCTCTTTCTAAGACATGCTTTCCTTCCCTCTTTCTAAGACATGCTTTCCTTGCCTCCTCTTTGCTCCCATGAAACCCTGTTTGCACTCCTTGTATTGGCTGCACCCCATCTCCTATTTGGGTTTGAATAACCCAATTAAATCCTATTTTACATATGGTTATTTGCACCTACAAGAAAATAACTCCTCATTCCTACAAGTCCAAGAAATACCGAACATAGAAATTAAAGAATTATTTTTTGAGAGCAAGAACATCTTGTTTTGCCAGATTTCTAGTGATTCTTCTTGGAATGATGTGTTCTTGCTCATTTTCTTGGTCATCTTTCATGCACTCATCAGCTAGTCCTAGACATTGGAATCACCATTTTGTTTTGAAGAAATGAAGAAATTTGAATTGGAAGCCAAGAACAGACTCTTTCAGCCACTATATATCAGAATGTTTATCACTTTGGGAATTATTCTTTTTGTCTATCCTCATTGCCACATTAATTTCACCCAAGTGTGGGCATCCCTCATGCTAAGTGTGGTAAGGTGAGAATCAGGGATGGCAAATTGGGGATTCCATGCTGAGTGGGGACATAACGACAACTAGCAGGGTAAGATAAGTTCTTTTGGTCCATCTTTGCTTGCTTCACAAAAGCTGACCTGTTCCTCCAAAATTTCTTCTTCCCAAAATTTCTTACCAAATATTTCTCATTGTTAGATATTGGTTTTGTTCCCTATTATTGTGTCTCTTCATTATAAAGAAGAATACTCATGTGTGTACCCATCACATGGAATTCAAGTATTCCTTCTCAATCTCTTTCTTCTCTACATGGTACGAGAGTGATACCATCCTCCATGACTTGTTTTCTAACTAATCCTTTCAACACAAACATGTTATAAGAAATATCTCTTCCAATAAAAGCACAATACCCAATTGTTGATTGCCGAATAGTAGGGATTCTTGCCCAATCTGCATCACAATATCCAACTACTTCAGTGTTTCCCTTAACTTCTTACAACAATCCTGATTTGGAGCCTTTTTATCTTAGAATTCAGCTCACTGCATTCCAATGATCAATCTGAAGAGCTTCCGACAACTGACTAACTACCCCAACTGTAAAAGAAATGTTAGGTCCAGTGATCACTAACAATAACTACCATCAAAATGCAGGGTGTTACAGAACGATCTACCACTTGTGAGTTTGCCTTGTAACTCACAAAAGAATATGTGGACAACTGAACCTAGGCCTTGCTGAATATGCCTGCAGACTAAACTATAATACATTTTTTACCAATTTGTTTGAAAATATAATTTTTTTCTTTACATTTAAATTCTTTCTTTTGTGGAAAGCATATCTAGCAGATAACATGGTAGGGTTTTTCACAGCCATCCTCTTTTATGTGCTGATTAATTGTAATTTGGGCTATTTTATGATAAGGTGGGGCATTGACACCATTTTATTTTGGATGGCATTATGCATTTGCTATATTATGTGCTCTGATGTATATTCTTTCATACTGTGTGATGATGTTATAATCATTTTTAGGTGTTAGTTCTTCTCTTGTTGACATCTGGCCGAGACCCTGGCATAATTCCACGCAATGCGCATCCTCCAGAGCCAGAAGGTTTTGAAGGTAGTCTAGATGTTGGTGCTGGTCAAACCCCTCAATTACGGTTGCCTCGAATTAAGGAGGTTGAGGTCAACGGAATGACTGTTAAGGTCAAGTACTGTGATACTTGCATGCTCTACAGACCTCCTCGATGTTCTCACTGCTCAATTTGTAACAACTGCGTGGAACGGTTTGATCACCATTGTCCATGGGTTGGGCAGTGCATTGGGCTGGTAAGTAGGCCTTTTGTTTGACTAAATTGATTTTTAGTGGTTAAGCAGATTTTTTTATGCTAGGCAGAAAGTGTGGCTTGGTATCTGGGTTGAGTAAAATCTAATAGTTGTGGATTTTAAGAGATGGATGATCTCTATTATCAATTTGTCCGCTTGAATATTGTTGAGATAGTTTGTATTTTGTAAATGAGCTGTGCTGGAAAATCTAGCAAGTTTTAGTAATTTATTAATTATCAACACTTGTATTTTCAAAATTTAGTTTATGCCCTGTCTGTCCAAATTTGAACCTAAAATTCATCATCAGTTGGTTATATGGTTATATTAATATACGGTTTCTTTCCTGTTTATTATCTCTGGCAATACATAATAATACAGTCAACAGTCCAGCTTATTAACTGAGACCTAGTGGATGATGGGTATTGTATATTGTCCGTAGGGGGTTTGAGACTTGGAGTTTGAGTGCTTTCATATTTAATATGATCAGGCTTTATAGTTAACTTAGGAGCATTGTCTGAATTTCATATAGGGAATCTAGGGTCAATTCTTGTTGGGTGGGTGTCATTTATTAATTATGGTCAAGAGATATGCTATTCAATTATGCTTAGCTTCTAGTGAACACACCCCTTCCCCAAAAAGTGCTCTGTGCTATTGCTGGAACTCTTTTTGCTTTCATGGAAAAACCTCAAATTTTAGGTTTCATTTAATTTAGAGTAATATAAAAGATATGTCTTGATATACTGTTGAACTTTATATTCGTTTCTTTCATTTGAGGATTCTTTATTACCTTTTTTTTGTCTTCCTTTCAATTATATATATAATTCTGGTTTGGTGGCTTTTTCAGTTACCATTGACATGTCATTCTTGAATATGTTATGTATCTGAATGTTTGCACAATTGTTATGCAGCGTAATTATCGCTTCTTCTTCATGTTTGTCTTCTCAACTACACTGCTTTGTATATATGTTTTCGCGTTTTGTTGGGTCTATATTAGAAGAATTATGGAATCGGAGGAGACAACAATTTGGAAGGCAATGATCAAAACTCCAGCCTCCATAGTGTTAATAATTTACACTTTCATATCAATGTGGTTTGTTGGTGGCCTGACTGCCTTTCATTTATATCTTATAAGTACAAATCAGGTAATCACTCCTTTTTAAAATCTTTATATATACTTTAAAATTAAGTTATCAATACTAAAGAGCTTACAACTTTATATGTGTCCATTGATGTTACAGACCACATATGAGAACTTCAGATACCGATATGATCGACGGGCCAACCCATATAACAGGGGAGTAATCAATAATTTCTTAGAGATATTCTGCACCAGCATTCCCCAATCAAAGAACAATTTCAGGGAAAAGGTGCTGTTAGAATATATGAAAAAATCTTGTCGAATATCTTATATTATCCTCTAAATTTGGTTTCCTCATTTCCTAATTATATCATAGGATTGATTACTGTATTTCCTTGTATCGATTTGTTTGGATTATGATTACTGTAAATAAGGGCTAGCATAAGTTTTATAAAACATCAATACATTGTAATCTACTTATTTCAGTTAAATAGCACTGCAGCTATTCTTTTATTTCTTTTCCTCACTATATATCTAAAAACTATATGATTTCAACGTGGTTTTAGTGTGATACCATGTTCTGTGACATGTCTAGTCACTATTCCACTGCAGAGACCTCCCCAAAAGTAGTTGCCTATGAAGTGTTATCCATTTTTTTGGCATTTTTTTTTTGTTTTCCAATGTCAGTGCTACTGGTCTACTTATTTTCGTAGAGGGTTCTGCTTTGGTTTTATCCCTTTTGGTCAATAAGGTAAAGATATAGGGTGTCGTGGCTTTCTCAGAGTCAGGATTCTAGCCCCATGGTTTTTTCCTTGTGAAATTAACCTAATCTCATGGCTTTACCAAAAGTAACATTTCCCAGAGAAATAAGCATGGCCCTGCTATAGTAGCAAAGAATAAGCCTGGTCCCTTAATTCCGAAGTCTCTAGTTATATTTTGACTTTCCCTTTTGCCCAGAAGAGTATATTTATAACAAGTTCAAACCTTAGTAAGATTTAGCTTGAGATGGATTGTTGAATATATGAAAATATCTCATCATTGAATATCTTATATTATCTTCTAGGTTAGTTTCTTTACTTCTTCGTTATTATATTTAGGATTGATTACCATATTTTCTTATCTTATTATGATTTGCTTATATAATTAGCTAGTGTTATAGGTTTTATGATAACCTCATTGCTATGTTTGAGTTAATATTAATTCAGTGTTACATTCTGTTTCCTTTTTTCTCTTTATACGTATAACAGGTGCCACTGGAACCAGTATTACCTGCTCGATCAGTAGGTGGAGGCTTTATGAGCCCGAGTATGGGAAAAGCCGTGGATGACATAGAGATGGGCAGGAAAACTGTCTGGGCTGACATGGGTACTGCTCTTGATCCTTCTGAAGGTCAATTAAACGACCGGTTGGCGATTAAGGATGGTGAATTTGGCGAGTTGTCTCCGGAAATTAGGACAACAGTAGATGAAACGAGTGATCGTGGTGGAATACATCCCAGGAGATCCAGCTGGGGAAGAAAAAGTGGAAGCTGGGAAATGTCCCCAGAAGTTCTTGCTTTGGCAGCCAGGGTTGGGGAATCAAATCGTATGGGTGGAGGTAGCAGCAGTTTGACCAGTGAAAACAGGCATACATAGCCACTGAAATTACTAGTCTGGCAAAGGATTTTATTTGTTGTAATTAAAATATATTACATTTCTGATGTGGTAAGTCAACAGCAAAATTAATTGTATTTGCAATGTGGTGTTGGTTGAAGGCTTTGGAGGGTGTTTGTTAGTGTTGTTTTAGTCATTGTGCTTCTAGGAAGGAATTGTTGTGTTGCTGTGAGTGAGCTTTTCCTTTGCCTTGTGTTGTATCATACTTACCAATTAACTACTACTCTTTGTCTTAACATTTACCAATTAACTCTACTATCTCTCTTCCAACTTCAGGTAGTCTTTCCTGGAGGACAGACAAAAATCATGGAACTATTCTAAAGCTTGAACTGAAAGTAAGTATCATGAATTGCGAATGCATGCAAAAACTTCTCAATCAATCTCATGCCATGACCCTACAATGCTAGAATAATTAATTCTGAAATTCTGTTATGGATCAAACCTTTAATTGAATCAATGTGTTTTTACTCTTTATTTTTTTGTTAAATGCAGTCAATGAATTTAATCGTTATACTTTATAAACATAATTCCTAATTTATTTGAAAAAAATATTAAAAACTAATTAAATTTATGTTTTTAAAAGATTGAGGATCGAATTTATCAATATAAAAGTATAAGAATTTTAATTATGTATAATTGAAAATATAGATACTAAATGTGTTTTTCCCCGTTTTAGTCTATCCACTGTTATCTCTTCATGAACATTCAAAGATGAGACCAAGTAAATGGGCTAAATCAGCGCAATTTCTTCCTGCACCTCCATAATTATTGAAATTTCAAAAATATCCTTCTGAATTTGTATTTTAAATTTTACAATTCAAAAATCATTTTTTTTTGTTCAAAAATAATTTCTGATTTTACAATTTAAAAATTATTTCTGAATCAAGAAAATAATTTTGTATTTCAAATTCTATAATTTGAAAGTAATTATAATTTCTAAATTTTAGAATTCGAAATATAAATTTGATTTTCAAATTTTGGAAGTCATTTTCGTTATTACCCATTCAATGAAAGAAAGTGAAAATAAGAAGTGACTATTTTAAATTTAAAACAACTTAACTCTTCATATAATTAAAAAAAAAGTTCACAATACATTTTATGAGAAACTCAACTATAAATGGGCCTCTATTACATATTTCATTCACAGGCAATTTCTTCCTGCACCTCCATGCTTTCTTCTTATACTTCCATAAAAGACGTGAAATGATAATTTTGCTCTTTTCTTCATCTTTTTCACTGACACCCACTTCTTTTTTTTCTGGATTCTAAAATTCTGAACTCTAAAATTCAGAATTTGGAATTCTGTATTCCAAATTTTAGAGCTTGGAAGGTATACGGATTATACAATTTAGAAATGAAAAGAAAATAAAAATCCTGTACCTTTTGCCCAAGGATAATTTTGGAACTAAAAAATTTATGGAGATGTAAGAAGAGTAATTTTGGAATTGAAAGATTTATCGAAGTGCATGAAGAAGGCAAATTCTCCCTCCACGTTTGTATTAATTATGAAAAGTTGATTTTAATCTCTTTAAATAACCCTAATTATTTGAAGTGTGATCTCTTTAATCTCTTTGAAGCGTGATCTCACTTTTTTACGGTTGCGCCTACCTCTCTTCCAACCACATATCTCCCTTTCAGTCATAACACTTTTATTCTTATCCAGACACAACATTGAGGGAGCAATTCATCATTTGAGCATGTGTAAAAGGGTTGACAAGAGAATTTGTTGTATTTGATGTCCCCCAGTGCAAAAAAAAAATTTTTAGTTTTGTACTCCATTTTTGTACATTATTTTTTTTTCTTCTAGGTTTTGTGGTTTCCAAGAAAATTAAAAAAAATAAGTAAACGAAAACACAATCACCATCAGTAAAGACTTACTTGAACTACCAACGTTCATCACCAGCCACCATAAATAATCATCACAAAACAACCATCACTACGTGAAAATGAAGAAGAAGACTCAACACTCTCTAATATACTCAGAAGGATATTGTTAGAATTTAAAAAAAAAATATAGAGATGGAAGAGGAAGGTATGGAAGTGCGGGAATAATTTGTTCAGAAAGAAAATATGAAAATGGAGGAAGAAATTGCCTTAAACTTAGAAATCATAATATAGTCATTACACGATAATTAGAAATCATATAATTTACTAATGGCCTGCCATTAAAATTATATTGTAGAACCTTTTTTTTTAATATATTATACAACATTATATTGAAGTTACCTATCATTTGGTTTGAAATACAGCTCTAATGCTTTTGACATGAAAAGTCGATATTGAAAAAGGAACTGTTAGAAATGAATCTACTTTAGTTTCATTGTTTCAGAATGTGATTTTTTCTGCTTTAGATATGTTTTTGGAAAACTAATGTCATAACTTTTCCATCCTAAATTGATTTTCCTTTTATTCTCAACATGTTTCCAAACATGGTATACCCGTTCGGCTCATTTTGAAGCATATTTTATTCATTGTTGGACACAAACGCAATGCAAATTATGAATTTGGCTTAAAAGTTTTCTAAGCTTTCGTTTCATACTAACGTGTTGCCAAAGTATGAGTTTCAAAACATAATAATTGAAAGTATAATCACTGCACAGGGTACCAACATAGCCAGATCTGATTCATTACAAATTGTTACATGGAGTTATACAAGTAGGTGCTAGAACAAATATTGGTTTTTTCAAGGCGAAATCGATTGTGGAATAACGATGTTTCCAATGTTGTTGTGCCATGGGTCAGCCAAGTGAGTAGCCAAGTTCTCCAAAGGTCCAGTTCCAGGATAAGCTGATTGTTGAACACAAATTCCCACAAAAGCCAACAGAGCAAGACGTCCTAAACATTTGACATACAACAAAATTTGGTCAATTTTCTATGTAACAAACAAAAGATGTTTTTTCAAAAGCAAGTTTATCTCAAGGACTAATTGTTGGAGATCATAAGATTCTTTTAGGAGTTAACTTCAACCTCTAAGTGTTTTTCAACACATATCAGATGCTTAAGAAACTTTAGTAACATCAAATAACTGATGCTTAGGGTCCTTACCATTCTTAATTTCTTTGACTTTGTATTCATGGAAACTTTTAGGGTCCTTGGAGTATCCCAAAGGATCAAAAGCACCACCAGGGTATTTCTTCTTCTCTGGGTCTTTCTCCATGCTCCTTTGGTGCTCCACAAAGGAAATGGCAAGGAATTCAATGACCAGAATGGTGGGTAGTGTGCCCCATGGAACTGGGTTGCCTAGGTAGGTGGCTTGCCCCCCTGGAACTGCAGCCCATTCCTGAGCCTTTACCCAGTTTCCTAACCCCAATGCCTCTGGAACCAAAATCCCTGGCTGCACCAAAATATAAGAGATTTCAGCATACTAAAGTAGTTCTGTTTTCTTCTTCTAAATATTGGGATAACAGAAAAGAATAGAAATGTTCTTAAGAATTTCTGATACACACTCTTATTAGATAAATGTGTTATTTCTAAACCTACAATTTTTAAACTTAAAATACAATTTTTAATAAGTACAAACTTATTATTATGCATATATTATAATTAAATGAACATGTGTTTTCATTTAGTTATATACACTGTCACTTGAGTGAACTACTTGAAAAACATTTAGGATAATGAACATTTATAAAGGACTAAATGCATGTTTCTGCTAGAATCTTACAAAAGAGAAAGCAAAACTCTTATTTCAAAAGAGACACTTACAACAGCAAGCATGGCCCATCTGCAGTGAATGAGTTCTGACTCTTTGAACCTCTCAAGATTCTCTGGTACTTCACCAAGACCAAGAGGATCGAATCCAAAGTCACTGAAACAAAAGAAAGAGAATACAACTTGCATTATGCACAAATCAACATCAAAACAAAAACCATTCAAAATCACTAATTTGCCTTTGGCACACCAAAGTGATTTTTTTCACCATCAATCTGTATTTAATTTTCTTACTTTCAACTTTTGCATTTTAATAAAACCAATGTACTTTTAAATCTTCCACTTAAAAATATATCAGTTTTAATTTGTAAATAAAATTTAATTTCGAGTAAATTCTTTAGGAGTTCGTATAGTTTATATGAGTGTCTGAGAACAAAGTCCCCTTCCATGTACACTGAATGCAACAAAATATGTTTAATTATGTTTTTAGTCTTTAAAATTTGGAGTTAATCTAATTTCAGTTTCTCAATTAAAAAAAAATCTTTAAATTTGAGAAAAGTTGTTTGAGTCCTAAGTTCTACTAAAATACTTTTCAAAATTGTTTTTAATTTCTAAACAGTAGATTTAAAGAATCAACCCTGTATTTTCAAATTGAAAAGACTAGTTTTTGCAAACTTTGAGAAACTAAACTATATTCATCTAAAACAGTTCATAGTAAAAGTGTAGTTCAACAACAAAAGAACAATGTTTTAAGAACACAAAACATGTTTGAAGTTAAGAATATTGTACTAAAGAAAAAGGGGAGAATATGTGGCATACCCTGGTGCTGAACCATCAAGGTAAGGGGGTCTAGGTTGGCCAGGCATCCAGTCAGAAGTCATGGAAAACCTAGAAGAGGCATTGGTGCCAAAGCTGGAAATGGGAACTGAAGAGGCAAACCTTGATTTTGAGGAAGAAAGTAAAGAAGGGAAGGCTGTGATAGCAGAGCTCATCAATGTGTTGGCAGCCATTTTTTGAGTGTGAAGAAGAGTTGTGAGAATTGGTGATGAGTGTGTGAAATGGGGGAAAGACAATGTTGGAATAAACAGAAGAGTGATGAATATAGAAGAGTGGTGTGGATATAGGCAAATCCAAAAGTGGAATGCCATTGGGTGATGATGTTAGGGACAACATGTGATTGGTCCACGTTGGTGTTTGTTCATCCGTTTCGATTCATGAGGTGGAACCACTTGTGGATATTAGGGAGGGGTGTGTGTGGTGGTGGTTTCATCTTAGATACTCAAAAATCACTCAGATCTACAAATGGGTTTGTGAAGAAGGGTGATTTGAAGTTGAACAAATAAAACTTGTGGTTAGTTGTGTCTATGTAAATTTGAGGTTATGAAAATATAATTGAATTTGTAGTTACTAGAATGAAATATAAATTATATATATATATATATATTATTTACATATTTAATAAGTATTATCACTAATAAAAAATCATTAAATAAAAATCAATCTTAGAGATAAAAAAAAAATATTAACTAAATTATATATTATTTTATAGACTAAAAAAATAAATTAATTTATATTTTGTTATAAAAACTTTCATGTTAGACATCACTATGAAACTTGACATCTAAGCAGTTAACAAAGACAATACATAGGTATATTATACTTATTCTCATATATTGATTAAGAGAATATTTCATCAATTACACGAAACATTGAAAATAAATTCCACAGTCGGGAGTTGAACCTGGATTTCAACATGAAATTAACCAGGTGTGCTAATTAATTTATATTGTTGATAAATAGTTTTTAAATTGGTATATAATTAGGTATCAAGATCTTAACTACCAATTATTTAAATTCTAAAGTTGATAGCTAAAATCTTAGTAGTTCATTAAATATCAATTTATAAAATATTTATTAATAATAGAAACTTAAATTAATTTAGATACCAATAATTTTTTTAGTCTCTAAAATAATATCTAATTTAATCAAATATAACAATTAATTATTTTTTGTTTCTAAAATTATTTTTTTTAATGATTTTTTGTAGTGTATAAAATAGATGATTGAAGTTATGTAAATAATATTTTAAAATTTTAATAATACAAAGACTGAATAACATCTTTTGCAAATAACAAATTCTGACTAAAAAAATCATTAAATAAAAATTAATTTTAAAGATAAAAAATTATTAGTCACTGTATTAATTAAATTAGATACTATTTTTAGAGACTAAAAAATTATTGGCATCTAAATTAAATTTTATTATCAATAAGATTTATAATAAATTTTATTAATAATAGAAACAACTTTAGTTATCAATAAGATTTATAATAGATTTATTAATAAATTTTATTACAAGTAATTTTTTTATTTTCTAAAATAATATATAATTTAGTCAAATTTAGTGACTACTTATTTTTTATCTCTAAAATTGATTTTTATTTAATGAATTTTTTAATGTTTATAAATGTTATATTTTGAAAGCATAATTTAAGGAATAGAAAACCAAATATTAAACATAAGAGAGAAAAATCCTATAAACATTTCATTTTTTAAAATTGAACAACAAATTTTTTATTTCTATTAAATTCATCTTATTACTTATTACTCTTTCAATAAAGTACATTCCATCCTACAATTTTATCAAACAATATGTCATATTTGACTTAAAAAAATTAAGAATCCAAAAGAAACATCAATTAATAATCCCACATCTAATTAAAATAGTTAATCGTGAATTCAATTTTAATGCTTCAAAACAAATAAGTGGAATGAACTTAAATAATTTAGTAATAAAGGGGAAAAAAACATCATAAATATATTCAGCAATATTAATTCCAAAAATGGTGATATCTTCAGTACACAAGTAAACACATACTATAATTGCATGACTTTAATTGTTATCTTCCTAACTCTTTTTTGAAGAGGAATGCAAAAAATGAACTTCAATTATAACTAAATGAAATATACACATACATCATGAAGTTCACATTTATAATTTAGAATAATTTCCCTATATCAATTAGAACATGTTAAAAAAATTTAAAATAGTTTTGTAAGAAATTAAAAAAAAAAATATCTCCTACATGTCCATTAATGTAATTTGTATTCACAATTGTATGTTTGTTTAGAACAATTATAGAGAAACCATAAATGAATGGGCTTAAGTAAATCTTTCAACATTTTTTAACAAAAACAAGTCAGAAATGGATTTAAATGAGTTAAAATAAAGTTTGAAACCCTAAACAAATAAACAACACTACACTTTCAAACCTAAATAAATTATCCAAATAACAAGTCTTGCAATAACTTCTAAATTAAAAGTTTAACTCTTCATTTTTTGTAAATAGAGTCTAAACCATTTGTTCTTTTTGAATTCTAATTTTTGCTCTTGGATTATTTTTGAATGTTTTTGAATGCTTGTTAATAATCCAGTTCTCCTATTTAATTGGAATACTTATTAACTTATTTACATAATTTTAAGAGGTAAAGGAATAAAAATCTCACATGTATAAGCTTAGAGATGGATGAGATACTTAACAAATTAATTGATGCTTGTTTGATTAATTCAAATATGTTTCAAAGTTGAATGAATAGTAATCATATGATAATTGATGAAAAATTCAACTATGAATGAACTAATAATCAATTTGTTTCTATAATTGTTTTATTTTCATTCTTTAACAACATTTACAAGAACAACCTCTTTTTTACTTTACTATTCTTTCTAATTTTATTCTTTCTACATATGCTTTTAAGTTCTGGTTCATTGAAATTTCATCTGCATTCATTCGGAGACGACTCTGGTTGATTAACTCTATCTTACTTAATTTTTCATAACATTTTATGTAGTAGACAATCTTGGACTTCACAATAGATAATATGTTCATTCATTAGATTATCTACTCATTTAATTTGATTGAATACGACAATGATCACACAAATATTTTGCATATTGAGCCTATTCATCGTCAACTTGTGTTCTCTTAATTTTCAAAACAAGGATGTAGTTGTCATAGTTAACAAGTCTTAGACTTTAAGATTGTTGTTACCTTTAGCTGCCAACTTCTATCCAAAAAATTTAGTATTTTGATATTCAACTCCTCCATATTAAATACTTTCCCTAGGCTAATAAGGTGATTTATAATATATGTAAATCATTTTTGCACATCAATTATGGTCTCTCCTTACTGCATCTTGAAGAACTTATATTCTTGGATTAATGCATTTCCTAGCTCTCTTGACATCAATTGTTCCATCAAGTATGACCTCAAAGACATCCCACATTTTCTTTGCAAAACTACAGTGAGAAACTATGAAAAACTCATAAAGATTCAAGGCAGATGTTATAGTATTTTTTGCCATGCAGTCATAAGTTTCAAACTAACGAGACCAAGGTTAGGAATAAATAAATGCTTAGGAATAAATAATGAATTTACAATGGTATCACATATCCATTTATTAAAAGACTCAATAAATATTTTCATTTTAACCTTCCAAAATTGATAGTTAACACCTTTAAACATATGTGGTATATTAATAGATGCACATTCAGTAAAGGGAAGCTTGTTCTTAGACATTTTTAGAAAACATGATCAAATCTTGAGTATCTTCAAGAACGAACTCTTGATGTCAAATGCTACCCCATAATTTTTAAAAACAAAACCTCTATTAGTCCAATCAATTTTAGGATTTGGTTGCTTTCACAAAACTTTTTCAAAACCAAGAACACTTAAGAACAAGTATAATTCATGAAAACAATAATATATATATAAGATTTTTTATATTGGTTCACTCTATCTAAGAACTACATCTAGTTTCCAACCACACTAGTCAAGCTCACACTATGACAATGTTTTTACAAACATACGACCAGCACAACCAACATATGAAATCAACTTTTGAACCCTATAAGATTGAATTTTAATCAAGTAACACCTTGTTATTGCATTGTGACTGGAAACCCTATCCAAAACAACAACACAACACAAAAAGAAAAGAGTACGATAAAATAAATTCACCTGAAACACAACAAGCACAACAACAAAAGAAAATACAAGTGAACCTTTATGTTTATCTCTTATATATAGAGAATGATCTTGTAATCACTCCAAGAAAACTACAAAAATAATACATTATCTTTTTCTTTTGTAATCTCTCAACTGTAGAAATGATATTAGAAATGTAAGTTCAAAAAAATGTGTCCAAAGGATTCATAATGGGAGAGTTATATACATTTTAAAATGGGTTTTATAAAATTAAAATAGAGTACCTAAAAAATCTTCTAAAAGCACAGGAAAATTTAATTTATTAAAAACTTGTTTTAACAGATTAAAAGTAATCCCACAAAACTACTCTTAGTTCTAAGTAATCTTAACATATTAAAATGAATACTTAATCAATTAAAATGCTCTTTACAAACTCAAATAAGAAAGTTTTAATAGATTAAAACATCTTTTAATCAATTCAAATTTTCTTATCACCAAGATAAACTCTAAAACAAAATGAAATAAGTTTTTAATAGCAATTGTGATATCAAACTTATTAAAAAAGAAACTTCCATATGGTCATAATCAACACAATGCATTCTCTAAACACATATAAGTATTCAATCTTCAAAAATTATAAAGTAAAATTAGATTCATCAAATCTTACTAAACTTCAGCAACACCAAGAAAAGAATCCTATTTTATCAATTTCCCAAGTATGAAAAGGCCACAAATTCTGATGGAATGCAAATTTTCTAGTGGACAAGATGACAATTTGAGTGTTGTTAACATTTATCATATTTTCCCACATAGTTCACGTTGTCTACTTTTATTATCGGACAATAATACCCAACTCGAATAAATTTATAAGACATAGAGTGTCCCTCACTTGAGAATTCCAAGTAAAGGACCCAATGCTATAAAAATACTACCACAAAGTCAATAACTTGTTGGCCGATTTTAAGGTGACAAAGTTAGAGCATGTCAAAAGAGAGCATAACACTCGGGCAGACCTCCAATCCACACTCGTCATCATTGAGAAAAAGAGTCAGTATTGGCTTTTGATGTTTATATATTTGTTTTTGGACGTGCCTTTTTAACTGGGTACAAACAACATATCAAAGTAATTGTGTATTTTTTTTTTTCAGAGTTTTCAATGAACAATGAACTTAGGATAAAATTGCAAAACTATGTAAAAAAATTCACAAATCTTAACAAGAAGAAAACCTAGGAATCCAATGGAATTAAGAATAAAAAAAACAAGACATAATGGAACATAGATGTAATGGAGTGCACAAATGAACAACTAGTAACACAAGAACTCAAAGATTACAAAAGAAAAAGAATCAAAAGCTTATGCTATAGTTTTATGACACAAACACATGATGTGCATTCTAAAAGGCATTTTAACAAACACTTATGTATGGGCCGAAAACTAGAAATATAAGACAAATTGAAATAAAATTTAGAAAAAACTAATGATAAAACAAGTTAAGAAATACAAAATAACACCTAATAGCACACATATGTTCACTATAAGAAAATTATTAAACAAAAATTAATTTTAGAGACCAACAATAATTAGTCATTCTATTGACAAAATTAGATACTATTTTAGAGACTAAAAAAATTATCGGTATCTAAAGTAGTTTCTATTATTAATCAAATTTATGAATTAGTTTCTAAATTGGTATCTAATTACCTACCAAGGTTTTAACTACCAACTACTTTAGATTCTAAAATTGGTAGCAAAATAGATACCAATTAGCTAATGAATACCAATTTAGAAACTAATTTAGAAATTTAGAAATTACTTTAGATACCAATAGTTTTTTAGTCTACAAAATAGTATCTAATTTAATCAATATAATAACTAATTATTTTTTGTCTCCAAAATTAGTTTCTATTTAATGATTTTCTAGTAGTGATTGAATCAAAATAACAAATATACCAAAGAAATAATACCCATATTGACAAAACTGCAAGAATGTCAAACTATTTTGTTGACAAAATCGCAAGAACAACAAACTATTTTGATGGTTTTGGTGCGGAATGAAAAAGGAAAGTAATGGGGCAAGAAAACTTAAAATATCGAGAAAGGAAAGGAAAATAAACGGTAACAATATCAGGAAAATAAAGAACTAACCGATTATAATTAAAGAAACGTGAACAACAATTCAAGAAAATGAAGATCATTAAGAACAAGTGGTAAAACATGAATTTAATGTTGAACAAGATAATTTGATGTCTCCAAATTCATGAGGAAAAGTTGAAGACCTTGTTGTTGGGTGTGTGTGTTGTCTAGTAGTTTTTAACTTGTTAATTCACTCCTTAAGATGATCCAAGTTTATTTGAATCTTTATCTTTTTAAAAGATGGGTTTCTGAAAGGTTGTGAAATTGCAACCTCTTGAAATGTCGAATCAACCTGTTGTTTGACACTTAGTAATTTTTCAAATGATTTAGAAAAACTTTGCTTTTCTTTATCTTTGTTGTCAAACATAATCAATCGATTGTTTCGATAAATCAACTGGTTATTTTTTTGGAAACCTTAACAGATAAATTATTTCAACTGATTGATTTGGAAGACAACTGGTTGTTTACATAATAGAATTCTCTTAAGTGTTTTAAATTGTTTTAAATGATTCCAACTGCTTTTGGTTTTTGATTTAACTGCTTTGACCACTTGATTGAGGTTATATAAAGGTTGTTTGACGCTCCTTTGTATTACTAAGAAAGTGAGATTGCTCAAAACGTTTTTTCAAGATTTCAAAAGCTTTGGGTCATCTCAAGTGTGTGGAATAGAATTAAGGTTTGTATTCTTCTAAACTTAAGCTTTGTATACCCAGGTGTATTCTATTCTCTTCTCTTTGAACATTTTATTTCCATGAGTTCTTGTGTAGGGTAGTTTCAGAAAGGTGTTTCTGGAAACTGTTGTTTTGCGAAAAAGTAATGTGTGTTTTTGAGGGGTTCAAGATCATCACTCTTGGTGTGTGTTTTGTAATCTAGGATGGATTACCTAGTGAATTCTCAGTGGTTAGCCGAGGACTAGATGTAGCTTTTGGTTAAGAATGAACCAATATAAACCTCTTGTGTGATTCTCTCTATCTCTACTATCTTATTATGTTTTAACTTGATTTCATATTTTGCTGGTATAAACAACATGTTGTTTCGTGAAAACAAAAGGTTGATTTTCTGAAAATAGCCTTAAAACAGAAATTTTATTCAGTTGAACAGAAAATCAAATTGGTTGATTTTTCAGAACTTTTCACTCTACCTTCAAACTTTGAGAAAATCTTGTGAAAACAATTCACCCCCCTCTTGTTTAGGCCTCTAATTCTAACATTTAAACGGTTAAAAGTCAAAATAAAAGGTGGAAAACATGTGTAAACTATGGAAACACATAATTAAACGGTGGAAATACAAGAAAATGGAAAGAAAAAATGAAGAACATCAAGAACATGGTGCGATAACTCAAGAAAACCATGAACACAAATGAACACAACAACAAAAAATTTAAAAATTAAGGCTGATTTGAATCGTGTATTCTTGCTCTGATCGAGATGATGCATTGGTGTCTTGAGTTTGGCCTTGGATGAAATGGAGGCAGTAGAAGACTTGTAGATTTGTGGAGGAAGCACCAAAATGGGTATGGTTTTGGAGAAGATGAAGAAGTGGTTTCTAGGTGCAAGAGCCAAAAAAGAGGTTATACGAACTTCCTTGAGTTTCTAAAATGCAAGAGAGCATTTTAGAAGAGATACTTGGAGAGTAATGTGCTGAGAATTTAAGAAACAAAAATTCAAAACTGTGCTGACTCTTCACATAATATCAGACACTAAATAAGGAATAACTTGTGTCTTAATGCTCATTCTCACTTGTATTCTTCTCAATTGTGTCTTTTACGAGATTCTCTTTTTCTTCATTATTTACAATAACTTTAAATGTATTCAATATATTCTCATGAATATCGCTCTGCCATAACTTCATTATGCCCGTTGGAGGATCAATAAGGAAACATGTTCTTTTGCCTCCTCTATGTGTTGATGGTTCCTACAAACACATTTAGAAACCTTTGTGATTACTAGAGATATTAATATTTTCAATATCTTAGAAAAAATATACCATTGAATAATATTCTCTTAATATCTTTTAGAATTATCAATACATTCCATTTTTATATATTAATTCAAACAATAACAATATATTCAAGTTTATAATAAATCTTTTGCAATTTAATATCTCTTGAATATATTCCACATAAAAAAACTTTAAAAGACACATATATGCTCTTTTTTTTGAAATCATTTTCAAACAAAAAACTAAATGTCTAATTAAAGTACAATGTGCTTGTGCAAAATATCTCTCAATAAGATATATTAATTTTACTCAGTTCAAAAGAATGTTTTCAATATATTGGACAAGGTAGTCAGTCACATGAAATATTTATTGAAATTTATTTGAAAACATTTTAAAATCTCAATTAAAACATTGTTTTGATGCAAATATAATTTATATGCCTCAATCAAAACGAGTTTAGGAAATATTTTAATAAACATTGTAAGCACATATGAAGTGAAATGATTAAGTTTGGAAACTTCTCTAACACTTGTTTGTTCATTTGATTATTGTCTAGTCTATGTAATGCTCATGCTTTATAGCGTATCGGTCAACGTGTTTCAACAACTTCGTCTTATATGTTTAGCTTTAAGCACATTGTGTTAGTTTTTGTCTAACAGAGAAGTATGACACTTGGTTCATTGAGTTTAGTTGTAGACTTCCTCTTCTAATGTTTGTAATGTATAATCTATACAACCTATTGCATCTTATGCATTCTTAAAGTTCTAATAGCTAAACACAATGTTTTGGTTTTTGTTATCATCAAAATGTATTTGAAAGTTTTATTGATGGCATCGTCTAAGACAGAATCATCTTAACAAACAATTCATTAATCGGGGACTATTAGATTGAACATTAGGCATGCAACAAGGACTGCTAGGCTCCACATTAGGCATGCAACGAGCTCGATTGAACACCCCCAAACACATGAACAGGCTGAGTCCGCAAATAAAATAATCCTAAATGAGCTAAAGAAGAAACTTAGCATTGCCAAGGGAAGATAGACAAAAAAATTGAAAAAGGTTTTGTAGGCATACTGGTGTACGACCATATTTGCAACACAAGAAACGCCCTACAACCTTACATATGGCACAAATGCCATGATAATGGTAGAGGTTGGAGAGCCATCTTGAGGTGGAAACTGCTTGACCTTAACATCGATAACAAAAGCTTGGCAACAAATTTGGACCTTATCAACGAATTTAGAGACAAAACGCGAACTAGGGACGAGGCATGCAAGGTTAGAGAAACCATGAGATATAACACAAATGTACAACCAAGAGCATTCCACCAAGGTGACTTAGTTTGGATACTCCGCAGCGATGCAAGAAAGACAGATGAGAAATTCTCAGTCAAGTGGGGAGGACCTTTCTACATACAAAACGAAGGAAAAAATGGAGTGTATAAATTATAGCACCTATCGGGAAAGCATCAAGCATCAACTGAAATGAAAAAACCTGAGATATTATCAATGAACCTCAAGCTCCAAGTCGTAATACAAAAATTAAAAGCATTAGTCTAAGCCAACCGAGACTTATTACAAATTAAGCCCACTCAATGCGCAAAGTTAAAATGACATCTTGACAAACAAATGGAATTGGTCGATACTTGGAAAATAGAAAATTAGTATGTAGAATTAAAATTCAAAGATACAACGGTGACAACAATAATGAAGAGGTAATCAAGAAAAGATTTCATTAATAAAAAATCGAGCAATCTGTTTCGGTCATTACTTACACAAAAAGAAAATATTATCTGAAAAGCGTGTACAAATATTAAGTTGACCGAAGCCAACACAACAAAAAAAAAAAAAAAAAGGAAGAGGCAGTCGTCGCTACACTCTTAGTGATCGACAACATCCTTGGCATATTCGGTCGCGGGGACATCATCAACGGGAATAAGTTCACCCTTGTAAACGTCCTTCAAAATAAACCTACTTTCATCGTCAGTGATGCTATACAAGAAAGTCGCCTTCCGGATGACTTGGTTAAACCCCTCTTCATGATTAACGAGGATGTAATCTTGAAGATTTGTCGACTCGGCCTCGACGTTCTCTCCTTTCGCCACGGCTAAATCACGAACAAGTGTCATCCGAGTGAGACTTCGCTCTAGCTCCTTGATGTCGGCCGCTAGCTTAGATCTCTCAGCCGCTAGCTTAAATGTATCATTTTGGAGCAAGGAATGCTCTTTCTCCAATAGGGCATGCTTGGTCTTCAAAGCCCCCAACTCTCTCACAAAGAACTCGGCAACCCGAGCCCTCATGTCCAATTCAGAATTGGCTTCGAAAGCCGCCCTCAAAGAGCTAGAGAACTCGGGCAACTCTTGCTTTAATTTCGTCAAGTTAGCTTGAGACACTTCAACCCAATTACTCTCTCCAGCACTCCAAGTAGGTTGAGACTAACTCAGTTGTAGATGCATAAAGGGTTAGAGAGAATCTTCACCACCTTAAAATTATTCCCATCAGCATAAAGGTCGACCAGTTGTCAGCGCCCTCAAAAGATGGTTGAACCCTCTTCGAGGATTTCCCGCTCCTCTCCTTCCTCTTTGTTTTCTTCTTCTTAGTAATGGGTGGAGGGCTTAAATCAATGATAAGGTTAGAGGCTGGCATAACACTAGTCGGCTTGGGGGCAGGAGTTCTCAGACCAACCTCAGGTTTCCTACACCTTTTTTTGCGAACTTGCTTTAGCACTTGCATCATATCGGGAGCATGTTGAGCCATAACGCCTGAAAAACATAAGAAAATTAAGAAAAGTTAAAAACGACTAAGGAAACACATCGCAACAGAAATCATGCATACCATTGAAATCCACCCAACGATGGGGGACTTGTAGATGACAAGGATCTTGCAGGTGGGCATCTTCCTCGACAGCCTATCCAACACATAAAAAATCGCTCGGTCTTCGACAGTCATGGAAGATTATGACCATAATTGATAGCGGGCCAGGTTCTAGGTCTAGTAAAAGAGAAACTTAGGTTTATTGTTATTATTAAAGAAAAACTTAGAGCCACTCGGTTCAACCAAAATCTTAAAAAATCCACCTTTAAAATTCTTATAGGAAGAAGCAAAGGGTGAAAAAAGAAAGACCCCAACTGACTCACAAGGGAAACAACCTATCAGATCAATTGGTTGACAACTATAATAATGAAGGGGAGAGATCTAGACACAACATCTCATATACCAGGTGAAAGGCCTATAACGCAACCCATGAATTCGGGTGGAGTTGCGTGGAAGCAACGTTTAAAATCTCAAGCACCTCCATTGTAAACTCGTCAAAGGGAAAACAAATATGAAGGTCGATAAATAAGAATAAAAAAAGAAATCTAAGGCGGCTTCCTCTCAACCATGACAGACATTGTCAATTGCACAATATCTCTCAACCAAGATGATACCGACCAACATTAACCATTCAAACCTCTTCATACCACATGAGACCAAGATCCCTTTGGTCATATACATCTAAGCACCTTAATAAAAGTTTAAGGAGTATTAGAAGTAAGACCATACACAATATCAAAACTTTAACCATCAAAATTGTGCTAACAAAGGCCCACAGGCACAAAGGCCCACAGGCACAAAGGCACAAAGGCCCAACCCATCCCAAAAATAAGTTGACCAACATCATGCCAATGTTGCGTGGCAGTTTCTTCCTGCACCCCCATAAGGTTGCACAAAGATAAAACTGTCCCTATATAAAACTGTACCATTTTTTTTTGTTTTTCGGATTATGAAATTCGGTAAATTTTTGGATTGGTGCGTCCGGTAATCTCTGGGATTGGTGTTTCTGGGGTAGTACATGAATGACAGTGTTAATCCAAAATTAAAAAATGCAAAACATCCATAATTGAAAAAATATTCTTGATCAGCCAATCCATAATTCAAAATATGCATTCCGGATTCAGAAATCCATAATTGAAAAAAATCATTCAGATCCACCAATCCATAATATAAATTAGACTTCCGGATTCAACAATTCAGAAATCAACAATTTATGCAAACTTTGCTTCCAGAATACCCCTTCATCCAGAAAACAACATGATTCACTTTCAGATTGATAAATCTGTAGCACACTTCCAGATCCCAAATTCAAATAACAGGTGAAGGTTAGTTTCGGAATTTATAAAATTTTGGGGGTACAAGAAGAAAAATGTAGGGGTAGAAAACCATTTACATGTACCCCAACATTCCAGCCGAGAATCAAGACAATCACATAAGCAGGTAGCAGGCTACAACTTAATTATAACGAACCAAAGGAAATATTCTCAAAACATCTGACCCAAACAGAAACAATTCCTTTATAAAAAAATAATTAAATCTCTTAATTTTCAAAATCTAGTTAATATTATTTATTTTATCAAATATTAACAATAGTTTGACAAAAAAAAATGTAAATTTACACGTGTCTCTTACTATTAATGCAAGATGGTATGAGGTGGGAAAAACCATATTCACTTGGTTTTAAAAAAAATAAAGAATTCAATCAAACTTTCTTATAATAAGAAAACAGAATCAACAAATTAAATTAAGAAAAAAAAGAGTAATTAAGAAAAAAATAGAATAACTAGTACTAAAATCTGAGATTTCTTAACACACTGTTATATCTAGCATGTTTTCATAATTTTTCATTATTACAATTTTTAAGGCATTATAATCATTTATATCTATATATGATAAAATAATAAAGTAATGGAATAAAACTGTGTAAAATCTTAAAAAACCGAGGCTTAAATGTAAATCGAGAAAACGGGATAGAAAACCATGAGAGTGTAATTTACTAAAAAAATCAATTAATAACATTTTATTTGCATTAGTGTTTGGGTAAAGCGACTAAGCAAGTATCTGAAGACTAGATCAGATCCTCATCTTCCTTTCCACTTTTCGCCATCAAAACGACTTTGTTTTTGGCACCAACAAACCCATCAGATCAGATCCGAACCTCTTCCGATTGGGATCACCGCCAAGTCCATGAGCACGCCAGCGATTTCAGGGGTAACTCTCCGCTGTCTCTTCGATCAGATTCTAGAAACTTCTCCATCTTGCGAACCTTCCCCATTTCAATTTCCATCTTTTGATTAGTTTTTGGTGGCAGGGCACGGGCCTCTTCACCGGCTTCACTCGGTTATGCAAGGGCCTTGCGGTGGTGCTGGTTTGCGGTCACATTGCGGTTCAGTTTTTTCCTTCGGCTGTTACCTACGTCGCTCTTATTCCCGCCAGGTACCGCATATTGCATTATTAAAATGTGTGTGATTTGTTTACTTTGCTCAGTGTTTGTTTTAGTTGTTGAAATTTTAAAGCAGGGTTGTGTGTGTGGAGGAGGGTGGAACTTAAAATCGAGAGTGGCAGACAATTAAATTCAAGAATTTTGTTCGAACACGTATATATGTGCATGAATGGCATTGATTAGGAAAATAGTATTTAAATGGAAAGTGGCATATGATTAAGGGTTTATTTGGATGAACTTCTTTATAAACGCTTACTGGGGAGAAAGATAGAAAGACAAAAAATGGAATGAACTTCTCTATAAATAAACTAAATTAGCTTATGTACAAATTTAAATAAAAATTTAGAGAAACTAAGTGAAAGAAATTCTACATAAGCTTATGTATAAGTTAAATATAAATTAGAGGAAACTAATTTCATTTTTTCTTATTTTTATCTCCTAAAAGTACTTATGGAGTACCTCGTCCAAACAGGTTCTAAACTTCAATCGGAAACACTAAAAGATGGTTGCAAATAATTGGGTGATCATAACTTAGGCTCAAGGTACAAGTTAGTGGCTCATAATGCAAATGGCGTAAGTGTTTGATGACAGATTAAAACTGAAAGATTAATAGAAGGCAGTGGCTGCACACTAGCAGCAGTTCCTCATGAAGAACTTTTAGCAATAGCAAAACAGCAAAATCGATGTGTCTAAGTGTGAGACACTTAAAACTGTGTTATTGTAATGATGATTGTGAGATCCTAGCAGAGGTAGTCTGTGTTATTATAATGATGATTGTGCTCTTAAAAGGAGCACTAGCAGAGATAATTTGATGTGGAAATTTACACTTACTAGATTTAGTATTGTTTTTACAATCTATACTGTGAAAACAGACCAAATATATCAGAAAGGAGGGTTGAATTGTGTTTTAAGATTTTTCAAAAGCTTTTCGCTAAGCTTCATCTGATAGGTAACATATGAAATTTAATATTGGACATATGCATTGTTAAGCAAGTTTTCTTATGAATTGCGTCTAATGAAGAGTTGTTAAACGCAACTACAAGCTAAAAGATGCACTATCCAACAAACCTTTTAAAGATCATTTCTATAAATATCTCCTTCCAAGATTAGTTAAGTATTAATAACATGTAATGTAAAAAGGATAAGAGATTAGAGAGATTTACATAAGATATTTTTGTACTAGTTTGGCTGATAAACTCAGACTATATCCAGTTCTTGATCATCATGATCAAGATTCACCAACGAAGACTACTGTTGCAAGATACAAGTATTATTTGGATTTAACCACTTCTGGCTGAACAAGTATTCGTTGGACACAACCACTCATGGCTAAACCTGAGTATACTTTGGACCTAACCATTCCTGACTAAATCTAAGTATTCTTTAGATCGTAGCCACTCTTGGGTAAACCTGAGTATCCTTTGAAATGCAGCTACTCCTGGCTAAAACCACAAGTATTGTTTACCTACAGCTACTTCTCGCTAAACATGAGTATTATTTGGACAAAATCATTTCTAACTAAAGCACTTTGATTACAAAGGTTGTGATCTCAAAGATTACGAGTTTCACTCACTGAAAGAGATAAATGTCCTAAGACGGATACAAGATGATAAACACTCTTTTAGGTTGCTCTCAAACACGAATAATGTTGTTCCTCACAAATACAAGGCTAAGGATTGCTTAGGACTACAAGAGCTTTAACATTCTCGTCGTAATTGTTGTAGTCAACCTTTCTTCTTCAAAGATGACTTCTTTATAAAGAGTTGAGTAGAAAAGAGCAGTTGCAAATCCCTTTGGAGACGTTGTGAGGTTTGCGAGCCTTTCATCTTCGTCAACTGTTGTTTGACCACGTTCAAGGATGTAGACGCACTAAATGCTTTTCATGTAGCATTAAATGTACATCGCTTCTTTACGCAACTTCTCTGATACATGACATGACTTATCAGTCCTAGGCAAATAACTTCTTTCTTCCTTAGTGTAACACGTAGGTCCTGACACCACTGTCTTTTTTCTTTTTCAGATAAGTTGCTTGTGTGAATCAACTTTAAGCATGCTCTTCAAGAGATCTTAATGATGACAAAAAGTTGCAAGATCCTTTTGAGAAAAACAAAGAGACGAACATTCCTTGCACAAAGAATAAGCATTTATAAGTCTTCGATGTGTACCACAAATGCTCAAGGCTTATAAGACGAAGTATGCTTATTGTTTGTTCAAGCAAAAGCTTATCAGACGAAAAATATAACCAAAGTACTTGCATCTTTTTATATTAGACCTGGTGCTCAAATATATCTTCTTACACTTTGTTGTTTGAGCACAAAGTTTAAAGCAAGCAAAGGGTCGGTTAAACTTTGATCTAGCACATACTCTTGAGCTAACCTTTATCAGAAGTTTTATTCCACCCTATCCGCTATTCTTGAACTCAGAAAATTTCAATGGCCTCTTCAAGCAAGAATGAATACTATACGAACCTAGCAATTATTAGTTAAACTGTAAATTCAGAGTGACTAGCATAGCATACTACTTATCTTGATATCTCAAGATCTATAAATACAATGAGTGTGTAACAATGATCAGATTTAAATTAAAACTACCCAACAGTAAAAAATGTACACAATTAACAAGTTATAGTGCAAGAGAAATATCTATCTGATCTAAAATGAAGCTATTTTACAAAAAATGTCAAAACACATGTAAATCAGAACTCTACACTTACAAATAGAGAGAGAAGAGTTTTCAAACATCTAATAACTGCTCAGTAATAAAAACTTTTACCCTTTTTTGTTATACAAAATGCAGATAAAAGGAAAGTTTTAAAACTTATAATATCTATCTGCTAACACAATTTCCTAGGTTTTGGGAATGGTGTTGTTTTTCAGACAAGAGATCAAATTCAGGTTTTGTTAACTGAATACAGATTTCATTTTGGCTATCTGCTTGTTCAGTTCTCCATATGAGTGTGATTGTGTAGCTTACCTTTCCATTGATATTTCAAAATTCTCTTTTAGAACTTATTTTCCTGTTTGTTCATTTTGCAGGACAATCCCATTTGCCTGGAATCTCATTACTGCTGGTTATGTTGAACAGTCTACATATGGGGTATGCACATTGTGTTTTCCGAACACTATTAATTTATTACCTGACTTGTAAATCTTGCTTTTAAGAAAAACTTTTCAATATTATAGGTAGTAATCAGCACATTGGGTCTCCTGTTTATTGGGAAGCTGCTTGAACCAGTATGGGGCTCCAGGGAATTCTTTAAATTCATCTTTGTCGTTAATCTTCTAACTTCAGTGTGTGTATTCATCACTGCTATTGCCTTATACTACATTACAAGGCTGGAGACTTACCTGTATGTATATAATACAATCCGAGATCATTTTTTTCTTCTGCTGCTCATGATGTTTTGTTTTATTTTTCTTTTAGTGTATTATATTTCTCTCTTTCTCACACATTGTGCTGCATTGTCTCTCCACTATATAATTAAAAGCTAAATGGAGGCCCATTTTAAGTGTGATTAGTTGTGCTCTTTTGGCTTTGACATGTAGAAAACATTTTTTGTTCAGGATATCAGCTAAAATCAATACTTAATAATAATTAAAACAGAAGTTTCATTTTGGCGGTCCCCCAGACATAGGCTATCTGTTGAATCTTATTAACAGACATAAGCTATCTGTTGAATCTTATTAACAGACATAGTCTATCTGTTGAATCTTAACAGACATTCGATTTTCTTTTTCCACCTTGAACAAATTGTTTTGATCTTATTTTCCTCCTGGAATGTTCTAGTTACATGCCACTTTCTGGATTTCATGGAGTTATATCTGGTTTCTTGGTTGGCATCAAGCAAATTATACCGGATCAAGAGCTTCCTTTCATCAAGATAAAAACAAAGGTTTGATACACCAATCCTCTTCTTCTTTATTACTTATGAGCAATAATAGGTTTATGAAAATGCCCTAAATTTGTTGCCACTTACATCTCTTCAGTGGTTGCCATCTATCACTTTATTGCTTTGCATTGCTATTAGCTTCTGGACACTAGAGGCTACAGCATATCTTCCTACGATTATATCTGGAACATATATAAGCTGGATTTACCTTAGATACTGGCAGAGGAAACCAGAAACGAAACATAGGGGTGACCCGAGTGAGGATTTTGCTTTCTCCACATTTTTCCCTGAATTGTTAAGGTAATTCTGGCTTTTAGTTTGCACAAAAAATTAGTGATTAATTGTTGAATTGTCTTTCTAAAAATGAAGAAACTTTTTTTTTTTTACTGTCTTGTAGACCGGTTATAGATCCTATTGCATCAATTTTTCACCGAATGCTCTGTGGAAGATCTGATACTTCTAATGATGGGCAAGGCTACACTCTGGAAAGTGAGCCTTTACCAGGTTCAGATTCAATTGAGGCATCTAGGAGAAGGTGATTCTATATTTCCGTTGTTAATTTTGATTGGGTCCAGTAGTATATATTGTCAAGCAGAAATTGCACCTGTGAAGCAATGCATGAGGAAAAATGAAATAAAAAAATAATAGAGTGCATACTTTTTCTTGCTTTATTTTATCTAAAATGGAAAATGTTGTTATTCTCAAATTTCTAGTTGCCATTTATCTTCATGCTCTGCATGAAAAACAAATATAGAAGGAAAGGTATTAGAAACAAAAGCCTTGCTTCAGTCTATTAATATTTAAACTGTTTGTCATGTAATGATGGCTTACCAGAGACCTTTTCTTTTGGTTTGGAAGCTAGTGAGATCTATGTTATACTAGAATCTATGTAATTGAATTTTTAGGTATTCCGTGTTATTGCAACGCTAACTAAAGCAACCATATTTAACTAATGTTGGTGCATTATTTCAGATCAAGAGTGGAGAATTATTTCTCGGAGACTAGATTTTTATTCTAATATTCTGATAAAACATCTTAATACTATTCCAAAATGGCAGATATTTTTTTTCCTTTCTGGTGCTAGCGGGGACTAATTCTTTTTAATTCCTTGTCTTCATATTTTTGCATTATTTTGAGTTTTTATAAGCAGCAATAAGAACTGTTGCAATCATTGTTCTGCATAGCATTAACTTAGCATGGCAACTGGTACTGTTGATTGATGCAGAGAAAGAGGTGCTCGAGCACTGGAGGAACGATTGGCTGCGGAGAGGTTGGCTGCTGCACGACGTGAGTTGCAAAGAGAATCCGAGGAAAATGTATAATTCAGCAAACATCAGTGATTGATATTCCCAGGTCGTACAGTAATTAATTATAGAATTTTTGTTAGGTCAAGGAAGATTTAAGGAGCATTTTGGCTTGGATAATCTTTATCTTTACAAAAACCAAAGGTTTCTCTTTTGTCAGATAAATATAAATTACTTTCTTTCTGTGCTTTCTTTTAGTTTATATATATTATTTTTAGCTTTTACATTCTAAATTTTCAGGGATTTAAATAAATTAAAATATTTATTAGGAATAAAGTACAGGAGTTTCAAATGTAAAGATTAAAAATAAAGTTTGTTCATTTTGTTTATTCTAATATATTATTGGTTATTGTACTATATCTATTTTATTTTGTTTTTTAATTTTGTCATCTTAATTTTGTAATATGAAATTTTACTATTCTAGTGTTTATGGTTAGGATTTTACCATAAAGTAATGATGTGATAAAGAAAATGTTATATTATTAGGTCACACGATGCTAATGGATATATTATAGTGATGTGACATGTTTTGTCACAAGATAAATACAGAGCGATACATTTGGAAATGAAAATTATAAAATTTTATATAAAAAGAAAACAAAATGTAATTACGTATTTAATATAGGATTAAATATATTTTATGTTTAAAAATTAATATTACATGGGTGATGATACAAAATCGTTATTAAATGTTAAATTATATAAAAAAATAAACTAAAATATTATTTTTTAAAGTTGGATGACTAAATTCATCTATTTAAAAATAAAAGGACCAAAAACAAATTTGAAGCTAAAAATATACTTCTTTTCCTCTAATGTAAAACTATTATTCCAAATTAATATTCAACATTTTAAGTTATTTTTGTCATATTATACTTATATACAAAAAAGTAATTAAAAAATAATTTATGTTTTTCTGTTCCCAACTTGACATCGATTTAGGATGTTACTGTTAGCTAAATTTAGTTGTCTTAAATTTCATTTGTAACGGTTTTTAATAGCTAAAGTTTGCAATTTTAAATATCATATATTTTTGCAGTGTATATTTCATACATAATTAAAGGAGAGGAAGATAATAAACGTGTTTTTCAAGTTTTAGTACATTAATGACGATAGGAATAATCACATTTAAAATATAAAAGTCATAGCTATTAACTTTAGCTATTAAATTTCTGAAAATCATAGAAAAAATCACATCGAAAAAGTTATACCAAACAAATCAAAATCACATGACATTAATTAATACACCTTAGAGGTGGTAAACTTTACATTTTGATAATTATACACTTAAAATCAAATATTATTACAATTTTTTCCCATCAGGATAACGTATAAAATGAACTTATGATATATTATGCAGACAAAGATCACGTTATTATTAACACAAATTTACTTGGAATCAATTTGTAAAATCACATTGATTCAAAAACGATTCCCCGTTCATATGTCCAAACATACACAAAAAAGTAGTTCTTTGAACATGGCTCAACGTTAGTGACTTGGAAGGTGAACATATTTTGTTGTTGTACACTCATATGTAGACATCATTGATCTGTCAACAACAAATTATGCCTTCAACACAGTCTCTTTCCTCATATGTTCCTTCAACAAGGTTATGCCTCATTCTCCAAACGGCTCTGCATTGATGCAAAAGAATGCATCTGATCTGAACTTTGATATGTACATAAGCTGTACATTTGAAGTGGTTGATAAAAAACCATTATCTTCATATCTCCTCACTAGCACCAGTGTGTCTCTTCTCAAAGGAAAACTCTGATGAACTAACTCTGATTTCAATCTGAGAGCTGGTAGGAAATTCTGGTGCTGAGCTTGAGCCTGGTTCCATGACTTGCATTTGAGTTTCTTCAGCTGCTGCATGGTTGCTTGTGGAAGGTGAGCCTTCAACATCCCATTGTTCATTTTCATAGTTTGATGTCCTTGGAGATGTTTGTGCACTGTCACTTCTACCAGCAAGGTGTTTTTGCAACAGATGCATTGGAGACATACCATATGTTGGGGTTGATGGCTTGCTTGAGAATGGTGTGTTTTGCTTGCTGTTTTTGACTTGCTTTTTGGCAGTGCTGTGCCAGTTCTTCAGTGCTGATGCCACTCTCTGATTGAAGATGGTAGGCTTCATGGTTGAACCCATCTGCAAAACATAATGAAATCAGTGGATGATTTTTTAGTTTTGTGAATGGAAAAAATATATAAGCATGGATAGATTTTGTAGCAAGTGAGACCTGTGTGACTAGAGCATATAGAGGTAATGTCACATAGCTGCATAGAACTTGTATGACAACCCTGCAAATTAAAATTGCCACTTCATTGTTAGGTTTATATACAATGTAATAAATTAATGGTTGGTTGGTCTATATATTACAAGCAAACTTACCCCATTGTAAGTCTTATGGCAACATCTGCAGTTGTTTCATGGAAGCAAGAGTCTAGGGAGAATTCATACTGAAAAAGAAAATATGGAGAAGTTAGGAAAAATGAGAAACTAAAACTTGTCTTCAATCTAAGGCACAAGTTGAAGAGAACTTGGTGAAGATAGATAAACTTACAGTACTCCAAGAGAAAAATGCCAGTTGAAAAGCATTCTGCAACATGGAAGCAAACAAATAAACTTATTTGGAGAGCTCAAGAATTGTGTAGATGAAAGAATCTAAGGAAGAGAAATGGTGAAATTACCTGAAAAAGCACAAGATGAATGAGAAAGAGGAGGAGACGTGGGCGATTGAACCAGAACAGGTCATCTCCTGGCTCAACCAGAGGTGCACCTTTGACAACTTCCCCTCTGTCTGTAATCCTCAGTCCCATCTTTGTTATGATCATTTGAAGTTTAGCACCCACTAATAAGATTACCTGTGAAATTTACATTAAATTTGATTCAGTTATATGTGCTTTTACATCAAGAAATGCAATATAGAAAGGCAACATTAACATAATGAGTAGTTTGTGCTTACAACAAATGGGATGAATGGAAGCCAATAAGAAGAATACCACCCTGCACAAAGAACAAATACTTTAAGCTATGAATTGTGGGATGAACTGGAACAATCACAGTTCACAACAAACTTTGTTCTAGTGCCAGAACATATTCAATCAAGTTCATATGTTCAAAATTAAATTCTACAAAAATCATTTCTCCTTAACTTTATGACAAACAGACCCTAAATTGTTTGATAATTATAAGATGCGAGATTAAATTTGGTTTTCAGTAAATTTTAAACCTAACTCAACCTTATAAAACCGGTTCATAAGATAAAGTTTAAACTTATACTATACTATAAAATGTCCCTCAAGTATAAAGTTAATTTAGGAATTTCAAAACGGCTTACCATGAGTATTTGTGAGAAGGAATAGCACAGCAAAGAACCATATCACTGGGCTGCAAGATACAAAATTATGGAGGTTAAAACGATGAGTAAATGAATAAAAGCAAAGCAAAAACAGAACATAAGCATACCTTATTCCCACAACAACTTTAAAATCCTTCTCCAGTGATCTTTGGATGTACTTTTGGAAATCAAATCTTGCATCACTTCCCGGTGCCAGATGCGCCTAAAATCTCAACTATCTTAGTCTTTCTATTTTTCAACATCCAAAAGATGAAAAAACAAATTGAGCAGTAAACACATTTTCTAACCAACTCTGTTACCGATAGAGAAATATAAATTTTGCTGGATTCCACTATTTTTTTTTATAATTCTGTTATTGGTACGAAGTGTCTACTAATTTTGTCATATTTAATATTTTAAAAATAATTTAATTGTATTAATTAATTTTACTACAACAAATTTCTATAAATTTTAAAAAAAAAATTAACTTTTAAATATAACTCACCGTGATGAATCCATGTCGTAATGTCAAATAGTCGACTTTGGTGGCTGATCCAAAGAATTGTCGGAAGAAACTAACCTGATTCAATCAGCGTAGAAAGACAATAATTAGAAAAATGAAGATTTCTTTATTTACGTGTCAAAGACTAATTAAACACTTTGAATTCAAATTTTTTGGCTAATAAACTCGTTTTAGGAACTTGATTAGCATAATTATTGATATCAAACAAATTTGTGCTTACTATCCATAACGAAATTGTTGACTGACTCCATGGATTCAAGTGTCTTCTTCCAAATGTTGTGTCCCTTGCAAACCTGAACCTCTCCGGATCTGTAATATGTACACATTTAAAAACTGCAGAGTCAGAGATGGACCATATAATATAATAAATGGCTGAAAGAAATAAAAAACACATTTCACATTATATACCTTTATATGAAACCAAGATCAACATGGCTACTACATTATATTGTTTTTTTTTTTTATATAAAATTACTAGAATAAAGATGCCTTCATATATAGTCTGCAAAATTATGTATATGGTATTTTTTTTTTAATTTTGATGATTTTCATAATAATTATTTTTAAAAGGATAAAAAAAATAAGTATTTACTTTAAAATAATATTATAATATTTTCCCACACTTTCATTATGGAACTAATTATGTATACATGTAATACTTATTTTATGCATCTTAATGGAAGTGATATTATAAAAATACTTGTAATAGTTCTTACAAATAAATTAATTTAAATATATTATCTTTATTAGAATAATTATTATTAAAAAATTATTAAATAAAAAATATATTAATTATTATATTAACTAAATTAGATATCATTTTATGAATTAAAAAATTATTAATATCTAAAATGGTTTTTATTATTAATAAAAAAATAGAAACTACATTTTAAATTAACATTTAATTAGTTATCAAAATTTTAGCTTTTAACTAAATTCTAAAGTTAGTTATTAAAAATAAAAATTATTTTATATGTCAATAATTTTACAAAATAATAAATAATATCTAGTTTATTCGTAACTAAATGTTTTTAATTTTAAAATTAATTTTTTATTTAAGGACTTTTTTAGTAATAATATGAATTAAACAAATTTGTTAGTGATTTTCATCCAACAACAAATGCAAGACTGAGTATTCCACCTTAAAGTCCTACCAAACCCTTTAGAAAGTCAACCTCCACGATATGAAATATCATGTCAACATTTAATTATTACTTAATTATAGATATACGTACGATAATATCATTGACACTTGAAATGAGTAACACAACATGGTTTTAACTCATGGAGGCTATGAATTTTGAAGTCTTACCGTTATAAAATTGATATTCAATGGTCTTGGTTTCGTTTTCCCATGCCCTCCACTTTCTCATCTGCATCCATTGAACCAAACCAAAAATTCAGAGAGAGAAACAAAGAACAATTTCTGAAGTCAAAAAAAAGGGGTAGAACTGGGGAATACCTTGGTTCTTCCCAAACCCAGTGTTATAATGCACTGTAGGATGTGAAATATTGCTAACACAAAGATGAATATATGCAGCTGATGAATCCCATAGGCTGAAACAAAAGCTACTTTTCCCTGCAAATGCAAAACCATCCATCAAAACCTATGAAGCTCGACACTCCTCTTAGATGGTGTGTCGGTATCCGATGTAGGACACGTATCCGTGAAATGTCCAATTCAAAAAGTATTTGTTAGATTTGTGACAATTTTAGTACGGTTCTAACACAATTTTAAAAAAGAAAAATACATTAATTTTTTCAAAATTCAAATTTTATTATATAAATTATTATTATGATTATAAAAATAAGAAACAAATCACTGTGAACCAGTAATGAAAAACTTCTTTCTGCTTCAAAAAATAATCTGAAACATACTTGTGCAGATTTATTGTCAATTTATATAATTATATAATATATAGATCCGTGTCTCCGTGTCCTACATTTTAGAGATTTTACGTATCTTCGTATCCGTGTTCGTGTCATATCAGTGTCCATGTCAGTATGTCTGTGCTACATAGATCAAAACTATATAAAAATTTCAAAATTAAAAATTAGCTAATATATAAAGTTCATTTAAAGGTTTTAAATGGAAAAACAAAACACATGTATATTAAGTTTTTCTACTTGCAACAAAAATTTAATAACTCTAAATTCTATTTGTCAGATGGAAACTACTGAAAAAGAGAACCATAATTTAATAATTTTGCTAAGTCGGTGGATGCCCACAGAATATTTTAGTTATCTTAGCACACCTTTTATTTTATGATTAAAAGGGTATCAGACAAACATGGTCCCTCTATCAGATATAGACAAAAAATTGTTCTTTCAAAGTGCAATGATTTGGACAGTGAAGATGATGATGAACTTGCCTTTTCAGCACACTTGTCGTAACCTTTTGTAGCCAGAATACGCCTTGGTATGGAGTCATAAAGTTGTAGGAGTTTCCTAGAATTTATCTGAATGTCATCAGATTCATCCTCATCAGTTTTTGTTGCAGTTGAGGACTTTGGGTTGGCACAGGGATGCCACGAAGCTGCAACTTCTTCTGATACGCAGATCTTGGAAATTTGATCTTGCAACACACTTAGGAGCAAGGATATGAATCCTAGCACCATAAGCTCTGAACATCATAAATACCAAAGAAAATTTACTTCAGTTAGAAACTCAAACACATCGTGCAACAAACAGCAACTACAATTGCAAGAATTAAGCAATGACACTTTAAAGAATACCACACAAGTACCTCCTTTGACCTTCTCCAACGCTTCGAAAAGAGCATTTTTTTGTTTCTTCTTGAACCACTGCCATTAGAAGTGGCAAATTACACCCCAAGAGGTCAGTGTTGAACACAACAAGTTATAAGACTGATATATATGAGTATTGAATCTCATAAAAAAGATAGAGTATATAACAAAGGTTCTAAAAAACTCTCTAATGACTACTTACATTATACTAAATGGTGCTTAACTTTATCAGAACTCTATGCTAACAACACTAATAGTATATCTTTTGACTAACATACACAAATTTAGCTAGCTCAACAAGATTCAAAACAAATGATTAATGACTTAGTTTACAGAATATGTTTTCACTGGAGTCTGATTTTCTTATCTACTTAAAATGAAGACTTCTTGGCAAGGATTGTTCTAGATTTGTGGTTCATTTTTTTTATGCATAGATTTTGACCTAATACTTTTCCATCTAGGCGAAAGATGATTATTGGATTCTAGGATTATCACATATCAGATTTCATAGTGTCATATCAAGATTTATAGTGTCATCTTAAATTTCACAATAATGCCAAACATGTTCTATAAAAAAGATAAACTCGATCATGGATTCTAGGATTATCCCATATCAGATTTCATAGTGTCATATCAAGTTTTATAGTGTCATATCAAATTTTATACTAATGTCTAGCATGGTGTTCTATATGATAATAAACTCATTTCGATCATACACAGTGATATCTGTCCTGATGTTTTATATGAAAATAAACTCATTTAGATGATGGGTTTGATGTTCTCCAAGACTTAAACATTAATCCCACAGCTTCATGTATAGCATGAATAAATAAACTCTGCGTAGCATACCTTTCCAATACCATGAATAAGATGTTCTATGGCGATTGAAACAGCAAGAAGCAAAAAACACACAACTGCAACAGCCCATGTTGGTGTTTCCTCCAGAGTTCGCTCATAAACTTCGTTTGCCATGTAGTAGTATTTTCCTCAATCGTTGCGGCAAGAATGAAAGAGAAAAAGGTAGAGATGATGAGAGGGATTGGGAAGATCGTGGTGGTGCAGTGCAGAAAAAGAAGAATGTTATGTTTGATGAAAATGTTGTGGAGATGGAAGAAGTTGAAGGGGTGTAGAAATAATGTTTGAGATAAGCTTGTTGGAGTATATATAAACGACACGATATGAGAGAATAGAACACGTCACAATACGTTAGACACGTTCAAAGCAGTGTTAGTCAAAGAAAGAGAGCAGAAGGGTGACGCAGAGTTGAGACTCTGATTGGTCAACATTTTACTTTAAATATTAACAAAATCAAACCAGATCAATTTTAAAAAATAAATATAATAATCTTATTCATATTTACTCACCATTTTCTGTCTCTTTTTTCATTTTATTTTGTACTGTTTTTGTAATTAAACCCTATGAGTGTAATTAAAATGAAGAGAGTAATATGATTTATTCTAACATATCATCTGAAGAGATTAAAATAAAATGTTTTAAAATTCAAACTTAATTATAAAAAAAAGTCCAAGCTTCATACTTATGTTAGCCAAATTAAAGTAGAGGAGACAGACCAAGAATATATAATAGTAATAAAAGAAAAATCCAAGATACCTTCCCCGTAACTGCTGCTTATTGACAAGTAAATGTATTCTTCTACAAACGCGCTTCTATAAGCAAAATATGAAGAAAGAAGAATTCAATTTCACATTTCACATTATTTATTTAAAAAATAAATTTAACCACATTTTAGTTTAACAAGTATTATGATGGTTCAATCCTAATTTCATAACGTTCTACTATATGTGAATTGATTCTTTCAAATATTACAAATGGTGGATTACCTTTTGACGTTGTAAGTTGGTATTGGTGATAAAGATTGAGTTTTCTTTAAAAATTATCGAACTTTATTATCAAAAGTTGAATGGTGGTTAACTTATCCAAAACTCTTTGATGTTTAAGTCAATAAGAATATTTTGATATCAAATAAATAAGTGAATATCAAGTATTGAGTGAGTGAAAGTACTCCATGTAGTTTGTATTTATAGATAGTAAGAGTTTAACATGTGTCGCTATAACCGTATAGGTAAAATGTTGAGTTTTATGAAATGATCCTGAGATTTATTATATATATCTTTAAGTGGTTATAATATTTATTATTCTAATTTGCAGGTAGTTAATATAAAATAAGATTAATAGGTGGGTTTTTACATGTTGAAAGATATCCATGATACATAAGCCCTCCAAGCTCGACAATCCGACTAGTACTATGTTTTAAGGTTGAGTTTTGCGAATGTTACAAGTATTCGACTATTCAAAACGAATTTTTTGACTATGTCCCTTATTTTATATGAAATAATAATTGGAAGTTAATGCCATAAATATCTAAGCCCATTAATGATGGGTTATACCTTTTTGAGGTAGGTCTGAAAGTGAAAAACTATGATAGTTTTTTAAACTTTATAAATTTTCAATTTCCTTAAATATAAAGTGTTTCTCTTTCATCTTTTTGTCTTCTTTCATGAAGTTTTTATGTGATGTTTGCGATCTGCTTTACAGTCCCTCAGTTCCCTTCCTTAAAGTCTATCAACATCAATATTCTTCGCAGGTATGCTCTAATGTCTTCTCATTTTATCTCTTCTCAATCTTACTCTATAAGCGGGGGTAACCGCTTAGTTAGTAGGGAAGTTAACCCTATCTAAGTAAGTCTTTCCTCTGAATCACTCTTATTATCTGAGAGTGATTTTCCAGAAGTGGAATCTCGTCCCACTGCTGTGGTTGGAACTTTCACTATTAATGTTGTTGGACCTTCCAGAAAAAATCCTAAGGGATTACCTCAACCAGAAGATGAAGTGGAAGTGTCTGACTTCCCTTGACAAAACTGAGGAAACCCAAAAAATTGATGTTGTGAGAAAGACTAAGAAAGATAGGTTTCTCCCTATGATGGATCCCAAGTACTCTTGGGTACTTGGTGAAGTAAATCACTATTCTTCCGACTTTACTTCTAAGTCAAAAAATGGAGAATTTATTTCATTCTTTCATATTTGTTCTGATGAGTTGGTCGACTTTGTCATTGCCAAACTCTGCTCCCCTTCAGACCGTGTTTATATGAAACCTCCCCCTGATTGTGAAGATTTTAGTTTTGTTTACAAATACTTTTTTTAAAGAACTAGATATTTCCTTCCCTTTGTTTGACTTTGAATGTCATTTCTTGAGAGAGTTTAATGTGGTTATGAGTCAACTCCATCCTAATAGTTGGACTTTCCTAAAGGCCTTTCAAATTTTGTGTACCCATCTTCGTATTCAATCAAGTGTAAATATTTTCAATATTTTTATCAACTGAAACATGGTGTCGAGGTTGGTTGGATTTCTCTAAATGGAGCTCAATACATGTCTCTTTTTACCATTTATGCCTCATCGTTCAAGAACTTTAAGGATAAGTTTTTAAAACTTAAGATTCATCCTCAAGACTTGTAGAAAAGATTGCTTTTTATCCAAACTTTACTCCTTGTTTTCCACTATACTGGCAACACCCAACAAAATTCAACTCTAGATCTTGCTAGCTCCTCTCTTCTATGGAAGAGAGTGACATTGAACTTATAAATTCCCTGCCAAGGCCTATAAATTGTAGAGGCCTCCTAAATACTCCTTTGGCTGAGGACCCTTCTGCCATGTTTATAGGTATCATTTAACTTCATTAAGCTTTCCTTATTGACCATGCTATGTTACCTAACGTTTATAAATTATTTGTTCCATGTGAAAGAAATTATGGGAAAAATATTTGATTTTAGAAAGATCATAGCCTTGTCTGAGGAAATGTCCAAGGATCTTAATGATGTCGAACATCCCAACAATAGTCCTCATGATCCTACCAACGGCTGAGGTTAACCACGACTACTCTGAGTGATCAACCTTCGAAGGTCGTGAGAGATAAGGCAACTAAAGTATTCCCTAACCTTCAACTCAAACTGGTGAAGGACAAGCTCAGGTTAAGTTGTTTCTCAGCCCGTTCATGCTGTAATCCCGGATAGTACTCCCTGCATGAGCTCCCCAGCTCCACCTAGTGTATCTACCATGGTAAAAGCAACAAGACTCCTTGTTTTGAGCACATCTTTACAAATACTTGGGGATCCAATTCCCTTTGGCATGTAGGAATGCAGGCCAATGGAGTTTCATTTAGTGGTGACTTTCCCAATGAGTATAATACCGGGTTAATTGATTATGCGGGACCATTGGAGAGTCTGGATGGTATTGAGGTGGTGATGGCTAGGTGCATGGATGTTGTGCATCCTTACAAGAAGATGTAGGCTATAAAAATGGATGGAAAAGCTCGGTTGAAAGTTCTTGAAGAGCAGACACAAGAATAGTTGAAGTTAAAGGCGGAGACAAGTGCAACTAAACAAGTTCGACTGTTAGGCCCGCTCAAAGCGCAACTCGGATAAAGACCTTGGAGGCACTGGTGCAGAAAGGAAAAACATTGGCGGCTAATTTACATTTAAAACGACGGCTATATAGCTGCATTTGTTGTACACGTAGTCTTAAATTGAAGATATAAGAAGGCGACTAATTAGTCGCATTCGTAAATGTCATTTATAAATGCGGTTATGATCAATAGCCGCATTCATATATGCTTCTAAATGATTTTATACAGGGACGAGTAACGCATTTACGACCACATTTATATATGGAATTTACGAATGCAGCTATTTACCATAGCCGCATTCGTAAATCTTGCGCCGGATTTATAAATGCACCTATGGTAAATAGCTACCGTTGTAAATCGTTTATTTTTTTAGTTCATTCTGTTTAATGTTAATTCCTATATAAATTAACCTGTTCAATTATAACCCAGCTAGAAAAATACATAAATTCAGAGAATTAATTTTATATATTCATAAAATTGTATTACAAACACTAATAATATATATATATCTAATTCCTACACTACACTATTGATCATCAACTATCCTAGAGTTATAAAAATTGATGAAATATATGGACCAAGAATGACTCACATATGCTATGGCTTCTGAAGACATTGATTGCTCATCCGTGAAGAACTGCATTACAAAATACGGTTGACATAAATTAGTTTTAAGATGTACATATATGTTAAAGAATTATAAAGATAATTAACCATCATGTTACCTCATGTCAATCACTTTTAAGGCGTAGTCTTACAATGGTAACCATCCATTGCATAATGTAATAGCTACACTCATAACTTTCTGGTTGTTTATTACACTATAATTCAATAAAAAGTAAAAGTTAATATTGATAAACAATGAGAAGAGAAAGAAATTTTTTTTACAAACCTTTAGTTTTATCCAGTTCAGATTTTGAAAATTTGAACTGAATTGACCTTTTAGGATGTTATATCCACGCCATGAGTTGATTAATACAAAAAACCGCATTAGTAGATGCTTAATTAGTAACATACGGAAGTTTATAGTGTACTTACCTATCAATGACATTCTTAAGACTTGGGGATATCTTCTTGTGTAGGGAACATAACCACACAACAGTCTTATCAACCATTGATAAGACAAGTAACTGCCAATGACCCATATATCATCCATGAAAAGAGATAGTAAATATTTAAAGCATGAAATAGTAATAATTGACGGCAGGGTGGTAGTGATGTATGATTGGATTTCATTTGCCTTTGTTCCAATGGCATTAGTATATGCGAGATTTAAGAATCCACACACATTTTCCTTCCCCTTAGTGATAAAGACACCATTCAAAAACCTACAAGTTATTAAATAAAGCATAATCAATGCTAATTTAACATAAAGTAAATTGAAATATAGGTAAAGATACTTACATCATAAAAAAATGAATTATATTTATATTGAGCTCCTGATCCCTAGCCATAAATCTAACATGTATATGTACAGTGGCAACTTAGTGTTTATTTCAAAAAATGTATCATCCCATGGAACTTCCAAAGGGTCTCAACCAATCTGTTTAGCAACTATAGCTAAGGAAGTGAAATATATAAATATAATGAAATGAAATTATTACCGAAGGTTCTGGCATAATTCGAATGAGGTGTCTGGGTCAGGCTACGAATGTGTGAAATGCATCGGCCACAGTGGTTACCCTATCTGAAGGTAGTGGAATATGAGCACCAGGTACTCGTACTCTTTCAACTATTACCTTCACCACATCAGGGGAGAGAGGAATGTTATGTAAGGTGGTGGCCTCTTCATAGACTTTTCCAATGGCCACCACTGAGGAAGCATGTCGCCCTCTACCAGTAGCTCACATTGCCTCGTCTGGCCAATGATATCCTCCCTTGATGTTGTAGAAGCCTCACAACTCCCCTTTGTGCTCTTGGGAGCGGGACTAACAAGCGCCTAAACTAGCGGCTCAGCACAAAGTTGTTGCGATAATAACTCTTGTCGCAACTCTAGCCACATCCGATCAACCTTATTTCTCATCTCCTCCATTAATTCTTGACGTATCTTACTCGTCATTTCTGTTGTAGTCTTTTGGGGGGAGGAGGATGAGTGTCATGGTGCAACTCCAAAATATAGTTTAATTCCAACCTCTTGTCTAGCTGCACGACCACATTGCTCAAGTCGTCCAATTGCTTCAACCAGGATATCGCGACGACCTTCAGGAACAAAATTACCTTAGGAGCTTAAGGAATCCTGCAAGAGACCAAAATCATATCAATTTTTTAATATAATTAATGCTTTAAAATAAATGCAAAAGAGGCTAAAAATAACTTATAATTTTTTCGATGATTATCTGTGATTGCTCAAAACTTGGTGCACTCGACTTTTTAATTCGGGCCATCTTCCATTTTTGAAGGCACAAAGGTGGCAATGGAGGGTAACATTCACAAAGGTTATCCACATTCTCAGAACCAGTCCCCTGTCTAGATTGCTCATTTTCCACCATCAGTGATTGCTCAAGCTTTCGATACCCTGAACGAGATAGTACGTGTAGGGTAACATTCTTTAAAGCTATGTCTTGAGCTTTCTTCTGACGATCCTGTCATAAATGAAATAAATAAAGTGAATTAAATAATATTAACTTATTAATGTTATATAAATAAAAATAGTTAAGTAACTTCACTTACCTTCCAAGCTTCATTTTCACGGCTTTGAACAAAAAGACGTCATGTCTCTTCATCAATATGTTTGTACTTTAAACAAGGATTTTCTCCTTTAAGCTTGCCAAAAATATAATTCATCGTTAGTCTTGACTTAAAATGACGAATTTTAAGTCCGATATTGGATAAAATCTTTGATCGAAGCGGTTCCACATTAGGAATTTCAAAATTTGCCTGCATTAAAGCATCAACAAATTAAAATTAACCAATGAATATTAAAAAGCATTATATGATAACAATAACAATGTAAAGCTTGCCCGAACATCCTTCCTGAGCATGTTTCGATTGACCTCTGACATGTCATCCTATGAATTAATCAAAATGGAGAGCCTCTCACAAGAAACAAAATCCAAGATAGTTGTTAAACGAATCTGCATTAGGACCAAAAGTCACTCCAGTGTTGACATCAATGTCAACACATGTTGTCTCACCAACAACACGTTTCAATGAGAGACGCTTCAATCTAGTAGGTCCTATGTTGCCTTGTTCGGATCGGGGTCTGATTGGAGTTTGATCATCATCCATATCTCTGTTAAAAAAATTAGGTAACAAACATTAGTTAATCTACATCGAAAGAAAATCATATAAACAAATACATAAAATTCTAAATGCGTATTATAAAAAATATTTATAAATTTATTACAATAGTAGGTTGAATGTTCATATGTAAATTTCTTCACTATGGTCTTTACGAGTTGCATGTACATCATCAACTACATTGTCATCTTTATTAATTAACATTGGTGTGAATGAACCGGGGTCTTTATTTTTAATATCATTTATGGCCTCCCCTTGTGTTTTCTTATGTAAAACGACATACCAATGTTCTGATGTAGAAAACTTGAGATGCTTGTTGAACCATTATAAATGGCTCATCTAGATACCCTGTCTTTGGAAAGTCCACTAGTGTGAATCCTGATTCATCAATTTTAACCCCACTTTTATTGTCAACTCTTTTACACTTGAAAACTGGAACGAAAAACTTAGTGTAGTCAACCTCCCCTATCTCTTTTATAAACCCATAGTATGCCATTGATCCAAGTGCAGGATTTGTATCTTTCAAACTCGAAAACTACATTGACTCGGCTTCAAGAGTAACACCAAAATTTTGAACTGTACTCTTTTCATCCATAAACTTCGTGTGAAATATACAATTATTCACTTCGTACGCTTTACATGAAATGACATCAAACTTCAATCCAGCAGCCAACCAGGTCAAGGTCTCTGATGTCGTTGAATCCTTTAACACCTCATCTTTAAACCAAGGCATGAAAGTTCTATTATGTTCCATCAAAACCCATTTCTCTACTTGTCTTGGGTTATTTGCCTTCACAATGGCTTTATGAGCTTCTATGTAAGTTATAACTTCATCTGTGTTATTCAATATATACAAATGTGCTTGCAAGACTTTTGATCAAGATTTGCTTACAATATTCACACCACGTAAACATTTACTTGTAGAACACCTGTGGTGCCATGAATTAGCTGGAAGACCTTTTGGATTTGCTTTTGACATGTACTACGAACTAAATTCAATACTTTCTTCAGCTATGTACCTTTCAATCATTGAAGCTTTTGGACGATAATGATTTTTCGCATAACCTTTCAAAATTTTCATATACCGCTCAATAGTATACATCCATTTTAAGTACACTTGTCCACATAATCTAACCTCTCTTATCAGATGCACCACTAGATGAACCATGATGTCAAAAAAAGATGGAGGAAAAAACATCTCCAATTCACACAAGATAATAACAATTTCATTTTGAAGTTCATCTAGTTTTGATGGATCAATGGCTTTACAACAGATAGAAGAGAAGAATGAACACAAAAGGGTTATGGTATGTCTAACATTTTTTGGTAAGATCCCACGAAGAGTTACCAACAACAACTGTTGCAACAAGATGTGGCAATCATGAGACTTCAACCCAATTAAGTTCAAATCTTGCATTGACACTAGGCTCTTCACATTTGAGGAATGTCCTTGTGGCACTTTCACACCCTTTAGACATTGAAGAAAACTTACTTTTTCATCTTTTGACAAGGTGTAACGGGTTGGGGGAAAATATGTACGCTTACCAATTTCTATCGGTGCCAACTCGCCTCGTATGTTCATCTCAATCAAATCTAAACAAGCATTTAGACCATCCTTTGTCTTCTCGTTAATGTTAAGAAGTGTACCAATTAAGTTATCACGCACATTCTTCTCAACATGCATTACATCTATACAATGTCAGACTTCTAACCTCGACCAGTACGGAAGATCAAAGAAGATTGATTTTTTCTTCCAAATGCTTGTCACATATGACTTTTTTTTACTTACCGAAGGTGTGGTTTATGTTATTTACCTTTTCGTAAACCTCAACACCAGTTAATGGAGTTGGTGGACCACTAGTCTCGTGGTGTTCATTAAAGGTTTTTTTTCAACCTCTGGTAAGGATGATGACTTCTAAGAAACCTCTGATGCTGAAGATATATTATCTCCCTTCCATGTTTCAATTGTTGAGAAGCGGTATCTTCTTCGCATATTAGACATGATTTATGATAACTTGATAAGTTATCATATGCCAGAAAGTCATTGATGGTGCAAAATAACATGGCATGTAGCTTGAAAGTTTCATTAGCAAATTCGTCAAAATACTTCAACACCTTGATCTCACATTAACTTCAAATCTTCAATTAGGGGACTTAGATAAACATCTATGTCATTCCCTGGCTGTTGCGGATTGGATATCATCATAGACAACATCATGTATTTCACTTCAAGCACAATCCAGGAGGTAAGTTGTAAATAACTAGTAAAACAGACCATGAACTGTGATTTGTACTCATATTACCAAATAGATTCATTCTCTCTTTAGCTAAACCAAGTCAAATATTTCTTGATTCTTTACCAAACTTTGGAAACTCATCATCAAACTTCTTTCATTAAATAGAATCAGCTCGATGTCGGTACATGCCATCACATTTCCTCTCATCTGCATGCCATCTAAGATTTTAAGTATCGTTTAGATTTGCAAACAAATAATATCTATTGGCGTTCTTTAAGAAAAAATCATGATAGAATCATAAGTTTTAAAATAAATAATATCTCAAATATATTAAATATGTTAATAAATTTAGAATAGGAACATTTAAAAAAAAAACCATGAATTATGAGTTTTAAAATAAATAATATTTCAAATATATTAAATATGTTAAAGAACTTAGAATAGGAACACTTTTATCGTCTATGAAAATAAAAAATTCAAAAAATTCTTAAAAAAAAATCCGTTCTCCTTAAATATTAACTAAAGCTTATTTCGATACTCCCATAACAGGGAACTCCAAGTAACTTGGACATTAAAAGCAATCAATATGTTAATTATGTTAATTACACAGAAAAAACATATGACTTTGAAATGTTACACCGGAAATGACGATAAAACACATGAAATATTCAATTGCAATGAAAGTCCGTGTTTTTTAGACCAGTAAAAGTCGGTTAAAAGCCGTAACCAGCACTTCGTTTAATTAAAAACCTATAATCTGAAAAGTCCATATCCATGCTTAATTAAAATTCCTTTTCTGCAATGAACATTTTGAGAGATTTAAACACATAAGCATGACATCAAAATGTATCTTTCATTTTCATTAACTGAAAACTTTTGTGTTTTTTGCACGTTTTTAGACGTTCATAGAGATTATTAACAAATGATTGATTGAGGCCATGGATAACGAAAATCTAATATAGTGCCAAAATTGACAAAGTTCCATAGACCAGTTCCAAAACATGAATAAAGTCTAAACGATAATAGTTTAAAACTCTTTTGAATTTTTTATTTTTTTTACATAAATAATTATACCCTCTTATGAAGGAAATTCGTGTGTTGTAGCCACGTCTTGGTTCAAAGTGATGATGACTTTGTCACACATTTGAGGTCTGAATCGTGTCTCATTTTGACTGCAGTCTGCAGTGGAAAATTGTATATACAAAGTTTTCTTATTGGGACTGAGTGAGAGGTGTATAAAGAAGTAGTTTAAAAAAATATTAATACAATACCAAAATTAAGTGAATACTTTTATTTATAAGTTTTTACATTTAAGTTAGAATATCTAAAAGATTAGTTGTTACTAGATATAAATTATTCATTTTGTTATAATAAAGTCAATTTTCATGGATTTATAGATATTTTTCTTCACCGTATTTGAGAACGTTTAATTCTACCTCCAAATATTTCTAAGCTCAATAATATATGTATTATTAGTGTAATATGGAGAGAGTCCTACTACAAACTATGGAAAGATTCCTTAAGAATAAGTTTGCACTGATCAAGTTTAAATACTAGTATTTGTATAAGACTTTTAAGTTAGTAAGAATATAAAATTTTAACAATATTTTTTTTATTATTATAATGAAATGGATTGAATACTCTTTAATTAAGTGCATCTATTTTGTAATTTTTTAAATATCTATTTATAGATTTTTCACCATGTTAAGAGTGTGTTTTTTAACATTAACATTAATAAATTGTTTACTAATTTATTTAATCAACAGGACAATATATAAATAATGCAAAATATGAAAGGATTTTAAAGCAACTATTTTAATAATTTATAATTTATAAATTAATAGTCTATAATTACTTAATTTTCTTCAATTAGTATCTTTTGTATTTTAATATATATTTTATTGCTTATAATTTTTTTATCTATTATTTCTTATTTCAATTCATTATTGTATTATTTTTAATATTTATTAAGTTATTTTTTATTTTTCGATATAATTTAAATAAAAAATTTAACATTATGAATTGAAATAATTAATGATACAACCTAGAGATTACATACAGGAAAACTTGTAAAAAAATATAATAACAGTTTAAATTAAAACATATTTTTTTTAAAAAGAAAACATTTAACTAATACTCATTACATCAACTCACTCAAATAAAATATTTTGTCCAAAAAAAAGTATACAATTTTTACAAAATAAATAAAATAATGTAAAGTTTTAACAAAAAAAAATGTCTTTTAATAAAATATTTAAAATTGTAATTATATTTTTTTAAAAGTGTTAATAAGAAGTGGACTTTAAGCCTAACTCAACCCCATAAAACCGGTTCATAGGGTGAGGTTTACACCCACTTATATACAATGAAATGTCCTTATCTCTAATGGCTCTGATACCATAATAAGAAGTGAACTTTAAGCATAACTCAACCCCATAAAACCGGTTCATAGGGTGAGGTTTACACCCACTTATATACAATGAAATGTCCTTATCTCTAATGGCTCTGATACCATAATAAGAAGTGAACTTTAAGCATAACTCAACCCCATAAAACCGGTTCATAGGGTTAAGGTTTGCACCCACTTATATACAATGAAAGGCTCTAATCTCTAGTCGATGTAGGATTTCCAACAAGTGCAAATTTTATTTATATAATAAAACTTGTGTATTTATATCTATCAACTATAATTTATCTATTGATTTATGAAATACTTCTATTATAATAAATTGATTTTTCAACTTGAAGTTTTTAAAATTGAATTTATCAATTTGTACCTAGTGTATGAGGTTGGGAACAGATAAGAACATAAAGTATTATTTATATATGTATAATTATAATATTTCTGGGTACTTATGTGGTTGCGTAAAATGACCACAGATAGTGGAATTAGGATTTCAAAAGTCTTGGTTTGATTGTATGATAATTGAATATTGTGTGCAAAGTTTCAATGAGAAGCACATTATATAATGAATGAGATACTGAAGAACGCTAGAAGCTGCCGGAAAAAGAAAATGTGGATGAAATGTAGAAATATAATGTATTGTAGGGACACTATGTCTTTTCAATAATTTTGTTTGCCACTTTCATCTACATATCAAAATTTTGGAAGTTATAATTTCCTCACAAGAGTTTTTTTTTATTTCAATTTTTATTAAATTATAATTTTCATTTTTAGCTTCAATATCTCTTATATGACTTTTTCATATTTTCTATATATTCAGTTTTCTTACATTTTAATTGAAATGATAGATGAGTTTAGTTGATAATATATATAAAAAAAATACGTAAAAAATGGAATTAAACTTACTAACTTTTTAAAATGTATCAACTAAAATTTAAAAAAAAAAATCAAAATTACAAAAGGAGAAACAAGATTATGAACCCAATTTTGTATAGTTTGGATATTTTAATCTTCTAAGTTACTTTAAGTTAAAGTTTAAAATAAGAACTTAAATAAAAAAGTAAAAAATTATTTATTATTTTTAAATTATTTTAAATTTAAAAACTTCCTTTAAGCTAGAATATTGTCCTTGTGTTAATTGTTTGAATGAGAGACAATTAGAAATTAAGTTGATACGAGAACATCTTCTTTGTGATGGTTTCTTGAAAAGTTATATAATGTGGATGTGTTTAGTGTTGACAATTGTGGTATCCCATTTTACATAACCATTCAAGATATTGAAAGGGTATGCGAAGAATCCATATTGTCCAAAATCATATATTGTTGAGAGATACATTACTAAGGAAGCAATTGGGTTTTGTACAACGTATATGTTAGAAGTAGATGCCATAGGCGTTCCAAAGTCTCGGTATGAAGTAAGGTCTGAAGGTAAAGGCACACAAGGTGTAAGGGTGGTTCAAAAACACCAACATGAAGTTCTCCAAGAGCATTTGTATATTTTAAAGAATACTAATGATGTTCTACCTTACATATATATACACAAATGTTTGGTGTTGACAATGGTGGTATGCCATTGTACATAACTATGCAGGATGTCTTTGAAATCATCTTAGGTAATCCGTTATTGAACATCACAGTTATTCAACTATGGATGATGTAAGTACACTTTAGTAATTACATGTTATTTAATCGAATGATGTTTCATGAATCATGTCACAGATATTTATATTAACAATGTAGGTATATAAATCATATATTATCAACATGGGATATGTTAATATTTATGGTTTCCTTGAGCTGTAATCCATACAGAAGTCTAAGAATAAAAAAATTGAATGTCAGAATTACATTCAAAGATAGATTGAGGCATTTAGGAAGAGGATTTATATGGCTCATTTTATTAATTAGTAAGTAAAACTTGCTACATTAGAGTTTACATAATTCTAAATATGACTAATGAAATGTCTTATTGTTGTAGGAACTAATGGAAGGAAATAAGAGAAGGCAAAAAGTTATAGCAACTGATTGAACGTAATTACACAAAATTGTTATTCATTTTGATTTACTCAATCATATATATAATAAGATTACAATTACTGGAACCTATAAAATAGGAATACTAACAAGCTTGTAAACTAGCCATTAATGCAATATAACGGTAAAATAGTTTAAGGGTAATGAAATCATAATTAATAATAATAAAATCTGAATAACCAACATCCTCCTTTAATTCTGATTTGGAACAACCTTCCCAATTTGAGTTATGATATTGTTTTTCTCAATCGCCATCAATTCTTCATTCATATCCTTTTTCCATTTGGGGTGTTGAATGGCATCGGCAAGTCTCACAGGTTCTGATTCTGCAAGAAAAGCAAAGCGAACCAAATTTCCATTGTCATCAACTTCATCATCAAGATTTACTTCGCAATCTTGAAGATGTACAGGTTGTCGTTGTTGCCTTCTTGGTCGCTCCATCACAGTTGCAATTGGAGTTGCAACTTCAGGTTGAATTACAACTTTAGGTTGAACTGCAGCTTCAGGTTGAACTGCAAGTGCTTCAAGAGTGACTTCATCTTCCATATCATCGTTCAAAACATAAATATATCGTTTTTTCGAATCTATTTCAGCTGTTGCATTTCATTGCCATTCCTCATCTTCGACAAATGTAACATCACGACTAACAATCACATTCTTTGTCATTGAATTGTACAATTTGTATCCCCCATGCTTATATCCAATGAAAATGTTCTTCACTGCCTTATCATCCGACTTCGATCTTGCTGCCTTGGGGACATGAGCATAAGTAATTGACTCAAATACCTTCAAGTGTTGCACATTGGGTTTGAATTCACTCCATGCCTCAATCGGAGTTGTGTTAGGAACACTTCGAGTGGGTGATCTGTTTATCAAATATACCACACATGTTACGGCCTCAGTCCAAAAATAATTTGGCATACCTTTCGCTCTAAGCATGCTCCTCGCCATGTCCATGATTGTTCTATTCTTTCTCTCAGCAACTCCGTTGTGTTGAGGTGTGTAGGGGCAAATTATGTTATGTTGCAACCCAAGTTCTTCACAGTGCCTCTTGAATTCATTAGACTTGTACTCACCTCCTCCATCACTATGCACCATCTTAATTTGTCTGTCACTCTCTCTTTTAACAAATGCTTTAAATATTTTAAAGCAGTGGAATACCTCATCCTTGCTTCTCAATACATAAATCCAAGTTTTCATTGAAAAAACATCAATAAAGATTAAAAAATACTTATTACCTCCAACTGATGATATATTTATCAGGCCACTAACATCTGTATGAACAAGCTCCAAAGGAAATTTTGCACGCCAAGGCTCCTTAACAAATGGTATCCTGTGATTCTTTCCAAAAAGGCAAGCCTCACACAATTGATCAGGGTGATGAATATGGGGTAAACCATTCACTAAATTTCTTTTGGAAAGATTTTCCAAACTCTGAAAATTTAAGTGCCCAAAGCGTAAATGCCATAACCACGATTCATTATTCACTATTGCATTCAAGCACTTGAAATCACCCATATGAATATCTACTGGGAACATACGGTTTTTTGATAAAAAAGATTTAAGAATCAAACTACCTTTTTTTTTAATCAAAAATTGATAATTTATTTTCAACTATGTGCATCACATAACCCTTCTCGACCAGCTGCCCCATACTTAACAAATTACTTTTCATATCAGGTACATAGAAAACATCATAGATGTACCTGTGATCACCATTCTTCAATGTGATAAGAATTCGCCCTTTTTCAGTCACCGGAACGAACTTGCCATCACCGAATTTCACTTTTGTGCGAAATGAGTCATCCAAATCTGCAAACAACTCCTTCTTACCATACATGTGATTTGTGCAACCTGTATCCAAATACCAAGTCTGATTGTTTGGAGTTTCATTTGATGTGGCTGCCATTAGTACTGCATGATCCTCTTCATCTTGTTCGTGATTACTTTCTTCTTGAGCACAATTGGCAGCATGATTATCACCTTTTGATCTGCACTCATTTGCATAATGGCCACGTTTATGGCAATTATAACACTTAACATTTGATTTATTATAAATACCTCCTCGTCCTCCGCGACCACGTTCCCCGCGCCAAGCGCCTCCATGATTTTTGGCCACCACGACCTTTGCTGAAATAGCTACCATGTTCATGATAGGAGCTACCAATTGAGACTTGTGCTTGTAAAGCATGTTAAATTGGTTTTTCAATCTTATTGTCATTCATCCGTTGCTCATGTGCTCGTAGAGAACCAGACAATAACCTTACTGTCATTTTTGAAATGTCATTGAACTCTTCAATTGCGGCAACAACATGTTCAAATCTGGGAGTTAAAGATCTCAAAATCTTCTCCACCTTTGCCTGCTCAGAATGTGTTTCACCATTGGTCTTCATCTGATTTGTCAAGGCAATAACTTTATTTATATAGACATCAATAGTCTCTGTGGTTTCCATCTACAACAATTCATATTGGAATCTTAGGGTTTGAAGACGTACCCTCTTGATCTTGTCATCACCTTTATAATTGGTTGACAAAATGATCCAAGCCTCACTGGCAGTTGTTGCTCCTTTTATCTGCTCAAACGTCTCATCATTCATCCTTTGATGGATGAGATACAAAGCCTTATTGTCCTTCTTCTTCTGATCACGATGCGTTACTCGTTGCGTCTCAGTTGTATTATCACCTAATGCAGACACTCCACTCTCAACGACATCCCATAACTCATGATAATCAAACAAAACTCTCATTTGCACACACCACCGATTGTAATTTTTTCCATTAAGGATAAGGACGGATAATTGGGTAGAGTTCATGATAAAAACTAGCTCTGGATACCAGTTGTAGGAACTAATGGAAGGAAATAAGAGAAGGCAAAAGGTTGTAGCAACTGATTGAACGTAATTGCAAAAAATTGAAAAACTGATCTTATTCATTTTGATTTACTCAATCATATATGTAATAAGATTACAATTACTGGAACCTATAAAATATGAATACTAACATGCCTGTAAACTAGCCATTAATGCAATATAACGGTAAAATAGTTTAAGGGTAATGAAATCAGAATTAATAATAATAAAATCTGAATAACCAACAATTTTAGGTCTCACTGATAATTGATGCTTATTTGCCCTATGGACAATACTATTGTGTGATTTTGTTCATTGCATAGGAAGCCAAGTGCAGATATGAAATTTGTAGTAGAGAGGTATGTTTCAATTAATATGTTATTGTAGTTTATATAATTTATTGTAAATTACTAATGATTTTTCTTTTTAGTGCAATTACCTTATGCAGTGTCTTATACGGTAGACCCACTCCATAATCATTAAATCTACGTTGGATTTTTCCTAAGGTATATTTACCTCTTCATTGGAACTATTAAGTTTTACTTTTTTAGTTGTTCAATTAAATTAAATTAATCGTTGGTTATATTTCATATACTATAGTGCAATAAGCAATAAGGAAGCTTTGAATGTAGGTATTATGTCATGCATTGGATGTAAACCATAGTTCGTGTCAATATTATGGACTCTTGTGAGCATATACTAAGATTTTATACATTCTAAAATCTCATTACAGATTCATATTTGTTATTATGAAGATTAATTATTATTTCGTATCTTAGCAAAAACCGAATCACTGAATCTGAAAGAAATTCATCAAGAATGGTCTAAATATTTTCTAGAGATTAAAAATCAAAACATGTCATAATTTATAACATATCACATTTATAACATATCACATGTACATGTACACTTTTATTAGTTTTAATTTTATTATGTTGACTTACTTTCAATTTTGCAAGTTTTATTATTCCTATTTATTGAATATAGAAATTTATCTGGCTGTTATTCTGGATTGTTTTCACATTTAGAGGTTGAGAAAACAATAAACTTTAAAAAAAGAATTGAAAAAATAATGTTACATATTACCTCAATTATGTACTCTATCTATGTAAAAAGAGACATATTACACCAGTTAAAAATTGATGTTATATGTTCCCTTCTGAATCATTTTTTTTTTCTAGGTGCTCTTTTATTCCCTTTTTTAAATCAGTTATTCATTTTACTCGATATAATTTTGTAATACTTTACATCGATGATGTGCTAGACTTTCTACATTATTAACTTCTATATTAACCATATAGCTAATGTAATATCTGTCCTATTTATATAATTAATGTAAAATGAATTATTTGCATTAGTGAAATATTCTGTATACATCTTTAAAAAAGAGATTATAGAATAAAGAGCGGAAAAAAACTTTAAATTGTTTATTTAATTAAATCTCCAAAGAAAATAATTCCCTAATAAACAAAGGTATCCATCTAGTTAATTAAACAGTTACGTGAATCTGGTGTAGTTTTTAATTCTGTACTTTTTTTTGAATTATTAGAAAATGAAATTTAGATTTTCAATAGTTAAAAGTTAAAAATTTACTGTTTAAGAACATCTAAGCACACTCTTGGTAGCTGTCAAATTAGACATCACAGTATTCAAAGGAGGCTTCAAATTACTACGTTGACTTAACTTAGTATGTGCTTTATTAAAACACATTCTTTTGTTTCTAATGTCGGCGACGTCAAATGCTTCCTAATTTAGCAGAGGAAGAAGAAAATATTCGCATGTTTTTGGATAACTTTTTATAAGAAAAAAATTTAAATAAAGATAAAATTAATTTGTGTACAACTAATTTATAAAAAAAATAATTTCTTCAACATTATTTATAAACTTACAAATAAATAATTTTGTAAGACTCAAAACATAAAAGAAGAACTTCATTAAAAAGTCAATTTATTATATGAGAGAGTCTCATAAATTAAATGGGATGTCGAAGAATTAATGAAAAAATCCTAACTTTATCACTTTTTTAACATATATAATTTCATTTCACTTTCTACACCGTAATAGTTCTTTTTCTTAAAACTTTATTTACCTTATATATATATATATATATATATATATATATATAATTCTGTGGGCTGTGAATAAAAGAATTAGCACCTAAACTCTAGAAGAGTCTAGAATAGAATATAACGTCATTACTCAAGTAGTTTATTCTTCTTGATGTGTTAACGTTAACAAACTGATCAAATACAAAACCTCAAGTCCTAACACAATAGGTATTATTAATTATCAAAATAAGATTCATAGTTAATTATTCACAGTAAGGTACGTGTGAAGAATATATATATATATATATATATATATATATATATATATATATATAACTTTCAAAGTTTGATTTCAATTTAAATACACTTTTAGTTCTTCCGAAATGAACGGATTGCTTTTGCTTTTTAACTCCTTAAAATTGACAATTTAAATTATATTTTTTAAGCATGTGTGACTCTCGTAATTATTTATTGTAAATTAAATGTGAAGTAATTTTAGGTAATATGTATTAGTATTTGTGATATAATATTTTAATAAATTTAAAAATCTTAATTATAAGTATCATCCTCTATTTATTAAAACACCACAAATAGGAATTTTCAATGAAAATTATAGAAATAATTTTTATAAGAATTAAAATTAGCGTCTTAAAATTAAAATTCTCTCATTTTAAAAGATACAAATCAATTTAAATTTTAGAGTATGAAAGTAAACATATTATTTTATTAAAATTGAAATCAAAACTCACTTATTTTTTTCAGGAATTAAAACAATATTCAAGTTTTATTTTTATTTTTATTTTTATATAGCTGTATATTTTTTTAATGGTTATATTAAGATGGTAATTGTGCAGTTGGAAGTTTATCAGGAATCTGCATCTCTGATTCTGATCCTTTTTAGCAAATGATATAATATGGTGGAAGAGGCAAAATTTGTCCCCTCTGTGAAAGGAATTGATGTTAAAGAAAGTGACATTCAAATTAGGGTTCTATGTATACTAAATGGTTGACTGCTATATTCAATTCCATGCTGAAACTAATTTTGAGCCAAAAGCCACCTAGGGAAAGACGGCTTAGGTATGCAGAAGGGGAGGGAGAACAAATTTTAAAATATATAAGCTAAATTTTGAATTTTTTTCCCAAATACTTAAAAAAATAATATAAGCTAAATTTAATTTATATAAATAAAGAAATATATTTTTAAACAAATTAACTTAAAGCATTTTAAACAAGTTTCTACATAAATAAATAGAATAATTTTCATTTATAGTAAAATGTTTAATATTATTTTTTATCGAAAATGACTAATAGAATAGTTTTAATTTATAGTAAAATGTTTAATATTGTTTTATTGAAAATAGTAAGTCGTTCGAGGTGATAATCCAAATTTTTTTGATTGGTTAATCTTTTTCTTGAATAATTGCTAAGTTTTAATGAAGACGATGATGAAGATCATAGTGAAAGTGTAGCTATAAATTTTTTTTAGACGGTTTAAGTTAGTAAGAGTAAAAAGATATTTGAATAGTGAGTAAATGAAAAGTATTAAGTGAAATGAGAATACTACTTAAGATGATCTTTATAAGTCTTGATGGTTAGTATAATATCTCGAGTAACTAATATGATTATAAGTACCTAATGCGGTTATCGCATATTCGTGTCGAGTTCCACAAAAAGGTGGGTTAGTTACTTTCCAGTATGTACAATATGTATAGTAACTCAGGTGATTATGTGTCATGTCGTGGGTGTATAACAATTGCTCCTAGATTCTTGCTACTAGACAATACACAAACTCCCAAGTTCTGAAATTCGATTATATATTTTGAGTACTTTTAATTTATCCTGGACTAGGTTTGATAAGTGTTCGTGGCTCGATTGTCCGAGCATAATGTAATTAAAGCATAATAATATCCCAATCCTCGTTAATGAGTGATTATTAATAGTTACAATAAATAGGTAATAAGGAGAATGAAATCCCATACACATTAATGAGGGATTTTTAAACATAATAATGAGACATGTGTTTCCAAAGGACCGTGTTAGATTAACAATTGACGTTTCATTTAAGGTTGCAATGAAATGTTACATTATCCTTAACCGAAATGACTTCTCCTTTTTGGCATTTTGGCATAGAGGGATATGTTGTTTCAAATGATACTTTATGTTTCGAGAAACTTCTTCGAGACCCATTTTCTCGCTCAATATAGATTTTTGCGATACCAACTTATTCACCTATACAAATACATTCTTTGACCTTTCACCTTCATTCATTCTCTTCTGTGCTTATGGTGATACTTTTGTTTGCTTCTTAATTGTTATTTTCTTCCACATAAAAGCTCTTCTTTTTCTAGGTGTCTTAATGATTTCTTCTTCTTCATCTTCTTTTTCTTTTTCCTCTAGTAGGGATAATCCTTTAATGAATAAGAAAGTTGACCCTATTGGGGTAAACTCTTTATCGAGTCATTCTGACTCATTCTCTGTCCAAGGTGATGCCTTGGAGATTGAGTCTTCTTCGATGACCATGATTGAAAACCACTCCTATCACAGTTGTCCTAGCCTCTATTGGCACTTTGCATGGGCCTCTCAAGACCCAAGGGTCAAACGGTAAACAAAAGGCTTTTGACTTGTTAACATTTTCTAACAAGGACATATCAACAAAAATATCATCCTGAGATTTGGATCCAGTCCTAATATCATTAATAGGGTTAATAACAACAAATAAGTTCTTATTGACTTTCTAAACAACAAAGTCTTATTGACTTTCTAAACAAGAATAGTGACAACAAGAGCTACAAAAAATATTCTTGTTGGTTATTAGAGATGCCAGCTTCATTGGATTGAGCAACAACAAGCTTATATTGAACAACTACAAGTTTAGGCAAAACAATTTTACTTGTATTGGTCTCCACCTGTCTCCTACATTTAGATAAATCATGACCAATTATTAGTATGAGGAGCAAAATGGAGGCAACTTCTCATTTCAATATCTACAATGAAAGCAAAACCAGACCTTTCCACCAAAATTTGATTTGGAAAATTTGATAATATGTCAATATCAACTAAAAAATCATCTAGATTTATTCATTGTGTAATGATCAAGGGTTAGGAGAGTACCAACCCCTCTAGCAATATAAAAAATAACTTCTGGCCGCCAATACTCCCCAAGAGAGACCATGAATCCTAATCCAAAATTGGGTTTTGGTAAGTTTCAAGGAAGTAGGGACGAAATCTTTAGTCCAAGCAAAAAATCTCAGAAACTTTGAATTGAGATTCCCAAGACCCTCCAACAAGGGCTCTCCTTATATCCTCAAGGGAATCAAAAGCAAATTCATAAAATCTTTTTTCAAGGAAAATAGTCCTCCATGAGCCTAACTAATTCCAAACAATATTAAATTTTTAGAAAAAAATCTAAATGAGTTAGAGGTTTATTACCTTTAAATAGAATAATCCTACCAAGAAGGTAATTTTTGCACTCTTCAAGACGAACAAGATAAACATCTTCAGGAATTTAAACTTCAATTTGTTCACTATTATTATACACGGAAGCTGACAATTGTAAGAGAGGAATGATATAAACATTATTCAATGCTTGCACAAAAATCTTCCTTTCTTATTAACTTGCATAAAAAATATTTGTATTTGAAAAAAAACCTTGATCCTTAATGACATTCTCAAAGAATTTGAAATTCAAAATTATTTGTACCCGTTGAAAGCACAAATTTAACGTGACCTCTGCAATAACCGTGAAACTGGAAACAATCCACGCCTCATGAAGACACACACACCACGTAATTCCACGCCACTTATACACCAAACTGCTAAAGAAAACTGCAGTGCTTGAAGGCTGGCGCACAAATAACACACCCACCCCAAGCAACACTCCCAATTCGCACAAGCCGCACCATTTGCTGATCTAGGCACAACTACAGCGCAAACCAAAATGCTGCCACTATTTACTTTTGAAAGTGCCTTTTTAACTAGAAATCAATAACATATTAAAGATCTCCTACACAAAATTTCATGAATAAAATTTTGAAACTAGATAAAGAAATAGATAAATCTTGAAAAAGGAAAAAACCTAAGAAATTGAGGAACAATACTGCAAGATACAATGAAATTGATGAATTAGATTATTACTAATGAACAAATAGCAATTCAGCGACTCAATGATCATAAAATTGAAAAGGCACAATGTTTATACTATTGTTTTCAAATGTAAACAACGTCACAAACATTTAGTGTGCATTCTAAGAGGCATATGAAAAAACACTTGATGAACTAGGTTGAAAACTGAAATCAATGAACAATTAAGCAATAAACATGAAGTTAGACATTACATGAAAGTATTCAAAACAAAAATTAACACCTATGTACCCACTTTGACCGATTTAAATGAACAATTAACCAAGGAAACACAAAATTACAGCAGAAAAATAGCAAGAACATGCACAAACACTTAAGAAGTTTATGAACATTGTTGGAACAATAGAGTTTTTTTTAATTGTTTTTGACCGATTAAAATCTAGGAGAAGAATATTAAATGTTTTAAAATTGAAAATAACTGATTAAAACAAGGATTAAATGGTGAAAACTTTGAACTAAAATGTGAATGAACAAAATCAAATGGTAGAAATGAAGAACAACAAATATAAACGGTGGATTTCGATTTTAAACGGTGGAATTGTAGCACAAGTGACGAAACAACAAAAAACAATGAAGAAATAATATTTATTTCTAGTTAAATTAAAGGAACTTATAAAGTACTTTGGATTAATATAGATAACCAGTTTGTTTTAATGTTTTTGAACTAAATGATAAAATTATCGTTCAATACCTTAATCCTCAGTATATTTATTTGAGATGAACTGAAAGTGTATAGGTAAACTTGTTAGCAACATTGTCTACAACTAACCCCTTTTGGTGTATCGCTTCTCAAATGAAAATTCTGACGAACCAATGTAGATTTCATGTTTTGTACTAAAATGAAATTATGTTGTTTGAGGAGAACCCAAAACTTGCATTTGGGTCTCATTTGTTCCTGGATGGTTGCTTACGGAAGATTCACCTTGCACATCACATTGTTGATTTTCATAGAGGGAGGTCCTTGGAGAAGTTTGTGCACTGTCACTTCTTCCAACAGGGTGTCTATGCAGCAGGTGAATGGGAGACATGCCAAATATTGGGCTTGATGATGTGCTGGAGAATGGTATTGATTTTTTAGCCTCAGAGTGTTGGCTGTGTTTGAGATGTTTTTTGGAAGTATGGTGCCATTTCTTCAATGCTGCTGCTACTCTATCATTGAAAATGGTTGGTTTCAAGGTTGAACCCATCTGTAATATAAAGATAATGAAATCAGTGGTGGATTATAGATAGTATGGTAACAGAAAAATCTAATGAGATTATTTTTGCAGTATTTGACCTGTGTAACTAGAGCATAAAGAGGCAAAGTCACATAGCTGCATAGAACTTGTGTTACAACCCTGCAAATTTGAATTACCAATTTATCTTCAGTGACACATAATACAACTATTAATTACCTTCGCATGTATGTATGTATTGGTTTTTGTAAGTTTTGGTTAGCAGAAATTGACTTACCCCATTGTAAGTCTAACCACATTCTCTGCATTTGTTTTGTGGAAGCAAGATTCTATGGAGAATTCATACTGAAATAGAAAAAATTAGGAAAAGTTAAAAACTTGCTTTCTTTCTTCTATCTATCTAAACTCCACATAGTAATTGTAATCCTTTCACTAAGAATGTGCTATAGCTCTTCTGAAGTTGTTTAAGTTATGAAGGTATCAGGTATATTAAGCAAACAACTTAGTTATAGTGTTCGCATAAGTTTCTGGTAGTGGTATGGTATCAAATTTCTTCATATAACATTCAAATTTTCAATCTTTGTTGTACATGTTATAGAATTAGATTTAAGAACATGGTATAGGTAGTGGCTAATAGCTATATTCAAAGTCCTCCAAACTCCATGAACAAAGATTTGTCATATGATTTGACAAGTCAAAATGCTAACATATTCTTGAAGTTAGTTTATTTTTTAATCCACCGCAAAACATTTCGATCTAGTAATTGCATAAAATCAACATGGAAGTGTGTTCTTTAGCCTTAAACTTAATTAACATTTTCTTCAATGTTGTTCTAATTAGCAATTTGAACCATTAATTAAATTACAAGTTAGGGCATTGTCTAATGTTTAGTAAATATTTTTTCAAAAATAAATTAGAAGAGGATAGCCAACAAAAAAAGGCTCAAGTAATCAAAGTACATCAATAATACAAAATTTATATTAGTACTACATCTAACTCTCCAAAGCTATTAGCAATGAGTTCCTCTAATGATAAATTACAAGTATTATCATTGTTATGAATACATAAAGTCACTCCTAACTAGTCAAGTACACAAGGTCTCTCTACACAAAGTGTCTTCATGTTATCAACTAAACTACCTTTGAGTTTAACACCAAGTAGACAACACCTCTCTGAGTTAAGTACACAAAGTTTCTCTAGAGTATACAACAATAGAGTTTTTTTGTTTCCAAGATTCATATTCACTAGAGTGTATATAGAATATATGTTCTTTTTGCTTTTTGAGAATTACATCACATACAAGAGAAGGATTTGCATTTATATTTCTCTTCATAACTTAGTCGTCTAGAAGACGACGTATTGTTCTTGTACTTGAGGCTTTTAGCATTATTATCACATGCATATGACGTTGTTGATGTTTCTCGAGACTTCTCCTCTTCTTATTCTCACACCCACATACTTGCATAAGGTTTTTTCTTTATGTAGATGTCCAAAAAAGATTATTGAAGCATATGCATAGGATTCGTTGCTTGTCAAATCTTTCTCTGAGGGTTATGTTTATTTGTTGATATTCTCTTAACACGAGGTGCTTTGAGGTGGTTGAAACATAGTCTTTTATTTATGCAATTGACTTTATGTCACTGACAATACCAAAAAGGTGTTTCGCATGTTTATAGTTGGTACTTGATGTTGGATCAAAGTCTTACCACTAGACCAAAATTTATTACAAGTAGTTAGAGTAAAACTTTTCCTACTTAAGAGTGTAGCATCCCTAGTGTCATGATTCAATTGTGACTCAGTTCACCTAACTTATGTCACAGGACAATTGATGTCACTTGCAACAATCTACCCTCAACAATGATCCCGTTGGGAATTGAACTTATAGCTTTGGCTCTAATACTAATTGTTGGATCGAGTACTTATCACTAGACCAAAAGTTATAACTGATAGTTGATAAGTGCAATATTTCAGTAATATTTCATATTAAAATACAAGCACTGGATAAAATAACTATAATATAACCCCTAATTTATGAATTTAAACATTTTTACATATTTTGTGATATTAATATGCATAAGAAAGGTTTATTCCCAAATTTGTGTTAATTTTAGGATTCTAGGGAAAAATGGAGATGAAAGGGCAAAAAGAGAATGTACAAAGATAAAAAGGGAAAGTTGGACGCTCCAACACTCACCCAAGCTTGTCTAAGCCAGGAACTTTCAAAGGATCTTTCCCAAGCAAGCTCAATCACGCCTAGGTGAGATCACTTCAGAGACGTTGTGCCTGTTTTCGTCCAACTCGCCAGGTGAGCCCGATCACGCCCAGGCGAGAAGTCACTTAGCCTAAGTCCAACTAAGTTAAATATGAGGCACGAGGTACAACCCTAGACATAAAATTGGGAGAATAGAAGGTGATAGAAAACCCTAGAGGAGGCTGCCGTCAAGATCTTCTTTTCTTGTTTTCCATGCTTGTAATTGCCAACATGATTAGCTAATTCTACCCTTTGAGATTGTGAGTAATATGTTCTAACTCTTATGTATTGAGGTGATATTTAAATATAATATTTTTTCTTGATTGATGATTGGTATTGTCATTTTACTCATAAGACTTGTTTACCATGATTTTGATCCTTAGATTTGACCGAAAAGTACTTCTAAGTTTCTGACCTAAATGATAATTCTTAACATATTTGAATGTTATAAATAAATTTGAAATGTTAATTGCTATCAACATTTAATCGTAATGATAAAAAGTTTTTATAAGTATGTGAGCAATCGATATTTAAGAGACTCTTTTAATAATTTTATATGCGAAAAATATATATAAATGAATTTTATATGAATATCAACATCAATCAGAGGATATAATATTATTATGCTTTTTTAAAATACAAAAGAGTAAGAAGGATGAACCTCTCAATCCCAATTTTTTCAATTGAATCAACAATTCTTTACTTTGCTTTCTTTACAATTCTTGCAATCATACATGTGTACTGACCAAGCGTTGAACCTCGAGGACCGGAAGTAATGGTGAGCCACGTAAGTTGGGTCCCACAAGTGGTATAAGTTGGTGTGTCGATCAGTCGTCAGATGTCGACCACCAGGAAGTGTCGACCAGTCATCAGACATCGATCACAAAGGAAGGCCGAAGAGTCGTCAGGCATACAGAGTGAGACCGATGAGTACTCGGACATCGGTACAACAAATGTGGGCCACGAGAGTTGGGTCCCAGAAGAACATATCAGTTATCAGTAAAAGCACCCAAAGAACAGGGGGCCCCGGGGAGTTGATACCTTGGTGGCCATTCTATTAGTCGTTGCACTCCAGTTAAAGGCAGTCCTACATGCTAGATTACGCTAAGACTGTGTAATAGTGGCGCAGGGACGTTCCTTAGGAACCCTAGTTACAACATATATAAGGGGTTTTAAAAACCCTAAGGAGGTACGCAGTTTCTAAGTTTAGAATTATTACACACGCATATTGTCTCTCTGCCCCAGTATTGACTTGAGCGTCGGAATGCAAACGGCCGCCAAGGTGCCCCCTTTGTCTTTGTAGGTATAGAGTGCTTCGATCCAGAAAAGCGCAAATCCGGGAAGAGACAGGCGGGTGTAAGATCGTCGTTAGAGTCAACCGGCGAGCGAGTCAATCGGCGAGAACAATACACAACAACAACTTCCAACAAACTTTATTATTTTGTTTTTTTATTTAGTGAATCTTATACTCTATACTCCTTGTCTTGAAACACACTCATTTCATACCATAAGGATAATCTTCTATAGATATAGAGAGTATGGTTGTTTACGAAAAACATGATTTTCTAGGCTGACTTTCTTCTACTTTTGGCGCTTCTTGTTACCCTTATAGGATCGTGTGATACTTCTAGAAGGATAAACATGTCACTATAGCATTCATATTCTACTTTGTGAAGGTCATCTAACAAAGTTCCGTCTACTCTTGTTTCACTTTATCATGGTTTATATCTTGAAACAAGTCATGATTAAGTATAACTTTAAGTATTTTAATAAGCTTGTTGCACACTTGCTAACATTAGAAACCAAAGTTTTTTGTTGTTAGTATCAAAACTTGGATGTGAAGTAACAAAACTTAAGGCTAAACTCATTTTTACCTTAACAAACCAGTAAAACACTAGTTTATGAATAACTGATCAAGATGGATAAACTTACTGTACTCCATGCAAAATGTGCTAATTGAAAGGCATTCTGCAACATAACAGAAGCAAAGTGTAATTATTTTTTGAACATTATGCTATATATGAAAAAAGAACTAGGAAAATAAATATTGAAATTACCTGAAAAAGAACAAGATGAATGATGAAGAGAAGGAGTCGTGGACGGTTGAACCAAAACAAGTCATCTCCAGGCTCAACCACAGGTGCACCCATAACTACTCCTCTGTCTTGAATCCTTAGTCCCATCTTTGTTATGATCATTTGTAGATCAGCACCCACTATCAAAATTGTCTGTGAAATTTGCTCAGTTATTTAAAGTTTTACACCCTTAAAACGAGAAAGGAAATGCATACTACGAAAAGAAAAAAAAACGAGTAATCTTAGCTTACAATTAATGGGATGAATGGAAGCCAATAGTTAGAATACCACCCTGTTCACATCAAACCAAAAGGTTAAATTACAAGCAGTGGGATAAACTAGAGCATAGGAATTTGTATTTTATTCTCAAATCTGCTTAAGATTGTTGGTTAAGAAGCACGCGTTTACTTGAACTAAGGAGAATGTATGTTATGTTGGGTATGAAGCCAGGACCAATTGAGTTGGGTTGACTAGACACCATGTTTAGTGAGTTGACTTAATCATTGTGTCCCTTTTATAATCTCTATTTAAAGAGATCATTATACTTGTAATTGTGTGCAACAGAACATAATGAAACCTAACAGTTGTTCGTATGGATGTAGGTTGCAGTTGGCGACCGAACCACGTTAAATTTTGTGTTGTTTATTTTCTGCAGTTGATTCGTGATTATGTGTGTTAACTTTTGCGTGCGTTTTTCCTATCATGTTATACTAAGTGAAACATCACAACACCAATCAACCATAACTAAAATGATGTCATTCAAAATTGGATTGAAAACTTGAATCTGACTTACCATGAGTATTAGTCAGCAGGAAGAGAATCGCAAAGAACCAAATAATTGGGCTGCAAGTTACAAATAGTTGAGCTTAATTTGATGTTTAAGGAATAGGAATAGGACTAGCAACACAATCTATGACTCCCTTTTCAATGTTTGCAATTTAAAATTTGATGTTTTAGTTATTAGTGTGGTTTAATAAGCAGATAAATTAACAATAAACAGGTAATTAGTCACATGTAAACCAGGGTTTATGTGTTAGATGCCAAGATCCATTTGGGGAAACCCGAATAAAGAGTGAATATTTCAAGGTACTATTATTTCCATATCCAGTTACCTGCTAGAAAGTGTTGGTGTCCAAACAGGTATGAGGCCACGAACATGTACACTTTGTATTCAACACACTCTTCATTAAAATTTTATGTTTAAGTTAATCCCTACTAATACATTTTCTATTAAGTTATTTTTATTGAAAATCTCACGTCAATTAGAGATAAAAATATTTCATAATTTATAAATTGGTGCAAACATCACCTTACTGAATCGATTTTATAAAATTGAATTAGGCTTAAAGTCTACTTCTATTAATTATTGTTCTAGCCAAGACAAATGACCCTTAACTAGAGCATCAAAGGTATTTGAAAACCGTGGTTTCCAATTTTTTGTCCCCTTTTCTATTCGACCTCCCTTATTTCTTATACAAAACTTTTCCCATACCCTTCTTTGTAACTGTTCTCTTTCATGACTAAATTCCTTCATAAATTCTTGTAACCCCCACCTCCGCTATTTTTGCACTTTATTCTTTATGACGATTCTACGGGTATCGTCATTAATTTCTTGGATCAGACTGTTATAATATATTATTTGGATCGATCCATGACCTCACAGCCCCTCAATCATCGTCCCATGACCTCACAACCCATCGGTCTCATGCATGAGCCAATGAAACTAAACAATTATGTATACCATTTTTTAGTTAAAATTTATGATTCCAACTAGTTTAAGAAATTTCAGTAAAAAAATGAGTATGATGAAAGCAAAGCAACAAAAAAGCTAAATACCTTATGCCTACCACAACTTTAAAATCCTCGTCAAGTGATCTTTTGATATACCTCTGGAAATCAAATCCTGAATCACTTCTCGGTGACACATGTGCCTAAAACCACATATCTTAATGTTACATTATTGGACATGTTCTTACAACAAAAAAAAGGTGAAGAGACACGTTTATAATCAAGTAAAGCTTACCATGATAAATCCATGTCGTAAAACAAAATAGTCGACTTTCTTAACCGATCCAAAGAATTGTCTGAAGAAGCTAACCTGATTCCAACATGTCGTAATAAAAAAGAAAGAAGAACATTGGAATTATTTTATGTGACACTAATTAACAAACAAACCCACTCCAAAATCTAAAAGTAGATAAAGGCCAGTTTAAGAGATTTATAATTTATTTCTAATAAATGTTTCCTTACTATCCATAAGGAAATCGATGACTGACTCCAAGTATTCAAGTGCCTTTGTCCAAATGTTGTGTCCTTTGCAAGCCTGAACCTCTTAGAATCTGTTAATGTTAGAAAATTTAGTGATTCTTTTTACGAAATTTACCTCTCAATTTACAAAACATGTTTTGGATATCTCAATTTACAATACTATTGGTCACATGAAAAAACTTTCGAGTATTTTCATTTTACTTCTCATATTAATTCACAAAGTTGACTTTTTCTTCTTTTTTACGTTAAACCCAAACTAACTCTTGAGCTTATTGAATTCAATTGGGTCCAAAAATTTTAAAAACACTACAAGAAAATCAGGAAATAAAAACCAATTTTTAGAGACAAAAAATAATTAGTTGTTATAATGACTAAATTAGAGAACGTTTTAGAGATTGAAAAAATTTTGGTTTCTAAATTAGTTTCTATTATTGTTAGATGGTTTCTAAATTGATGTCTAATTAGCAACCAAAGTTTTTGTACTACCAAGTTTAGAATCTAAATAATTGGTAGCAAAAACCTTGGTTCCTAATTAGACACTAATTTAGAAATCATTTAACAATAATAGAAACTAATTTATAAACCAAAAATTTTTTAGTCTCTAAAATGGTCTCTAATTTAGTTACTATAGTAACTAATTATTTTTTGTCTCTAAAAATTGGTTTCTATTTCATGATTTTCTTGTAATGAAACTTTTTTTTTATTAAAAATTGTATTTTAAAGCATCAACATAATTAAAAAAAAACACAATATTTATATAAATTAATTCAAGACTTTAAATCAGCTAAAAAGTTAAGTCATAACAAATTATTCTAAACTAATTTAGGATATGAAAAAAAATATATAACAATTTTTCCATAACACAAATATAAGGTGGGTCTCTAAACCCTAAAATATCAAACATACTAAATTCATCATCCAATCTATATAAGAGTAAGATAGTTTAAATTGAGTTGAATTTATCTTATAAAATGATTGGATAACCCGAACCAATAAACACGACTAATCCAAACATTAAACACATCTAACATATTAAGAACACTACATTATCTCACATCACATCTAACATATTAAGAAGACTATATTATCTCACATTTAATACCATGAAGAATATTAAAAAAGTGAGAATAGATGGCATATCTAAATTATAAACAAATGTACAAGAAAGTCAACCTCCACACATCACTTTTATCTTGTGACGAGCTGTGTTTTGTCTCATATTGCAATATTGTAAACGCGAAGTTGAGAATCATTTGGCATTATCAACTTTGCCAACTAACTAGCCCATTAAGTCAAAATTGTTTTAATTAATACATAAAAGGCGAGAAATTTTGAAGTCTTAAACTTACGTACCATTATAGAATTGGTATTCAATTGTCTTTGTTTCGTCTTCCCACTTCTTCCAGCGTCTCATCTTCAAGAAACAATGAATTGAGACACACATATTAAGGACTTTTTTTTATATAGAACAATTAAAGACTTGAGTATATATATTTTAGGAGAAAAATAAAAGAGTAGCACCTTAGTTCTTCCCAAAGCTAGTGTTACAATGCATTGTATGATATGAAAAATTGCTAACACAAAGATGAATATATGGAGCTGGTGAATCCCATATGCTGAAACAAAAGCAACTTTTCCCTGTAAATCAAAATATAATGGAATTATTATAAAAACAATTAGGTATTGTTCGTAAGAAGCTCATCGAAAGAACTAGCCAATGATCGGATACAAACTTTTTAAATATTTCCCAATAAATTAAAAACTAGTAATATGATCATGGTATTCAATATAAAATCATGTCAAGAAAAAATGAAAAATAAATAAATAATATATATATATATATATATATATATATATATTAAAGACTAAATCCGTTTACATTAGGTGTAAAAAGTATTCAAATTAAATCTTCAATAATTTTTTATAAATAAATTGAATCGTCGAATTTTATATTTTTATTAATTAGGTTATGTATATGCAATTTTAAAAATTATTTAAGCTAACACATCCCTTAATTTTAACCGAAATATTTAAAAATTTATTATTAATAATAACATATCTATAAATATTTAAATTATGCAAAATTTTGATAAACGATCACTAAAATAATACAATAAGCTTCAATAGTTGGATTAATTAAATTTACATTTTATAAAAGTTATTAAAGATATAATTTAACTATATTTTACTTTATATAAACAGATCTAAACTCTGTGTATGCATATTCACTTGTTCATTGATTTTTTCAATAATGAATATACCTATCCAAAATTGATTAATTCTTTATAGAGAAATCTCTCCTCCTAATCACTTTTATTCACTCATAATCAAACTTAAAACATAAAACTGATAATATCCTTATTAGCTCCAAACAATATTTCCACAAAATCTAAAAATAAAAAACACACTCTAAAAACATTTAATATAGATACTTAACACTATCAACTCATTCCATTTAACAATAAACAATTTTTTCAAAATTTACATAACATTTATCAAATTATATTTTGTCACCATACCCTTACTTATCATAAGAGCAGTGTTAACGGTTAGTTTTTCAAGAAAATAGTGTAAAATAAACGTTTTCGAAATTAATATCCTATATTGTTGATACAAAATATTAGTTTTGATAAATGTTAAGTGAGTGTTTTTCACAATGTAGAATTTCAAACTATGGGCACCTTGTTGATAACACATAAACTAGTCAAAAGGGGTTTCCAACTTGCCTTGTCTGCACATTTGTCATAACCTTTTGCAGCTAGAACACGTCGTGGAATGGGGTCCAAATGGAGAAGTTTCCTATCAATGGTATGAGATGTTGCGTTAGAATTACTCACGGCCTTTGGGTTGGAGCAAGGATGCCATGTTGATGCAGCATTTTGTGATATGCAGATCTTAGAAAGTGGATCTTGGAACACAGTTAGGAGCATAGATAGGAACCCTAGCATCATAAGCTCTGAAAAGAACAAAGTTAGGTTCATTAGACCCCAAAACACAAATTGCAATGGTGAAAGTCACCAGAATTCAAGATGCTGCTGATACCTCCTTTGACCTTTTCCAACGACTCATAAAGACCACTTTTGTGTTTCTTTCTTAACCACTGCAATTTGAAGTTATGTAAGATCGATATTGGAAGCAGAAGAAATACATATCTGATGGAAATTATCGTATAACAACTCCACTTTATATATGATTTTGTGAATTGTTTCTTCTGAGCAACAAAAAGCTTGATTCCTAGATTAAGTAATTACCTTTCCAATAGCATGAATAACAAGCTCAATGATGATTGAAATAGCAAGCAGCATAAAGCAAACAACTGCAAACGCCCAGGTTGGTGTTTCCTCCAGTGATCTTTTATGGATTTTGGCTTCACCCATTTGTTTTCTTCAATTGTGGGTAGACTCAAAATAAAGGTATAAGCAGAGAATCAGAAGATTGTTCTGTAGTTATGGACAAAGGATCGTATTCATATGGTTTTTTTTGTAGACTTTTATCAAACAAATTTTTTATTATGCTGAGTACGGAAGAATTGGGATGTGTACGAAGTGAGAAAAGACAACACATGAAATATTATGAATCTGTTCGACATATCCAAAGTCACTATTAGTCAAAGTCACTATTAGTCATAGAGTTTAAGATTTAGTATGGATATAAAAAGTTATTTTAATTTTTAAAATTGATTTTTATTTTATGAATTTATTGAAAAAAAATGTTGGTATCTAATTAAGTACCAATTTAAAAGTAGAAATTAATTTAGAATTTTTTTTTAATTTTTAAAATGATATATAATTTAGTTAGTATAATAATATAAATTTTTGAATGATGATATATAAACACATTTTTATGAGGAATATCGATTGAATTTCTTTCAATATGAGCTAGTGGAGTGTGGTGTGGGATAAAAGCAACGGTAGTTTGCAGTGAAGTTTTCAGTATTTTTGAAAATTTGAAACATTAAAAAATATCATCAATTAGCTGTTATAATTAAGCACCGGTCTAAAAATGAACGCTAATCACGTCGGTTAAGTTTATAATAATCGACACTTAGATAAATGAAAAAATTAGCGTCAAACAAACGCGAAATTCATACAAATAATTATAAAAGAAAACAAAACAATAATAAAAACGTAGAATCGGTCTAACAAATACAAATTGGAACAATAAATGTATATTATAATTGAGCACAGACCGATGTTAATGATTTTATAATTAAAATTAAATCCGTTATTGGTGTGTGAGAGCTTAATCGGCGCAAATGAATAATTTTTTTATTTTGGGTGACATGGATTGGACTGACACAATGCCATGGACTGACACAATGCTTATTAGGATTGTTGTGTGTATGTTTAGTCTTTGCTTATTTGTTGTATGGAAAAAAGAGACATAAAAGTGTTCATATTGTATAAATATATATATATATATATATATATATATTCTATAAAATTAGTATGTTTTTGAAAGAGAATTCATTTAAAATAGTGATGAATTTTATTTATTATTGTTATATATAAATGTAAGCATAACCTAGTTTTAGAACATCTTCAAGGGTTTAGGACAAGTGTATTCTGTACTAGTGTGTAAAAGATATGTCCTTTTGGTTGATGCTCATTCTGATATATATTGATTATATCCTATATAACATAGTTCAATTCTGCCTTCATTGAGCCATTAAAGATAATTAAGTTTAATTAACATAGGATACTTAACATATGAACGTTCTCTGCCATTAAGGATCGGATCACGATTCTTATATCATGAGTTGAGTCTTGGCCCATCATTCTGCATGCCCCCCAACCTCTAACGTAGGCTATTGAGGCTGCCATCATCATGTCCAGTCAAAGTTCAAGTAATGATCAACCATCCATTAAGTCGGGTCCATGTCCATTAATCTACATGGTCAGGTCCAGGTTCATCACTCTACATGCCCCTCAACCTCTAACGTAGACTAATGAGGTTGTACAAGAATGAGGTTCTTCTTGAATCAATGTAGAGTATGGGGCGGAAGCAATGAATGAGAGTGAGCAAGATCCTCCTAAGAGTGGTGTTGATCTTGTAGGTGCATGATAAGTGTGGGTATTGAGTGGTTCGACCAGCTCAAGGGAAAAGATGAAGGAATTGAAGTTTAGAGCCTAGGATTCTAGGGAGAAGCAAAGTTGAGCACAAATTGGCAGCATAACTTTACTCACAATAAACTTGAAAATACAAGGTGTAAGCTCCTCCTTTTATAGGCTAAGGAGGACCATAATGCAACCCTAATGCTAGCCAAATGAAATGTAAATGTGAAGCACATGGGTGCACATGGCACATGGGTGCACAAATGAGCACATGGGGAGGGGTGTGTCTAGTTTTTTTATGTTCACCCCCTCCATGGTCTTTCTAGAATGTTCACACAAATATGCTTTCTACACTACTCTAATTACTAAGCACCCCTAATGGGCCTTTATGTAACAATTACAAAGGTCTTCTCTTCCCAAAACCGTAGCTTTGACCCATGTGTATGTGAAGCTAGACGGTCTAGAAGGAATCCTCATCATGGCCTAGACGCTCCTTATGTAGCCGCTCCTCATCATGGCCTAGACGCTCCTCTTCATGGGCTAGACGCTCCTTTTTGAGTCTAGACGCTCCTCATCATAGGCTAGACCGTCTAGTCTTGGAGGCTTGGCTTTCATCGTGTGGTGAGCTTGGGCCCTCCTCCATCATCCCCTCCCTCTTGAAAAGGATTTGTCCTCAAATCCAAAACTTTTGCTTCCTAAGGGAATGGTTGTGGCTGGATGGTGTCCATCATCTCCTCTTTCTTGAGAAGACCTATCCTCAGATCTTCAGACTTGATCTCGGATAGCAGCTTCTTGCTTCGCCAAAGCTTGTCCTCCTGGATCAAACGTCCACCTATAGAAATAATCAAATAAAGCATAGGTGTTAGTTTGCAATTTAATTTTACTAGGTTGCCATTTTTGTTTTTCTTTTGGTTTTGGCAACCTTGGACAAAGTTTCTCTTTTAATGGTTGTGTGTGGTCTCTAATCATCTTATGTATTTTAAAATGTTCATTTGTGGTTACTTTCTCTTTAGGCATAAATCCTATAGAAGATGGTAACAACTTAAAAGGAGAAAGATGATTGAACCCACACATAACTTTAAAAGTAGAAATATAAGTAGTTTTGTGAACTACTTTATGGTATGTTTGCTCATCTCTAGAGTTGTGTGTGCACTTGATGATTATGCTAGGCATAGTAGAAAGAGCTAGGTTTTCAAATGTATTTTGACCATGTGTTTGAGGATGATAAGAATGTAAAGGGTGCAACTTAGTTGCAAGTTTTCCAAAGGAAATCCTCAAATCATGGTTTGCGAAATTTTGAACTCTATTCAACACTATGCTTGAAGATAAACCATGAAGATGTATCACTTCTCTAGAGAAGAGTTTATCCATAACCATGAAGATTGAATCAAAACCTTTTGTTGTCCTAGGGAGTTTTAATATGAAATTTGTATCTTCCCAAGGATCATTTGCAAAAGGTGAAGGAGGATAAAGTTCATGAGACATTGCCTTGGGTGTAGTTTGAAAACAAGAATTGTACCTAAGGTAATGTTTTTGAACTTCTTTTCTCATGGGGGACAAAAGTTTTCCTTTTAAAAGCTCTAGAGTTTTATCAACTCTAATTTGGCCCATGAGTTCTCCTTCATGAAGACTTTTTCTCTTATGTGTAAAGATAGTCTCGTTGTTACAACCATTGTTTATAAGAATTTGTACACTTTGCAATGGTTGTCTCAATAAGACATGACAAGTTTCTTTAGGCACTACTTCACATAAAAAATTCTTTTTGTAGATGCTTATAGAAAACTTGACATTCACTTGGTGATATCTTAGCACATATGAAAAATAGTCTATTTCATTTTTATCTATGCAAGCTTCTTTTAAAGACTCTTCCTTTTTGCTTAGGCTTGCAAGTGTTCCTTTACAAAAGGTAAGGCTTTGAGGTTGTTCAACAAGACACATATTTTCAAATGTATTTTTAAATCTTTTGTCTTGTTGAATGACCTTGTGGGAAGGAACACTCTTCTCCCACACCTTTTGTTCTTCAAGGGCCTTCTCATGCTTTTCTTTTTCTTCTTTTTCTTTAGCTTCCCTTTCGACTTCCCCTCTCTTCTTTTGTATTTTTCTTTCCTTTCTTTCTTTAAGGGAAGCAAACAATTTTTCTACCCTCATTTCCCAATCTACGCAAGCTTCTATATTTTCCTTTCCATGAAAATGAGGTAGGTCTACCCTAGTTTCCCTTGGCACCTCTTGTTCCCTTTGCCTAGTTCTTCTAGGGGGTGGTTGGTAATAATCATTGATTCTACGGCTTCCCTCCCCTAGAGACTCAATACTTTGAGATGCATGAGTAAGCGTTTTTTTTTTTATTTTTGTGTTTTTTGTGACTTCTCTTCTTGAGCTTTAGCCAACTCATTGATTTTGTTCTCATTCTCCAATTGTCTAAAAGAGATTAATTGTACCGCTTGGGATACTTCTTTTAAAAGAGTTTTCAAAGATTTTACTTCACTTTCTATAGACTTTGGAGAGTGAGGAGAAGAAGACATGGCTAAAACTTTGTGTATATAGGTGTTTTACTTTGAGAAAGTTTAGGAAAGTTAAAGAAGGTAGTTTTCCAGGTAAGGGAGGTGAGTCACAAAGGACTACTTAAGTACCAAGCCTTTTCCTTGCCAAAAACTATCCCCCAATATCTTCACACAAGACTTTCTCTTAGTGAAACACTTAGAACACAAATAAGTTGAGAAATAAATGCAAGAAAACAATGCAAGCTAACTATGCAATCAAAGCTAGTCGGTTTAGCACACAAATTAAACAAAATTACACATGCAAAACGTAGCTAAGAAAGCAAAAGGAAAAAACAATTACAAACAAGTAACAATTACTAATCAAGAAATTGCTATACTATTCGGCCCTAGGTGAGGCTTCTTGGACACTTTGAGCCCTTGAAGACACACTCACCGTCTAAACGTAATTAACAAGGTAATTAACAATAAACCAAGTTGCAAAGGAAATAAGAGAACTCCCTTTGTTGATCCTCTTTTGGTTAGTGCACTTCCTTGTTGTCTTTGCTTGTTGTTCTTCCAAGTGTTTGTAGTGTTTTCTCAAGAATGTTTGTTTCGGCTTTGACCTTGTCTTCTCCTTAGAATGATGGCCTTTAATCCTCCAATTTCCAGCACCTAGCAAAGGGCTAAACCTTAACCAAATCAAGTTCCCATTCACATAAGCACCAAAGAAGAATTAAATTCCAGCACCCAAATTAGAGGTCAAAGAACAAAAGCAAGAAACAAATTTAATTGAATAAAACAGTACCACCAAAAGGATTTAGATTGTGACAACTAGAAAGAGAGTCAAGAAAGTAAAGCAAACAAATAAAGGTACTCAATTAAAGGTTGGCACACAAAAGAATTCCTAAAGAAAAGCACTAGATTAGATGACCAAATAAAAAAAACAGCACCACTGGAAAATGTTGTGGGCCAGAAAATGTGTTTGTTCCCCGATTTATGCTGATCTGTATTTTTGGAATTTGGCTCTGAAATTTGTTATGCAAGATATTCAGGATCTTATCTAAAATCTGGCTTTGGATTCACTCAAAACGGACGCACCATTTTTTTTTAATAAATTTTGAAAAATTGGTGTTCGGTTAGGCCAGCTGGAGCGCTTCAGATTTGCACTCTGATCTTAAAAGATTTATCATTTTTTTTCTATTGCTTCTTTTGACCTAATTATTTTTTTGTCCTTTCTATAACACTTTAAACTTGCATTTTCCAGAAAATCAGAATTTTCCTATGGGTGGAAATATTTTTCTGGGTTAAAACAGCCAAAACAGAGAAGGTGTAAACAGGGGAATCTGAAAACTGGAAACAAAAACAGCAAGATACCAAAGTTTAGACACAATGGAAATTTGTGAAATAGAATTGTGTAGAATCTAAACACAATATGAACTCAAACTAAAAATTAAAAAGGCACCAAAGGAGCAAAGAACAGCAGATCCAAGCAATATAAAGAGACCCAAAATCAAGAAACAATTAAGCCAAAATAAAAGGACTACTATGAATTGTTGACAATATGGATGAACATGACTTTGACAAAACATGTATAGATTCAGAAAATTAAAGACTCAAAGCATAATATGAACCAAATAAAGAAAGCAATAAAGACTCAAAAGCCTAAAAGAAAAATAGCAACACAAGGTGTATGGAATCCTATCACAAAGTGCACAAGAACTTGTTCAAGATCAATTGAACAAGAGTGCTTCGGTTGGATCTTCCACAAAGCACACCAAGAACAAATTAAATTGTAAAAAACAGCAAGACAAGTAAGGAAAGTAAATGACAAAATGAAATAAAGAAGAACTAAAATTGAAAAGACAAGGAGCTACTCATCTTGAAGAACCAAAGCTCTGATACCAAATGATGGCATTTTCATGAAGTTCTTCTTGAATCAATGTAGAGTATGGGGCGGAAGCAATGAATGAGAGTGAGCAAGATCCTCCTAAGAGTGGTGTTGATCTTGTAGGTGCATGATAAGTGTGGGTATTGAGTGGTTCGGCCAGCTCAAGGGAAAAGATGAAGGAATTGAAGTTTAGAGCCTAGGATTCTAGGGAGAAGCAAAGTTGAGCACAAATTGGCAGCATAACTTTACTCACAATAAACTTGAAAATACAAGGTGTAGGCTCCTCCTTTTATAGGCTAAGGAGGACCATAATGCAACCCTAATGCTAGCCAAATGAAATGTAAATGTGAAGCACATGGGTGCACATGGCACATGGGTGCACAAATGAGCACATGGGGAGGGGTGTGTCTAGTTTTTTTATGCTCACCCCCTCCATGGTCTTTCTAGAATGTTCACACAAATATGCTTTCTACACTACTCTAATTACTAAGCACCCCTAATGGGCCTTTATGTAACAATTACAAAGGTCTTCTCTTCCCAAAACCGTAGCTTTGACCCATGTGTATGTGAAGCTAAACGGTCTAGAAGGAATCCTCATCATGGCCTAGACGCTCCTTATGTAGCCGCTCCTCATCATGGCCTAGACGCTCCTCTTCATGGGCTAGACGCTCCTTTTTGAGTCTAGACGCTCCTCATCATAGGCTAGACCGTCTAGTCTTGGAGGCTTGGCTTTCATCATGTGGTGAGCTTGGGCCCTCCTCCATCACCTTATGCTTCATAGGGATGCAGTTTCACATTTATTACTCTTCTGCCACACATCACATCATCTGCCTCTTACTCTTTTCGATAGCCACGTGTCGCGCTTCTACTGGCTGGCCTTCAAAACAATTTTTTTGTATTACCCACGTATTCCCCTCTTCATTCTGCACTCACCCCACCGCTCACTCCCTGCTCGTGCTCCAACCTATACCTTCAATCCATTCCTCTCGCATTTTTCTACAACCATCCATCATTACCTAACGTTCTTACTTCTGCATCCATTCTCATCTCCCCTTTTGTTTCAACTTCATCCCCCCAGGTATGCCTTCGATTGTTTCATCCTTGTTTGTGCATCATCATTGTTTGTCGTTCGCATTCATTGCATATATTGTGTATAAGTTGTTCATGATTTATTATTCTATGTATCCTTGGGCAAGCTTGACATTATCTGTGAAGTGTCTATTTTTACTTCTACGAAAAGAATTCGAACACTCTGCCACGCTCAACCCTTGATTCGTACTAGTTTTGAAAAAGATGTGATTATAATTCCTTGTGTACCACACGAACCTATTTGTAAAGATTGTATAGATGAACCACCCTTTTGTTTTTTCTATGAAACCTTATTCACCAAGCTCAGTGTTTGACTACCCTTACACCCGTTCGAAAAAGAAATCTTATTAACCATGAAAGTAACCCCTACTCAATTGCATCCAAACAGTTGGGTCTTTGTCCGAGCCTTTCACATATTGTGCGGCCAGCTCAACATTGTTCCGAGCTCAAACATGTTTTTCTATTTTTTCGAATATAAGATCTCTAAACGTAACTCATGGGCCAAGTGTTACGAATACGGTCCCCTGTCCAATCTTAAGCCCGAAGCACTACACAACATGGTATCGTCGTGGCCGTTCGCCATCTGGGGAATGGACATTATCAACCCCTTCATCATAGGCAAAGGACAAGCTTAGTTCCTCTTGGTCGGGGTAGACTACTTCACCAAATGGATTGAAGTCGAGCCCCTCGCCTCCATCTCGGCCAATGTTCAGAACTTCGTATGGAGAAGCATTGTGTCGATTTGGAGTCCCTCACACTATCATCACCAACAATGGTCGGCAATTCATTGATCGAGGACTTAAGTCCTTTTACGAGGACCTCAACATAAAATCAATAACAAGCTCGGTCGAGCATCCCCAAACCAACGGGCAGGTCGAGGCAACAAAAAAATTCATCTTAAATGAGTTGAAAAAGCGGCTCAGTATTTTAAAAGGGCGGTGGACTGAGGTTCAAACGTCCCAAATGCTTTGTGGGCACATCGCTGAATGTCCCAAACGTCGACACAGGAGACACCCTACAACCTAACCTATGGCACCGAGGCCATGATATTAGTTGAGGTGGGCGAGCCTACCCTTAGGAGTAAACTCTTTTATATATTTATCTCTAAATCAAGAGAGTCTGTCGGTCGGACTCAACCTGATAAACGACCTTCGGGACATGAGTAAGATATGAGAAACGACATGCAAACTTCGAGCAACCAGGCGATACAACACAAAGGTTTGACCGAGAAGCTTTTAGAAAGAAGACCTCGTTTGGAGGATGAGAAGTGAAGCAAGGAAGAACGACGACAAGTTCTCATCCAACTGGGAAGGCCCTTTCCAGATACGAGAAGTTACAGCTGGGGGACGTACTACTTAGAATGGCTTTCGGGAAAAATTGTATCGAGTATGTGGAATGTCACACACCTCAAGTTTTATTATAGTGAAAAATCAAAAAAATTATACACTTTTTCCTCGCTCGACCACCTTTTCTTCCTAAGAAGGGTTTTTCTAACGGGAAGGTTTTAACGAGGCATTTTTTCAAATACGCATTTAAATGTTAAAATTACACCTCTCAACACTTAGATCGGTCAAGGAAGCAGTCGTAACCGGCATAGCCTACTGACACCTTGAAGACTCGGTTCAGTCAGCGATGTAACCTTAACTGGTATACCCTACTAATACCTCAAGACTCGTTTCGGTCAAGGAAATAGCCTTAACCATCATACCCTTCCGAAACCTCAAGCACAGTTTGGTAAAGGAAGTATCCTTAACTGACATACCCTACCAACACCTAAAGACTTGGTTTGGTCAAGGGCGTAGCCTTAACCGGCATACCTTACCGACACCTAGGACACTCGGTTTGGTCAAGGAAGTAGCCTTAACCGGCATACTCTGTCGATACCTTAAAGACAATTCAAATAAACACGTCAAAATTTATTGGTTACCACAACCGGTTAGCTATTAAAGTTTCATTTTATGACTTATACACTATGGAAAAATAGATATGAACAGAAAATGATCGATTCATTGAAAGATAGAAGGTGGAGGCCACACCTCAGTCTCAGAGGATAAAAAGGAAGGGTCACATCCCAGCCGAAGGAAACAAAGCTAAAGGCTAAAACCTAATGGTCTTCATCTTCAACATCCTCAGTAGGAGGTTGTCGTGCTGCATTCCTCAAGGCTTACAACTCGTCAACAGGCACCATTCAACCTCCGTAGACTTCCATATTAATGTCGAAGTCATCGGCCGATGGCAGCCCATTGTAGAGCAGTTGAGCCTGTCGGACGGCTTGATTGAAACTTTGGCCCAATATCACCAATATGTCGTTGATGGTCTTGTCCAGCTCAGCCTCAACCAAAGCCTTTTCGGTCCGCAACACCGAGTTCTCTTCCTTGGCTTCCTCCAAGGCCTTCTTCAATTTGGCTACCTTTAGCTGCCGCTCGAGCCAACTTCCCCTTATAGGTCGAGTTCGTCTCCAAGGATTGTTTTAGGGAGCTCGAGGCCTCGACCATCTCATGCCCCAATCGTGAAATTTCCTCGACCTGTTGGCCCCGGGCATTAGCGCCTAGTCGGGTCATGACTAGACCCTGACCCAGCATCTCAATGCCACCATGGAGCAAGTCCTCCTCGAGGTTGGCACTGAGTAACTCCTCGGTAGTGGGGGTCAGGCTGACCTAGACGCCCCTTAAAAATTATAAATCACCCCAAGGAGAGATAGGGGGGACTTCGAAGCCTGCATGACAAAGACAACCACGACAAATGGACCAGCAGTGTCACCAATCGGTGGAGGAGACTCCAAGTTGATCGGAGAGGAATGACGAGAAAGGGTCAGGATACCACTCGGAAATCGGGTGGTAGTTGCAATAATACTTGCATCCCTTATCCTCTTCATATTCTTGTCGACACCAGCCGAAGAACTAGCGCCAAAAGCCTAGGGGTTGCTGACAGCAACCGTGTCAATGCTACCCCTGCCTCGACCCCTCTTCAGAGCCAATGCGCAGAAGGCCGTCACGAGGTCATTCGCCTGAGGAATTTCGTTATGCATCGTTTCTGCATCAAGAAAAAGAGCACATAAGCCAAAGACAAGATAACCGACCGAGACAAAAGACAACACATCGATCTCGTCACACAATTGGCGCCACCGACGTCACCTCCAACCTCGAGAAGCCCAATCATCACATCGATCTCGGACAAAGACTCTTCGTTTTAACCATCCTCGAGCCTGGGGGGAAAGTGTACTGGTAGGGCCCGCACGACCGAGACTATAATTCATTACCTGGTCATTATGTCGATCGACACCACAAAGCCAATTACGCTTAAGTAGAGTTAGTGAGACTAATCAGCAATCAAGAGCTATGTAATGCACTTCTAAACATGACCCAGCTCTCTAACCTGACCCAATAAGAGAGGTCCACCAAAGTAATATAAATAACACAGATTCCAAGAATCAGGTACGTCATTATACAGTAATTAGAATACCGAGTGTCGAATACTAAATCTGACTTGAGCGTCGGAGTGTCTTCTGTAGGTAACATCCGGGTCTGGACTACCAAATGGCCAGGAGTAGAGTGAGAAGAGGAGAGTAAGGAGTTTGCTTGGAGAGGAACAAAAGTGCAAACCAACCAACCGACCAAGGAAGTAGCGGAACAGTTTGAATCGTTCTCTTAGTTCCAACCCTGTTAGAAAACACTACTTAAATATAAATTTGTATATTATGAAAAAAAATTGATAGAGAAAATTGTTGAATAAATTTCTATAGGTAATATTCTGCAAGTAATTTGTAACATTATTGTAGTGCTCAAAATTTGAAATGTAGAAGTTGAATTTTTTTTTTTCGAAAATAGACTAAATTTGTTCTGAAAAAGGCCTTGAAATTGATATAATGTATTGAAATTTACACATATTTAGCATTGAGATTAAAAGAAATCGTTAAAGGAATAAAAAAATGTCGAATGCAAAAAGAGGTTACTAATTAATGAGAAAATAACTTTTAAAATACAGTTATTCAATAATGGAAAATAGATTACAGACAGGAGCTCAAAAATTAAAAAGCAAAAAATGTGTAAATTATAATAAAGTGGGAAAGCAGATATCTGTTATAATCTTTTGAGATAAAGCAAAAGGATTTGTACAAAAACAAAAGGCTTTGAATAACTGTTCTATGAGCATTCACTGAGAAACAAGTAAATGTGTGCCTTCTTTTTTATTAACCAAGAACACACAGTGATGGTTGCATGCATATAAATTCAAAAAAGCTCCTCCTTCTTGTTATACCACCATCTCCAACTGCAAGAAAAAGCAGAGACAAAAAGCATTAGTTTGCAGTGAAAAGATAGATTGGCATGTTCATGTGGGTGTCACATGTACAAAAAGCTGCAACATTTACCTGTCATTCACATTTCCAACAAAGAAAATAATTAAAGCCTCTAATACCAACCTTTTTTTCCCATGCAAACTTTAACTATAGCTCTATGTACAAAAGAAATACTCACACAACACAAAATCATTAGAGATGCTCCGGTTAAAGTATTCTTCAATCTTTTGACCATCCATATTTTTCCTTTTGTACTACCAAAACCTTTTCTAACATTTTCTTATCCTCCTCATTATTTTGAAAACGGTTACTAATCTCTAATCGACGTAGGATCTCCACACACTCCTCATACCAAAATTACCAATTCGTGCATGGAGATATATGTTATAGATGGTTCGATAACAACCTGATAGCGGGTGACACGATAGGCCCAACAAATTTTCGCTAAAATGAACTCGAAAATGGTTCTGATACCATGTTAAGAAGTGGACTTTAAGCCTAACTCAACCACATAAAACCGGCTCATAAGATGAGATTTACACTCACTTATAAATAATGAAATATCTTAATATCTAATCGAATATAAGTTTTGAAATATCTTAATATCTAATCTAACATAAGTTTTTGTAGTGAATGTAAAACAAATTTGAAATAGAAGAATAAAACCTAGATATTAAACATGTTTTGTAAAACCTAATAAAGTGTTAAATATTGTTATGTTGCAAAGCAGCAGTGAAAGAAAGTAAAGGTTACTGTACTGACCAATAGTAGTCCCATCTGGGTTTAACTTTGGTCATGCGGTTATGACCATGTGGATAATCAGTTTGAGCTCTTCTAGCGTTTCTGAAGGCACAACAACCGATGGAATAAATCCCTATGAGAAACACAAGAACGACAACGTTAAGAACAGAGATGTTGTGCCAGTCTCTTCTGATGTTTTCCAGCACACCAGCCTTGCAAGAGTCGCAGTCGTAGCAGAGGAGTGTGGGGGCGTTGTTCCACTTGTAGCAATCGGAATCTTGCAACACTGTAACACTTTCCTCGTTGTAACTGCACGCTGTTGGTGGCTTACAACACCCACTCTGCGTTATTAATAAATTCTTTTAAATTAGTATTCAAATGACTACTTAAATTTTAGCTATTAACTAATTTCTATTATTAATCTAAAAGATTTTCAAATATTGATTTTAAAATATAAAATAGTTAATAATTAAAACTTAGATAACCACTTAAATATCAATTTAGAAATAGTAATAGAAATTATTTTAAATATTAATAATTATTTTAATATATAAAATAATATTTAATTTAATTAATTATTTTTATTTAATATTTTTTTCGTATTTTTTTTTCTATTAATTAGTTTATCCCGTAACAAACAAGAAAAAAAAAAATCATTACAATGTTATTCTACAAGAAATGTTAGAAACACCTCTCTGAACATAGTCGTTTTCACATACACTTTTGTCAGTTAAATTTTATTGAGAATCACAAAACAAAATTGCGAGAGTTACCTTTTATTTGGTAAAAATTTTAATCTTTTTTGTTTTTAATAAAAGTTTCTCTTAGCTTTTGTGTGTTTTTAATAAATTTTTCTCTCAAATATTTTGTTTTTAATAAACTTTTCCAAAGACTACATGTTAGAATGCATGATTTTAAATACTTTTCTTAATTTATTTCTCATGGGTATTAGTTTGGACTATAAAAATAAGTTCAATTTTTTCGTGAAATCATTTTCAAAATAACTATATTTTAATTGATATATTACTTTTAATGTATTTTTTTTAAATAAGTTTTAACGAAGAATGGATTAAAAAAATTAAAAGGGATTGTATTATTAAATTATTTAACTAATTAATTTTTAATTAGTACTCTCTTCATTCTAAAGTAATTTATGTTCAAGGTTTTCTTACATAGTTTAAAATATTAATAAACAAGTAACTTAGAAAAAAGAAAGATTAAAATGTCATGTTTTCACAAAAATTGCTTGTAACTATTGAATGGTAGTAGCTAGAAATTTCATAGACAGAGTAATCAAAATATTAATATATTTATTATTTTATCCGTGAGTAAATTTGGAAAGAAAAAAACTGTCCTTTAAAATGTGAAGAAATGTTTAGTGTTAAAATATAGTATTTTAAAATAGAGGGTATACTTTTTTTTTTGTTCTTTATGTGCAATAGTTATATAATGTCTCTGATTTCACCGCATTTGATGCAAGTGATAAAGATTCGAAGGGGAATCTCTTTTGTGGAAAAGAGAACCAAACTGCTTTATAGACTCATTTTGGACCTTTAAATTTCCCAATTACAAGAGCAAAGACCAAATATTATACATTAAAAAACAATTGAATGAAACATTCAAGAGGATTAATTAAACTCTCATCTTATGTTCTTACTTCTTAGTAGACAAATTCCCTTCACTTTATAGAAACGAGACGAAAATAACTAAATTTTTGGAAGACTGTGGAAGGGTTTTTCAATTATTTTTAAGAAAGTAGATTTCTCCTTATTTTGGTATGATTATGAGAGTAAAAGAAGAGAATAACATGAAATTGGTTATGAGAGTAAAAGATAGTATTATTTGATATAGCAGAAAAAGATTGAAAAAGATAAGGTGTTTTATTGTTTTAACAAAATGTTGTTTTGACAATTTTACAATAAAATACATGTTTATTATTGTGATTTAATCAAAATTGTATAATTTGAGCAATTTGTTTGATTATAGAATTCATTGAGTTTGTAGAATATAAAAAATCCTCTTAAACAACAAAGAAGCTGCAAATTTGCATACCTGAATGGGGGACATGTCCCTCTGCATGTAATCAAGAGAGGTCCAAAGGGCAAGCTTTGAACATGTCTTGGACCCTAAAATGCAGCTTCTAATGGTGCTCCAATACTGAGGATCATTGATCCTATTCCTCAACCATGGAGAATAACGTTGAAGATGGTACTCCTTGTAAGCCCTACCAGGCACTTCCACTCCACCACCCTGAGCAGCAACAACAAACCCAAAAACGGTCAAAGCAAAGAGGGAAGCAATGAGGAACACCATGATGAACAAGTACACCCAGAGTGCCCATGCAACATGGAAGCATGCCCCTATGAAACCAGCAAGGGAAATCACGAGCACCACGAACCCTATGACCAAGAGTGGGGTTTGGAAAAAGTTTTCACAGGTTGTGGTGCTCCTTGCCATCCATAGACCAGCCCCAATGATGGGTATCGATGCCAAGAGAGTGAAAAAGTTCAAGAATCCGATCACTGAGTTGCTGAAGCGTTGCATCTTGCAGACCCTCTTCTATTGCTTTCTTGACCTCTCTCACCCTTCTCACTTGTGATTCTTCTTGCTTTTAAAAGGACACCGCAATTGGAAGCATTTGTTTTTATTTGTCTGTCACTGCATGGTTCGAGAATTTCAACATTCTTATCTCCTTTTGTCTGTGTGCTTTGCTTTCACTGAGATTCCCTAACTTAATATTATCTTTTCTTTTCTGATGTGATAACGATTGTCTAAATTGTACTTCCCATTCTTAGCTATTAAGTTATTCGTATAGTGGCCTAATCTAAAGAGAATATATATATATATATATATATATATATATATATATATATCCAACATCAATATACGAGAAAAGCAACTTTATCTTTGTGCTAAGTGATAGTACAAAGTGTTCTAGGAAAAGTGTGAATATATGAAAATAAATAATTAAGACATAAGAAAATTACAAATCTAATATCATAAAATTTTGGATTGAGTATACTTATTAATAATTTACTAGAAGAACCCTTCTTATTAGGTGTCTAAAAATAGTGACTAATATTTAGGAACAAGGTAAAAGAAATACAAGTGATAAAAAAACGATTTCTTCTCTCTCTTCAACATCGGGTTCTCTATTTACAAATGGATTATAGAGGGAGGATAACTTTCTTCTTCTCAAACTTCTCCTTCGATTTCAAAGAAATAAATTCTAAAGATGGGAAGGGTGAATGTTTTCATATGAGGGAGGTTGGACATTAAGAAACAAAGGTTCGATTTCGTTAGATTTCAGAGTGTGCAGAACTCTAGAGAGTTGGAGAAACAGTTGGATGCAATTTGGATTGGGAATTGGAAACTAAATGTTAAGAAACCCAAATACAACAGGGCAGTAGAAACAAGAAAGGAATGGAAAGATAAACAAAAAGGAGAAGTCAACAATGGAAGAGAAAGTGGTTAAAAAAGTGTGGAGGGAAAAAGGAACAAATCAATCTTCCACATTGTCAAGAATAGGAATAGAGCACAATCACAAAACAAGGCAAGACCACACGCTATACACTTCAAAGTGGAAGAAACACCCAAAGAATGGCTAAAAGAGTGTTATATTGGGAGAGTCTCGGATTTAAGCAAAGTAGGATCTCTGAATGAAAGTTTTATCCTAGGAGGCTACAATTCCATAAAGGTTAAATTTTTGGGCGAATTCCATGTTTTATAGATGGGGAAAACAAAGTGAGTGTTAAGGAGGTCAAATAGGAGAATAAAGAGTGATTCGAAGATTTATTTGACACCATCATCCCATGGGAAGACCAATTCATAGCGGTTGATAAACAGGTATGGATGCGATGCATGGGTTTACCTTTGAAATTGTGGAACAGAATGTTTCAAAAAGATTGTTACTCTACTGGGAACTCTGGTTGAGGTAAAAGAAGCAACGTTGGCACTAGAGAGGTATATGAAGCTTGTGTTCTAGATCGTGCATTATTCCTCCACATAGATCTAATACACATTTTCATTAATTCTCATATAGTTGGTCAGCTTTGCCAATGTCATTGGGGCAAGTTATATTTGCTAAAGCCGAAACAAATTTAGAATCCAATGCGTATGTTAGAATGGGTCCATACACAAGCACAAGGCCCAAAAAGCAACCCAACTAGATGAATGATTTATAATAGGATAGGCCCACGTTACTCATTGGGAAGTCTGCCATTATTATTATGTATTTTTCAGTTTAAAATGTTTTGTTTCTCTAAGAATTGTAAGGCCCATGACCCTCTTTTACCCTTGAAAGGGACTAAGCAGTATGAATGAAGGCAGAAAAGGTTTTTGGTTAACTCTAGTTTAGTATAGCAGTGGCAAAGGCCTAAAAAATTGGTGCTTTCTCTTACCATGCCTCCTAAATGAGCCTCCAAAGATCTGGAAGAGGTCATCAACAACATTCAAGCACAACTCACGTTGATTCAAAGCCAGCTAGAGGCAACTCTAGCAGACAATCTACCCTAGAGGCAACAAATGACCACCTTCATTCTACCTTTACATCCCTCCTGGATCAGGTAACAACCCTTTCTCCACCAAAACAACCCCCAATCCACTCCTCTCCACAACTACCATCAACAACCTACCACCCCTACCCTAAGATCACCAACACTTAACCTCCCCTTTTTTATGGTACCAATCCACTAGATTGGCTTTTTCAGGCATACCGATATTTCTCCTTCTATCAAATACCCCCAGACCAGCACCTTCCCATGGTGGGATTTCATATGCAGGGAGAAGCTCTATCCTAGTTTAAATGGCTGCACAATAAAAACCTACTCACTGATTGGAATTCCTTCACAAGGGCCTTTGAACTTCGTTTTGGCCCATCAACATATATCAATCATCAAGTAGAGTTGTTCAAACTCCAGCAAACCACTTCAATCACAAAATACCAAGTCAGGTTTGAACGATTATGCAATTGTATTGTGGGTCTCACTCCCGAGACTATACTTAATTGCTTCATTTCGGGTTTGAATATTGAAATACGTAGAGAGCTAACCATATTGAACCCATATTCTATAGCCCAGGTCATTGGTCTAACTAAGCTTATTAAAGACAAACTCAAAGATTCCAAACCCAAACAGAACCGTTTCCCCACATAGTCCTATCATCAACCTGCCACTACAACCTCTTCCACAAACCCACCCACACCCACTACCCTTCCATCACCATCATGTATTATACCTATCAAACGTCTATCCTCATCTCAAATGCAAGAAATAAGAGCCTTAGGTTTATGCTACAACTGTGATGAAAAATTCATTCCCGGTCACAAATGCACTACTTCTCGTTTCTTACTGCTTTTGGGTGACCCAGTACCCAACATTGACCCCACAAAGGACATTTCCTCATTTGATGATTACATTAATACTATCCACTTTCACCTTTCACCTCAAGCCCTCACAGGTATAATTTCTCCCAAAACCCTTAACTTCACAGGTTTAATTCATAACCTTCCAGTTATCGTCCTAATTGACTCGGACAACTCTCACAACATTTTTCAACCTCGCATTGCCCACCATTTAAACCTAGCCATCTCACCCAGCCCACCCCTTTCAGTAAAGGTGGGAAATGACGTTTTCATTAAGTGCCAAGGTATTTGTCCATTAGTGGACATATCTCTCTAAAAATCCACATTCATTATTCCCTTTTACCTTCTTCCCATTGAAGGAGCAGATGTTGTTTTGGGCATTGAATGACTAAGCACACTAGGCTCCATCCAAGCAGATTTCTCAATACCCAGTATAGCCTTTACACACAACAACCAACATATCACTTTACATGCCTCCACTTCACCTGCCCCATCAACCACCACTTTTCACCAATTTTGTCACTACCTATTTAATAATTCTATTGATTCCTTACACCTCTTATTGGTGGAACCACAAACCATCTTCCCTACACCCATAGACACTGAATGTGATAACCCCACTTCCCCGTTATTCAATCTACCCTCACCCATCCAATCGCTTCTTCAAGAATATCAAAGCATTTTTCAAAGACCTCGTGGGTCCCAAAAGACCCCATGACAACCATATTCCTCTGTTACCTAATACCTCACCTATCAAAGTGAAACTCTATCGCTAGCCGCATAACCACAAAGAAGTTATTACCTCACTCCTTTCTGAGATGTTGCATGAGGATATTATTCAACCCTCATTCAAACTTGAGTAGACTTCACCCATAACCCCCGCTTTTTGTTGGCAGTTAAAATGAATTTTTCTTATAGTGGAAATAATGCTCTGATATTAAAATTCATAATGAATTGGAAGACTCCATTCTATATCAATGTATAGTAAGTTTTTTTTTATCACTCAATCTATATTAAGTAATTTACAATCACAAATAATTTTTTGTGCCTTTTTCATTTTAACTATGCTATTTATACCCAGTTCCAACGTCGAGAAGGATAATTGTATTAGTTACTCCATAACCAGCTGGAAAACTTATCAATTGATAAAAGACTAAAATAATTTTTTTGTCATTGTTCATTTGTATGAAACTTGAATAAGAATTGTACTGAAACTATCTCACGCATGTTGAGTTCAATTTTTGTCTCAAAATGATCTTCACCTCTTGGAAACATGCCTTAAGAAAACAAATTCAATATCACACAAAATACAAATTCAACCTCATGAAATCATATAAAAAGAATTAGAGGAATATTCTTTGAAGAGTTGCCAATACCAAAAGATTAGGGAAGGTAGAGACCGTTAACATTAATACCCAAGTTTCCTTCTAGGATAACTTTACAAGAGTTTTATGATTTGACAAGACAATGAAAGGGGTAAAACTCAACATATACTTATCAAGTGAAAACTTACTAACACTTACAAGATTTTGGCGAGACAAATAAATTGTTAAAGGTGAGATTAATTCTAGAATTTAGAATTGATAAGAGATGGAAAAGATTATTAAGAATTGGACTTTAAGTCTAATTCAATCTTATAAAATTGGTTTATAAAGTGAGGTTTTCACCTACTTATATACTATAAAATATATTTAATTTTTAGTTGATATGAGATCTCCAACAAAGATGTTGAACTAACATAACAAAGATGTTAAACTAACATAAAGAACCGTCAAACTTGAACCATTTCCAAGTATGGTGATTTTGGTGTAGCACCTTTATAAACATACCATGGTTGAGACTCAAGAGCCTACTCAGACTCGTAGGAGGCCTGTAAACCCGACTCGCAGACTCGTAAGAGTCTACTTCACATAAAAAATTTAACAAAAAAATAATAATTCATGATACCTATTCCATAATATTGAAATAAATAAGTTCATACTGTAAATTAAAACATGAATTAACATACAACTGAACACATACAATTGTGTTCACATACAGATCTTATCATATCATGATTCTCACATATATCCATACAATCAGGAAGGAATAGGCACTTACCTTGATCCATGAGTGATCCTACTTGAGCAATTACTTTATCTCGTTTCTTTCAATCTATCTCTTAGCAATTCCGTTCTTGTCACACACTTTCGTGATGGTTAACAGTGAGACAACTATTACTTGCAGATACAGAACCCTATAGCCTTTAGTTCCCAATCTCCATCAGATGTCGGTTTTCATTAGCTATATCATCATATATATTCTCACGTTAACCAATGGGCATTTAATTCTATTATTATTATTAAATCATATTGGGGCCCAAAGCCCAAACTCTAAGTCATGTGAGTCACTTTATAGAAATTAATTTACATAATTTCTTACATTCTCCCACTTGACTCATATGAGTTATAATACTTTCATGATTTAATAATTACATAAATGCGCATTTAAAAGGCCTTACATAAATTAGTTTTATCATTAATCAAAATCAAGGATACATAAATAATAAGAGTCATGGCGGTTACATGTCATTTCAATCAACACATTTCCTTCCATGTGCTATTATATCATTCGTTCTCCTTAGTATGACTTTATAATGAGAAATCCATAATAGATTCAAACATAATGTCATTTTTCATCAATAACAACATAATTTACATGCATATACATAAAGTAGAAAACATAAATTTCAGAAACTTTATTTATCAATGAGCTCAGAGTGTCAAATAAGCCTTAATAACAACATTCATCATTCACTAGTAGACATAATGCCCATATTTACAACATGACTAGTAAATGTTTTGGGCGGTGACCCTTTTGTTAAAGGGCCAACAATCATAAGATCCGTGCTAATATGTTCTATTGACACTCTATGTTTCTGAACTTCTTCTTTAACGACAAATTATTTCAATTCCATATGTTTAGCACCTTTGGAATACTTGTCGTTTTTAGAAATGAAGACGGTTGCAGAGTTATCACAATAAATTCTCAGCGGCTTGGCAATACTGTCAACAATTCCAAGTCCTGAAACAAAATTTCGCAACCAATTAGCCTGAATTGTGGCCTCAAAGCATGTCACACATTCAGCCTCCATGGTGGATGCATCAATGAATGTCTGCTTCGCACTTTTCCATGAAATTGCTCCTCCGGCTAAAAGATACACATAACCAAATGTAGAATTTCGTGTATCCACGCAGCCAGCAAAATCTGAATCTGTATATCCAATCACCTCAAGATGATCAAATCTTTTATAAGTAAGCATGTGATCCTTCGTTCCTCGTAAGTATCTTAAAACTTTCTTTGCAGTTTTCCAATGATCCAATCCTGGATTACTCTGGTATCTACCAAGCATACCAACTGCAAAACTAATATCTGGTCGTGTACAAGTTTGAACATACATTAAACTCCCAACAATAGATGCATAAGGTATATTCTCCATTTGTTTCCGTTCCAAATCATTCTTTGGACATTGCATGAGACTTGTCTCCTTTATGTATTGGAACAGGAGATGTTGAACATTTATCCATTCTGAATCTCTCTAAAACTTTATTTACATATGCTTTCTGAGACAAACCTAATAGTCCTTGTGATCTATCACGGAATATTTCTATTCCTATCACCTAGTATGTCTCACCCATATCTTTCATCTCAAAGTTATTAGAGAAAAACTTCTTAGTCTCACTTAATAGACCAAGATCATTAGTTGCAAGGAAGATATCATCAACATACAAAATAAGAAATATAAACTTCCTCCCACTAACCTTCACATATATACACCAATCAACAATGTTTTCCTAAAATCCAAAGGACAAAATAATATCATTGAACTTAAGATACCATTGTCTATAAGCCTATTTAAGCCCGTATATTGATTTCTTGAGCTTACACAACATGTGTTCCTTTCCTTCTTCAATGAACCCCACTGGTTGGTCCATATAAACATCCTCTTCTAAATCTCCATTCAAAAAGGCAGTTTTGACATTCATCTGATGCAACTCAAGATCATAATGAGCTACTAATGCCATGATAATTCTAAAGGAATCTTTCTTAGAAACATGTGAAAATGTTTCCTTATAGCCAATGACATCCTTTTGAGTAAAACCTTTGGCAACAAGTCGGACCTTGTAACGTTCGATATTGCCATGAGAGTCACGTTTAGTCTTAAAGACCCATTTACACCCGACTCTCTTGAATCCTTCTGGAAATTCTATAAGGTCCCATACATCATTATGTGCCATTGATTTAAGCTCATCTTTCATGGCATCTAACCACTTATCAGAATTATCATCATTGATTCCGTCTGAAAATGAAACTGGATCATTATCAATACTTAAGTCATTTTCTGACTCTTGTAGATAAACCACATAATCATTCGAAATAGCTGACCTTCTTTCTCTTTGAGATCTTCTTAATTTTATTTCTTGTGGTTGTTCTACTACATGTTCATTGTTAGCCTCGTGATCATTAATTTGTTGTTCTTCATCATCGTTGAGTGGTTCAACTACATTAGGAACAACAGTACTTGAAATTGAAGTACTAGTTAAAGGAACTTGTACTCTGACTTCCTTAATCTCCAAATTCAACAATTCTTGTGCTATGGGTAGAACAGTAAAACATATACCCTTTTCACTTTGCTGGATAACCAATGAAATATCCACTGATTGTTCTTGCATCCAATTTCTTTTCTTGCGGATTGTATATTCTAACTTCTGCCTAACATCCCTAAACATGCAGGTGTCTCAAACTGGGTTTCCTTCCTGTCCACAATTCAAAAGGTGTCTTTTGAACTGCCTTACTAGGAACCCTGTTCAACAGATACATGACAGTTTTTAAAGCATACATCCACAATGAAACAAATACAATTGACTTACTTAACATGCTCCTAACCATATCCATTAAGGTTCGATTACGCCTTTCTGAAACACCATTTTGTTTGGTGTACCTGGCATTGTGTATTGAGCACAAATACCACGTCTCTCAAGGAACTTAGCAAACGGACCAGGGTGTTGTCCACTTTCATTATACTTTCCTTAATATTCACCACCTCTATCTGACCTGACAATTTTCACCTTTCTGTATAATTGCCTTTCCACTTCACTTATATAAACTTTCAAGGCATTCACTGCTTGTGATTTTTCATGCAGTAAATAGACATAACCATAATGTGAAAAATCATCAATAAAGGTGACAAAATACCTTTCTTTATTGAAATAACTTGCATCAAAAGGTCCACATATATCAGTGTGTATAATTTCAAGAAGCTGAATACTTCCTGTGGCTCCCTTCTTTATGTGTTTTGTTTGTTTTCCTTTAATACAATCCACACATACATTCATATCAGTAAAATCCAAACTTGCAAGTATTTCATTCTTTACTAATCTTTCCATCATTTCTTTGGAAATATGTCCCAAACGTTTGTGCCACAAGAAAGCAGAACATTCATTCACTAAACTACGTTTAGTGCCAACATTATGATGTGAGGTCATAAGAGTTTCAGCATATAGATTATCGAGATTCAATCTATATAATCCATCATAAAGTGTACCAGATCCAATCAAATAGGTACGCTGATATAAACTGAAACAACCATTCCTAAATTTAAAAGAGTATCCGGCAACATCAAGTTTAGACAATGAAACTAAATTCCTAGATATACTAGGTACAAAAAAAAAATTATCCATTAAGTCTAAATAAAATCCAGTGTCGAGGATTAAACGATAAGTCTTGACTGCTTCCACTAGAACCTTCTCTTTATTCCCCATGAAGACAAACTTTTCATTTGGCTTTATGGTTCGGGTTGAAAGGAATCCCTGCATCATATTAGAAACATGAGTTGTGCATCCAGAATCAATCCACCAAGAACTTGTTGAACCAAGTGGTGTTCAAGCTTTGAAGAATCCAAACCCTTTGAAGGATGTTGAAGCCTCTACTGTGCTTGTTGTTGTTCTGCTGGTTTAGTTTAGTTCTGGGTAGTTTGAGTGTTGTAATCCACCCTTTGATTAAATCTAAAGCATAGGCATTCTCAATCTTTGTGAAAGTAAAATGTTTTTCAAACTAAGTTAAAACAACCGATTGTTTTGTCGAAACAACCGATTGTTTATACTTAAATGTTTTGAGAAAAGATTGAAAACTGTTTTTCAAATGGTTGAGCTGTTAAAACCAAAACAATCGATTGATTCGAGGAAAAAACCGATTGTTTGTTTTGGGACCATAACAGAAAAATTGTTTTATCTTTGACTGAGCTTTAAATGATTTAACTGCTTACGCTCCAGTCATTAAATGTTTTGACCAATCTTTTAATGCAATTTAAGAGTTTGTTAAGATTTGATAACAAACAACATCTTTGAATAAATTTAGAATAATAGATTTGAGTAACAATCTTTTACAAGATTTTGAAAAGAGTTTTTGAGTTTTTCAAAGAGCTGAGATTGCTTAGAGTTTGTGATTGATCAAAGTGTGTGAAATAGAATTCTGCTTGTATTGATTTCAGATTATCTTCTGTAACAAGTGTAATCCTTATACTCTGCTGAACAAGTTTCATTTCTATGTTTGCTAAGATTGGCTGTGTGTTCTTGAAGGGATCAAGATCAGCAATCTTAGTGTTGGTGTGTTGGCCAAGAAGAGTGTGTGTCTTGAGGTGTTCAAGGTCACTTTCTTGGTTGTGGTGTAAGTGATCAAGGTGTGATTGCTTAGTGGATTTCCTTAGGGTTTCTGAGAAGAATGGATGTAGATCTGGATTTGGAATGAACCAGTATAAACATTTGTGTGAAATCTCTCTATCCTTAAACTCTTTAGATCTGCTGTTTTTTATTGTTGTTTTGGCAAACTGAATTTCTTATCAATTTTTTATTGAGATAATTTCATTCTTGTTTTAAAAGATTGCGAAAACCCTCTTTAAACAATTCACCCCCCCTCTAGTGTAAAGCCATCCATTCTAACATAACTATGTGGAACTTCAGTTAAGTTTGATTCAAAACATACATAATAAACATTATGCTTACCCTTCTTTTCGAACCAAGCCTTACTTTTTAGACAATCCTTTTGGAAATGTCCAACTTTCTTGCAGAAATGACATTTGTCATTCTTCTTCTGGAGCTTGGTAGATGACTCATTTATCTTCAGTGGTCCTTTACCCTTTCCATGTTTCTTGAAGAATTTCTTTCCAGCTCCCTGATTGTTCACATACTGTATGGGGTGGTTTCCTCGATTCTTCTTTCCAGCTCCTTGATTGTTCACATAATGTATGGGGTGGTTTCCTCGATTCTTCAATCTAGTCTCTTCCTAAACTAACATGTTATGCAATTCATGCATATTCCACTTATCTTTCATAGTGTTATAGTTCATCTGTAAGGACCATACTCAGACGGTAAAGAGTTCAAAATGAACTGTACGAGAAAGATATCATCCACTGCGATTCCGAGAGACTTAAGTCTTGCCGCAATATTAGTCATTTCAATGACATGTTCGTGCATAGTACGAGAACCATCAAATTTCATGGTGATTAATGTCCCAACAAGAGACTTATCAGCTGTTTGGGAGCGCTCTTCCACAAATTTCATAAATTCTTTTGCATTCTCGATTTCGGGAAAAGAAGACTTAATATTGTTTGCTATGCTCATTCGCATAAACATCAGGCTAAGTCTGTTTGACTATTTCCAAACCCTATAATGAGTTTTTTCCTCATTGCTACTATCATCAGTAATAGCAGCAGGTTTCTCGATTCGAATGGCCAAATCAAGAACCAATACACCTAAGTGAAATTGGACATTTTCACTCCAGTCAGAAAAATTTAGACCATTAAAGACTGGAACAGACGTAGCTTGCGAATGTAAGGCTATAGGAACAGATACTGCAATCACACATGCTTTGAGTCATAAACTAAACATACAATACAGATTCTGAAAACATTCTATGTATACTAATGTTCTCCTTTGCAAGATTCATTAATACACAAAACACTTGTTATCTTTAGAAGATTCTATGTATTAACTTTATTTGGCAAGATATATGCATTAACTAGAAACACTTGTTATCTTTGGATATACAAGAAAAACTAATAACACATACTCACTACCAACAATCATATCCATTAATTCTAAGGACAACTAATCAACCTTTGGGTGATCCAAAATGCCCTATAATAATGAATTTCCATTTACCCATATATATAAATAATTTAGCATCCATTCTATAGGTAATTGAAATAAAATTTATCAGTAATTTGAAATTAAATAAAACTTAAAGATTTGATCACTTTGGTGATTACAAATCTATCATACAAATAATTCTAGAAATTATATCATTAATTGAAATAAAATTCATCCATAATTTGGAATTAAATAAAACATAAAGATTTGATTACTTTGGTGATTACAAATCTATCATACAAATAATTCTAAAATCATATCATTAATTAAAATAAAATTTATCCATAATTTGGAATTAAATAAAACATAAAGATTTTATCACTTTGGTGATTACAAATCTATCATAGAAATAATTCTAGAAATTATATCAATTTAAAATTTAATACATAAAGCGGAAAAAAAAATTTCATTCCTCACTTTCAATTAATTAATTAAACTTTAATTTAAAAATCATTAATAAAATAAATGAGGTAAGGAAATTAATTCATAAGTTTCAGTAATTGAATTAAAAAAAAAATAACATAAGGTGCATGAATGAATTCATGCGTGAATCCATTAATTCAATTTTATTTCATTCCTAATCCTTAATCTACATAAGGTGCACGCCCTTCACTTTTCCTTTTCTCTTTCTTGCTAAAACCCTAATTCTATTATTCATCAATCATAGTCGCCACCACCTTGCACCATCCATAAATCGTCCCTCTTCACAACGTCGCTGTCGCCACCACATTATTATCGTTGCTGCAAAACCATTCATGCGCCCCGTCACCTTCAAGCCATCTCACTGCCACGCCACTAGTGTCAACACGCCAGTTTCCCTTGCCGTGAAGCCATGCCTCATCGCAGTAGGTGTCCGGCGACCACGATCAAAGCTTTAAGAGTGGCGACGCTAACTGCAGTAAGGGTAGCGACGGCGTCATCAAAGGTTCGTGTCTCATTCCTTGACATTGACTAGGTTGCGGCCAACCGCGTCGTCACTACAGGCATTACAAATGACGGCATGGATGCACAGCGACGGAAGATGCGCGAACGACGGTAACTCGCAGTTCCGCGCCTACAGCAACTCCGGTAATGGGTTTGTGCGTGCACAAGGTGTTAACGCCATTAATAGCGTCTGGTTGAGGACAATTAGGGTTCTTTTATTGAGGAATTGAAACTTTGATCCATAAACCCTAATTTTAAAATTACGGTTCTTCAATTGGGATTAATTAAATTGGGAACAGAAGTAGCGTTCTTAAAATTTTGGAAAAACATTAATGGAGAATCACAAAATGAGCAACAAGGCTCTGATACCACATGTAAATTAAAACATGAATTAACGTATAATTGAACACATACAGATCTTATCATATCATGATTCTCACATATATCCATACAATCAGGAAGGAATAGGCACTTACCTTGATCCATGAGTGATCCTACTTGAGCAATTACTTTATCTCCTTTCTTTCAATCTATCTCTTAGCAATTCCATTCTTGTCACACACTTTCGTGATGGTTAACAGTGAGACAACTATTATTTGCAGATACAGAACCCTATAGCCTTTAGTTCCGAATCTCCATCAGATGTCGATTTTCATTAGGTATATCATTATATATATATTCTCACGTTAACCAATGCGCCTTTAATTCTATTATTATTACTAAATCATATTCGGACCCAAAGCCCAAACTCTAAGTCATATGAGTCAATTTATAGAAATTAATTTACATAATTTCTTACACATACACCAACAAAATAACTAAAGCAATACAAATGTTATCAAGTTTAAAAGTCTCATTCATCTAATTCTCTTAGGTGGTAGTGAAAATGTTGAATTTGAACCACTTCCAGACATCAGCCCAAAAAATACAATTTGTCCAAAAAAATAAAAAAAATACAATTTTCCCAAAAAACCAAAACAAATCTAATCTGCCAAAAAATATGCCCTAAACCATAACCCAATTTTAAAAACTCAAACCCAATTAAAAAAGCCCTAAACCTAATTTCAAATTACCTAAGCCTAATTTCAATCCCAAACTGTCCTAACCCTAAAAATCCATAGTATCAATCGTGAGGTGCGATAGTGGCGCCGTGAGGTGCAACAGCGACGCAGTGCGGTGTGGTGCGACGAGCAGCGCGGTGCGATGCAGTGCAATGAACGGTGCGATGCGACGGCACGATGCAGTGCGACGAGGATGCTGGCGCAACGATAGTGAGGAGGGCACCGTGAGCGTAAAGATTGCAATCAGGTAAAGAAATCCTAAAATCTAACCTAATCATAATGGAAAGCATCATTTTGAACCTTTTTTTCTCAACTCGTTGACTCGGCCTTGAACTCGCGAGTTTGACCGATTCTAACTGAGTCAACTCGGAGTTGACTCGCCAACCTTCAGCGGACCCTTAAACTTGTAAGTGTTAACCCTAGGGTTTGATAACCTTTGGTAGATTAGTTAGCTAGTGAAGAATATCACATTCACTCAGTGGTTGATACTGTCAGGGATGAATTTGCTGACCATGGTTAGGGTGAGGAAATTGAGTTGGAGTCGAAGATGATGATGTCACAAATGCATTTGATTGGCTTCACGTCAAATATGTAACACCCTTGGCATTAAAATCAAAGTCTACCTTTAGCACATCCTCTCACATAGGTCTGAACATATATACCTTTCACTGTTACTGGGTAGCTTACTAAGAAAAGCTAATCCACATTACAGTTTCAAACCAACTAAGTCTAAATAAGAGTTAGTTTATCACAACTAGCAGGAGAGACCCATATATACATTAAGTGTGTGTTTGGATTAATGAGTGGATTTAAAGAAGTAGAAAACAAAGAAATGAAGGAAAAAAGAGTGAAAAGCGATGTTGTTTGAATTAAGGAAATGAGAGCATAAATAAGTGAAAAGATGGTAAATGATTTGATTGATGTAGTATAATAAATCTTTTTGTATATTAATATATAAAATATAGTTTATAAAATAATTTAAAATAAAAAATAATATTATTTATTTTAATATACTTATTTTATTATAAAAAAACATAAATATTAAAATAATAATAAATTATACAAAATTTATAATTAATTATCTTTCGGAATCTATAGTATTTCTTCAGCAGAGCAATAAACCCTAAACCCTAAATCTATAGTTGACCCATGCAGAGCAACCTTGTCCTCAAGGTTTTGGATGGATGAACTTGGCGGAGGAGTTGTGGTAGAGGAAACGGTGGTAGAGGAGCTAGGGGTGCGGGAGGTAAAACGGGGTGGTGTGGTTATTATTGGTTATTATTGATAGTGGGTGTTGGTGTTTAGGGGGGGGGTTAGATTGGGCCCCGCTGGATTTTGGTGGATGCTTGTTTGGGGAAAAATGTTGGACTATTTGATGTGGGTGGTGGTTGGTGGGCCAAGGTAATTTTTGTGGTGTGGGGGTGGATGTGAGAGGGTGGGAATAAATTGGGAAAGTGTGTTGGGTGTGGTGCGAGCTTTTGGGCTACGTTGGGGTGTGGTGTTGGCAAAGGGGGTTGAGAGTGGGTTGTAGATTGGCATGGGAAACCCAAAGGGCAAGGTCTGGAATGAGATTGGTTTTGTAACATTGGAATTTGGTGTGTGCCAACTACTTGTATTGAATGCGGCACAGAGTCATGTGAAGGTATTGTAGGGAGTTGGTGACGTGGCACAATATAGGTCATTGAGGGAGATGAAGTGGCGTGCGCTGATGGTGTGGGTAGATGGTTAGGCGCATTTACTTGTGGAAGTAAATGGGTAGGTGAAGGTAGGTGCAGGAGTAAATGGGCACGTGAAGCAGATGTGGGTGGTTAGTGAAGGGGTTTAATGAGAGCTGTTGATGGGGGACACGTGGCTGGTGTAGGTGAATTCAGTGTTGTGTTAGGTAATTTTATGGGTGGAAGTGAAGTTTCACTTAGGGTTATTTTGTGGTTTGTGTTGGACGAGTGAGAAAGGGGTGGGCTTCTTTCCTGGCTGTGAAGGTGGTCGGGTAGAGGAGGTTTTGGTCCATGATAAGGTTTGAGGAGAGAAATGTGAAATACTGGGTGAATCTTGGAATCCGGTGGGAGAGCTAATTCATAAGCCACTTCACCAACGCATTTTGTAATCGGGTATGGGCCGTAGAATTTTCGGGTAAGCTTGTGGTGAGGAAAACCAGTGAGGGATGTTTGGCGGTAAGCCTGTCGACGGAGCAGTACCCATTCGCCGTCAGTAAAGACGTGATGGCGTCGTCCGACGTTTGCTTGTTTGGCCATGCGTTGTTGCGACAACGCCAAATTGGTATTCAACTGGTGCAGAATTTGCGTTCGCTCTTGAAGGGTGGTATCTAGATTGGGTTCTAATGCAGTGCCAGATACATAATCCGGGATGGATGGTGGTGGTCTTCCATAGAGTGCTTGGAACGGGGTTGTTTTGATGGTCGAATGGTAAGAAGAATTGTACCAAAGCTCGGCTAGGTGCAAGTATTTGTACCAACTTTGCGGATTGTCACTGGTGAAACAGCGGAGGTATATTTCTAAACTTATGTTGATAACCTCGGTTTAACCGTCGGTTTGAGGATGATAAGTTGTACTGTATTTCAATTTTGTTCCTTGTAGGTGAAAAAGCTCGTTCCAAAAGTTATTGAGGAAGAGCGGGTCTCGGTCTAAGATTATGGATTTCGGAGTGCCATGCAACCTACAGATCTCCATAGAAAAATGGTTGGCTAGTTGGGAGGCGGTGAAGGACGTGAGGAGGGCTATGAAATGAGCTGATTTTGAAAGTCGGTCACAGACCACCCAAATAAATGTATGGCCAAACGATGATGGTAAGTGAGTGATAAAATCAATTGTTAGTTCATCCCAGATTCTGGTTTGGGGGGGGGTATGGGTTGTAATAATCCTAGGGGTTTTGTGTTGATGGGTTTATTCTGTTGGCAAGGAAGGCACTCTCTGATGAACGTTTTTGTGTTCATGTACATACCTGGCCAATAGAAAGAGGCAACTAAACGAGCTAAAGTGGCTTTGAGACCGGAATGCCCTGCGAATGGGGTTACATGAAACTCGTGAAGAATGGATGGGCGGAGATTGGTTGTTGATGGAATGTAAAGTCTCTGACCATGGTACAGTAAGTCAGTATGAAAATTGAAATCTGAGTTGGGAACACCTATCAGTTTATTTTTTTTCTTGTTGCCCAGTTGTTGTCTGATAGTATTTTTTTAATTTTGTGATGATCTCTGGTACTGGGGAGGAGATGGCTAAAAAAGCTGAGGATAGTGGCTTGGAAAGGAAATCTGCAACATGGTTGAGACGTCTGGGTCGATAGAGGATATCAAAAATTGTACCCAATAAGTCGTGAAACCCATTTTTGTTGCTTCGGTGTATGGCAAGCGCTAGTAAGTAATCCTCTTAAACTTTGCTGGTTTGTGATAATTTGAATGTGATTTCCAATAAGATAGTGTCTCCATTTCTTAACATATTTAGTAATTGCTAGCATCTCTTTAACATAAACTGAATTGTTTTGTTTCTTTGGACATAGCTTCTTACTGAAGAAGGCAATAGGGTGCCCAACTTGAGATAAAACGACTCCGATGGCGAAATTGGAAGCGTCCGTTTCCACTACTAAAGGGATGGTGAAGTCAGGGAGGTGCAAGAGAGGGTGTATTTAGGATATTTTTGAACTGTGTAAAGGCTGTGTTGGCATTTTGATTCCATGTAAAAACTTTCAATTTGATTAAATCTGTGAGTGGAGAGACAAGAGTGGCATAACCGCGGATGAATTTCCGGTAAAACCCTGTAATGCCCAAAAATGCACGCAGCATAGTGAATGATTTGGGCTCGGGCCACTGTAGAATAGCTTGAATCTTTTCTGGATCTGGGGAAACCGTTCCTTGTTGAATGATATGGCCCAAATAGGCGACTGTAGGGGCTGCAAAATTGCATTTTGATTCCTTAACAAAAAATTGATGATTCTGAAGTAATTGGAGAACAATGGTGAGATGTTGAATGTGGTCTGTCATGGATGTATTGTAGATTAAGATGTCATCAAAGAAAACTAGTACAAAACGCCTTAGGTATGGTCGGAGGAGGTCATTCATTGTAGCTTGAAAGGTAGATGGAGCATTAGATAAGCCAAATGTCATAACTAAAACCTCATAATGACCATCTAAGGTCCGAAAAGTTGTCTTGTGGCAGTCTGTGGGGTGTACACGTATTTGGTGATAGCCAAATCGTAGGTCAAGCTTAGTGAACACTCATGCCTCAGTTAATTCATCTAAGAGTTCCTCAATCGTGGGAATGGGAAATCTATCCTTCACTGTGATAGCATTTAAATCCCTGTAATCCACACAAAATCTCCATGATCCATCTTTTTTTTTTATGAGTATGACTGGGGAGGAGAAAGGACTGGTACTTGGGCGGATGATGCCCTCATACAACATTTCTTGAATGAGAGAAGTCATAGTGTGTTTGTGGGTGTGGGGGTAGTGGTAGGGTTTGATATTTATGGGGGTGGAGTTTGGGATCAAGGGAATATGATGGTTATGGGGGCGGTGGGGAGGTAAACCGTGAGGAGGTGAGAAAACTGAATGGTATGTGTGGAGGATGTTTTGAATCTTGGGGTGTATATTTTGTGGGGAAGGGTTGGAGCATGGTAAGGGATCTGGTTGGAAAGTGAGCAAATGAAGTGATGTTATGGCTTTGGTATGTAGGAGGTGACAAATATTGGTGACAGAAGCGTGTGTGTCTAAGAGTTCATTGGTTCCAACTAGGGTTATGATGGTGCCTTGGTGATGGAAAGAGAGTTGTGGTGTAGTGAAATCTACTTGTAGGGGTCCAAGACAGCGTAACCAGTCCATTCCTAGGACTACATCCGCGCCTTCAATTGGAATGAGGTAAAATGGGATGGAAAAATAATGATTTTGTATAGAACCAGGAACTATTGGGCTGAGATGTGTACAATGAATTTTCTCGCCGTTTCCAACCATGATGGAAAAAGGTTTAATAGGAAGGGTTCAAAGGTTGAGGTGATGGGCTAGGCGAGGTTGGAGGATATTGTGTGAACACCCGGTGTCTATTAAAATGGTAACGGGTGTATGATGAATAAATCCCTGAAGTTTGAAGGTGTAGGCTGAGGGGGTTCCAGACAAGGCCTGGAGAGATAGGTGAACTGGATTAGGGTCCTCAGTGTTAGAGACAGTATCGAAGGCAGGGAAGGTGTCTGGGTGTGCTTCTAGTGTAGGTTCTTCATTAAGTAGAAATAGGAAACGTTTGGTGATGCACTTGTGACCAAGGAAAAAAATTTCATCACAGTTGTAACATAAGCCGGTTACTCTACGTTCTTGTAACTGGGTGGGTGATAATTTTTTTATGGGTAGAGAGGTGGGTGTAGTGGTTGCTGTTTGGGGTTGGAAAGGGGGACATGGTGGTGGTAAAAGATGGGGGGATGATTGTGGAAGGATGGGTTACGGTAATATTTCCTTGAATCATGGATTTTAGATTCCAAGAGCTTCTCAAGGTCCATGGCTTGGGTGATTGAGGTAGGTTGAAGAACAGCAAGCTCTCTACTGATTTCTGGGATCAAACTTGAAATAAAACAATTGAGGATCATCTCAGGTGTGAGGCCCAAGACTCGATTGCACAATCTTTCAAAAGATTTTTGGTACTCAGTGACTGTGCTATTTTGGCGGAGTTTGAACAACTCTGCTTGATGGTTGGTGTAAGTTGAGGAACCGAACCAGAGCTCTAAGGCACAACTGAAAGAGAGCCATTCACTTAATTGATGATTTTGGTACATCCATTTAAACCAACTAAGAGCATCTCCGCGCATATAGAAAGCGACCATGTGTAAGCGAGATTCTCAAGTGATATTGTAAAATTGAAAAAACTTATCAGCCTGGAAAAGCCAATCTAGCGGATCAGATCCATCAAAGAAAGATAATTGGATTTTTTAGGGGGCGGGGTAGGGTAGGAATCGTGGTATGTGACGTAATGGAGGGGGGACAACAGATGTTGTTGTGGCAAAGATGGAGGATGTAGTTTGTGAAGTTAGGGGTGGAAGTGAGACAGGGGTTATGTGTGGAACAGAGAAGGTAGTAGCAGAACTGTTTGGTTCATTGGGGGAAGGTAACGGTGGGGGTATAGACGTTAAGATGGTATGGAGGGTGTGATTGACAACCTCTTCTTTGGAGTCCCAATCTTTTTGTCGAGATTCTATAGTGTGGTGTAAGGCATTATAACGGGTTTCATGATGGTCATAGGTTTGCTAGATTTGGGTTTGGAGGTGGGCTAGTTTGTCTAAAATGGTTTGCAGGGTTTCCTCTAAATCTTTGATTGATTTGGGAGCCATGGAGGTAGGCTCAATGAAAGCACCAAATTGATATGGTGATGGAGCAGGGAAGGGGAAGAACACAGAGAAAACTAGAAAAATAAGTGTTGGGATAGAGATATATCATAATAAAAACAATTTTTCTAGGATAAAAGTAACATAACCAACAACATGTCTACTCTCCTAGTCTAGTGGGGTATATAACCCTTTGAAAAACTATTTGTCCTCATAGACAGCTTTGCTGAAAATACTGAAAAGCTATAACAGAAAATCCTAACAGAAAAGGGGATCCAATCCCTACAAAAGACAAAAGAGATCCTTCTAGATATAATCATTTAACCAAATGGGCCTAGATGTCCTTCTACCCTTGTGCTTGTGAGTCCAGTATGATATTCATTCCTATTTTGATCTTTAGTATTCCTTAGTCTATTATGTCATCAGATTTGCCTGCATTTTTTAGTTTAGTAGTTTATTTTTTTAAGTTCATAATAAGTATAGAAGTTTTTGTCTTGTATCACATTGTTCTATAAACTGTGGTGGGACCTAACTGATATGAATTATTCTTCCCATTCCCCTACTTGATTAGGTCAAAATGTAAAGGAAAAGAAAGACATGGTGTTTTTTCATATGAGTAAGTTCTTAATGTCAAAATGTAGGACTGTAGTATCTATAGTCTGCAACTGTGAAGCTCGAATACGGCCAAAATCGAGCCATCTGCGCTTCCGACACGTCGGCGACACGGATACACGGCGGGTGTGTGCACGATACGGTGTCGGACGCAGATGTATGGGCCAGACATGGCCTTCTTCCAGGACACGTCGGAGGAGACGCGGTCCACTCCTTGGACACGCCGGAGGGACGCGGTTCACTCTGTAAACCCTTATTTCACAGAAAATTTTAACTAAAATCTCAAATAAAACTCTTATTTCACATAAAATCTTAACTAAAATCTCAAATAAAACTCTTATTTCAGAAAATCTTAACTAAAATCTCAAATAAAACTCTTATTTTACAGAAAATCTTAACTAAAATCTCAAATAAAATCATAAAATCTTAAACAAATCATTTAAATAAAAATATATACAAAAATCTTAAGAAAATCCAAAAATAAAAAAGAAATTTTTTATACCATTTTTATAAATGTTTTTCTTGATTTTTTTCATATAACAAAATATATTACTACATTTTAATTTATATATAGTCGTGTCCCGTGTCCTATAATTTTCAATTTAACCGTATTTCCGTGTCCATATCCATGTCGTATCCGTACCCGTATCTGTGTCTGGGCTTGATAGGTCTGCAGTCCTATCTTATACTCGTCAATAGCATGTTGGGCAAAAGCAATAGCATTGTCCTTTTCCCTAGTACATTAACAGTGACACAACAGTTATCAAAGTAAAAATAGATGTCTAATAACGGTGAAAAATAATGTCATACTTGTTAAATAAGAATCTAAAACAGATAACATCTTTTGTATTTTTTAATCACATAAGAAAAAATTAACTTGTTCAGAGAAGTTGTTTGTTACTTTGTCTTATTCATTATTAATTGTGTTTATATATCTAATTATCATTAGATCTATCATGACAAGTGAGCAATATTCTCTTGGTTCATTCATGCTTTGTTCTGGTTGTGGTGCTCAAGACTAAGCCATGTACTCCTATCTAAAGCAGCATGTTAATTTTATTTTACAATGTACATTATGTTACCTACTTGTTAATTACAACTTTGTAGTAATGTAAAGAAATGAAATTAGATAAGAAGTTATATGTGCATCCAAACATTTGGTAGTTATTGTGCAACATACCCGTTAATCAATTTTGGATTTTCTCATTCATACTAATTTAAACCCTTACATGGATGGAGGGCTTTAAGGGGTAAAGTTTCTCCTTTTGAATTAGGGGGTTGACAAGAAGAAGTATAATTTGTCTACATTTGCAGGCCACCCTCCACCCTTCTCTTTCTCTATACCCTCCATCTAAAAGCCTAATGCATAGCTTATACAAGTGACACTGGTTTTTCTGAATTGGTGCAAGTCTTGGTGCAGATAAGGTGTTTGTTGCTGGAATTCAGATAATAGCAGAAAATTATTGGTTCTTGGCAGCACATAAAATAAGTACAATAGCAGCTGCTGGAGTGTGCATTGTTGTAAGTTGATGTTCAAATTCTGAAGCAGTGAATGTGATCAGATTGGTTTGGTGGTGAAATTTTGGTGCTGAGCAAGCAGGAGCATGATGTTTTGGGGGCAGCTGGAGTTGATGTTTTATTGTTGAGTTCAGCTGGAATACATTTGCCGCTGCTGGATTTTGATTGAAGTGAAGAAGAAATTTCTAATTTCAATTTGGTGAGTTGTTAATTGGCGAATAGGTGATTACAGTGTAGTGCTGAAGCTACAGAAAAATCTGGTATTTTGGTCAAATTATTTTACACATTTTGCAATTAAATTTGGGTGCAGCAACAGTGTTCACTCAAAGTTACATTTGAGAAATTGTGGGGGCCAACCGGAAGTGTGACGTGTTTAATTCTGCAGGTGAATTTCAATTTGTGCCAAATTTTTTGTTGCATTGAAGACTTTTGGGTCAAAATTGTGAATTGTGGGGGTAGCGTGAATTGATTAGAACACTGCTGCAAAAGTGCAAAACGTTGGATAGAAATTGCACAGTTTGGTGGTGGAATAGTCCAACAATTAATTTGAGTTGCAGGATTTGTGGGTGAGGTGATAGAAGAAATTTTTGGCTGCAGCGAAAATTGGATCAAATTCCATTGGGCCAGAAAAAATATCTGTTTGGTTTCTATGCACATTGATTTTTTTTTCTCTTTTTTAATCCAATTCTAATGTCAGGTGTTTCTTTTTTACTGTTTTACTTTCTTAAAATCTCTTAATTTTTTTTTTCTTCTGAAACACTCTTGTCAATATTATTATCTTGAGTTTTACATTTCAAATTTTTGCATTTTCTTGCTTTGAAATTTCTTGACCTCTTGAGATGGAATGACTTCTTGACTTGTAGTTTTTGGATGAAAGGTTGTCTAGCTTCTTAGGTAGTCTATTGGAGAAGATAAGGATGACTCCTTTGTAGAGAATCACCAAGTGGAAAGTGCAAAAGACTAGTATCAAACACTTGAGAGACTTTGCTTCAATTTTGTGTATTTTTGTTGTTCATTTGTAATATTTTTTTGTTTCCTTTATGTGTGGGAAAATGCTTTAGAACAATCCCAAAATTTAAACATTGTAATATTTATCTTTGTTCTTAGTTGTGGAATTGTGTCACATGTCTCCAAGTATCACTTGCAAATTCATAGAGATCATCTAGTTTTACTTGTTTTTATTTTTGTTTTATTTTTGCTTAGATTTTTCTTTGTTCTTTAGTACACTTTGCACACACAAGTGTGGAAATTTGTTTTGAAATTGTCTTTAAGGAATATCAGTGAGAATTATCTGAGGAATTTCTAGTTAGGAAAGATCTACTTAAGCAGTCCTAGTGACTTACCTCTCTTTCATAGGAGTAACCTTGGAGAAACTTTCATTGTTGGTCCTAAAAGGAATTTCCAAATTAAAACCTTTGAAATTTTATCACTCTTGTTGGATCAAAATCTTTGTGAAAATCTTTAAGTTTTCTAATCAACAATGAGTGATTATCATCATAAATCTAATATGCATAGTAGTCTTAGTTCTGAGGAAAGAAATATGCTTTATTTTTTTTTTCCAAACATGAGAACAAAAGTCTCTCTCTGACCTTAAAGATATGTTTGTTCAGTTCTTAAGAAACCAAGACAAAACTGGGAGTAAACATAGAGAGAATTCTAGTGGAAAAAGAGTTCATAACCAGGAATCCTATTCTCAGACTACATGATCACGAGAAAACGAGATAAAAATAAATAAATTTAATGAAGAAATCATAGAGCTTGTAGAAACATGGCGACAATTTTTAACTCAAGAAAAGAGTTTATTAGAAGAGAACATGATTTTTGAGACAGATTACAAGCTCTCAAAAATAAAAAAAGAGAAGAGAATGAGGTAATATCTTCCCCTAATGTAATATAGGGTCACATGTGGTTTACAAAAAAAAAAATATAGTTCCCCTAATGTAATATAGTCAACCAAGATTGAATCATAAGAACACATCTTTATGGAATTCATTGTTTGGTATTCTTTCTTTCACAAATTAAAATAGGAGGATTTGAATTGAGATTAGAAATTACAACAAAAAAAACATAAAATAGAGTGCAAAGTAGACTATCTAAAGACAATTGTCTAATAGGTTGTCCTCAAACAATTAAAATGCAGAAGTTAAAAAGTAAATGAATATGTTAAAGAGAATTAAACGTAAACTTCAAATGTAAACTAAAACCTAGAATTAAATGGACAAAAATAAAAATTGTAAAAAGAGAGCATGCATACACTTAAAAGAAATCTTCATTAGACAATTCAATGAATACATGAATGTAAAGTGAATTAAAAATAAAATCTATTTCTAAAGCAAAAAATAAAGTACAAAGGAATTCATGCAAAATAAAAGTAAGTACAATTGTTAAACTATCTAGTTGACAATTGTCTACCAAACTGTTGATAAGTGTCATATTTTAGTAATCTTTTATGTTAAAAGACAGACACTTATGGATGTTTGTTGATAAAATAGCTATAATTCAACCCCTAATTTATGAATTTAAACATTTTTATATATTTTTTTATTATAAAATGAATAAGAATAATTTATTCCCAAAATAAGTTAATTTTAGGATTCTATGAGAAAATGGAGATGAAAGGGGAAAAGGAGAATAGACAACATGAAAAGGGAAAGTTGGAACGTTCAAAACTCGCCCAAGCAAGGTCACTCTAGAAAAACTCGCCCAAGACTCGCCCAGGTGAGTTCACTTTAGAGAAATTGGACATTTTCTCGTCAAACTCACCCAAGCAAGTAATAACTCGCCTAGGCGAGAAGTTACTTATGTTGGGTTTAATAGTGCCAAAGTTCAAGAGGGGGGGAGGGGGGTGAATTGACCTTTTAAAACTTTCTCGCAGAAACAGTGTTTAACACAGTTTACAGAAAATAAATCGATTTATGTGAAAATGAACAGATTTATTTCAGCACTGTTTTTGTTTGAAAAGCGTTTATACAGCAAGGTTAATCACAAGATTATGCAGATAGATTTTCCAGATGCACACACACTGATATTAGAACGAAAACCAGTGAAACACAAAACAACAAACTTCAATTTCAAGCAAGTGATTAAGGTTCAATTGATAGCATGCCAATTAATTGAGTAACCTTTACAATCAACCTGTTCCAGTGGCTTTTAATCAAACTATGAGTGTTCTTCTTGATATCAAACAGTTTTCCAGAAATTAAGAACAATGAATCACAGAACAGCAAGCTTCAATTTTAAGCAATTTTTTAAGGTTCAATTAATAGCTTTGACAATTTCTTGAGCAACCTATCACAGTCAATCTGTTCCAGTGGCTTTTAACAAATTTTATATGTTCTTATCAGAATCAAACAACTTTTTCAGAAATTAAGAACAGTATGAACTGAGCCCAGAAAGAACAGATTTATTATTGATTGAACAAATTTATTTCTTTGTTGTTTTAACAATTATGCAGAAACTTAATTGCAGAGATTGAGAGAGAATGAACACAGGGCAGTTATACTGGTTCACTCAACTGAGCTACATCCAGTCTTCACCTAAAACCAAGGTGAAATTCACTAAATCACAATACAAACAAACACAATTCCCACTGTTCTTGAAACCCACAAGAACTTAGGTACTCTTGCTGAAAAAACCTATTTCAGCTCACACACACTCTTCAAGAAAACCTATCAAGAAGAGTGTTCAACCAAACTATTACAAGAAATGAGAAGTAAAACGACTACACCTGATTGAGGATACAAAGATCTGCCTTAAACCAGTAGGCAAGATTGCTAGAACAGTAGCAACACCTCACACCAAGCTTTTGGAACCAAACCAAGAACAAGCACTTTGTGATTTTCGAAATCTTTGAAGAACAAATGTTAATCCTTTGTAAACTTTTAATTTTCTGCTGTCAAAACTTGTTTTTGCAAATGTATGAACGATTTTTAAACTCAGAAACAAGTTTACATTTTATAGAAAACTAACTTATAACCGAATTTTGAAAAACAGTTAAAGCTGTTATAAAATGAACAGATTGAAAATAAAAAGAACAGATTTATTTTCAAAAGCAGTTAGAGAATTTGTTAAGTGAGGAGACTTAGTCAACCATTCTGGTGCTGAGATAAAACTGAAAATCGTTTAAGCTTGACATGGCACCAGAGACAAAAAGAATCTATTCATTTACAGATGAACAGATTTATTTTTTCAAAACAAAAACAGAAAAGCTTAACTGTTTGAAACACAGTCGTTTTGAAAGATAGAAGACTTAGTCAAAATACATGATGCACAAAATCTAATTTTCACAAGACTTAGCCAAGGCATCAGTGTAAAAAATGAATCTGTTTATTTAGGAAAGAACAAATTTATTTTTATGCAGTAAACGTGTTTTTTGTAAAACATGTAAAAAACAGTTTAAGAAAACTTATGCTTGTTCTTATCACATGGCCAGTGGTTATGAGGTGAGTTACTCAGCAAAAAGCCCACTCTTAGACAACCTCTAAGCACTACCTAAGACACACTTAAAGCAAAGCAAAAAACACATGAAATGTACATAGAAGTCTTCATCAAACACAATCTTGAAGGGGCAGCAACCATCTTCAACAACTTAGTCCAAACCCGACTAGGTTAAATAAAGTGTGAGGCATAACCCTAAACATCATTGGAAGAATAAAAAGATATAGAAAACCTAAAGGAGGAAATCATCAAGGAGAAACATCCTGCATCTTTTTTTCTTACTTTCCATGCTTGTAATGGCCAACATAAATGGCTAATTCTTCCCTTTGGGATTGAGAGTAATATGTCAAACTCTTATGTATTGAGGTGATATTTATCTATAATATTTCAGTTTTTGATTGATGATTGGTATTGTCATTTTATTCTCAAAGCTTGAATTATTCATGATTTTGATCCTTAAATCTGACTTGAAAGTATTTGTAAGAATCTGACCTAAATGATAATGCTTAACATATTTGAATGCTAGGAATATAATTGAAACATTAATTGCTTTAATTCCTATTTCAAACTATTGATTATTGTTTTTTATTACATTTTTTGTAGTTTGAGAGGGTTTAGGGTTTATGATGATTGTCTTAGATTTCTGGTGCATTTTTTATTACATGGTATTGGTTGAATGATACTTGAAAGATGTTGATAAATTGAATGGTTGAATAGGTTCTAATTTCTCATTAAATTCACTTTTAGGAGTTCCCACCAAGTGTTTGATAAAATTCTTAAAGGAAAATTTTAGTATAAAATATGTGAATCCTTGGTAATTTTTATTGGATGTAACATTATGAAAGTAGAAAACAAATTGTGATTATTGATGTGTTTGAGAAATCGTTATAACTATAGTGTTGTAGAAAATGGATCGTACAAAAAGCACCACAACACAAACTGCCAAAGGCAAAAGGGTTAGAATTGACTCTAATTCTCCTAAACCACCATCAAGAAATAGGTTCTGTAACAAGGAAAAACAACGCAGATATGAAGAAATCAAGAAGAGCCTTCATCACAGAAAGAATAGTGCAGCTGAGACTCAAGCAATATGATATGTTTTTAAATGGGTTGCAGAGAAGAAATTAGATTAGGCTTGCAAAACCATTAAGTAAGTATGATCCAGAGGTAGTCCATGATTTTTATGTTAATGCTTGGGCAGGAGGTGAAGAGACTCAAAAGATGAGGTCAAAAGTTAGAGGAAAATTAGTGTTCTTTGATAGAGACTTTATCGGTGCTTTTATAGGGGATCCATTGCAACTAAGAGGTGATGATGACTGCACTTACCGTCAGTTGAGAGCTCTACCTATAATTATAATGATGATGAGGTGGCTAGAGAAATCTGTCTAGCCAATCGTTCCTATAAAGTAGGAACAACTGGGAAATCATAGAGAATATAAGAAAACATATGAAGACTTTATCTCATGTCTAGATGGTGTTCATGTTGGCCAACATTGTGCCCATTGGTCATGTACCAAACTTGAATATTCCCAGGTGTCATCTTCTCTATTGCCTCTTAAAAGAAGATTAAGCAGTTGATGAAGCTAAATTATTTGTTATGAGATATATAAATTTGTTAGATTAAAAGTGAATTAGAATAATCAGAAGGCCAAAGGTTCCTTGCTTAGATAATTGCTCTTTGTGCAGCTCATGGGGTTGAGGTGAACCCAATGGAAAAAATTATTATGCATAATTGTATTAATAGGTGAACAAGCTCCATAAGTTGGTGATGCTCCTGTCCATCATTCACCAATCCATCAACCTAACTCATCGTCATCTCCCATGGAGGTTCTGATGTTAGAACAAATGAAATAGATTCAATTAGAGCAAAGAACCACATGGGAACATATACAAATACAACAAAGTGTTGATCATAGATGAAGAATTTAATACATAGTTGGATGAATTCTTAAGAAAAGAAGATTGAGCCATTAGAGCATTAAAGCATAACAAAAACATGATTTTATCTTTCTAGTTATTTTTTGTACAGTTGTTTAAATTTGCTTATGTTTTCTTTTAATTTGTTTATTTTTGTTTACCTTGTCTTCCTATTTTGTTATTTCTTTTCAGTTTTTTAATTTGCTTGTACTGTTATTTTTGAGTTATTTTAGTTTTAATTTAATTGTTGAGTTTTTTGCATTATTACATAATAAGAACTGCAATATTAAATTTGAGTTGTGAAAAAATAAATATAAATTGTTAGAATTAGTGGCCTAAAAAAGAGGGGGGTGAATTGTTTTCACAAGATTTTCGCAAAGTTTGGAAATAGAGTGAAAAGTTCTAAAAAATCAACCGATTGATTTTCTGTTCAACTGGATAAAATTGTTGTTTTATAGTTCTTTATGGAAAATCAACAAGTTGTTTTCTCGAAACAACAAGTTGTTTATACCAGCAACATATAGAACAATGTTAAAAACAATGTATAAGATAAGGGATAGAGAGATTCAAACACAAAAGTTTATACTAGTTCACTCTTAGCGAAGAGTTACATCCAGTCATCAGCTAACCACTAAGAATTCACCATGTAACCAAACCTAGATTATAAAACACACACCAAGAGTGATGATCTAGAACCCCTCAAGAACACACAACATTCTTTGGCAATACTACAGTTTTCAGAAACACTTTTTTGAAACTGCCTTATACAAAATTCACACAAAAATTCAATGTTTAAATCGAAGAGAATAGAATACATATGGGTTTTACAAAGCTATAGTACAAAGTATACAAACACCTAATCATATTCCACACACAAGTGATGATCCAAAGCTCTTGATCTCTTTCTTTCTTAATATTTTAATAATCTTTCTTTCTTAGTTTCTTGAAAAGAATATCAAAAAGTATTTATATAGACTTAAACCAGTGGCTAAAGTTGTTAGATGATAAATCAAAAGCAGTTGGAATCATTTAAAAATAGTTTCAAACTCTTAACATGATTTTTTTATAAAAAAACAACAGATTGTTTTCCAAAACAACAAATTAAAAAAAAAATCTCTTAAGGTTTTCATAAAAACAACAGGTTGTTTTATCGAAATAACTGATTGTTTCAATTTTACAGAAAAGACAAAGCAAAGCAAAGCTTTTCCAAATCATTTTAAAAACCACTAAGATTCAAACAAAGAGTTGTTTCGACAATTTAACAGGTTAAAATTTAACAACTTTTTAGAAAACACTTCTTTTAAAAAAGATAAAGGATCAAGTGAGTTTGGATCAATACAAGGAGTGAAATAACAAGTCAAAAACTACTAGACAACACACACACACACATAGCAGCAGAGTCTTCAAGCTTTCCACATAGATTTGGAGGCATCAAAGCATCTTGTTCAACAATCTCCCCCTATTTGATGAAGACAAATCCCTAGTTTGTTTGTGTTGTAGTTTTGGAACTTGAGAGATCCTACAAAACAAAATTGTACACCATACAAAGCAAGTATAGTAGAAGGATATAAAAACTTTTCCAAGCCCACTCAAAACCAGTTTACGCATCACCCATAAGTGGAAAAACCAGTTTGACAGCAGTACAAAAACAAGTGTATGTGCAGCAGAAAAACCAGTGTGTCAAAGTGTGATCAGATTGTGGCAGTGCAGCAGATAGAAACACCATAGTGTAGTCAAAATTACAACCAAGTTGATGTTTGTTGATTTTTAGATATTTTCATTTATGGTGACACTTTTACTTAAGATTAGGATTTTAGCAGTTATTGGTGAAGACCTAAGGTCGATTCTCACTGGACACGAACTTAACCAAGTGGTTATGTAAGTGTGAAGGTTCACTTCACAAAGGCAAAGATGAAAAACAAGATATGGTGAGGATGAGATGCAATTGCGGAATTTAAAATGGGCACAAGGTTAACACCAATGGTGGTCATAGCCTCCCCAATGATGCACCATACTCATGATGATGAGTGAAACCTAAGAGCAACAAAGAAGAGAAACTAGGAGACAAACTGATGTGATTCCACTAGCACAATTAGAATGATTCTTGACATTCTTAGGAATCATCTTGAGTTGGTTATGAGATAGATACTTTATCATAGAATTGGATCAAGGTTCTATGAACAAGAACTCACCAAAACTAGTGCCAAAACACAAACTCATATGGAAGTTCCAATTATTGTCAAATTGAACCGATTAAAATGAAAGGAAAAGCAATTGCACCGAATAGAATTGACATAGAACTGAAATGAACCGATTAAAATGAACTAAAAGGCAAGAATACTGAAAAGAAGTGCTGGAAATGTAAAAGCACCGAACCAAAATTCAAAATAGAAGAAGAACAGCTACTGGAAAATGAAAGTGCCGAACCAAAACACAAGAACACAAGCTTAAGACATGAATATCAAAAGAGAAGGAAGGAAGGAGAAGAGAAAGCTCATGAAGATGGATGTATGGTTGGATGATCACGCCACTAAGAGGATGGAGACTCCAAGATAAGTGTGCAAGCCGCCACTTGAGGTAACCATGGAACCATCAAGATAAGACTAGTGAAGAAGGCACAAAGCTCTCCAATGCTCTCTCAAAAATTGAGTATAGTTTCTCTAATTAAAATTCAAATCTGAAATGTACAAGGGCAGCACCTATATTTATAGCCTAGAGGTGCTGAAAAACAAGCTAAGAGAATTCAAAATTCCCTCCTAAAAACAAAAGGAACCGGCGCCTAAACCAAGTCATGAGGAAGGTGTGATCTCTTCTCTCAGTTGGCACCTCCTTATTTACTCCTACACCTATCTACTAACGCACCCCCCTCTTAAGACTCCTAACTAAAGACTAAAAGATGCTTTAGCAATAGAGGTTTCTAATGTTTCCCTCTAAGCACCTTCAACCAAAGAAATTACAAAAAGAGAAAATAAACATCCCCTAACTCCTAAAGCTTTGAACATGCTTCTTGTAAGCCTTTGAGGTGGGCTTTGACCTCCATGGGCGTCCTCCATTTGAGCCTCAACCTCTTCTTGATCTTGATGATTGGCCTCCATGTCCACTTGAGCTTGATCTCCATCACAAACACATAAAATGGAATGGAGAAAATGGAAGGAAAATCGAATGAGAAAACTTACGATGGTGGGTGAGAAATGTCACGCCACTTAGAGGGTGATGTGCTCCAAGATTAGTGTGTTGGCCGCCACTTGAGAGCTTCCCAATCACTCAAGATAAGACCTCAAACCTAAGAGGAGATAAGCTTCACTAAGAGCTGACACAATATGTGCATAGTTTCTTTACTTCATTCAAATTCAACATGTAAAATACAATGGGTAGGTCTCCTATTTATAGGTGAAGGAGCCTTTGGAAAACAAGCAAGTGAGGTAGAATGGGAAAAGGGAAAAAATGGGCAGCCTTAGTCAAACCCGCACACTAGGCTTGTCCTTCTAGAAACTATGTCAAATTGTCTTCCTAAAGGACTAGGAACAAGCTAAAATGATACCTACACCCCCTATTATGCTAAAGGCACCTTATTCTAGCCTATCTTTGCTATTTGGACCCTAAAGTGAGCCCAAATTATTTACAAACATATTCTATTTTTTAAGAACACCAAAAGGAAGAACTTCTGATATTCGGGTTTATAACTTCTTCTTCTTTTGTTGATTCTTTCTCGAGGCTTGGTGGGGCTTGAATTTGTATCTTGAGATGACTGACCCTTTTGGGAAGTGCTTGTTGTGTCCTTAGTTATCTGTCTGTTTGTATCACAAATGAACCACCAATTTCTCCCCTATTTGTCTTCAGAAATAGTCAAAGAGAGTGGATGGATATATCAAGGTTTTGAGAATCAAGGATACTCAACTCATTGTGTAAGAGATAAAACCATTCACGAGGGAGTAGTTTGATGAAGATATCTGCTAGTTGCTTTTCAGTTACAATAAACTGGATTTCACAATCACCATTGTTCACATGATCCCTTATACAATGATGGCGAATCTCAATGTGGTTTGTCCTTGAATGTTGAATCTAATTTTTAGTGAGATTGGTTACACTTGTGTTATCACAAAGCAAAGGCACATTGTTTATCTTCAAGCCAAAGTCTTTTATTTGTTGTTTGATCCATAGAATCTGTGCACAACAGCTGCCAACAACTATGTATTCAGCTTCTGCAGTGGAGAGAGCCATACAAGTTTGCTTCTTGCCATGCCAAGATATAAGGCTTGCTCTAAGAAGATGACATGTGCCACTTGTGCTCTTTCTATCCATTTTGCACCCTGCAAAATCAGAATCAGAATATCCAACCAGATTTATAAGAGAATGAGAGGGATACCATAAACCAACACTGGTTGTGCCTTTGAGATATTTTAGGATTTGTTTGGCAGCTTTAAAGTGAGACTTTTTTGGATTTGATTGAAATATGGCACTTAGGCAAACATAAAACATGAAGTCAGGCTTGCTAGCACTGAGATTTAGCAAATATCCAATCAATCCTCTAAATTTAGTTTGATCCACTACTTTTCAAGCCAAGTCTACATCCATGTAGCATCTTGTTGACATTGGTGTGGAGGCCTCTTTGCAGTTTTACATCTCAAACTTCTTGAGAATCTCCCTACAGTACTTAGCTTGACTTAGAAAAATGTCATCCTTTAATTGCTTGACCTACATCCCTAAGAAGAATGATAACTCCCCCATCATGGACATTTCAAATTCTTCCTGCATAGTTGTAACAAATTCCTCATATAAGAAATCATTAGTAGCCTCAAAGATGATATCATCAACATAGATTTGGATCGAGATGGTGACAGATTTAGACTTTTTAATAAAAAGAGTCTTATCAATTTTTCCTCTCTCATTGCCATAAGATAAGAGAAAATTGTTAAGTCTCTCATACCACTGTCCTAGGGCTTGCTTTATTCCATATAGTGTCTTTTTCAACTTGTACACATGATTAGGAACTAGAAACCACACATCATTTCTAGTGAATTGATTAAGTTCATCATGTATGGCAACAACCCAATTTTCATCTTTAAGAGCATCACAAATGGTTTTAGGTTCAATTTGAGAGACAAAAGGCATGTGTTTGCAAAAATTTGAGATAGAGTTTCGAGTGGAGACTCCCTTATCAATCTGTCCAATGATATTGTTCATAGAAAGGTCTCTTGGATTTCTCTATTATTTGGGAAGATCATCCTAATGCAAAATTTCAAGAGGTTGTTTCGCAGTTTCAACTGGTTGTTTTTCTAGGCAAGGCTCCAGCTTCTGCATATTTCTTTATAGATTCCTATTCTGCATGGTTAGTTTCATCAAAGACAACATGAATATACTCTTCCATAGTCATTAATCTTTTGTTATACACTCTATAAGCATAGTTACTTAAGGAATAACCAAGAAAGATACCACTATCCACCTTTTCATCACACTTGTCAAGGTTTTCCTTTCCATTATTTGAAATATAACATTTGCAGCCAAATACTTTTAGATGACCAATGTTGAGTTTTCCCCCATTAAACAGTTCAAATGGGGTTTTCTTCAAATATTGGCCTAATGAGGACCCTATTCATTACATAGCAAGATGTGCTAACAGCATCAGCCTAAAAATATTTTGGTAATGAAGACTCATTCAAAATGGTTCTAGCAAGCTCCTCAAGAGACATGTTCTTCCTTTCCACAACTTCATTATCTCGGGGAGTTCTAGGAGCAGAGAAATTATGGAAAATGCCCAGTTTTTCACAAAAGCAACTGAACTATTGATTTTCAAATTCTCCCCCATGATCACTGCGAATGACACAAATGTTCTGCAACACTTATTTTGTAATCTCCTGACAAGCTTTTTAAAGGTATAAAATGTTGAACCAAGTGGTGTTCAAGCTTTGAAGAATCCAAATCCTTTGAAGGATGTTGAAGCCTCTACTGTGCTTGATGTTGTTGTGCTGGTTTAGCTTAGTTCTGGGGTAGTTTGAATGTTGTAATCCACCCTTTGATTAAATCTAAAGCATAAGCATCTCAATCTTTGTGAAATTAAAATGTTTTCAAACTAAGTTAAAACAACCGATTGTTTTGTCGAAACAACCGATTGTTTGTACTTAGGTGTTTTGAGAAAAAGATTGAAAACTGTTTTTCAAATGATTGAACTGTTAAGAACCAAAACAACCGATTGATTCGAGGAAACAACCGATTGTTTGTTTTGGGACCATAACAGAAAAACTGTTTTATCTTTGACTGAGCTTTAAATGATTTAACTACTTACGCCCCAGTCATTAAATGCTTTGACTAATCTTTTAATGCAATTTAAAAGATTGTTAAGATTTGATAACAAACTACATCTTTGAATAAATTCAGAATAACAGATTTCAGAATCAATCTTTGACAAGTTTTCACTAAGAGTTTTTGAGTTTTTCAAAGAGTTGAGATTGCTAAGAGTTTGTGATTGATCAAAGTTGTGGAATAGGATTCTGCTTGTATTGATTTCAGATTATCTTCTGTAACAAGTGTAATCCTTGTACTCTCTGTAAAACAAGTTTCGTTTCTGTGTTTGCTAAGATTGGTTGTGTGTTCTTAAGGGGATCAAGATCAGCAATCTTGGTGTAGGTGTGTTGACCAAGGCGAGTGTGTTTCTTGAGGTGTTCAAGGTCATTCTCTTGGTTGTTGTGTAAGTGATCAAGGTGTGGTTCCTTAGTGGATTTCCTCAGGGTTCTGAGAAGACTGGAACTGTGTACAATCTCTCTATCTCTAACTCTTTAAATTCAGTTTTATTTGTTGTTTGCTGGTATAAAAAACCGATTGTTTTTGTGAAACAACCGATTGTTTTTCTGGTACTGCAGCTTTTGCTTGTTGTTTTGGCGAACTGAATTTCTGAATCAATTGTTTCCTGAGATAAATTCATTCTTGTTTTAAAAGTTTACGAAAATTCTCTTTAAACAATTCACCACCCCCCCCCCCCCCCTCTAGTTTAAAGTGATCCATTCTAACAATTGGCATCAAGAGCTTGGTTCTTGAAAGTTATTCAAGTTGATCCTAAAAATCTTTTTTAATGGCTGATAGACTACCTTTTGGGGAAGGTGCTTCAATTAACAGACCACCTTTGTTTTGTGGTTTGAACTACCAATTTTGGAAAGTAAGAATGAAAATATTTATGGAATCTCTTGACAAAGGAATTTGGGATGCAATTGAAAATGGTCATTTTGTCCAAAAGTTTGAAAAGGATGGATCTGTCATTGAGAAACCATGGTCTCAATGGACTGATGCAGAAAGCAAAAAGGCCAAATTCGATTGCATTGCCAAAAATATTATAACCTCTGCTTTAAATTCTGATGAGTTTTTCAGGGTCTCGCAATGCAAATCATCAAAAGAAATGTGGGACACCTTGGAAGTCACTCATGAAGGAACAAATGAGGTGAAAAGAGCTAGAAAGCATGCTTTTATCCAAGAGTATGAGATGTTTAGAATGCTTAAAGGAGAAACAATTGCTGAGGTGCGGAAAAGATTTACGCACATCATCAATCACCTTATGAGCCTTGACAAGACCTTTGATAAAGAATAGCTAAACATCAAGATCTTGAAATGTCTTGATAGAGCATGGCAACCAAAGGTAACTGCTATTTTCGAATCTAAAGATCTAACATCATTAAGTGTTGCTTCTTTGTTTGGAAAGCTTAGGGAACATGAGCTAGAGATGAATATACTCAATGTTCAAGAGAGTGAAGATAAACACACAAGGAGCATAGCCTTAAAAGCATCCAAGCACAAAGGAAAGCAAGATTCCAGTGATGATAGTGATGAGGAAAACCTTAGCATGATGTCAAGAAAGTTCAACAAATTTCTAAAGAGAAACCGCAACAAAGACAACAACAAAGATAGGTATCGAAACAAAAAAATCCAATGATTTTAATTCAAATAACTATACTTGTTTTGGTTGTGGTGAGCAAGGTCATATAAAGGCAGATTGTCCAAACAAAAGCAAGGAGAAAAAGTCCAGCTTTAAGGAAAAGAAAGGCAAGACAAAAAGGGCCTACATAGCTTGGGATGAAAATGAGATATCATCATCAAGTTCTTCATCAAGTGAATATGAGAAAGCAAACATCTGCTTGGTTGCTGAGAATGATGATGAATCTTGCAGTTCAAGTGAGGTAAGTTCATGTGCTTCCTTAAATGAACCAAATTACAGTGAATTGCTTGAAGCTTTTTAAAAAACATATGATGAAGCTAATAGATTGGTTCTTTCAAACAACCGATTGAAAGATCTTAACAGTTGGCTTGAAAAGAGAGTTAAATCACTTGAAGAAGATCTGGAAAAAGATAAAAGTGATTTTGAAAAAATTGGAAAACCATTTCAAAAATGCTTCTTGCAAGTGTGATACTCTCATTTGCGAAAATTGTGAAAATCTTGAGAAAAAGGTTCACTATCTTGTTGAAACTGTAGACAAGCTTTCAAAGGGGAAATCTAACTTTGAGAATGTCTTGGCATCTCAAAGCTGTGTTTTTGGAAAGGCTGGTTTAGGCTTTAATCCACAAAACAAGCAAGATAAGTTTTCAAAAAGTTTTTCAAGAAAATCATAAAAACAACTGATTGTTAAGACGAAACAACCGGTTGTTACATGCTTTTACTGCATGAAGAAAGGTCACTCTGTTAGGTTCTGCAAAATAAGGAAATATTCTGTTCCAAGAGGTTTTATGAAATGGATTCCTAAGGGATGTGAAGTTTCTAACTGCAAAGAAAAGTCAAACGGACCCAAATTTGTAAGGGGACCAAATCTTGCTGCTTGAAATCTTTTATGCAGGAAAACTAAAGAAAAATGAGGGACTGAGTCATCTCATCAAGTTTTTGAAGAGAAAGACAGTCATTGAAGCTGAATCAATGTTATGCAAAAGACTTCAACAGAGAAGAGAGGCTTCTTAATCATAAAGCACATGGCTCATTGAAGAATTAACATAAGGATAAGACTTTCCTTAATTTGTTCTTAATTTCTGTTTTAAAGTTCTTTCTCATGGTTAAAACATCTTTTTATTATGCTTAATATCATCTGCTTTGAACTCTTTCTGCTCATGGTTAAAATTCAAAAACAGTTTTAACTGCTGCAGAAAAACAACCGATTGTTTCTTCGAAACAACCGATTGTTTTGGGTCTGACAGCACTATGAAGAAATTGTTTTAATTGCTATTTTGAATTTCTATCCGTTGCAGATCAATTCAAAAGAGAGAATCTTAGTCAAAGAATCTGTGTTGAAAGCTGATTACGTTCAGAAAGGAGTTACAACTGTCATAAAGGAAAATATTCAAAAATCTTGGGAATTCAAGATCCTTAATGACTAGTCAAAGATCACATGTGAAGACCATGTGATTTTCAGCTTTTTCTGACAATTTCTGTGCAGAGCAGAGTCAAGTCTTCTCTATCTGAAAAATCAGGTACCCACTAAATGAAATTGAATGCTAATTGATTCTTTTTGTGTTATAAAAACTGGTGCAGCTGATCTCTTCCACAAGAACAACCAATTGCAACATCTCTTGCAAAAATCTGTGAAGTGAGTTCTTCTCTGTTTTCTTCTCTGCCATCATGGAATCAACTCCTCCCACCTCAAAAAGAGTCAAAACCAGGGCTGTAAGGTCTGGAGGAAGGCTAGAATGCTGGTTTTCTGGAGACAATGATCTTATTGAGAAGTATAGGTATGAAACAAGTATCAAGAAGATAAACAACCCCAAGGTTGTATGCTTTGATTGGCTGAAAAGTCAAAAGCTTGATAATGTGAGAAGGCTGCTCAAGGATCAATCTCTCAGAAAATTCTTGGAGATGAAGGGAAACATATATCCAGATTTAATGAGGGTGTTCTACACAAACTTAAAGTTTGAGGGAAACAATCTTGTTTCTCATGTGAAGGGTGTAGAAATGGAGATAACTCATGAAGTATGGACTGCTGTTATTGGTCTCAAGTTCTCTGGTCTTAGAATCAACAAGGGAAACCTCGGAGTGGTAGAGGATTTTAACAAAATCCAATTCTACAAGAGTTTCTTGAAGAATCAACATGCTCAAGTAAGTACATGCTCGGTTGGAGGTTTGAAGCTTGATGAGAGATTGCTTGCTCTCATTGTAACTTGTATTCTAACTCCAAAGGGGAGTAATCATTCTGTTCTCACTGAAGAAGATTTGGTTTATATCTTCTGCATCACCAAGAAAATCAAGATCAATTGGATTCACATCATCAAAGAACACATGCAAAAAGCCATGAGGTTAGGTGATTATCATTATCCATATGTTGTTTTGGTATCTAAATTTCTACTCTATTTTGAAGTAAACCTTGAAGATGAAACATCTGAGTTGGTCAAGTCAACTCAAGAGTTGAACAATGGATCACTCAGCAAAATGGGTTTTACAAAAGTAGGTGGAAAATGGATAAGTAAGGATGGTGATCATGGTGCCTCATCTAGTGGTGCTGCTAATCTTGAACCAGATGAACCTGCTGATATGGATGTTCAACATGAAGATCCACCTGAAGATTATCAAGATGCTGGACCTAGTGTTGGTGCTGGAAATCAAGAAGAAATGATGCAAACCATATCCTTTTGAAAGACTCATGGTGAATAGGCTTGCTAGCTTTGCTGAAAATCAAAGGAGCCTTCATGATCTCTGTGTTAGTAATTTCCAGAGGATTGACACCAGGTTTGACAACATGGATGCGAGGTTCATGACATTAGATGAACAAATTAAAGCTGTCCGGAACCAAATCTTTGATCTTCAGTTTGCTGATGAAGAAGAATGAAGGAAAAACAACCGATTGGTTATCGGAACAATCGATTGTTTTTGGTGGTTATGTCTGGTTTGTTAAAAAAAAATTCTTTTGCTATTGCTGCTTTAATTCTGATGTAAGCAAAACTATTATATTTTGTTTTATCTCTTCCCTTTGTCTATTTGTGAAGACAAATAGGTGGAGATATATGTTGTGTTTAAGTTTCTGTTTTTTTTAGTTGCTAAAACAGTATTTGGGATGTAATATTTTTTTCTGATATTTAGCTCTGAAGTTTATTAATGTTTATCTGTGCTAACCAAATATCAGAAGTTCTATGCTTTGTTCAAAATTGTATCTTGCAGGAACTACTTCAGATTCAATCAGGTACAACACAAGCATCAAGGATTTGTCTTCATCAAATAGGGGGAGATTGTTGAACCAAGTGGTGTTCAAACTTTGAAGAATCCAAATCCTTTGAAGGATGTTGAAGCCTCTACTGTGCTTGATGTTGTTGTGCTGGTTTAGCTTAGTTCTGGAGTAGTTTGAATGTTGTAATCCACCCTTTGATTAAATCTAAAGCATAAGCATCTCAATCTTTGTGAAAGTAAAATGTTTTCAAACGAAGTTAAAACAACCAATTGTTTTGTCGAAACAATCGATTGTTTGTACTTAGGTGTTTTGAGAAAAAGATTGAAAACTGTTTTTCAAATGATTGAACTGTTAAGAACCAAAACAACCGATTGATTTGAGGAAACAACCGATTGTTTGTTTTGGGACCATAACTGAAAAACTGTTTTATCTTTGACTGAGCTTTAAATGATTTAACTGTTTACGCTCCAGTCATTAAATGCTTTGACCAATCTTTTAATGCAATTTAAAAGTTTGTTAAGATTTGATAACAAACTACATCTTTGAATAAATTCAGAATAACAGATTTCAGAATCAATCTTTGACAAGTTTTCACTAAGAGTTTTTGAGTTTTTCAAAGAGCTGAGATTGTTAAGAGTTTGTGATTGATCAAAGTTGTGGAATAGGATTATGCTTGTATTGATTTCAGATTATCTTCTGTAACAAGTGTAATCCTTGTACTCTCTGTAAAACAAGTTTCGTTTCTGTGTTTGCTAAGATTGGTTGTGTGTTCTTGAGGGGATCAAGATCAACAATCTTGGTGTAGGTGTGTTGACCAAGGAGAGTGTGTTTCTTGAGGTGTTCAAGGTCATTCTCTTGGTTGTTGTCTAAGTGATCAAGGTGTGGTTGCTTAGTGGATTTCCTCAGGGTTCTGAGAAGACTGGATGTAGCTCTGGGTTTGGAGTGAACCAGTATAAACAACTGTGTACAATCTCTCTATCTCTAACTCTTTAAATTCAGTTTTATTTGTTGTTTGCTACTATAAACAACCGATTGTTTTTCTGGTACTGCAGCTTTTGCTTGTTGTTTTGGCGAACTGAATTTCTGAAACAATTGTTTCCTGAGATAAATTCATTCTTGTTTTAAAAGTTTACGAAAATTCTCTTTAAACAATTCACCCCCCCCCCCCCTCCCCCCACCATCTAGTTTAAAGCCATCCATTCTAACAGAAAATGCACCATTCTTGGATTCCAAAAATAGTGTTCATGTGAACCTAGAGAAATTATCAACTATTACAAGTGCATAGTGGTTTCCACCAAGACTCATGGTTCTTGAAGGACCAAACAAATCCATGTGCAGCAGTTCAAGGGGTTTGGAAGTTGAAACTATGTTTTTCAGTTTAAAAGAGTTTTTAATTTGCTTCCCCTTTTTACATGTTTCACATATGTGGTCTTCTCAAACTTGAGTTTGGGTAAACCAACCACTAGAAATTTTTAGATCAACTTATTTAGATTATTCATGTGCATGTATGCTATCCTCCTATGTCATAACCATGATTCCTCATATTTGGTTAGAAGGCAGCCAATAGATGCAAAATTTGAAATATCAAGCAAATAGACATTGTTGATCCTTTTACCAATCAACAATACTTCCTGTGACTTGGGCAAGCTTATCTCACAAGTGTTGGGCTTGAAGGTTATTGATAACCTTTGTCACACAACTGGCTTATGCTAAGGAGGTTATGTTTTAGACCTTCTACAAATAACACATCATTGATAAAGAAGGTATTTTTTTCTCCAATGGCTCCTCTTCCAAGAACTTTCCCTTTGTTGTTGTCCCCATATGTCACATGACCTTTTTGCTTAAGGAGTAGATTAACAAACTTGATTTTATCCATTGTCATGTGCTTAAAACAACTATTGTCCAAGTAACATAGATGCTTGTTGGTTGTCAAAGAACCCTACAATAAACAAGATCAAGGAGCAAGATTTAGTCCCCTTATAAATTTGGGTCCATAGGCATTAACTGGGACATTAGGAACCTTAGAAATCTTAGGAACCCATTTCAAGATACCTTTGGGAATATAAAACCTCCTAAATCTGCAGAATTTAGGAGTGGGGCCCATTTTCATGCAGTAAAAGCACATATTAACGGTTGTTTCGAAAAAAACAACTGGTTATTTTTCAAAGAAACTTGAGAAAGGTTTTGAAAAAGGTTTGTTCTTGCTGTTTGGATTAAATCTCAATCCAGCCTTGCCAAAAACACAATTTTGAGAAGCAAGAACGGTTTCAAGATTTGATTGGCCTTTGGAAAACTTGTCCACATTTTTTAAGAGATAGTGAACCTTCTTTTGAAGAGATTCACAAAAGTTTGAATCAACACACTTACAAGAAGATTTTTGGTAAATCATTTACAGGTTTTCAAAATCAATTTTTGAATTGTTTAACTCTTCTTATAAGGTCTTAACTCTATTTTCCAACTAGTTGTTTAACCTTTTCAACTGGTTATTCAATAGGGTCAGCCTGTTAGCTTTCTCATGAGTTTCTTTGAAGACATTAAGAAGTTGACTATAGTTTTCAAAATTCACAAAGGTGTTAGAACTTACATTGTTGGTTTTTGAATCTTGATTTACCATAAAACAAAGATTGACTTATTCATCTTCCTTTGATGATGAACTTGATGATGAGTCATCATTGTCTTGCCAAGCTATGTAGGCTCTTCTTGCTTTGCCTCTCTTTTCAAACTTTTTGTTAGCCAATTTCTCTTTGCTCTCATTGTTTGGACAATCAGCCTTGATGTGACCCAATTTACCACATCCAAAACAAGTATAGTCTGTAGAATTAAATTCACCGTCTTTCTTACTATTGAACTTTTTTATGGCTGTTTTTGTCCCTGTTCTTCTTCTTCAAGAACTTGCCAAACTTCCTTGTGAGCAAGCTGAGAGTCTCACTATCACTGCTCTCTTAGCTTTCTAAAAAAGGAGGCAATGGTCAATGTAGTCAAATCATTGTATTCTGAAATAGTAGTGACCTTTGGTTGCCAAGATCTATTCAAGCATTTGAGGATCTTGATGTTCAACTCCTCCCTTTCAAAGATTTTGCCAAGGCTAATGAGGTGATTTACTATGCGAGTAAATCTCTTTTGCACATTCGAATGGTTTCTCCTTTAAGCTTCCTAAACATTTCATTTTTTATATGTGCATCAATATCAATCAAGACTGAATATTTTATCTTTTGTACAAATATAGACAAGTGAGAAGGATGAACCTCAATCCCAATTTTTCCAATTGAATCAAAAAAATCTTTTACTTTGCTTTATTTACATTCTTGCAAATTCAAACAACAAACTTTTACATATTATTTTCTATTTAGTGAATATTATACTTAAGAGTTTAATTGTTCCTTGTGGGTTCGATATTCGTCCTTAGGGACAAATTTATTACTTTTGATACGATACACTTGCCATAAAACAGTCATCAATCGTCTAATAGTTCTACTAAAGAAAAATGGAGCATTTAATGGTATTGTTAATGAAATAAATCTAAGTTGTAGAAATGTAAATATAGAAATGTAAATTGTGGAAATGTAAATGACATAAATGTAAATTACATAAATGTAAATGACAAAAATTGTAAAGTGTAGAAACACATAAACATGAGAAATGAAAAATAAAGCATGATTGTAAAGTGCAATATTGTAAACGAACAGGAATTAAAATGAATTTCAGTAAAGAAAAGCGAATTTCATACCAAAAAAGTGAAATAAAGAATGGAAACCATAGTCAAGTCATCTTCAACTTCGAATGCAATAAATCCAAATATGGATTCCTTGTTAATGAAGAATACATAACTAATTGGTTTGTATGTTCAAAAGAAAATTATTTTCAATCGAAAACAAAATTCCAAAATAATTTCAAAGATGAAAATAAATCTAACAAAGCATTATCTTGCATGATTTCATATTCAATATTACCCATTTTCATAATTCAATCAACTTTCAAAAGGTAAATTAGCATAACGTAAAGGAATAAGGAAAGTAAAGCGTAAAGAGAAGAACAAGAATCACGAGATAAAGATAAAGATGAAGATGAAACAAAGAACTTCAATGGACAAAATTGTGAACTAAAATAAATTGAAAATTGAGAAAACTAAAAACAATAAAATATGAGATGTGAAAGTGAGTTTCCTAACTACCGAAAAGCGTATGTTTCTCTTCACCTATTTTCTATTTATAAAGTTTTGGATCACTACAAATGGATGAGCCTTAACTAAAACATAAATTAGACCCACAAAAAATCTAATACAATAGTATCATATTGTTTTCAGCTAGTAAATCGTCTAATGCTTTCTATCAGCAGATTCAATGGTTTTAATCCTTCAAATTCAACTCTTTCAAATCTTCATTATCCAAATATCTTCATTACAATTTCATAACTTAAAAATCATCTCGAAAATATTCCCACAAAAATTATAAACAACTAATCATACAATTCATGCAAAATTTTAGCTAAGAAATGCAATTTTTATAACATTTATTACAACTCTAATTTTCTAAAAAAATAAAAATATATGTTAAAAACAGAAAAAAAAAAGAATTTTTAAAAAAAACTACAATTAATCTAAAAAATTATGAAAAAAACGAAAAATATCAGTGACCTAAATTTCTTTTAAGCGACTTCCAAATACACTTAAGCGACTGTCATGTGACATTTCTTTTTGTTACAATTAAGAATAGACAATATTTCTTCCTTCATTAATTTTGTGATAAAAAAAATAAAGTTTTATAACGATATTTACAATGTCATGTGACAAAATATTTTTTTGTGATGCATATTTATGCGATAAAATAATGTATTTTCATAAAATTTCTCAGAAAAAATTTTGTGACGAATTTTGAAATATTTTATGATAATTAAAGTTTGTCATATATTTTTTATTTTTTGTAGTAATAATTATTAATAAAAGTTTCATTAAAATAAATTGGATAATGGAGAGAAAGGATGAGACAAAAACACATATTGAAGAAGGAATGGATTATATAAAAAATAAGTTAAGTTCTAATTTTGGTTTTCTTTATTTTTTTATTTGTAATTTGTGTTGTGTCCCTTTATTTTTTATTTTTAGTTTTTATATTTAACAAAATAAACAATTTTGGAAAAATACTTATTTTTTATTTTCATCCAATTGAATCCTGGACCAATCATATTTATTTAAGATACTGAAAAAATGTAATTAGTTAATTAAAATATAAAATAAAATAAATTCATGCAGAAATAAAAAAATTAAAAAAATTAGAACTTTTTCGAATTGATGAACAAAATTACAAAAAACCAAAATCACATATAGCATATAAAAAAATTAAAATCATCATTAAATCTAAAAAATAATTTAAATAAAGAGCAAATTACATCTTTACTCCTGTGATTTTAGGAATTACACACACTGTTTTTTCAACATTTGTAACAGTGACCCTTATAAAAATATAAACAATATAATATTTTCAAACAGTTAAAAAATAGTTGTGGAATAATACTTTTAAAAGAATTGAAAGGTGTTTTTAGGTCTTCAAAAAGACAAATAACAAACAAAATTCAGAAAAGCACAGAAGAAGTAGGATAATTTACTAAAAATAAAATATATTGGTGATCGAATTACAAAAGAATATCATGAGTACTAATTGTTACCCACATGAGCCAATTGCATAGTGCATATTTGATTTACTACATAAGCATGAGAAACTCATACAATACAATCAAATTCAAAAATTTACAAATGCTTGCCATTATCATCTCACACTATGCACTGAAGATAAAAAAAAAAATCATAAAATAAAAACCAATTTAAAATCAATTTTAAAAATAAAAAACAACAAATATAAAAGAAAATCATAAAATAAAAATCAATTTTAAAAATAAAAAATAATTAATTATTATATTAATTAAATTAAAGATTATTTTAAAAACTAAAAATATTTTTTATTTTTAAATTAATTTTAATTATTATTAAATAGTTTCTAAATTACTATCTAACTAACAATAAAAAATTTGTTATTAAATTTAGAATTCAAATAATTATAGCTAATTAGATACTAATTTAGAAACTATTTAATAATAATATAAATTAATTTAGAAATCAATTTTATTATACTAATTAATTATTATTTTCAACTTTTATTTTTAAAATTGATTTTCATCTTTAAAATTGATTTTTATTTAATGTTAATTATTTTTTTTCTAAAATTAATTTTTATTTAATGTTAATTATTTTTTGTCAACTAACTATATGGGTTCTTTTTTTTTGTGATAAAAAAAATTGGTAAAAAAGTTATTTATTTTTAAATGATTGTTATAAAGACAGAAATTGCTATGTATATGTTTACCAAAAAAAAATACTTTTTTATATGGATGCAACAATGACAAAAACTCAGAATTTCTTTGTACTATATAACAAAGAAAAAGAAAATAAACACATATTTAGATAAAATAATACTATAAAATCTTGTTTCTTTTTATTTCGCTTTTCCAGCTTCTGCTTTTTATGGAAAGTAATTCCAAATTAAGAAAATAGAAAACTGTTTTTTTTTTTCAAATTTTTCAAATAAGTTTACTTAAATATATTAAAAACATAAGCGATCATTTTTTATAAAAAAAAAAACACTTTTTAAAAAAACAAGTTAAACAAACATAAATATTACATTTTATACATTAGCTTACATAAAATGAATTAATGCAATCTTCTCATATGAGAATATGAGAAAACTGTCATTTTCTCATAAAAAGAGTCCAAAAAGGCAAAGACAATCTTAAAAGTTCACGATCTTCCAGAAAATTAAACCCATGTGATTCATTAAGCTCAACAATACTGCTATACCATAATTGCTATGGCCTACCACCACCGATTCCAATAATGGTTTCTATAAGTTCCCATTACTTCACCTCTGCAAAACGCAACTTCTGACAACTTTCCATTATTCAACCACAAAACTTACTCCTACCTCACATCTTGACCCACATACCCAAATTACAACTAAACTAACAAAAGGTTAAATTGTGAACTTGATGCAAAAGGGTCTTCAAATTAAGTCTACAATGAAGAGAATAAAACAAACAAAAAAATGCAAAAGGGTCTTCAAATTAAGTCTACAATGAAGAGAATAAAACAAGAAAAAATTGATTTTCACTGGTCTTTGTTTCCTACACTCCAACCACACCCCTTTCTATTACAAAAATTTAATACCAGATTACCAAATTCGAAATTTGTAGAGGGGTGTCTCCTTTCATTACAAAAGGGTTAATCCAAAACTATCTAATCTGAAATTTAAAATTAGTGTAGACTTAGATTGGTCCTCAGTTGGTGAAACCAGAAATGACAGCATCTGGTTCACAGGCCTTGGCAGCTTGGCTGGGCTCAACATCTGGGCTGGGCTCAACGTGCTTGGAAAGAAGCTCCTGAGGCAAGTCTTTGATGCCCTTAAGATAGAATGTGTAGAATAGTTTAAAGGGGAACACAAGTTGATGCAGCTTCACCTGACCATACACCCCCTCAAAGATGCCAGATCCACCAGTGACAGCAAGATATGTGTTCTCATAGGTCAGGTAAGAACCCTGCACTGAAATGTGACCATAGTCCCCAAAGTAGAAGCTGTAGATTGCCTCATACATATCTCCTTTCTTCTCTGCTTTGTTTTGGATCAAAACACAGATTCCAGCTGTTATCCCCACCCTCTTTTGCAAGCATCCGGAGTACAACTGCATGATCCCAAAAAAGTGTAAATCAATACCAAAAATACACAAAAAGTTTGAAGAATCAAAACCACAGAACATGAACACAACCAGATTCAATACAGCCACTTCTACACACACTCATGTAGTTAGTACAATTTTTGTAATAATTGAATGAAGATGAGATTACTCAGATTTTGAATATGTGTTTTAAGGGTCTGACGAATTCATCCGTATGGTTGATTTTTCATAAATTTAGGCTTGGATTGAATAACTCAGATTTTAAGTGCAAATTTTACATGTCATTTACTAACATACAAAATATGAGTCATCTAATTTTTTATCCTGCGGTTCCAAGTTACTAAATGGGTGAATGAGTGCTTAACTGAACTAAGGGAATCCAAATACGAATATGACCATTTTACTTTGGATGAAGTAAAGAACAAAAAAAATAACTTTTTAAAGTTTAAATCCAAGACTAGAACTTTAAATACAATCAGGTAAAATGAAAAAGCAGCTACCAAGTTAATGATTTAGTTTATATGAAAAATGAATTAAGGCTCAGAAATTTTTGGAAGTATTAAACAAAGACCAAAATGTAACAAACCTTGTTGCTGAAGGGGACTAGATCACCAAGGGAATTGGTGGTTTTCTGGCCCAATCTAAGGTAAGCAGGGCTTCCACGATCTCTCTCATTGATCTCATACACACTTAGTTCTTGGACTTTGGCTGCAAGATCAAGCAAAAAAACCAAAAGGGTCAGCACAGAATCAAGTAAATCCCACAGATCTTCAATGTACACAGCATTAATAGATCTAACAACAAGATTGAAAACCTTGTAGGGGAAGCTGGCACATATACCTGAATCAGATGTTCGTTCAGCCTGGCTTCTACAAGTGAAACTCTTGTGGGGGAATGAGAGGTGAGAGTACTGAGAAGAGGTACTGAGTTTGAGAGATTTGGATAGAGATGAGTGTGAGGAAGTAAAGGGTAAAAGGGTTGTGGTGGATGATGTGGTGAGTGATGATCTTGGGGAGGTAGTTGCAAGTTTCAAAGAGAAAGGGGAGATGGTTCTTGCAGCAAAGGTTGAGGATGCCATGGTTGGTGATAAAAGATGCTACTGTTTAGAATATGGTGAGAGGAAGTGGATTACAGTGATGATAAGAGTTTAAGTGCTATGAAAGTGAATATGGCAGTGAAAATGTGTTAGTTGGTATATATAAGGAAATGAGAGATAAGACTTGAGGAAAACAATGAATATTATTGGCACAAAACTAAGAGTAGTGGTGGGACTAGTGAGAGAATGAGTATGAACAATAATTCAAAAGAGAAATGGTACTTTTGACAAGAGAAATGATATTTTCAAGATTATTTGTATAAAATGTTTATGATATAAATATATATAATAAATGATAAATTTGTAATTAAATAGTATAGAAAAATATTTAAATAATAATTGTACTGGTAGGCACCGGACGAACGCACGTGGCCGACCGGCCTTATACACTAAATGGAAACGAACGCACGTGGCCGACCAGCCGTATACACAATAAATGTAAGGGCATTTATGTGATAAGCTAAGGTGGTTAAGATACACCTCCGAAGAATAAGGAATATGCGTTTAGAGAAGATATGTTTCCCGGGTATTCCGGAGCACGACTGACAAGACATATCCATAACCACCCTGAGCCCAAGGGATAGAAAGCCCATTAGGCAATCCTATAAATACTGTGCTCAAGCCAGAGAAAGGTACGTTTTCATTCACTTACGAAACTGCGCTTAGAATCTCATACTTACTTGAGCGTCGGAGTGCCTTCGCAGGTACCCTCCCCCGCCCGACCGAAGTTGATAGCACGAAGGGACGACCGACCAAAGGAGACAGCAAGAAAGGACAGTCGACCAGAGGAGAAGAAGGTCAACACGTCAGCAATTGCACCACGTCAACCGACCGTGCCTGGGCCCCATCTCTCCACTCAGGTACAATTGGCGCCCACCATGGGGCCGAGGCAAATCTTCAATTTTTGAAGCTATAATGGTTGCGACAAGAAACAACAACGACGCTATGGCAGAACAGATGACTATGATTCAAATCCTCCAAGCTCAGATGGAGGAACTGCGACAAAAGGGGATGGAAGACCATCGTCAACATGAAGAAGATAGACGCCTCCAAGAAGAAGATAGACGCCGCCAAGAAGAAGAAATCGCCTTATTAAGAGAGCAGAATGCACGACTCCAACAACAGGTCGATAATCCCGAACGAGAAGGCCAATCCCATATGGCCGACCGAACCGCCTCTCGCATACCTACACCTGCCAATACCAATCCTGCTTCCAGAGCTGAAACAGTCGAAAGAAAGTCAAGGAAAAGGGGTCATCCTTTTACAGACGAAATTATCACCACTCCACTTCCTGACAAATGGAGAGGCCTCGTCATTAAACTCTATGACGGCTCGACCGACCCGGACGAACACTTAAATATCTACAAGACGCAAATGACTTTGTATACCACAGATAACAATGTGTGGTGTAAAGTATTTCCCACGTCGCTCCAGGGAGAACCTCTTACCTGGTTCACAGAGCTGCCTCCAAACTCCATTAACGATTTTGACACCCTAGCCGCAAAATTCTCCACTCAATATGCCACTAGCCGACCGCATCACATGTCCTCCATGTCTCTCCTAGCGGTACAACAAGAAAAAGGTGAATCTCTTAGAACCTTTCTAGATAGGTTCAACAAAGCATGCATGAACATCCGAGGGCTCAAACAAGAGGTTGCATTGCACCATTTGGTCTCGGCCATCCGACCGAGCCGTTTCACTGAAAGTCTCATCAAGAAACCACCTCAAGACATGGAGGACCTTCGAACTCGAGCAACCAAATTCATGCAAATCGAAGAACACATTGATTACCATCAACGGTTCAAAGCTGTCGGATTCGGAGCCCTTAAAGACCAAACCCAAAGTAAAGAAAGAGAAGTCGAAACCGAACAAACCGTCCGAACCACTCTGAGGTCCGACCGGAATAGGGGAGGCCGAATCCCCAGGTTTAACAGTTACACCCCTTTAACTGTGCCGAGGGGACGAGCCCTAGATGAAGCACTACAAACGGACCTAATCCCGACATTGAAGCAGTATCAAACACCACCGAATGCAGATACTGCTAAGCGTTGTCAATACCATCAGAATTTCGGTCACACGACCGAAGGATGTCAAGCTTTGAAGGATAAAATTGAAGAACTCATCCAAGCTGGCCATTTACGGCAATTCGTCAAGAGGACAAGGAGTTCAAGATCCCCACCACGGAATACTGACCGTCCTTCCCGTGGTGTCGACCGGTCGTACCGTAACGATTACAAACGCCACACTGACCGTAGCCAGACTTCGCGAAAACGCAGCGAAAGCCCCGTTCGGCGTACACGCCCCCGTAGCACAAGTCCCGACCGAAACGCCCGACCTCGCCAACGAGTCCGCGAAGTCATCAACATGATTGCTGGACCCGTTAACTTGGGCGAACCGAACCACGAAACAAATTATATAGCTGGAGGATTTGCCGGTGGCGGGTGCTCAAATTCCGCCCGAAAGAAACATCTTCGTGACATCTAGTCCGCTCATGCTACCACGAGGAAGCGTCCACATATACCTCTGATTACTTTCACTGACGAAGACTTTACAGCCATAGATCCAGCCCAGGACGACCCCATGGTCATCACTGTAGAAATTGACAAGTTCGCAATTTTTTACAGCGATACTATCACTTAGTCAAACAGTCGATGAGCACCTTTTCTGAAATTTCTATGCAGCACGTTCGACGCGATCACAATACCCGCGCGGACGCCTTGTCCCGGTTAGCAACCACGAAGTGTAAAGGAATGCATCGGTCGATCATCCATGTTACGCTTGCACGCCCAAGCATCGACCTACAGGAATGCCTGACGACGGACACGGAATCTACTTGGATTACCCCAATCAAGCAATATTTACTCGACGGCACATGTAGTCCTCTCGGCGAAAAAACCATGAAGCTGCAGGCCGCCCGTTTTGTCTTAATCGGCGACGACCTTTATCGCCGAGGTTATACCCAACCACTCCTTAAATGTTTGACACCAGACCAAGCTTCCTATGTCATCCAAGAGTTGCACGAAGGAATTTGCGGAACTCACTCCGGCGCACGGACAATGGCTGCCAAAGTATTCCGGGCTGGATACTACTGGCCGACCGTCCAAGGTGACTGCACCAATTTCGTACAAAAATGTCTTAAATGCCAAGAGTTTGGCACTTTGTCCCATCAAAAGCCTGAGGAACTCCATTTTATGTTATCACCTTGGCCGTTCGTCCAATGGGGTATGGACATCATTGGTCCTTTCGCCCCGGTAAAGGCCAGTGTAAATTCTTACTAGTCGGCATTGATTACTTCACCAAGTGGATCGAAGCCGAGCCCCTGACTGCAATCACCGCCCGCAATGTTCAAAATTTCGTATGGAAAAATATCGTTTGCCGCTTCGGGCTTCCACAAATCATCATCACCGATAACGGTCGGCAATTCACCGACCGAACGTTAGCTGAATTTTACGAGAAGCTCCACATCAAACACATCGCTAGTTCAGTCGAACATCCGCAAACAAACGGACAGGCAGAAGCTGGAAACAAAGTTATTTTGAACGAACTGAAGAAACGTCTCGGCCCAGCAAAAGGCAACTGGATTGAAGAACTCTTAGAAGTATTATGGGCATATCGCTGTACTCCTCAGACGACTACACAAGAAACGCCGTACAGCCTAACGTATGGCACCGAAGCTATGATCCCCGTCGAGATTGGCGAACCCTCTCTCCGCCGGCAAACCCTTGATCTTGATCTAAACAAGGAAAGCCTCTCGGTCGGTCTCGATCTCATCAACGAACTCCGGGACAAGTGTAGAATTAGAGAAGAAGCATGCAAAATTCGGGCGGCCAGACGATACAACTCCAAAGTTAAACCAAGATTGTTCCACAAAGGCGACTTAGTATGGCGAATGCGGAGCAGCGCACGGAAGGAAGGAGGCAAGTTCTCCAACAATTGGGAAGGACCTTTCCGCATAGCTGATACGGCAGCCGGTGGAGCCTATTATTTAGAATATTTATCTGGGAAGGAAATACCGAGAACGTGGAATGCCACACATCTCAAATTTTATTACAGTTGAACTCTTTCCTCGCTCAGTCGGTTTTTCCCTAAGGAGGGTTTACGACCGGGAAGGTTTTAACGAGGCACTAAATTAAAATCCAAATCTCCTAGTCCTTTACTCAATTCATATCTCGTTCGGTTTCATAGGTATTTAACGAAATCAGAATTATTCACTTATTTATGCCTCGTTCGGCATCAGAATTATTCACTTATTTATGCCTCGTTCGGCATCAGAATTATTCACTTATTTATGCCTCGTTCGGCATCTGAATTATTACCTCAACGTAATCAGAATTATTTATGCCACGTTCGGCATCAGAATTATTTACTCAATCTTATGCCTCGTTCGACATCTGAATTATTACCTTAACGTAATCAGAATTATTATGCCACGTTCGGCATCCGAATTATTTACTCAATCTTATGCCTCGTTCGGCATCTGAATTATTACCTTAACGTAATCAGACTTTTTTATGCCACGTTCGGCATCAGAATTATTCACTTATTTATGCCTCGTTCGGCATCAGAATTATATTATTACCTCAACGTAATCAGAATTATTTATGCCACGTTCGGCATCAGAATTATTTACTCAATCTTATGCCTCATTCGACATCTGAATTATTACCTTAACGTAATCAGAATTATTATGCCACGTTCGGCATCCGAATTATTTACTCAATCTTATGCCTCGTTCGGCATCTGAATTATTACCTTAACGTAATCAGAATTATTATGCCACGTTCGGCATCCGAATTATTTACTCAATCTTATGCCTCGTTCGGCATCTGAATTATTACCTTAACGTAATCAGACTTTTTTATGCCACGTTCGGCATCAGAATTATTCACTTATTTATGCCTCGTTCGGCATCAGAATTATTCACTTATTTATGCCTCGTTCGGCATCAGAATTATTCACTTATTTATGCCTCGTTCGGCATCAGAATTATATTATTACCTCAACGTAATCAGAATTATTTATGCCACGTTCGGCATCAGAATTATTTACTCAATCTTATGCCTCGTTCGACATCTGAATTATTACCTTAACGTAATCAGAATTATTATGCCACGTTCGGCATCCGAATTATTTACTCAATCTTATGCCTCGTTCGGCATCTGAATTATTACCTTAACGTAATCAGACTTTTTTATGCCACGTTCGGCATCAGAATTATTCACTTATTTATGCCTCGTTCGGCATCAGAATTATTCACTTATTTATGCCTCGTTCGGCATCACAATTATTCACTTATTTATGCCTCGTTCGGCATCAGAATTATATTATTACCTCAACGTAATCATAATTATTATGCCACGTTCGGCATCAGAATTATTCACTTATTTATGCCTCGATCGGCATCAAAATTATTCACTTATTTATGCCTCGTTCGGCATCAGAATTATCTTATTACTAATGTAATCAGAATTATTTATGCCTCGTCCGGCATTAGAATTATCTTATTACTTTAATGTAATCAGAATTATTTATGCAAGTGTGCATTGCCCACATGTCGGGTCCAGCAATTTTCTATGCCACATTGTTCATTAACTCTTCAAAAGAGGCGTCAGGCTGTGGGCCAGGGGTCTCCCCCTCGGCCTCCTCATTTAAATTATCATCGGGGTTGATCGGCACCAGCTTTCCATCAACTATTATTTTTTCTGTCGTACTGGTCGTCCTCCAGGGGTGCTCCATGCAGGCAGGCCGCTTGTCCGATGCCTAACCGAAAATATTCTTCGCTAATGCGAACGTCCCGTCATTCCGTTAAATTTAATGTCTGACAACTCGAAAGGCACAACAATTATTACGACTCTTCGGCTTTTATTCACCTCGAGCCTGGGGGGCAAGTGTACTGGTAGGCACCGGACGAACGCACGTGGCCGACCGGCCTTATACACTAAATGGAAACGAACGCACGTGGCCGACCGGCCTTATACACTAAATGGAAACGAACGCACGTGGCCGACCGGCCGTATACACAATAAATGTAAGGGCATTTATGTGACAAGCTAAGGTGGTTAAGATACACCTCCGAAGAATAAGGAATATGCGTTTAGAGAAGATATGTTCCCCGGGTATTCCGGAGCACGACTGACAAGACATATCCATAACCACCCTGAGCCCAAGGGATAGAAAGCCCATTAGGCAATCCTATAAATACTGTGCTCAAGCCAGAGAAAGGTACGTTTTCATTCACTTACGAAACTGCGCTTAGAATCTCATACTTACTTGAGCGTCGGAGTGCCTTCGCAGGTACCCTCCCCCGCCCGACCGAAGTTGATAGCACGAAGGGACGACCGACCAAAGGAGACAGCAAGAAAGGACAGTCGACCAGAGGAGAAGAAGGTCAACACGTCAGCAATTGCACCACGTCAACCGACCGTGCCTGGGCCCCATCTCTCCACTCAGGTACAATAATATTGAAGATTGTAATATGATTATATAAAATATATGAATTGTGAATATATTATTATCAATTTAAACATGAATCATGTTGTGAATCTTAATTAGAAGAAGAATAACTACAAAAATTGAAATGAATGAAACGTGAAGAATGCTGTTAAGGTCAATTAGAGGAAGTGGACGGTCTAGTTGCTGATTGAAAATATTGTGCGCGTTCCAATGTGAAGTTTTGGTTTCATTGGAACAATAATTCTAACTAAGACCGTGTTTGGATTTGCTTTTGAAGCAACATGCGTGTGTTTCCTTTGAAGCTTCAAGGATTGTTAATCTGTTTATGCGAAAAACGTGAATTTTTTAGACGACTGATAAACGTGTGTGGCTGCACGTTGTCACGTGGCTTGAAATATGTATCTAAGTGTGTGTTTCATTTCTTATTAGCATCTATTCCTACTTTAACTGTTTGGTGTTTTAAAAGTTTAAGATGATGTTAATTATTTTTTTATTAATTATAATTTCATTTTCTATATAATTTTTAATATATATTATATCGTGATGTCAAAAATAAAATAAAACATGCCATTACTACTTTATTGAGATAAAAAAAATCTCATTTCTTAGTTTTCAATAAAAATCATAAAAGGAAAAAAAGGTAAACAAAATCAACTATAGACACGTTTTCCATCGTGTAAACAAAATAAACGTGATTGATATTAATTTCAGTTCTTATTTTTATATTACTTTTTTTTTAGTAAATATTTGATTTGTTTTTTTTTTAAATTATAAGTTTGAACGGAAAAGTTAGTTATAAAAGGCTGTTTGAATATATCTAAAATATTTTAAAAAGTTTCACAAATTTTCAAATTAACATTTAAAAGAAGTCATCTAACGATTTTATGAAAATGTTCATAAATGGTTTACATATGTTAAGAGAAGCTTAGTGTAAGTAATAAAAGAGTGAAAAAAAATATAATATATTTTAAATTTTATACTACTTCACTCTTAATCTTAGTTACATTCATTTTTTTATTATAAAGTGTAAATTTTTTACTAAATAATTAAATATTTATAATTATTTTACAGTGATATCTTTGACTTACACATGGTCTCAAAGTTTATCCATTAAACTCCCCTTAAATTTATTAATGAGTACATAATCTCCCCTTAAATTTATTAATGAGTACATAATGACTCTCCAACTAAGTTTATTTTTACAAAGTTTCACAATCAAGTGAGTGGATATAAAATACAATCACTCATTGTCTAAAGTCTAACTCACATAAATGTGAAGGTTATACAAATTAAGTACTCTCTTTTACAAGTCATCTAGTAAACGATGTTTCTCAATCACTATAAGCTTTTAAAGAATGAAAGAATAAGAGTTTATGCACTTAAAGAACTTGTCATAAATATTTCGTCGAGATTTCATGTGCATGGTTAGCTCTTATTCATAAGCATCAAAAACACATCCCATGTGACTTAGTATCTATGTTATTCTTAGTGTTAGAGCTTTTAAAGTATATGTTTGGCATTTGTGTGACACTTCACTATTATACTCCTTTTGTTGAGTAAAAGGACATGATTTATTTGAGCAATTATATTGACCATATTGAAATGAACATACAATTTTCAAAAATTAGGATGTGTGTGCGTTAGGATCTTCTTTGAAGTTTACAAGTTTGCTCTTTCAAACCTGTAGAAGATCTTGTAGAGTGTCCAATGTATTAATGGAGTCTCTTCTTTATGTTTTTTCTACTTTTCGATGAATTATCTGATTTTTTGTGAGACATCCAAACTTGGGTGGATTGTGTTAAGATGTTAGACGGTCCAATACCTGATAGACATTCTACCATTCATTAAATGGTTTCGTGATAAGAGAGTTTATGAGTTTTGATGATAGCAAACACTGTAAGGTGTGATAAGATTTCTAACAAAATTATTGTATATGTAGAATTAGACCGAAACACATTAGATGGTTTACTAAGATTAAATTTGTTAGACAATCCTACTATATTAAAACTACTATACAGTTTCTCATAGTTAATCTTATTAGACAGCCTGTGTTTAGAAAAGTAAAATCAAACTATACAGTGTTAACACATTAAACAAACCAATTGTGCATAGACTCGTTAGACGGTCTAACAATAAAAGGACACTGTAGATAGTCTCGTTAGACGGTCTCTAGAGACTCAACCAACTAAGTCTCCAAAGAACAAGACAAGTTAAGACAAAACAATGTTCATGAACTCGTTACACAACCACTTCATTTTCTACATGCCAGACAATCATTTAATTTTCTACGCATTACAGGGAGGGAGTGTCTAAACTCGATCTCAGTGTTCTTTGAAGGCTTTCTAACCTTGCTTGATTATTTTCGAACATCATTTTATAACAATTGATCATACAAATCAACGTTTTCATTTAAAAGAACTGATTGATTAATTTTAGAAAGTTTTTCTATTTTGAACATAAAATAGAGCATTTCGAAAACTCTATATCTTGATTCGTTTAATGATTTTTGAATGAAATATATCCTCTATGATGATTACAAACTATTTTATATATTAATATGCCTTAACGATTAAAATTAAGAGAGTGTTGGAATGTTCTTAAATTTACAGTGTTAAATTGGAAATTTTTCAAAAAACAGAGGTATACTGAGATCATTCTTAAAACATTTTTCGAAAATATATTTTGATGAAATAAATATTTGTTAAAGTATGATCGCTTTCAATGTTTAAAAATAATATAGACTTAAAAAGTTTTTGAAAAATATATTACGAGTGAAATTTTGGGAATATAAGATTTTTATTATTCTGAAATTTAAAAGATTATGATTTAGGGATGCCCTTGTGTTTAATTGTTGTTTTTTTATTGATTTTGATATTCAAAATGTTTCCACAAATTGTTTACGGCACTTGAGATGCGCAAAAGAATTAAAAGTCAAAGTTTTCTTTTAGAGCGTCTAACGGGAAAATGAAGAAGTTACAATACGTGATTCACGCAATCAGTGAGGAAAACAATATCAAGCCTTAATGATTGAAGATTTATAGATATAAAATGATTTCATAGATAAACAAAAGATTAAGACACATTGAAATCTTTCGAGTAGAAGTTTCCTTCTAAAATATCTAATACAAAAAGGATAAAAGTATAATACAAGTCTTTGGAAAGCTCAAGTACAAATGTTTCAAAGCTTCAACGTTGAATTTTCTAAAGATAAAGAAACATTTTAAAGTTCAAATATGTGATTATGATACACTGATCTCATCAAAGTCGAAGTTACCATATAGAGCATCTAGTGACACGAAGACGAAGCAACAATGCATATTTGAATAAATATTCAAGTTAAATATATTTAAAGCATCAACGTTCAACATTCTACAAAGGAAGAAACATTTCAAATTACATCACATGTTCAAGATGTGCAAGAAATTATTTAGAGAAAAAGTTTCAAAATGGAGCATCTAACTGTTATCATCTTAGTGTTATATAAAGACCTGTAGAATGAATAACATTGTACACAAAAGAGAACAACGTAGAAAAATGAATTCAAAGTGAAATACAAGTTTGCGTAAGTGAGAAAGAATTCTTTTGAATTGTATAGATTATATTTGCTACATTAGAGTGTCTATTGAGTTGGGTTGTGAGCTAAACCTTTGTAAATTCTTCACACAATGAAGTATATCCAGTGAGTTTTTGTTGTTCTCTTTTTTTAGAATGTTTTTCTCATACCTTGAGATGTGTTAATCTCAGAAGAATATTATGACTAGTTTACTTGGATAGTTTATACTCGTTCCTGGAAAGGTGTTATAATACTTGTTCTAGAGAGGTGTTGAAACTCGTATATTGAAAAGCTTTTACGCAATTTGCGTAAGAGGACTAAACGTACCCTAAGTGGTAGACTGAATCAGTATATACGCCTCTTCTCTATTTCCTTTTCCTGTTAGACATTTTTTTAATTTTCTTAATATACTCATGAATTGAGTGCAAGCTCCATTCAACCCCCACCCTTTTAGAGCCACTTGCTCCTACAGACTAATCATAACTCATAAGACTTCTTATGCTTTTCTTTTCATGTACTTTAGTCTTTGGTCACTTGGTAGTTCTTTTCAAGACATTTAGGGACATACTATGTGTGCTTAAGGTTAATTTACACTTTAAAAAACTCATGAGATATATCAAAACTTTGTATTATTTATGTTAGTGCAAAATTACAACAACCTTATGATTTTAAATAAGTGTTTAAACCAACAAAGCATGAATCATGATGCAATTGCATCTAATAGACACTGAAAGAAAAGATAAGATCATACAAGTGCTTTATTAAACAAACGATAAAGCACTTAGCAAACTTTCCACTTCATCTAATAGTTGTTAATGAATATCAGGATAAGTGTAGACATATTTTAAGCTAGTCAAATATTCTTGTAGCTTAAGTTTGTATTGAATGGAATGTCTTCACCATTTGATTCCAAGAAGATTCGTGATAAAGACAAGTCAACATCAAAATCTCCTAACGTTTGAGCTAACGTTACATTGTTCACCAACTATCTTGACTCAAGCACATTTCAAATCTGGCTTAGCTATTTGTCCAGTACGATGTGCATTTTTACAATAATTTGGTGCAAAATGATCTGTTACCGAGAAAGATAAGTATTGTCAGATATATGGGATGTTGTGTGAAGAAGAGAAGAGAAACTAATGTTGCATAAAGTATATTTTATGCTTCTCAATGTTCAAGCTCAACAAATGATAGAAGAATAAGAAGACATTCATATGTGTACAAAGCTACTCAACGACCAGAAAAGGTAATGCAGCGACTAATTTCTCCAAGCTTATATAAACACATGCTTTGACGAGAAGAAGTAGAAGAAAACCATTCTTGAAAATTCCAAAACTTTATCGATTTTTCTTTATGCCCTTCAAGCTTTGTAAGAACACATTTTTTTAACCTTTCAACAAATTAGGAGAGAATTCTTATCCTTATAATCCATGAAAGATAAAATCCCTCCCTAGTAAGCAAAGGCAATAATTTGTTGATCACAAATACAATTTATTTGTCTTGAGCCAAAATGACTTGTTGAAAGAATACTTAGGTTGAGACAAAAGTGACTTGTTGAAAGAGTACTTGAACTAGGTCAACCAAGAGTGGTTGCAATATAAAAGAATACTGTTTTCAGTCAAGAGTGGCTCCAATCAAAATAATATTTGTTTGTACTTCGCAACAATAGTTTTCTTAGTGGAACATGACTAGTAAGAACTGGATATAGTCAACGTTATCAGGCAAACCAATGTAAGTATACTCTTAATCCTTTTTATTCCTCTCTCAGTACATTTCATGTAATATTCTTGCAACTAATTAAAGAAGGTGAAGTTTTTTTAACTAAGTTTGTGAAAATCTTCTCAATCTGTCTAATTAGTATTAAAATCTTATCGTCTAACAACTGCCTGCAAAAAGTTGCAAAAAAAATTAAAACACAATTCAACCCTCCCTTCTTGTACTTTTCCTACTTTTTATAATTTATTATCATCAAAACTTAGGGTGACTTGTTGGAATATATGTAGACAAATGTTTTCTTCACCTAGTAAGAAATTTTTTTGTATCATTTAGACTACTCTATTTATTTGCCAAACCCTTAGTCAGGAGTGATTGTTTTCCAAATAATACTCATATTTAGTTAGGAGTGGTTGAGTTCTAATGAATACTCAGGATTTTATCCAATAGTGGTTGAGTTTCAAAGAATACTCAATTTTTATCCAAAAGTGGTTGTATTTCAAACAATATTCAAGTTTTTGTTTTAGGTGACATCAATTGTTTCATGGCATAGTGGGCTAAGTCACAATCAAATTGTGGCACTCATGTTGTTTTCCAAATAATTAAGTAGAAAAAGTTGCACCCTAACTATCAGTAATCGTTTTTGGCTTAGTGGTAAGCGTTCGATCCAAAAATTGGTATTAGAGTCAAGGTCGCGAGTTTGATTACCATATGGGCAATTGTTTAGGAGGAGAATGTTGCAAGTTGCACAATTCTTCTATGGCATATGTCAAGTGGGTTGAGTCACAGTCGAAGAGTTAAATTTTAGTGGGATAATTATTGAGGGAGAGATTGTTGCATGTGGCATAAATTGTCTCGTATAGGTTATGATGAACATATATTTATTCACATTTAATCTATTTAATCATAAATTATTGGACTATAATAATAAATAAATTCATTGTTTTAATTTAAATTCATATAATTGGGTTTATTTTGGCATTTATTATTATTTTTGTTAATTTTGTATTTTTAACCTAAGTTGCCTCTTTTGGATCAAAACAGGAAACAAGATATAATATAAATAATTAGAGAATTAAATCTGCAAATATCTGAGAAAAGGAAATGAATGCAAATTTCTGTCAGGATATTCTCTAAAACTTCTGCAATTAAAATTCCTCTGCAAAATCCTTCAAGAATTGAGAAAATATACTTTGAAGATATTATTTTGAGAAAATTTTCTGCAATATCTCTCACATCAATGTTGGAATGAATTACAATTAATGCATAAATCTGAAGAAAATTGGAAACAATATTTCTGGGAGAAAAGCAAGAATCGAATATGAGACTACATGGGAATGAAGATATATGTTTAATAATTCGAAACAGGAAAGGAAATATCTGATAATTGTAAAAAAATATCATAAGGCAGATTTTAATATGATTTTGTGCAAAGGAAAGAAGATTATAAAAGAGACTTCAAGGGAAGGACAAAGGGGCTGGTGGGATCACATTTTAGAGGAGCAAACACATTCTAGACCTAGTTTTCTTTTCTTCTTTTATAATACTTTTGTTTTGCCTCCGCATGGAAGGCTAAACCTTTTTGGTTGATTCCCTTGTAATTTCCCATTGAGTTCTGAAGTTTTGGTTAATAAAATTTTCATTTTTTTTAATTCTCTATAGCAATTATTTTAATAGTCTAATCTCTTGGAAAAATGGTTTTTGTGAGAGGTTATATTTGAACGCATGATTGAGAGTCTTCCTTATCTTAAACTTTGGTTTCTTAGTTAGTTCTCATTGTTCTAATTAATTTCTTGGGCGCTTGATTCAAGAGAGAGGAGATAAGCATTCTCATGGAGTATACGCATGGAACAAAGTGGGTATTGATTAAACTAGTAGACGCATGTTTTACTGGTGAGTTTCAGTTGAATTAGATTGGCGCATGTTCAATCTGGTTTAGCTTTGTTTGAGGATTAAGAAAGGAATAATCTTTAGAGTACCAGTGAGGAATCAATGGTGGAATAACTTGGGAGTCAACTTGCATGCTTTACTGTTTTAAATCATCATTTATATTTTCCTGCTTAACAATCACAATTCCTTTTTATTATTATTGTTATTGCTAATCCTTATTGTTTGCAGATAAGTTTTGAATTTAGTTCACTAGACTCACTATTGGATTCTTTGGGAGATGACTGGGGGTCATCTGACCACTTTTATACTATCATCTTTCTAGCATTGGACAAGTCTACACTGGAATCATATTAATTTGATCGCAAAACGACCGCTATCAGGTTAGGTGGGTCAAGTCGCAATCAAATTGTGGTGCTTAGGTTGCTAAGTAGAAAAAGTTGTGCCCTGACTATTAACTATAACTTTTATCCTAGTGGTAAGCTCTCGATCCAATAGGTTTTAGCCAAAAGTGACTAATTTTCAAAATGTATGCATGTTTAGCTAATAGTGTTGAGTTCCAAAGAATATTTGAGTTTTTATTCAAAAGTGGTTGAGTTGTTTTTTAGCCAAGAGTGGTTGCATTCCAAATAATATTCAAGTTTTTAGTCAAGAATTGCATGTTGGTTTCTCAACTCAACTGTCAATTGACTAATATATTTTCATGTTTACTTTAACAAGTGATTAAATCATAGTTTTGTGTCTATTCACTCTCTCCATATGCAAATTTAAAAGTCTCATCTAAAAACCCTTTGATAAAAATGTTTAGACAATATTATCATAATAAGTATCCTTCTTAGGTTAGTGTAGATGATAATAATATGTAATGTAAAGAAAATAAGAAGAAAAGAACACGTACATAATAATTTATACTAGTTTGTTGGTCGCATAGACTACATCCTGTTCTTGGCCAACTAGCCAAGTTCAACTAGACAGGCTAATGCTACGAAGTACATAATAGTATTTTTTAGGCTCGTAACCACTCCTAACTAACCTCTTGAGTATTCTTTACGCATGTTACTCCTGGTATAACTGAGTGTTTTTTAGGATTGTAGTTATTCCTAACAAACCCTTTGAGTAATCTTTCCTCAAGCCACTTCTGGATAACATGGAGTATTCTTTGGGCTCATAGTTATTGTTAGTTAACCCCTTAAGTATTTTTTTTCTCAAACCACCCTTGGTTGACACTAATTATTCTTTTGACTTGGAGCCACTCTTGACTAATCCCTTGAGTATTCTTTCCACAAGCTACTCCTGGTTGACATTGAATATTATTTACTAAATCATTCTTAACTTAATGAGTATTCTTTGTCTTTAAGCCACACATGGCTAACATACAAGGATTGAATACTTGGGATGGTCGTCACTACAATAAAAATCAATAAATAAAAATTAATTTTAGAGAAAAAAACAATTAGTCACTATATTACTTAAATTATAAATTATTTTAAAAACTAAAAAAATATTAATATTTAAAATAATTTATATTATTAATAAATAGTTTGAATTGGTATTTAATTAATTATCAAAAAATTTAACTACTAATTTATGACTAAAATTTTAGTAACTAATTAGATATCAATTTAAAATAAAAATTATTTTACATATAATAATTTTTTCAATTTTTAAAAAAATATTTAATTTAATTAATATAGTGATTAATTATTTTTTATTTTTAAAATTAATTCTTATTTAATATTATTACTCACGAATTAATATTATTACTATTCATATTATTTTTTATATTATTATTATTATTATTATTATTAATGTTATTAAGCTAGCACCAACGTGAAGCTCGTCTGCACCGCTTGCAGCAAAAAGGTGCTTTGGTCCAGGAAACCCAAGCAACAACCGCTTCAGTACTCCACGCCCCTTGGAAGGAACGCGCCACGTGAAAAACCAGTGACCTCAGCACTTGCTTGCAGTTCAGCACCTACCAAATCCACGCAGATTCTATCCAGCGAAACAAGCGCAAGCCACGCCTCCCTTCATGGAAAAGGCCACGTAACTTCAAGGCGCTGCTTCACCACACCTTATTTTTGCTTTATTCATATTATAATAATATTTTATTATTATCAACAATATTATTAATGATATTATTATTAATATTAAAATATTATTTTTTAATATTATTAACAATATTAATATTAATAGTTTTATTAATATTCATAAAAAAATAATAAAATTAGTAATATTATTATTAGTAGTATTATTAGATTATTAATATTGATATTATTAATGTAACGACTTTAAAAAAAATAACAGAGTTCCTGTCACATTTTCATTTATTTTAGAATTTGATTGGACCACGTTGTAGTTGAGTAGTTAAGGAACATTTCTACTCGATTAGATTTTCAAACATAGTAAGTTTATTTTTATTCTAAATATCCTTTGTTCTTTGTTTTTCCTTAAGATTTAGTCATCAATCTTGGTGAGATTAGTTAAGAAGAGTAATCATCTCAACTTATTATACTATATACTGAATTTCTGTTTTGTTTGGATAACTTGCATTAAGCCCTTAAATCTTGAAGTTTATCCAGACTGAGAGGATAAAATTCTATAAGCTGCTTGGAAAGCAAGCAATTAAGGTAAGAGAAACTAACTTTAATTTTTAATAGCACCCCTAGGCTAGAAGATCTGAATGTGGAGGGGACATGGTCTCAATATTCAATTTCTCTTGTAGAGATGTTGTGTGTTTATATATTGCGTTGTTTATTTATATATTATTTAAACTTGTAAAAATATTAAATTTTGTTGGTTTAGTATTTAAGTGTTGTTTTTTCTATGTTAAATAGACTTTTGAATATTGTGGATCACGTTTTGAATGATAATGTATGATGAAAATGATATGAAATTGAATTCATACATTTGAGATAATGTATCGACTAATGTTTGTTGTGTCTTAAGTATTGATGTGTATGTGGTACTCTAAGCTTCATTGATGATCTAAATCAAACAGACTAAGATATCAGGTGGTGAGAAGCTGTTCATGCACATCATGACATATGAGATGCACGACTTAGGTTGTATTGAACTTACCATAATCTTTTTTCTTGGATTCGCTGGTAATCTTTGGATCAGGTGTTAGTCTCTGGTAGGACTTACTTAATATGGATCTTGCGGAAGACGTTAGTTGTTATTCTCCTTGTTGAATATCCTGAATGTGTAGATCCATGTGATTGTTTTATGTTGGGATTTGAAAAAGATTGAATAATTAAGAAATTGATCCATGTAATTTGGTTTCCTCTTTTGATTTTATTGTGAATATTATAAATTTTTATTTTTACTAGCTTACCCTTGCTTTTCTTGTTATGTTGTGAACTACAATGACGGTATTATGTACACGAATAGATGATCATACATGTGTTGAGGTTCTGAAGGGCTTTAGGATGTTCTTTTGAACCTTATATTGTAAAATATTTAATTTCTATAAGTTCTAATGATGTATTAGGAATGTTTTGAAAAAGTCTAAGCTTGTATAGAAATATGTAGATATGTATAATAATAGTTAGATGTATTTTTAAGGTATTACAATTAATATTAATAATAATAAAATTGTTATTATTAATAAAATTGTTGTTATTAATATTATTATGAATTCTAATAATAATAGGATTACTAATATCAATAAATAATAATAATAGTAATATTATTTTTATTATTATTAGTATTAGTATTATTAAAATTATTAATATTAATATTATTAATATTAATAATAATAAAGTTGTTATTATTAATAATATTGCTATTATTAATATTATTATGGATATTTTTTATTATTATTATAATTATTAATAATATGATTAATATTATTATTATCATTAATACTAATAATAGTACTAATAACCATGATATAATAATATTCATAATATGATAATAAAATTATTTTGGTGTATAATGGTTATATGTTTACTCGTGGCCTCAATTCCTTATTCACGAATAAAAATTCATAGGAAATTTACCTACATTCATAAGTAATTTGTGGGTAATATCTGACTACCTACGAATTTTTGTTATACGTAACTGTAATCTTTGTTGTAGTGTTTAGGTCATCTTGTTTAACTAACAAGTGCATATGTTACATTATTAGCAAGTTGAAGTTAGCAAGTTACGCCTTATATGTTATGTTACATTAGATAAAAAAATCTTAGTCTAATTACTTTACAAATCAAATCATTATCTTAACACCATTAATAAAATAATATTTGCAAAACAAATTTAAAATTTAATTAAATCATAATTCAAGTGAAATTTCTATTTTTCCCATCTTTAAACCAAAATGTTTCAAACATCATTCATTATTTTATAATTTCATTTAAAATACACATGTAACAAAATGCAACAATTATATCAAGAGTTTAGGAGAAGCAAGTGCTTTATAATTAACTAATAATAGTTTAATTCAAAAGATTAAACTAAATTAAACTATATCGTGGTTATACAAAACTAAACTAATCTAGTTAATTTTAACAGTGAATCAAGTTAAATTAAACTATCTACAAGTTTAATTAATTATTTCTGTATTAAAATTGAACATATATAATTATAGATTTTTTTTAACTAAAATAAAGTGAAGCTAATGCTTTAATAAACAAATAGCACTAAAAAAAACATTAAAAAAATAATAATTTTAAAGATAAAAAATAATTAGTCGTTATATTTACTAAATTATATATTATTTTAAAGACTAAAAAATTTATTGGTATCTAAAATAATTTCTATTATTAATAAAATTTATAAATTAGTTTCTAAATAATTTATAATTAGTTACCAAGATTTTAGCTACCAACTACTTTAGATTTTAAAGTTGATATTAAAAACTCTATAGATACCAATTTAGAAACTATTATTAATAATAGAAACTACATTAGATACTAATAATTTTTTAGTCTATAAAATAGTATCTAATTTAGTCATTATAGTAATTAATTATTTTTTGTCTCTAAAATTAATTTTTATTCAATGATTTTCTTATAGTATATAGTTTATTTTATGAACACTATTAATTACTAAACTACAAATAAATATGAAATTAGTACTTCGATAACCATGTAAAATTTTATTAGCAAAATAGATTATAAATATGGAATTAGTACTTCGATAACCATGTTAATTTTTATTAGCAAAATAGATTAAAAAAAAAATTTAAAAAAAGTAAAAGTGAAGAATTTTCATTTACATTAGTAGCCTAAAGACATCTCATGAGTTATCACACCACAGAACCCAAGTTTGGACGTCATAAAGAAGTATCGACGAGTTATCGAGAATCAACAAAAGCATGAAGAATTAAATTATAAAGATCTTAAAAAAGAAAACTAATTATATATACTGGATTCTCAAGAATATTGTTAATAAGTTAGAAAGATAAGACTCACTAACCTAAAAAAAGATGACAAATACGTAACCTACTTTCTTAGTAATGTATGTTCATTTCAGTGCAGTCAACATAGATTCTCAAATAAATCATGCCCTTTTACTCAGCAAAAGGAATACAATAGCAAATATTGTGAAATTAAGTGAAATACACAAGAAGAAATGTTGAATTATACATTAAAAAACCTTGATACTTTTTTTTGCAATATTGTGTTTAATAACATATGATAAGACACAAATTTAAATCAACACATGAATTGTCATAAATTTTTCAAAAACTTTGTTTGAAAAGCTCTCCTTCCTTAGTTAGTTCATGTTTTATAACATCTAATATAAATGAAATTAAAGATAAGAAAGATTTACGATTGGAGTTTTTAAAATAGTTCATTTGTAAAAGTAGACTACACCTAGTTCTTGACCAATATGATCAAGTTTCACTAAATAGACTAACATTACAAAGATACAAACGAGTATTTTTTGAAATAAATCCACTTATAGCTAAACAGACCTAAGTATTATTTGAACATGTAATTATTCCTGACTAAAACCTTGAATATTATTTGGAATGCAACCACTTGATAAGTATCGTATTTCAATAATATTTCATATTAAAATACAGGCACTTATGAATATTAATTGATAAAATAACCATAATATAACCCCTAATTTATGAATTTAAATATTTTTACATATTTTGTGATTACAATTTGAATAAGAACAATTTATTCCCAAATTTGTGTTAATTTCCGGTTCTAGGGAAAAATGGAAATGAAAGGGCAAAAGAAGAATAGACAAAGCTAAAAAGGGAAAGCTGGAACGCACTAGCACTCACCCAAGCTCGCCCAAGCCAGAAACTCCTAGAGGATCTCGCCCAAGTGAGCCCAATCTCGCTTAGACGAGATCAATCCAGTGACGTTGGGCCTATTTTTGTCTAACTCGCCCAGGCGAGCCCAATAACGTCCAGACGAGAAGTCACTTAGTCTAAGCCCAACTAGGTTAAATACGAAGGTTTAGAGTTTTTTATGCAACTTGATTCTTTCTTTTCCTTAGATCTGCAAAATTTTTAGTAGAATTTCATTATCCAAATCAAGGTTGAAAATAAAAGAAGGGGTGAGTCATATTTATAAGGAAGGAAAAGTTGCATAACAAGTTTCACAAACCCTAACCCTAACTTGTGAAACAAGTTTCTCACAAGTCTCATAAGTGTCACCTAACCCTAGCTTACATGGCCAGCTAGGGTTTTTAACCTAACTTGACACCCTAACATCTTTCATATTCTATCCATAACCTAAATACAAGGCCCAAAATATGCTACTTGGCCCAGAATGCAATACCCAAAACTAAAACTAGTCTACTTTTTACAAATATATACAAGACTAAGAGATAGAATATCTCCTTATTGATTTATAATCTTCTTTGCTCTTAGCCTGGATTATGGTGGCTAGATATGTTGGTATGGTCCTCCATCACTTTCTCTCCTAGTATAGATCATCTTGCTCTTTGTGGAGGGTAGCATTTTTTGACGTGTACAATGGATAAGCTCGCTCTCCAAGGTAGATGGGCAAACACTTTCAGTGTTTTCCATAATGTTCTTTTGGATCATATTACTTTAATAGTGTCTCTACTTTGATATTGAGGATCCTTCTATGTAACAGTGAGATTTTCTCTATCATCTAATCATCATTTTGGTAAGGTGCAACCTCTTCACTTTTGACATGGAGGAGTGCTCTTTATTTGATCAATAATTTGGCACAATATCTAATGAAGGAAGATGATGTGAATTAATTTTAAGATTGCACATTTTATGGTGGCACTTTGTTTATGAGTTTTTGTTTTCAGCAAAATATGGTGAGAAACTCAAAGAAGTTTCCCACTGAACACAAACTTAACCAAGTAGTTAAGTGTGAAGTTTCACTTCTAAAGGGCAAAGAGAAAAACACAATATAAGGTAATGATGATGATGAGGTGCGAAAATTAAAATAACATAAGATGGAAGGAAGCAAGATGATCACCAAATAAAAAATGAAGAACAAATAAGCAAAGGGAAATGGAATTATGGAAGGCGTAATGGAAGAAAGAAAAAGAGAAAGATAAGAGAAAGGTTAAGGAATGAAAGATGGATCACGCCACTTGGAAGGATGGGAGCTTTTGGGATGAATGGTGAAGAGCCGCCACTTGAGTGCACTACACTCACAAGATACGACCCAAGAACCTTTAGGAGACTTAGCTTACTAAATACTCTAACAAAGTTGCTTTTCTATTCAAAATTCAATGTGTGAAATACATGAGACAAGACACTCTATTTATAGGAGAGAGTGTCTTGGAGAACAAGATATAGGGGTAGGGGTGTCATTTGTGAGAAACCTTCTAGAGGGTAGGTTAAAGAAACCCTAAACCTAGAAGCACTTGTCATGAAAAGTGAGCTTGACACAAGCCCAATTTATGCTTAGTAAACCCCAATTTATGTTAAGTTAACCCTACTCTAGCTTATTCTTCTATTTGGACCCCCAAATTGAACCCAATTTATTTACATAAACTTGTCTTTTAAAAAGACCAAAAGAAAGAACATTTGATGCTCTAGCTTATGTCCAATTCTTCTTCTGTTGAGGTCCTTCTAAAGTTTGGTGGGGCCTTGTCTTGGATCCTGAGATGAGTGACTTAATTGTGTCCTTGATTAGATTCTATCATGCCCCCTGAGTTGGAAAGCTTCGACCTCAAATTTAGAAATCCTGTAAATAACATAGTTAGTTTGTTCGCAGAGAACATAGAAACATTTTTAGAAATGGTTTGTGAATCAAACTTATGTACATGAAGCTTTGGGAGTTTGCATGGATGACTTTTAGATACAGGCCATGTTTAATGTTTAGGAAGAATTTGATTGGTTTGTGAAAATCCTCTTAGAAGGTGAGAACCTCTAGGAGGTTTTTTAATGTCATCTCTAAACTTCTTTATCAAAGATGTCAAGTATTTAAAACGAATTGGTAATGAAAAAGATAAGGAAGAAGAACACCTTGGAGGTGCAGTTTGTACTTCTGTACGGGTCAACATGATTGTTTTTACGGCATGAGGTGAGGTATTGATACTCGTTTTATCATTTCTTTCTTTATCTTTTTCATTTTCTCTTTATGTTTTCATTTTTATTTGATCCTCATTAACCTCTTTTGGAGAGAAAGGTTTTAACATAATCTTGTACCATTGGAAGTTGAAAGAAATTTTATTAGTATGGCCATCATGTAAAATCTTTCTATCATATTGCCAAGGCCTTCCCAAAAGCATATGTGTGGCTTCCATTGGCACAACATCACATAAAACTTCATATTTATATTTTCCAATGACAAATGTTATGAGGACTTGTTTATTAACAATTATTTCACCCTCTTCACTAAGGCATTGTATGAGAAATGGTGGGTAATCCAAGTTTCTTCACCACTCTTGTACTTGCCACATTTGTGCAACTATCTACATATACTATTAATGAATATAATTTGTCATTAATAAGGCATCTTATATGAAAATTATTCTCCCTTTGACTTTCATCAAAAGGTTTTTTATGTTGTCCAAGCATGCGCCTTACTACTAACAAATCACCTTCACAAGGCATCTCATATTCTTCCTCACTTTGGCCTTTTGTAGAGGTAGGGGACCTATATCTTGAAGACTAGAACTATGCTCACTCACTACAACCCCCCCGCCCCCGACCATCATTATTCTTTTGGTTGGACAATTGGCAGCATGTGCCCAAAACCTAAACATTTTGTACTTGAGGTTTTGGTGTGTGACTTAGGGGTAGAGGTGGAAGGTTTTTGTTTAGAAACTCTATGATGAGAAGGGGTTTCTTTTGAGAAATTGGAAAGATAAGTTTTTGTAGAAATTTTGTTTTTATCCTTCCATGAAGATTTGTAGATTGTAGAAGTCATCATTATGAGTATTTTTAGAGTTGTTTCCTTCAAAATTTGTGATTCCACCTTGATGGCTAGGTAAACCAATTTCTCTAAAGAAGAGTACTCATATAACTCTACAATATCTTGAATTTCTCTCCTCAAACCACTTACAAACCTAGCTATCTTTGACTCTTCACTATCATGCATATTAATCTTAGTCAAAGTAGTTTCCAATTCTTTAAAGTCTTCATCTACCGTCCTAGGTCCCCGATGAAGTCGTTGGAGCTTCAATAAGAGTTCCTTCCTATAATGAGGAGAAACAAACCGAGCATGCATGCATTCTTTCAAATCATACCAAGAGATCACGACTGACCTCTTGTTCAAACCAATAATCATTACAATTTGATGCCACCACTGCATGGCATAATCTAAAAACTCTAGGGAAGCTAACTTAACATTTTGGTCCTCTTCGACCTCATACACATTAAAAGTTTGTTCTACCTTAGCTTCTCATCCTAAATACAAGTTAGGGTCACTTTCCCCACTAAAACTAGGTAACTTAATAAAAGGAAAATAAGTCTTTGGTGGTTGGTGTTGGTGGCGCCTAGTTTCCACATTGTGCACTATCCATTCTTCTTCTTCTTCTTCTTCTTCACTCCGATAGTGCATATGACACCTTGTAGTGCATCTAGGTTCCTGCCTCCTTTCTCTAGCTAGCCTCTCTTGATTATCTTCTAGCCTTTGCATTCTTTCCACTAGTTGCCTCATTTCCTCTTCTTTGTGGGCCAAGCTCCTTTTGGCATCCACAAGCTCCCCCAAAAGATGTGTCTTTTGAGGAGATTGTGGCTTTGAAGACTCTCCCGAAGACAAATGAGCCATGATTTTGCACAAAAGAAAGCAAACAATTAGTGGAAATAACAATTTAATGCACTCACTCATGTGTTTCACTCGACTATTTGGTAAAGGATGGAAAAATTTAAATTCACTCAAGGAAGATTTGAACTCCAAAAGCTCTACCCTTGGTAGCAACACTTCAAGTGAAAGAGGTCAAAGCTCTTATCATTCACTCACCAAAGAAATCCCAACAAAACATAAAGAAAATTTTGAAAACAAGCAAGAAAAGCTAAAAGAAAGAAAGCTAAACTAACATGGAATTAAGATGATGACAAAACTTAAAACAAGACAAACAAGAAAAGCACTTATGAAGACTCAAAGAAACTTACTTAAACATTTAACTATGAAGTTTTGATTTTCTTAAAAATTGTAAAAGCAAGAAGGATAAAATTCCACAAATATGAAAACAATTTGCCACATAAAAAGAATCATCTTTAGAAATTGAACTTTGAAATGTGAATGCACTCAAATTGCTTCTTTTGTCTTTTTTTTCTATGGATTCAATACTTCCACATTGTTGTCATGCATAGTTTTACTTCACTTTTCAATTTTCACAAATAGTTTGGGATTCAATTCATACTATCACTTGAATTCTTTGTTTGGAACTAAATCAACTTCTACTCAAACAAATTCTAATTGATTTTAAGTTCTTCACAATTAAAAAAATCAAAATAAGCATAATGGATTTAAAGACTCCTGGAACACTAAGAACATAAAACATAAGCAAAAGATGACACAAAATTCTAAAGCAGAATTTAAATTGCTTAATGAATAAAAGAATAAATTGTAAATGATAAGGAATTTAACTACTGAATTGAAAGGTGTCAAATTGTAAAGTGGAATTTAAATTGTTGGAAGATAAAGACATAATTGAAATGTGCTGGAATTTTAAAGCAGAAAATCAACTCAAAAAAAGATAAACACAATTTAAAACTATTCTCTGAATACCACATGATGTGAGTTGATTTTAAAATTGCACATTTTATGATGGCACTTTGTTTATGAGTTTTTGTTTTAAGCAGAATATAATGAAAAACCAAAGAAGATTTCCACTGGACACGAACTTAATCAAGTGGTTAAGTAAGTGTGAATGTTCACTTCTAGATGACTAAGAGAAAAACCCAATATAAGGTGGTGATGATGATGATGAGATGCAAAATTTAAAATAACATAAGATGGAAGGAAGCAAGATGATGGTCGAATAAAAAATGAAGAACAAATAAGCAAAGGGAAATGGGATTATGGAAGGCGTAATGGAAGAAAGAAAAAGGGAAAGAAGAGAGAAAGCTTATGGAATGGAAGATGGATCACACCACTTGGAAGGATGAGAGCTTCCAAGATGAGTGGTGAAAATTCGCCACTTGAAATGCACTACACTCACAAGATAAGAACCAATAACCTTTAGGAGACTCAACTCACTAAACACTCTGACAAAGTTTCTTTTCTATTCAAAATTCAATGTGTGAAATACATGAGGCAAAACACTCTATTTATAGGTGAGAGTATTTTGGAGAAGAAGATTGAGGGGTAGGACTATCATTTGTGAGAAACCTTCTAGAAGGTAGGTTAAAGAAACCTTAAATCTAGAAGCACTTGTCATGAAAGGTGGGCTTGTCATAAGCCCAATTTATGCTTAGTACACCCAATTTATGCTAAGTTAACCCTACTCTAGCTTATTCTTCTATTTGGACCCCTAAATTGAGCCTAATTTATTTACATAAACTTGTCTTTTAAAAAGACTAGAAGAAAGAACATATGATGTTTTGGCCTATGTCCAATTCTTCTTTTGTTGAGGTCCTTCTGAAGTTTGTAGGGCCTTGTCTTGGATGCTAAGATGAATGACTTAATTGTGAAGGGTTTGTTGTGTCCTTGGTTATCTCCTTTTCTAATTGGGTTGTATCAGAAGAGTTGCTCGTAAATCTTGAAGAAGAAGAAATTTCTTCAAAGGTTTCCCTAGCTCTAGGTTTCCATCAATATCTCCTCCCTCTTATTCTTTTTCTTCTTCATCTTGATAAAAATTGTTAAATAGACTCTTGAAGAAGATAGTCGTTAAAAGGTTGTTATAGTCGTTGAGTAGTTTCAACTTCTATGCATATCCTTTTTGTGTCTGATGAACTAAAACATGATAGTTGCATTTAATTTAGATTTGACTTATGCTCCTTTTTCTTTGTAACATCCTTGATAACTAACAATGTTTATCTCCTTTGGTAACATAGTCTTTTGCATCAATTCATGGTTTGGGTCAGAGTTGAAAAACTCTATGTCAGGAGTTTCATGAAAAAGACAGTTTAAGCTCTGTCCTGAGATCTTCGATATTTATTTTATATTTAATCTTGAACGAATCGTTTTGGCAAATGAACATTTCCTACAACCATAGAATAAGAAAATGGATATTTATTGAAGTACAATTTTAGCTATGCTTATACGTATCATTTGAAGTGTAGTGCTTGTTTAATCTATTCGTGTGTATCTTATCATACTTAAGAAAAGATTGCATAGTGTTGTATCTTCTATTAGAAGAAAGATGAAACAATAATGTATTATGTGATCTATATTTTCATAAAATTATTGTCCTACATATGAAGTGTGGCAATATTTTATACTTAATTTTTAAACACTAATTAAAATATTGGGGTGTTAGACTAAGAGAGTATTTTGATTTAATAGTTTTGTTTTCAAAGTGGTATAAATGCTGGCAGCTTATTTTTGTAAAATAATTAAGTTTAGGAAAAATAGTTTGATAGCCTTTAGTTTAGTTCTTTTTAATAGAAAATTATATAATCTAATTCACTATTTAAAATAAATATTTCAGCCTATTTTTCAAAACTAATTTTCAGTTTAACTCAGTTTTGAATCTAATTTTTTTCTCCATAAAATGGACTATGAACAACCCTTGATGTTATTAAATGGGAACAAGCATCAAGATACTTACTTTTGTGAGTACCTTATTAACTAAAATTATTTAAATGCCTTTGTTTTAAATATATAACACCACGTAATAAAAAAATAGTTTTATAAATAGACAAAATATAAATAACCGGTATCAAAATTTATAAATACAATTATACATGCATGTATAAATTTTATTTGATTTAGATGGGATGGATTCAAAATTAAATTCAAAATTTTATTCAACGCAATAAATTGTTTTAGATTTTTAAAAATCCAGCTTGTCCATTTAAAGTTTTTCGGGATATGTGTGTTTTTTTTTTAAATGGGTTGAGTCAATTTATTGACCCCTCTTTTGCAATCTTTTATGTTGATAAAATAGATCAAAACAAAGCAAATATGTTCAATAAAGATGTAAATGGTTGGTTGTGTTAAAGAATAATGTTGAGAAATTATAAGGTCTTAATTAGTTAAGATGATTTGATAGTCTAATTTAAATAGATAAATTTGATTATTTTTTAATAATTGGGTTTAGTTCTATTTATTCAACCTTGATCCAATATCTTATTGGATAGGTGATAAGTTTAGGATGAAAATCAAATTCGATTAAAAGTATTAAATAATAATATAATTATTATTCAATTTCTTTTATTATTTTAATTAAATGTGAAATATTTAACTATTTAAATATTAAAAATATAATCTATTTTTTAAATATTCACAAAAAGTGTTTTGAAATTAAAAAAATTAGAAAAAAAATTCAAAATCTACAACTTAGTTAATCTAAGAATAATAATGATTTGAGTTAGATTAAAGTGAATCTAATAAAAAGAATGAAGAAATATGACACAATCCAACTTACAATTTTGTTTTGTTTTGTTGAATGATGAGTTTATTCAAACTTATTCAACCCGAGCCCTATAAACTCGTAAAGGGCATAAGAATTCTGAAAGGGACTACAATTTCTTTTGTTTGGAAAGAGAACAATGAAACCAATTTAAAGTTAAAAAATACGTTATTTCTTAAAAAATATATATTCTATTATATTCTAATATATGAAAAAAATGTGTAACAAAAATAAAAATATTAGTGAGTATTTGATAATTAAAATAAATATTTTAACTTTAGCTTGACAGAAAGTACTTTTTTGTAAAGAGGATAAGTTCTAAGAATTAGATAGAAAGAAATTTAAAAAATTGTTTATTTATAAAAGTAGACATTTTTAAATAAAAAAATTGTTTATAAAAGGTAAAGTTTGTGGTGTTCATTTTTAAATAAAACCAGATAAATTAAAATTTAAAATATGTACATATAAAAGTGTTTTATAAGTTTAAGATAGTTGAAATGTTTTTCTTTTATAATAGTATATAGATTCTTTGCCTAAAATGGGAAAGGGAATCAAATGACCTCTATAAAACGTTATGAAACAATTGCAAAATTAGGGTTGAATAATTGTTTCAGAGATCAAATACAAACATTTTCAAATTATGGAGATATAAGGATATGAAGGTGAAGTTAGTTGGCACACCCATCAAGAAATCATTATTCTCTTTTTCTTTTTTGGTGTGATGTTGCCATAAAAGTGTCATAGTTGATAGTCCACGAAAAATAAATATGAATGGAAACTTATTATAGTTTATAGAATAAATATAATAAAAGCAAGAAGTTTGAGGAAAAAAATAAATTTAACTAAGTATTGAATGGTTAAAATATTTATATCTATAAAGAGAAATAAAAGTTAGAAGAGATATTAGTGCAAGTATACCCTAAGGTTTATTCAAATAATTGTCCTTTTTAAAAACTTGAATACGAACATGAAAACACACCAAAAACATTTTAAACCAGATATAGAAAAGTCCCTGCCTTATTACTTCGGTCATGGGGAGAGTAAGGCAAAGTGGGGAACGCGATCAACAAGCATGTGTATCCCGCATTAAGTGGAATAGCAACAGGAATTGTAGGGATGGCAAAGCGGGCCAGCCCGTTCTGGACTGGCCTTCTCCGCGCTTGGCCCGCAAATATGTAGGACGGGTTGGTCCGCCCCGTAAAGTTATTGCGGGTTAGAATTTCCAACCCGCCCCACATAAGAGCTGGTTCGCAGATTTGCGGACCAGCCCGCATTCTTTTTTTTTATAATTAAATATTTATTTTTTTACATTTTGTTATTAAAAAATTGTCAAATTAATCTTATATATTTGTTATTATCCAACCTAATTTTTTTTCTTCCTTTTCAAATATAGTCAAACATCAAAACATTAAGCATTAAGATAAATATCAAATATCATTATTCTTCCACTTCCAAAACATTAAAAATACTTAATTCCAAAACATTAAACATAAACATTAATTCAAAAACATTAAACATAAACATTATTAACATTCTTCCATTTCAATAACATTGGATGTCACCTTAGAAGAACTTTCATCCATTTTTTCATAATTATAATCTTCCCCATCATCTGCATATATTAAAACAATGACAATTAATTAATTCATTTTTCATAAAAATAATACAATAAAAATAAGATAACTTTTGGCTCAATTGAAGGCTGGGTCATGGGTAACTTCTAAAATTGCTTCTCCTTTTCTGACTAGTGTCTTGCTCCTTTATCCTGTTTGAAATCGATTTAATTGGCATGACCCAGTTTAGGGTGATAGGTATCTCTATTTCGATGGTTGTTGGTTTTTGTGGGATGTTGGGTTGGTGGATAAGAGTTGTTGGTTCTTTTTGCCCCTTGTTATGGTTGCAGTGAGTTTGTTTTGAGTTTGTACGGGTTTTTTAGTGGTAGATTTTTTTGTACGTTGCCCTGCTGCTACTAAGTGCCAATTTTTTTTTTCTTGCGGGTTAGCGGGCCAGCTCACCCCGCCCCGCTACTGGCCTGTGCGGGTTGCGGGCTAATGCGGGGCGGGTTAGCGGGTTGAAAAGGTCAGCCCGTCCCGCGTTTTTTACCAGCAGGCCGCGGGCCAGCCCGCACGCCCCGCTTTGCCATCCCTAAGGAATTGTGAGGTCATCATAATTACAAATACCCGGTGATATTATGAATTAATGGAGAATTATTGTGTTTCCCTTTATAATCTGATGTGGTACTCTCTTGATCATAATCAAAAAAATTCTTTGGCAATCAAAATTAATGACACAATAATAAAAAATAAAGAAAATGTATCTAAAACACAATCAGGGGCAGATACATCCTTGTGAATAAGAGGATTAATAGTATAAAAAGGACGAGGACCATTCCAGAAGATAGAAGATAATCAATGATTGGACTAGGGATTCAAAGATTCTTAGACAAGATCATTTGGCACCTACTGTGGTGCCCGGTATATCCTTTCCTAACTCCACAAAAGAGTCATTGGAGAGTTTTGCTTGGTTTCACCACAACATTCACAAATCCTGAGAAACACAAGACAAGCAATGCATCAAGAGAAGGATCCCGATAATCCAATAATGCAACAAATCTTACAAACTATCCAACAATTGCAGTAGGATAATGAGGAAGCACATAGGAGAGCGACATAAGCCAAAGAGAAGCAGGAAATGCTATGGGAAGAAGTAGAGATGTCTTGCCACTTGATGGAAGAGGAAATGAGGGCACATAAAGAATTACAAAAATTAACAAATAATTGCAGGACTCAGGAAGCATGGCAAGGCAAGACCACATGGCCTTTCCTTTAACCCATAACCTTTAACCCATAATATTATGTATTAACAGGTACTGTCCAACTTCATGGTGCCCAAGGTTACCCCCTTTATGGGGATTAGGGACCCAAAGCTCCACCTTAAAACCTTTATGGCATAAATGCTCATCTAAGGGAGGACGAACGCGATACAATGTAAAATGTTAATGGGAACATTCACTGAAGTCGCCTACAGTAATTCAGTAATATACCGGTCTATTCCATCAGTTCGTTCCAAGTTTTCTCACATAAATTATTGGAGCAGTTTGCGGCAAACAAGGTAAAACCCCTCAAAATTGCAGATTTGTTCTTTGTGAAGTAGAAGAAGAGAGAACCCCTCAAGAGTTATCTTAATCATTTTTGCGAGATAATGGTCAAAATAAATCAACCCAATGAGGAACTATTCGTGGACGCCTTTATAAAAGGACTCAAGGCTAAACCCTTCAGTGATTCTCTGATACGAAATAAAGTCGAAACTATGTCATAAGTCAGTGTTAGTGTCAGGGTCGCCTCCCTCATCGAAGCAGAAGAAGTGATGAGGCTGAAAAGGATGGGAGAGAAAAACCAACAACCACAAAAGTATAAAGAGAATGCTTATGGAGGACATAATGGAAGCATAAAAGGAACAACCATGACCAAGGAAGGCGGGGCGATCACTGCTGTGTTCCATACGTAGCCTAACGGACAATGAGGGAACGAGGTGGACATGAGTGTTCCCTATTGACGATTTAAAGAAATCATATTCTTTCAGATATCGAGGTTGTAAGCATGTTGCAGTTTCCCCATAAAGCAAACCAATTGGTGTCACTAAAAAAAATCATTAAACAAAAACTAATTTTAGAGACAAAAATAATTAGTTACTATATTTAAATAGATACCATTTTATAAACTAAAAATATTATTGGTATCTAAAGTAGTTTCTATTATTAATAAAAAATTATAAAGTAGTTTCTAAATTAGTATCTAATCATTATCTACCAAGATTTTAGCTATTAACTATTTTATATTATAAATTAGTTTCTATTAGTCTTTTTTAAAGATTAATTTAGAATCTAAAATATTAGTAGCTAAAACCTTGGTAGCTAATTTAAATACCAATTTAGAAACTATTTTTCAATTTTTTTTTAATAATAAAAACCACTTTAGATACCAATAACTTTTTAGTCTCTAAAATACTATCTAATTTAGTCAATATAGTGACTAATTGTTTTTTGTCTCTAAATTTGGTTGTTATTTAATGATTTTCTTGTAGTGTGTGAATTTCACAAAGGGAACAGGCCCGATACTAAGAAATATTATATGTTGACAAATCAACTCACAAATTGGTGGAGGAGGGGCATCTACAACAGTATGTGAGAAAATCAAACGCTAATACAGTGTTAGACCATCCGACCTCATGTGTGAATATGAAACCCCCATACTCAGATATTTCAACACGATCGCAGGGGGTTTGCAGGCGGAGGGGCAACTAGCTCTAGTCGCAAAAGATATTCCAGGAAATTTTTTGTGGTTAACGCTATTGAGGTGTCCTCATCTCCAACGATTCACTTCTCGAATACTGACCTAGAAGGGGTGGAACAACACGAGGATGATTCTATTGTGTTGTCGGTAATCATGATGGGAGAAAGGCCCATAGAGTCCTCATTGCTCAAGGAAGCTCGACGGACGTCATTGATAAGAAGTACATGGATTTTAGAAGTCTAAACTTTCTTGATTATGTCTTGAAGAATCTTGTTCTTCTTAACCTTTTTGTACATATGTGACTTTATCTATGATGCAATGTTGTTCTTAAGTTTTGGAGAGCAAGTTTTGGAGGCAGCGAAGTCTTTGGAAAGAATGGAGGAATGCACCAAATGGATTTGGGAGAGAAGAAGAGGAATGTGCAGTTTTATGTGCAAGGGCCAAGGAATAGGTTAGGACAACTTCCTTGAGTTTCTACTATGCTTGAGAGCATCTTAGAAGGAGAAAATTGGAGAGAATTTTATTGAAAATTCATAAAACAATTTCATTCATCCAAGTCTAAAGATTACAAGAAGGAAGCCTCTTATTTATAGGCTAAGAAAGCTCTTAACCATGCCTCTAGAATGTCTTCACCTTAATTAAGAAGAGCTTAACTATGGTGAAGGTTAAAGGCAACCAAAACCATGTAACTCTCTTAGGTGCTCTAAAACCTTTTCTTAAAGGCTAAGATAAGGTTTTTATAGTGCCTAGGAACTATTTTTAACCTATTCTAAATATTGGCTAAAAACTACAAAGTCCAAAAAAAGGCTATTATATTATTTACAAATTTATGTAAACTAAGGCAAAGTTTGCTTTTGTATATTTTTTAGGTTGGTCTTTTGCTCTTAATTGAGTGTATGGTGGCTTAAAAGTGAAGATGGTCCTCTATCGAGGTCCCTGATTTCAAAAGGATTTGTCCTCAAATTCGCTTCAGCTAGCCACCTTTTTTTTTGTGCTTTTTTATTATCTTCCTCTAGGATAGAAAATTAACCTGTAGAAATAATGAAATAGTAAAACATATGGTATTGTGTAAAAAAAATAAGAATAAGAGTAGAAGAAAGGACCTTGCTTCCAAGGTCATTGTACCACTTGCATGTGAGATAGAAAAAATTGATCCAAGGAGTATGATTACTCTTATGTTTTTCTACCTTATGAAATTGCTTAATCTTTTGGTTTGATTGTTTTATTTCAAGCAATCTTTCACAAGATTTTTCAGATGAATTTATATTCTTGTCATATTCAGCTCCAAAAAGAGATTTTTCAAAATTCAAATGTGTTTGTAGTTGGTTTTCTACTACTTGTGAAAATATTGCAAAACTAGCCACAAACTTATTTCCTCTATAAGTGAAAATAATTTTATTAAAACAATCATGGTAAACAAGGGTACAGTCAAATTGCTCGAGTAATTTTAATAAAACATCACAAGCTTCTAAAGGTACAATGTGACTCAAAACAATTTTAGCATGTGACTCAAAACTATTTTAGCATAGTGTCCTATAAAGAGATTTTCTTTCACTTGTTGATAAATAACTAGAACCCCATCATTTTGAATCCAAGAAAGTTTATAAGATGGAAAAGAGGCCTCTATATTGTGTTTCAACATCTTAATAAACAAAGTGTTAAGTTACAATTATCCATAAGAGCAAACCTTTTAAAAGTTTGACAATTCGTCTGAAAAATATTTTCTCCGGGGATAGTATCGGTTTGATTAACATTCTTCAACAAAATATGTTTAGCAATGAAAGAGTCAATGTAAACAACATGGAAAGAACTAGGACTAGAGTCTTCTCTTTCTATTTTCTCCATTTCTTTCTCTTCTTATCTTTTTCTCTCTAATTTCCCTTTCTCCCTCTTTTCTTCTTCAATGATATTTTTTCCATAAATATCAAAAGATGATTTTATTAGTATTGACCTTCATTAATAGATTTATGATCATATTTCCATGGGCGGCCAAGTAGAATATGTTCAACATCCATTGGAATAATCTCACACAAAATGGTATCTTTATAAGGAGGATGAAGACCTAAAATTTTGTTTAAGGAATTACTATAATACATTGACCTAATTGGACTTTTGTTTATCTTTTATAGGTCCAATAAAGAGGACACCTCTATGATGAAGGAATGTACAAAGTATCTTAGAGAAGACTTCCATACATGAAAGAATACTAGAGATTTGGTCAGAGGACTACAAGAAGAGTGAGACTCAGTTGGTTTCAACGAAACCAAATGAACATCATTTTGGGCCAAATTTTAGTTTAAATAATTGTATTTTGTAGATTAGGAATTTCATGGGCCATGTATTGGGTCAAGTAGTGTAGAATATTTGGGTCATGTATTTAGGCTAAGTAGAGTGAGATTTTCTAAACCTAACAAGGGTTTTAATTGGGTTTCTAATGACCCAAGAGAAACTCTAAGATAGCCATGCAAGGGAAGGGGCGCAAAAAGCTTGCCTTCTAAGTTTCACTCAAACTTGGGCTCCAAGCTAGGGTTAGAAGCTTCCCACTCATTTTTCCTTTCTTTTGGACATCCAAGCCTCCTATAAATAGGAATGCTCCTCTCTTGTATTTTTTAAACTTGAAATTAGTAATGAAATGCTGCCCATTTTTTGCTTCCTAAGTTCTCCAAGTCTAGAATCTTTCCTAGTGAGTTGACAACACCTCTCACTCTCACAAATTCCTTATCCATTGAAACTCTTATTGAGTTTTAAGAATGCTTCCACTCCTCAACTCTATTTCATCATTTGTGCAAAGAAGAAATCATAAAGAAGAGTACTAGAAAAATAGTGTTTTCCATCAAGGAGTGATTGTGTTCCAAACAATACTCAACGGGTTAGTAAGGAGTGTTTGAGATCCAAACAATACTCAGGGTTGTTTAGCCATGAGTGACTAAGTTCCAAAAAATACTTGGATTTTTAGCTAAAAGTGATTGTGTGTCCAAATAATACTTGAATTTTTTAGATAGAAGTGGTTTAATTCTGAATAATACATGGTTTGTAACTTGTAGTACTAGTTTGCTTAGTGAAAATCAATAATTTGATTAAGAACTGGATGTAGTATGCATCATCAAACTAATGGAAACCATCCAACCACAAGATCATTGACTAAGACAGTTTTACGAACCAAGCTTTAGAAAATATTTTTGACAAACCTTTTGTCAAGTAAACCTTTCATTTGATTGTGTATCATTAAACAATACATCGTGAAAATTTTAGAAAGTTTAAAAACACAATTCAACCATTCCTTGTGTTTTTAGCTCGTCTCCACAGTTGGTATTAGAGTTCAACCTCTAAACAGTTGAGCGTCTCACAATGTCTAAAGGAAAATATCCAACAACAATAGTAGGTGTCACAACTGGGATCACGACGAGATGACTTTTTTTAAAAAATAAATAAAGGGAGTCACCATCATAGTTTATCAAGGAAAACTATAGAAAAACCTTAAAAAAAAGAAACAACCTGCGAAACTGGATATAAAGTCTAAGAGTCAATTACATGTAGGAAAAGTGTTAACACCCTACAATGTTCGTCCTATAAGATACCTATAATTAAATATGCAAAAGAGATTGTGATATTTTAGAATGTTTATTTTTCCATAAAAAGAAAAAAAAATGCATGTGAAAATAAAGAAAATATTTTTGAAATTTGTTTTTGGGTAAGACAATGATTGACCTTACTCGTATGTATTTCCATTCATGATGTAAAAATAGGGTTTACATAGCTCTAAAGATCCAAAAGATGTTTGTTCGACAATGTTGATATTTTTAATTTTTGAAATTTTTATATTTTTAGGATTTTATTCTTTTTATAATTCATGTTGATTGGAGTATAAAATAGTATGAACGATTATACAGATACTTTTTTAAACAAAATATATTTTTTATTTTTGTTGAAAAAAATATAAGATGATGTATATGATCATACAAATACTCAAACAATTGTGTTAAATATTATGACACTTGCAATCACACATATAACTAAATTTTATTTGGATGTAGGGCAAACATTATATTTTAATTTTAATTTTCAAAAACAAGTTGGTATTTGTATATGTTAAAAATTAGATACGTTGGGCCGAATGAACTGACCCAAACCTTTTTTAAGAATATTAAAACTGGGGCTGTATAAATAAAAAAGGGAGTAAGCAAGTAGCAAAATGCTAACCAGTAGGCTTTTGTAAATAAAATATGGTGCAGATATAAAAACGAGCTGCAAATAAGAAAAATGTTGGACCAGACGAATGGGCCCAGGCTTTTGTAGAAAAACAAAATGTTGAAACATAAAAAAAGACGTGGTATTATGCAATTGTTGGGCCTTAGCCTGGCCCAATTCCTCTCAAAAACAAAACCTGCTGAGGTGTGTATATAAAAAATGCCTAGTCAATTGGTCCTACGCACAAGCCCAGATTTTTTTATCTAAACAGTAAGTGGTAGAAAGAAAAAAGAGATTTTAAATTTAGAAAGGCCTATAAACAAAGGACCAAAATTTGGAGCAATCCTATGATGTAATAAAAGAAACAAAGGGGATCCCACTGTCACGTAAATGTGGCACATACAGAGAAAATGCCTGTGGACCCCACTGCCTTTCAAATGTAAATTCCTCTCTCTAGTTCACGTGCTTCCTCAATTCCATATTGCACAAAACTCTTCAATTGCATAAAAAAAATACAAGTTTGACACTTTTTTTTCTCACACTTCTATTCCACAACTCCTTTAAATAATAAAATATTATATTTAATTAATAAAAATAAATATAAATACAATTTTAAAGTAAAAAGTAATATTAGTGGTTGGCAAATGAGAGGTAGAAAAATTAAAATGTCAACCTATCAATGTCCTTATGCATATACCTCGTATTAGGAATATATAAGAAGTATATCCATGTAAAAACAATACTATCTAAGCTTGAATATACATAAATATAAAAGTGAGAAAAGCACCTACCAACTTAAAAGATCACAGAGACAAAAACATGATTGCTAACAAATCAATAATCATTTCTAAAATGAAGAGAACACGAATAAAATTGATTTTTTAGATGTGATGATTATTGTTCGTAAGGATTCATTAGCGGTATGTTGTGCAAGTTTTTCAGGATATAACATAATTTTTTTCGAATAATACCCATAATCTTAGAACTAGTAAGAAAACTTGTAAGGGAAATAGAACTAGAAATGTAGAAAAAGAGAGAGGATGTGAAACAATGTGTGTATTTTTCAAAGTGCAGAACCACCTATTTTATATGTGGAGGAAGAACCAAGGTCACAAATGAAAAGGAGAAGTATACTATTTGTACGTTTTTCAATCGTGAGCGTGCAACAAGTTGAGCAACGTGGCCGAAAAGGGAGGAATACACTATCTACGAGTTTTTCAATCATGGTGACATCAAATCTGGAAGCTCCTAAGGTGAGTGGGATACTGTGTCATCCTTGGAATGGCTCGTGAATCGGAGAGGACCCAACTTCAAGTGGTTTCATGTTCAAGATTTCCTCCTACAAGATTTGGATTTGAATTTGAAGTTGAACAGAAAAATTGCAGTCACCGAAAAATGTGGATGTCACCTTCGCAATGTTCTTTTGCAACGTTCTTTTGTGATACTAACAAATTCATTTTTATAACAACACATATTGCAAAAGGTAGAAGAAGAAGGAAAGAAGATAGATTATGGGTTTGATACAAGGTGTAATGCATTAGAGCTTGTGTAACAAACTATATGAACCAGTCATAGATTGATGAGCTTAACACACATTGTATATGGTATAACAAGCTATATGAACCAAGGCACTTAGTATGTGTTAATGGTTTATCAATCACAATACACCCCCATAATTCTTGTTGTTATTGATGTGTTGCATTTACTATATGTGAGTGTTTGGTATTCATGAGTGCTTTGAAGATCTTGCCAAGATCTCATGCAAGCAGCCCCACTTGAAACTCATATAGGTGATTTCATCAAGTGTATATTGCATATCAAAAAGCTTGGACACATGAGAGTTGAGTGCCCATAGTTGAACAAGAAGCATGACCATAAGAAGAAGAGTTCGATGACCACATGGGAGGTGACCTTCTAAATAGCAAGCAGGTGACCTTCTGCTTAAGTCCAAGAGATCAATCTCATATAGATTGTTCTTTCATCTATCTATGGTTACCTAATGGACTTATGCTCAACAAATTATATTTTAGTTCTTCTACATAAACATTTTGAATACAAACTAAGAAGGATATGTCTACGGACCCACTACCTGCAAAGACTACATTTTCTTCCTTCATATCTTAGGAGGCCTAAGAATGTAGACTTGGTGTTTGTCTTATTTCATAAGCAACCTCTGTTTTGTTCCTAACCTTTTCCCATATGGTAGATTTGAAATGGGAATTATGAGTTTCTTAATTACCCAAATCCTTTTGGGTCATTTCTTATTAGTTTTAGGGGTACTTTTTGTGTGTATGCATTTAACATTGGCATGTCCAGACTTTCCACATATTTTACAAGTAACTCTAAACGGTTTTACTAAACAAATTTTCTTTTCTTTTCTCCCCACAAGGTCATATCCAAAATTGGACTTATCATATGCATATGTTAGGTTGCAAAAAGAAGATTTAGAGCTTTAGATGATGGAAAACCATCCTGTCATAAATCTTGGGTTAAGAAGAATGAAGAAGATGGAGCCTTGTTTGGGGGAGAAACCACATTTGACGAGTCTTTTTCCGTCTTCTTAACTTTGTAAAAGTGTATAAAAGTAATGTGTACATGAAATAGGAAGTAGAAAAATGTATAGGAATTATAATTCTTCTTACATAAAAAAATAGATGCATAAGTAAGCCTAATTAGAGATTGACTTGGGATTCAAAGCTCTAATTGGTGGAGTAAACACGCAACCCTTTCCATTAAGGAAGTCAAAACCTTAACTGGAGAGGCATGGATGGAATAAAACATGACCCACTACACACCCACATGGTCAAACAACAAGTGGAGGAGCATTAGGCTTATAAACACTTGAAAATAAAAGAATTGAGCAATGTATGACTTATTTTTCTTGGAGTGACAAAAATACAAGTGCAGTTGAGCTTTGCACAATTAGTCTCATATTCTCCAGTGCAAAGTGTTTTGAGGAAGAGTACCTCTTGATTTTGTCTCTTAGAAACTTCAAGAAAAAGTTCAAAGTTTTGGTTAAGTCTTTCGCCTGTGTGCATTTAGGATATGTCTTCATTTTTGCTTTTAATTATAAAATTGTAATCTTATTTTTCTTGGATTCAAATATTTGTACAAGAGGAGGGGTTATTGTTCTTATATCTTCTTTACAAATATTTGGAAATAAAGATATATTAAAAATGAGGTGAAACTTTATAAACAAACTGGAAACCAAAATAATAATAAGTAAACACATTTTATGTGTTTGTTTTTATGCTTTAGTTCTTATTTAGCTTCTGATCAATTTGGATTTTGTTGTTCTGGACTTAATTGGGCTTATACATGAACCCAAGACTCTTCTTAAATCTTGCTAAACTTTTGCTTTCAGAACCCCATTATTACTAACTACTGCACACCATATTAATAGAAAAACAACTAAACTACCCCCTTTCTTCCACTGCTATCATTGATGTTGCTCCACCATTGCAACTGCACCTCCATTCTCTAATGCATTATTTGAAAGGAAGAAGAAGAAGAGAAAGATAATCTTGTAAAGCTAGTTCCGAAAGTTATCTACAACGTAAATTTTGGTTTAGAAATTTTGTTAAGAAACTTGTTTTGGAACATATTTCATGTATTTCAGAAAACACCAAAAGGTATCATATTTATTCTAGAAAGTTTGTTCTAAAAATATCATTTATTTTATGTTTTTATAAAGTTTGTTTTGAAAATCCTATAAATTCTATTTTAAAAGCCATGTCCCAAAAATTCTGAAAAACTTGTTGGGTAGGATAAAATATTAATTTTATAAATTTATTGGGGTGCAGTTAGAAATTACGAGAGTGCATTTGTTCTTGCTAACACTTGGTTTGAACTCTTTTCAGGCAATTTCTTCCTGCATCCCTGCATTTTTCTTCTTGCACCCTCACAATTTTGTGCAAAGATAAAATCATCTCTACATAAAAACTGTACATTTATTTTTTTTTATTCCAGATTACGAAATCCGATAAATTTTCAGATTGATGCTTCCAGTAAAATTTCAGATTGACACATCCGGTAACCTCCCAGATTGGTGCTTCTGGTAGTCCATGAGTGACGGTGTTAATCCAAAATAAAAAAATGCAGAACAACCATAATTAAAAAAAACATTCTGGATTCGCTAATCCGTAATTCCAAATATGCATTCCGGATTCAGAAATCCATAATTGAAAAAATCATAACGGATCCACCAATTCATAATAGAAATTAGGCTTCTGGATTTAGCAATCTGGAATTCAAAAATTTATGCAAACTTTGCTTCCTTAACATTCCCTCATCAACATGATTCACTTCTAGATTGATGAATCATAGTACACTCCCAGATCCCAATTTCAAATAAAAGGTGAAAGTCAGTTTCGAGATTTAAAAAATTTTGGGGTGTAGGAAGAAAAATGTAGAGGTACATGAAGAAACTGCCCTCTTTTCATTCTTTGGATCCTTTTATTAGGCCTTCTTTTTCTATCAAATTGGGTTTAGAAGAAAAATAAAAAAAGCATAAAGTTTAGAGAATAATGGTGTTTTGATAGAATTTTTTGTTCACGATAAGTCAATGATAATTTCTAATTTAGTAATTTTTATGTTTAGAAGAGGTTATTTTAAAAAGAAAATCTTTATTTTTATAATAATTACTAAAATAGTTAGCTCTCACTATGATTTTCTTTTTATTATATTTTTACTTGGAAGTTGAACCTTATATAATACGATTTTTCTTATCCACTTCTACCTATGTTTTGGGCAGCTGGTGCTTGTTGAGAGCATACACCAAAAAAGAAGTATGCCATTACCTAATTTTTAAATTTCACCACTTTAATAAAAATATTGTGCATTTTTTATAATTTTTTAATAACAAAAACAAAAATAGAAAAAAGAGAGGATAAATGATTAATAAATAGAAAAAGGTAAACAAAAAAATATGAAACTTTAAATATTTTTTTTAATAAAATAATGTTATTCAATTACTGTTTATTTTTATTCTAAAAAAACTACTGCTTATTTTAATTTATTATAAAAGGCTTTAAATTTTTTTCAGCCCAACCCTATGTGGACTGTGTATCACTCGAGCCCAATTCTATCTATTTAACTTTTTGGAAGTTTCTTCTGCACCCCTGCATTTTTCTTCCTTCACCCCCACAATTTTTAAAATCCCAAAACTGACCTTCACCTTTTATTTGAAATTGGAATATGGGATTATGCTACGGATTCATCAATCCGAAAGTATTTCATGTTACTTTCCAAATGAGGGGGTGTTTCGAAAGTAAAGTTTGCATAAATTGTTGATTTTCGGATTGCTGAATCTGGAAATCTAATTTCTATTACGAATTGGTGGACTCAGAATAATTTTTTTCAATTATGAATTTCTGAATCAAGAATGCATATTTTGAATTATGGATTGACGGATCTAGAATAGTTTTTTTAATTATAGATATTCTGCATTTTTTTATTTTAAATTAACATTGTCATTTATGTACTACCGGAAGTACCAATCTAAAAAGTTATCGGATGCACCAATCCAAAATTTTACCGGATTTTGTAATCCAGAATGAGAAAAAATAAATATACAGTTTTTATATAAGGATGGATTTGTTTATTGACAACATTATGTAGGTGCAGGAAAAATGTAGGGTTGCAGAAAGAAACTACCTAATTTTTTTCTAGATATCATCCACTTTTATTTTCTTATTCGGGAGTTGCATTATGCGTAGCGTTGTTTATCAGAAAATGTTTTATATAATTATTCAGACGTCACATGTGTCTGTGTCTAAAATTTGATGTTTTCAACATGTATGTAACTTTGCAGCCTATATACGAGTTAGTGTTAGATAAATTTATCTTCAATTCACTAAGATTAAGATTTTGTTTTTTTTTTATTAGATTTAATCCAATTCATCAATTCAACGTATTATTAATTCGATTAAAATGAATTATATCAATTAAATCACAAATTATATATATTTTATATTTAAATTTATAATTTCAAAATATTACTTTTTACATTTCAAAATAAAGTATACTATTTAATATTTGAAGAATTTATTAATATTTTAAAAATATATGTTTAATTAATTGAATAATAATTAAATTAAATAATATTTATATTACTACGCTTATTAATAATATTGATAATTTTAGTTTAATATGGATCTTAGATTAATCCATAAGAATTTCCTTCAGAAGTTGGATTTGATTTAATATACACAAAAAAATTGAAGTTTAACCTATTTAAGATTGATATTTTAAGTTGAATTTAGGTTATATTTGTTTAGATTGGATTGTTTGGTTGAAGAGCTTAGTCTACTCCAAACTCAATCAGAATAAAAAATATTTTATGGCACTGCCATCACATAACAGTCACTACTACCTCCATTTTGGAGGCTATAATTGCCAATGTAATGATTGATTCTGTTTCTGAAGATATAATTATTGTTTCTGACTAAAAAAGACAATCAAACAAATCATTAATTTAAATTTTTTTAATGCACTAATATAAAAAAGTGTTATTTAAATTGAAATTTTGTATTGATTGAATTTTAAAATAGTTTTAAATTCCACCATAATATTATGAATGATTTGTTGTTAGTAATGAGTTTGGTTGAAATGATGAGTAAAAATAAATAAAGATAGAATTGATAAAAGTGTTTGTTTGGGAGAGGAAAAACAATATAATTTTGAGATATTTTGTTGTTTTTTTCTAAAACATCTTTTTTAATTAAAAATTTAAAATATAAATGAATATTTTTTTAAAACGTTGACATGGTTAAACAATTAAGAAGTAGCACTCGTTTCGTGAGTGATTTGACTGCAGTCACAACAAAAATTAGTGTACTCTGAATGTAACAACATAACACGAATCATTACTCTCTGCAAATTTTCATGAGTAGCTGTAAATAATAACTTTTGACCTTAGTGCACTGCTCAAATTTTAGATATTAATTTATCATAAAATATAATCAGATCTTCATAATATAATATCTTGCTTTATATAAATTAACATTCCATTTGATTTTCACTGAATTAAGATGTTTTAATTAAATAAAATATATTTTATTTAGTATCACAGTTACGACAAATATTTCATCTTCGAAATTCATGAAATACTTAGGTTTAGGGTTATTTATATTTTTCGTGCAGGAAATGAGTGTGCTGATAAGTTGACTAATTTATAATTTATTCATAAAAAATTATTTCATTAATATAATAGATTTTTATCAAGTCTGTTTTTAGAATTCTTTATAAATAGGTATAATGTACCTATGTATCATTTTTGTTAACATATAAGTTTTGGCTTAATCATCTCATATTTTTGTATTTTCTTTATTTTTTTTTAATAATATTTTTTTATATGATGACAAATGATTAATGTTACTTGAGGTGTCACTCTAACTAAGATGTCAAGTTGCAAAGTGATATCTAACATAAAAGTATTTTTATAAAAAAAAACACCGAAGAGTATTAGATTAATGCAAGGTTCAATTTTTGTTAAAAATTGAACAATTTTAACGAGAATTAAACTTCAATTTATAGAATTTATTTAAGCTTTTAAAATATTTTGCAATATCTATATTTTAGTTAATTTTACAATGACATTTAAAATGTTATGGGTAAAACAAATTTTGGAATATGTTACTCAAAATAAATAATCTATATCTTTTCAATTAACTTTTTAAATATCATTCTAAAAAACAAATCAATTTTTAAAATATTAATTTTACTGAAGTTTAGAGAAACAGAAAGTAAAAAGGCTCAACTTCCTATACTTTGCTACAATTGATTTCGAAAATGTTAATTTGTATCTTTGAGAATGATATTATTCAAAATGTGAGTTAAGATTACAAATCAAGTTTAAATTTTTAAACTCTCCATAGCTTTATCCAGTAGAGAATAAATAGATAGAAAAAATTTAAGTAAAGAGGAGAAAAAAAGAGAGAAGAAAATTAAAAATAAAAGTTATATAGTTGACGAGAAATATAAAAAATAGAAGTAAAATAGTAATAATTATTGTCATAAGATTATTAGTTGTAAAACATATTCAATTTTGTTGACAGTAATGCTTGTTTCTTTGCCATTTTTCACCTGAAAATAAGGAAAACAATATTTGTAAATTTCATCATTTTTTTTTTAAATATCTCTTCACATTTTCAATTTTATTAACAACTCTTCCATTCTTTTACAATTTAAACACTCAATTTAAATCTAAATCCTAAATCCTCGACCTTTCACTTTAAACACTCAATTTAATATTTTACATCGTATCTTTGATAATTAATTATGTTTATGTTTTTCTTTCTTTTTTATCTATGGATATAAAGAATGAGTAGGTGTCCTTTCATAGTCAAATTCTCAATAGAAAAAAAAAATTATTTTTTCCAAAAAGAATTGCATATCCACTCTAAAATTGAATTTGAAAATATGAGAAAAGTTGGGAAACACTTTATGGGAGTGTTGAAATCCAAGTCTTGTAGAGGAAAGTATGGTATCTTCTAGGGCAAACCAAAGAGGAACTCAGATTTTGTTTGACATTGACTCTCCAAAACAGTTTTCACAATTACCCTTTACATGCAAAAGTGATAAAACTAAATGCACACAGTGAATGAAAGGGAAAAAAAGGTTGAACACATACCAAATTTGTAACAAAATAACAAACACAATTAGAACATTTACCATTATTGGGCATTCCCTTTATCAAGTGTTCCCTTTGTCCTGATTACCCAAATTCAAATATTATGAGTGAAGGAGTGATAAAAAAAAGATTCATATAGATTATTGGAGAATAAGGAAAAGAGACAAAAGAGAAGTAAAGGGAAAATTCAAAAGCTATGAATATACTCATTAGAAACTCAAACTTCACTTCTTATTTAATATCAACATATACAAGCATCTCTCTCACTCTCTCTCTATATATTACATTATTGATAATACTGTAAACAAAATAATTAATGAAAACTAATTTTAAAGATAAAAAATAATTAATCGTATATTAAGTATATTAATTAGTTTAGATATGATTTTAGAAATTAGAAAAACTATTAGTAGGTAACTTTTATTATTAATAAATAATTTTTAAATTAGTATTTAATTAGTTATCAAAATTTCACCTATCAATTAAATAAAGTCTTTAAAGTTGGTAGTTAAAGTTTTGGTAACTCATTAGATACCAATTTAAAAATTATTTATTAATAATACAAAATGTTCTTACAAAGGGTCAAAAAAACTATTCTTCCTTCAGCAAAATGTGTTGACTTATCAGATCTTTTGAACTTTTCGGGTTGGGCTCTCGGTTCACTTCTATTTCAAGTTGGGCTTATGGCTGACAAGTTTACTAGGATGGACTGGATCAACTGGATTTCTCAGCTTTTCCTCTCGGTCTCCACTCACGGTAGGGTGTGTGTACTGCAAGACGCACCAATGCTAAAATCAGAATCAGTTTAATATATTTATCAGATAAAATCACTCTGCATACCTATTTATCTGACGACCTATTTATAGTGTTCTCTTATTGGACCCATAATCTATTTGGGTTTTTCTTTTTGTACCTACTTTAGATATTAATAATTTTTTTGTCTTTAGAATAATTTAGTTAATATAGTAACTAATTATTTTTTATCTCTAAAATTAGTTTTATTTAATGATTTTGTAACTTAATATAGGATGCAATTTAATTAATTTAACCGCTGAATTAAAATGATATATTATCTTAATTTTTTATGTCAAATTTTGTACAAACAAAATTTTAATTATGGACTAAAAGTAAAATTTAAAAATATTATAGATTAAAATAATATGAAACCCAAAAATAACTTAATATAGCATCAACAGAGTTGTTTTACAAAAGTAGGATAAAATAAAATTAATATTACAAGGGCATATTTGAAAAAATTTACCACGTTGAACAAATTGTTCTTTGGAGCACGATATCTAAAAGAAGGAATCGTGTTTGGGCTAACAATGAAAGTGTTGTTTCAAAATCCCTAAAATCTTATATTGAAATACACTTCATGCATTCACCAAATCATGATTTTAATTTTAATTTTATTTTAGGGAAATCGTACTTCAATGTTCGATTTTTTTATGTTTAATTTTTTTAAATTTTGGTTTTGTTAATTTTTGAAAATAGGTTTTTTTGTAAAAAAATTTAACAAAAATTAATATTAATTTACATTTTTTTCGAATAAACTTATTGGTTTTTTATTTATTTAAAAATATTTATTGTGAAAAAGTAGGAATTTTCTCATGCATTATAATTTTAAATAATTGTTTGTATTTTACATTTTTTAATAGTGTGGTTTACTAATTAAAATCATGATGTTAATTGAATGTTATTTAGAAATATAAATAATTTAAATAAAAAACATCAATGGAACATATAAATAAATAAATTATATTATTTGTATGGATAATTTTTTTCACTGTGATCTTTGTTTTGATAATAAAAACATTATTTTGTTTATTTATAATTGATTTATCCATTTTGTTATGGATGGAGTAATAGTTGGTCGTCCGGATTATTTAAACTGTATGTGAGAGTTATGAATGAAATTTAGTCTCGTATAATGACCAACAATCCTCAGACCAAATAAAACTAAATTTCATAAGCCTTATAATTTTTTTTTGTAAATTGTAAATTGGGTCAACATATATTAGTAGTTGTGAATGACAAGAAGATTAAACGATAATGACATGACACTACAAGAAATTATTGATTTATCGATGAAAAATTACAAATAAATTTGTGTTTGTCAATAAAATTTTAATTATTGACGAATTTTTGTTTGTCAGTAATTACCGATGAAAATGAAAATTTGTTAACGAATTTTATTAAAGGATATGAAAATTTGTCAGAAACTTAGCACAAATCAATAAATATCGGTAAAATTTGTCATAATTGGAGGCTAAACAATATCTCTTCATAATAATAATACTAATAATCTTATTTTGTATTTATACATATTAAAATAAAAATATCAATTTAATAAATTCATATAATAATAATAATAAATGATGATGATAATAATAATAATAATATTAAAATAAACAAGATAATAATAATAATTATTATTATTAATATTAATATTGTTGAAGAAGAGCTTTGTTGACTCCAAATCTCCATGGATTGCTTGAAAACTGATTGTAGCTTAGTTGGGTGTGTTCTGGGGTAGTTTGAATTTGTTAATTCACTCTTAGTTTGAATCCAAAAACTGGTTTAATTCAAATTATTTTAGAAGAGTGTTTTATGAAGAAGCAAAAAAACAACCAATTGTTTTATTGTTTCAATCGGTTGTTTCATACTTAAGGTTTTTGAAACTAGTTTTGGCATATTTGAATTTGGTTGACTTTGCTGTCAAACCAATTCAACTAGTTGTTTCGACAAAACAACCGACTATTGTTTTAACTGCCTTAACAAAATTCTGTTAAGTTTGTTAAATCTGTTTTAAATGTTTTCAAACTAATTTGACTTTATTAATAAATGTTTTTAACTGCTAATTGGAGTATAAATGTTTTGTTATACGCTCCTAGCAAGAGTTACAAGATCAGTTTTTGAAATCAAGTTTTCTCCAAGATTGCTTAAGGCTTTGGAATTTTCTCTAAGAGTGAAGTAGGACTTGCTGTGTCCTTTGATTTGATTTGTACCAGGTGTGATCAATCCTATTTCCTCCTTCAATTGTATTTTTGTAAGGACTGGTGTTCACAGAGTCAAAGGATGTTTTGATCTGTGGTGTGATTGTGTGTGCCAAAGGAAGTGTGTGTTCTTGAGGGGATCAAAATCACTTCTTTGGTGGTTGTGTGTTTGTAATATGGTTTTTGATTAATTAGTGGATATCTAGAGGTTTCTGGAAACTGGATGTAGCTCTTGGTATAAGAGTGAACCAGTATAAAATTGCTTGTCTGATTCTTTCTCTCCCTTAACTCTTGTATAACTGTTTTTAGTTATTTTTATACATTGCTGATAAAAACAACCGGTTGAATCGCAGAAATTTCTGGAATTCAACTAAAACTGTTTTCTATCTTGCACTCTTTGATTCCTTTAGCTGTGATTCTTCTTTGATTATCTTCATACCTTCAAAACTTTCGAAAAGCGTTCAAAAACAATTCACCCCTCTTGTTTAATGCCTACAATTCTAAAAGATAATAATAATATTAGTAAAATAATATTATTAATAAGAAGAAGAATAACAATATCATATCATAGTAAGATTAATAATAATTGTAACATGATTATTAAATTATCTTGTTTAGTGGTTACATGTTTTCTCTTGTACTCAATGGACCTAAAATTAATTTATATTGTCATAGCAAAATGTTAATATTAATTTATAGTTATAATAATAATAATAAGAATATTAAAATGTTAACAATAATAACATTTTTGTGTTGAATATTGGTGTTATAATTATTGAAAGATCTAATTTTACACGTAAATTTACAAGCAAATATATTATTGACGATTTTTTACATTAATTTTATTTTGTAATATGAGGATAAGGTAGTTGTAAAACTTGAAACTTTTCACAATTAAACTACCAATTTTTAATTTAATATTGTATAATATTGGTTGTTGACCAAGTTGGAGTGTTGTTATTTTTTAAATGTCAAACTCAATTTTCTTAATTATAACTTTGGACATGACACATGATTAATCTTTATTCATTTTCCCTGAATAAGGTGATAATATCATGGCACTACAAGAAATTTCAAAATTACCCACAAATTATTACATACAAATATAGGTATGTAGGTAAATTCAACATTACATACAAATATTGCCCATGGATCTTTATCCGTTGGTATAACATATAGATATTACCCCCATATAAAGATATGTGGATAAATTTAGCATTAAATGCGGATTATGATCTACAAATGCATATTTGTAAGTAAATTACTCACAAATTTGTATCCGTAAGTGTTCCCGCCAGTTGACCAAAGCGTCTTTGTGCGTCTCTGTTGACCTCGCATCCAAGAACCCTCGCTCCTCCGATGGAAATACCTGAAAGAAAGAGACAAAGGGCACCCTCGCGGCCGTTTGCACTCCGACGGTTAAGTCAGTTTCTTGGGCAATGAACACCAAAATTTTACTCTGAGATCACTGTGTGTGTTCCCTGCCTTACTCACGTGCCATGCATGTAGATCACCACTGGGTCGTGACCCTTCTTAGTCGTCTCTTTCCCAGTGGCTCTTTAACGGTGGTCCCTCATGATCTGGGCCTCTCCCTACTGGTAACTGGGGTGTGACTTGAAAACCACCTTGTTTATCCATCTTTATTGTTGAGGTGCCGAGGCCCAAGGACTCCACGCCCTGCCTTGGTGCCGCCCCCTCCTCGACCCCCTTACCCGTGAGCCTAAATAGACTCCTTCCTGTCTTGCTGTATTTTCCAGGGGACCCCACCTTCGGGGTCTCACTATGTTGACTTTGGTCAACGCCTGAGGTCGAGGACCAGTCGGTACAATAAGTAATTCAACATTAATACAAATTATTACCAAGAGATTAATTGTATTATTATTATTATTAATATTGATAATAATAATAATAATAATAATCTTATTGTTAATATTATTATATTATTATTCATATTATTATTAATATTACTATTAAAATTATTATTAATACTATTATTATTATTATTAATAATAATATTACTCCCATATATGCATCCATATGTAATTTGCCTACGAACTTATATCTATAGATAATTTTAATACTATTAATAACAAAATATTTTCTATGGATATAAATTAACTAATTTAACTACGAATGTCTAGATAATTTATCTATAGATCTATACACATGAGTATTACCTACGAATTTATATATGTACATAATATTAATATTAATAAATTTATTATTAAAAAATATAATATTAATGATAATAATAATAATAGTTATTATTATTATAGTTATTATATTATTAGGAATATCTTTTTATTATTTTATTACTATTAACAATATTGTTTGTATTGGACCAGACTTTAGACATCGGCATCGGACATCGACACCTGTGGTCTAGTCGCGATAGTGGGCCACATAAGTGGATCCCTAGAGATGCTTGTGTTGATACCCGTATATATGAAAGGCCTAGTCAGCGAGTAAGTTCCTGCATGGGGGCGTGTATAGTACATTCGGGTCTATCACAAGTAAATATTCCTTGAAGACGCCAAGGCCCAAGAGCGCTAGGGCTTTCAGGGAAAGCTGCATGCATGAGACGTAAAGAAAGATTTTGCACTCCAAAGAGGAAGATTTTGTGCGGTTGTTGGGCTAAGATTGCGCAACAATGTAACAAAATGTCCTCCTAGTAAACCTAATTTCACTAGAGATAAGCCTCTAGTGAGAGAGGGGTTGTGACAATGAGTTAATCTAAAAACAGTCTATAAAAGGGAGTTGAGATCCCTGGTGCCGTTTCTAAGACTGAAACTACTATTTTATTTACTCATTGTTTCTTAGCCCAATACTGACTTGATCGTCGGAGTGCAATCAACAGGTATGGCCCCCTCTGTTTCAACGGAGCCGCTTTCCAAACAACAAGAAGAAGCACAGAATCCACCAGAAATAGAAGGAGTCGTCGCTTGCCTTTGAAGTCAATCGGCAACTAGGTCAACCAGTAAGAGCATTTGATGCCCACCGTGGGACCCAATAAAACTAGGTCCCATCCACAGTCGTGTTCATAGTCATCCAACAATATGCGAAATACAAGACAAGGTGCATCTGCACTTGAGGGAGGAGACAACGTCACCATGCAACAACTCATGGAGACCATTCACGCCCTACAACAAACCGTGGTGCCGTCCAAGGCTGATAAGGACAGGATTCTAAATGAAGTTCAAGTTGAGCAGACAACCAGTCAAAACCGATTCCAGGTCGATTTGGATGCGTCACGAGCAAACAATGAAAAACTGCGCAGAGACTTGCAACGTATTGCACAACCGACGAGCAAATTTTGTCCATTCCAGTTAGGGCTCGCCCCATGTCCTTCTCCCATGCAATCATGAATGCAGTAATACCCACCAACTTTATGACTCCAAAAATCACCTTTACAGGTATCGAAGACCTGGAGGCCCATATCACGGCCTTCCACACCTAAATGATGATCTCGGGAGTAACTGACGCTATGCACTGCAAGCTATTTATGGGAACATTCTCGGGCAGAGCGTTGGACTGGTTTATTAGTCTCCCCAATGGACACATCACTTCATTTTATCAGTTCTCAACATTGTTCAGAGAGCAGTTCATTGTCAACCAGGCTCCCCCCATCTTTTTCAATCTCTTTGATGTGAAACAATACCAGGGAGAGCCCTTGAAAGATTTCCTGAACCGGTTCGGGGCACTAGCGGTAAAGCTGCACACCAAAGACGAAGCCATGATGGTGCATGCCTTCAGGCGAGGAATGCTATCAGGACCTTTTCGTGATTCTCTGATAAGGTTTTGTCCAAAGACGTTTAGCGAGATCTGTCGCTGAGCCGTGGCCCACATCGGTGTAGAGGAGGAGGTGACAGGACCGAAAAGACCACGGGGAACTGATCGTCCTCAACCCATGAGGGTGCATGAGGCCACGACAGAGAAGAAACCTCCGGCTAAGCAGGCGCTATACGAGCCGAGAAAGCATCCGACCAAGGCACGACGAGGGAAGGCGCGCCCACCAGGCACAACTTCAAAATAAACCTCAAGGAGTTGATTGGCATCCCCAACGTGGCTGACAGGCTGAAGTCACCTCCGAAGACCAACAGAAGATTAGGGCCAAGCAAGGACACTTAGTGTGAATTCCACCAAGCCTTCAACCATAACCTGCGCAACTGCTTAGCACTCGGACACCAGTTAGATAAATTGGTGAAGGATGGTTTTCTAAAGGAGTACCTAGAAGAAAAGTGAGGGGCCCCGACTTCAGTAGCCCTCGCAAGAGATTAGGAGCATCAGGTACCAGTTCATGGGGAGGTCAATACAATCTCTGGGGGTTTTTTAGGAGGAGGATTTACCGCCTCCCAGCGAAAGAAGTATGCTAGATAAGTAAAGGAAGTAGAAACAGCAAGGGAGCCTGACCAGTCCTCTGAGCCCGACCTCTTCTTCACGAAGGCCGATCTACAAGACGTGGTCCCACATGATAACGACCCAATGGTGATCTCAGTGGTGACGGTAGGGAGAAGAGTGCACCGAGTCCTTGTCGACCAGGGGAGCTCGACAGATGTGATGTTCTGATCGACTTTCAATAAGTTGCAACTGTTGCCTGACCAGTTGAGACCTTACGATGACTGCCTATACGGTTTTGCTGGGGACCAGGTGGAGGTGAGAGGACATATTTTGCTGAGGACGACCTCCACAGACGGCATCGCATCCTGCACCGTTAATATAAGGTATCTCGTTGTCAACTCTCCTTCAGCTTACAACATCCTTTTAGGTAGACCTGCCCTAAACAGGATAGGAGCAGTGGCCTCGACGAGGCATATGAAGATGAAGCTGCCCTCCCTTGAAGGAACAGTGATCACCATTAAATCCGACCAGAAGGTGGCGAAGAAGTGCTATGAGAATAGCCTAAAGACAAAGAGAGGGGTGTGCACCGTCACCAGCCAGTCTCAAGGGGGAGAAGGGGTTGCCCGTGCCGAGATGGCCGGGAAAGGTGACCCGAGCCTACAAAGGAGGTATTGGGGAGGGAGATCGGGGGTAAGAAGTTCAAGCTCGGCAGACCTTAGGCCAGGAAGCGCAGGACCAGATCACCGAGGTAATAGCACAACATCTGGATGCCTTCGCATGGTCCGCCTCGGACATGCCTGACATTGATCCCGATTTCTTGTGCCACCGTCTCACCATGGATCCGCTGGTCCGACCTGTACGTCAGAGGCGGAGGAAGTTTAACGACGAAAGGCGACTGATCATCAGGCAAGAGACCTAGAAGTTGTTGGATGCTGGTCACATAAGGGAGATCCAATATCCTGAGTGGCTAGCAAACGTAGTTTTGGTCAAGAAGGCCAATGGGAAGTGGAGGATGTGTGTTGACTTTACAGACCTAAACAAAGCTTACCCCAAGGACTCATATCCGTTGCCTAACATCGACGCCTTAGTGGACAACGCATCAGGCTACATGCTTCTCAGTTTTCTGGATGTCTTCTCCGGATACATCCAGATCCGCATGCATCCCAGAGATGAATGCAAGACGACATTTATGACAGAGCTCTCCAGCTATTTCTATAAGGTGATGCCCTATAGGCTCAAGAACGTTGGCGCAACCTATCAAAGGTTGATGGATAGGGTACTCGCCCCTATGATAGGGCGAAATGTTCAGGCGTATGTGGACGACATGGTCGTCACCTCCCACATGAAACACCAACATGTTGCCGACCTGAAGGAGCTATTTGCCACAATAGCCAAGTACAATTTGAAGTTGAACCCCGAAAAGTGTGTGTTTAGGGTAGAGGAAGGGAAGTTTTTAGGGTTCTTACTCACCGAGCGGGGAATAGAGGCGAACCCGGAGAAGTGGGCAGCGATTATAGCTATGAGGAGCCCGATCTCGGTGAAAGAGGTGCAACAATTGTTAGGACGAATGGCCGCCCTGTCCCAGTTTGTTTCGGGCGGAGGGGATAGGGGGAATCCCTATTTTCAGTGCTTGAAGAGGAACAACAGGTTCGTGTGGACAAGCGAGTGTGAAGAATCGTTCCTCAAGTTGAAAGAATATCTGGCCAGTCCTCTAGTGCTGTGCAAACTGCTGCCAGGTACTCTGCTCCGCCTATACTTTGCATTACGGAGAGGGCAATCAATTTGGTCATCGTCCAGGAGCAGGACCACATGCAGAGACCCATATACTTCGTTAAAAAAGTCTTGCAAGGGCATGAGGTAAGCTATCAGGCCATCAAAAAGGCGGCTCTAGCAGTAGTGTTTTCGGCACGAAGGCTCCGCCACTACTTCCAGAGTTTCACTGTGGTTGTGATGACGGACCTTCCTATTCGCAAGGTTTTACAAAAGCTTGACGTGACAGGACGAATGGTGTGCTGGACGATTGAGTTGTTCGAGTTCGATGTATAGTATGAACCAAGAGGACCTATCAAGGGCCAAGTTTATGCTGACTTCGTGGAAGAACTCTCCTTGGCGGTCGAGCATCAAGAAGAAACAAATTTTCGGTGGGTCCTTTCCTTGGACGGGTCCTCCAACCAATAGGGCAGTGGGGCTGACGTCATTTTAGAAGGGCCAAATGGGTTACTAATCGAGCAGGCCCTACAGTTCGCCTTCAAGACTAGTAACAACCAAGCTGAATATTAGGCCTTGGTCGCAGGAATGTTGCTAGCCAAGGAGATCGGTGCTGGAAGTCTGTTAGTGAAGAGTGATTCACTGTTGATAACGGGGCAGGCTACAGGTGAGTACTAGGCCAAGGACCCTCAGATGGCCGCATACTTGGAGTATGTCAGGCTCTTCAAAGAAGCTTTTGTGGTGTTCGAGTTGGTGCACGTTCCCAGAAAATAGAATGCCCGAGCTGACTTGCTAGCAAAGTTCGCCAGCTCAGGCAAGGGGGGTAGGCAGAGGACAGTCATACAGGAAACCTTGAAGAAACCCCAAACCACCAGAGCTCTAGCAGGTAGGCGCCTCAGAGGGCAAAAAAAGAGGTCACCGGTCGTTGACTCAGGAAATGTTGAGTGCACTCAGGATAAACGCATACGATTTATTAAGGGGAGAGTCATTGCACGTCTTCCTAGTCGACGAGGGTGAAACCTGGATGACACCCTATAGATGCTACTTGGCCGATGGTTTGCTCCCGCTGGAGCCAGCGCAAGCCAGGGTCATCAAGAAAAACACAAGTAGGTATACCCTGATTGATGGAAAGTTGTTTAGACATGGTTACGCTCACCCTATCCTGTCCTGTGTGAGTGGTGAACAGGGCACGCATATCACGACGGAGCTCCGTGAAGGTATATGTGGGAGTCACATCGACGAGCGAGCTCTCTTGTCAAAATCCATTCGGGCGGGGTACTACTGGCCGACCATGAAGGAGGATTGCATGAAGTACGCACAACGATGCAACCAGTGCCAACGACACGCCGACTGACATGATGCACCCCCAGAGGAATTACAGTCGATCCATTGTCCATGGCCTTTTCACACCTAGGGGATTGACATCCTGGGACCGTTTCCTCTAGCAGTTTGACAGATGAAGTACCTCGTGGTCGCCATCGAGTACTTCACCAAGTGGGTTGAGGCCGAGCTCGTTGCACAAATCACAACTCACAAGGTTCAACACTTCGTGTGGAAGAACATAGTTTGCTGTTTTAGAATCCTAAAACGTTTGGTCTCTAACAATGGCACCCAGTTTGCAAGTCAGCAGTTAGGCAAACTATGCACGGAGCTCGGTATTAAGCAGGTGTTTGCATCAGTCGAGCACCCCCAAATAAATGGGCAGGTCGAATCCGCTAAACGAGTCTTGCTTAAGGGCCTAAAAAGAAGGCTGAAAAAAGCCAAAGGAACTTGCAGATGAGGTCCCCAGAATTGTATGGGCTTACCACACCACTCCCCAGTCCACCACCAAGGAGACACCTCTTAGCCTGGTGTATGGTTCGGACGCCATGATTCCTATTGAGATCCAGGAAAGTTCACCTCATTTCTAGAACTTCGTGGCCGAGGAGTCTAACGAGGAGAGAAGGGTAAACTTAGACTAGCTGGATGATGTCAGGGAGGAAACGCGCATCAAGGCTGAAGCTTTGAGAGAAGGGTGAAGTATAAGCACAAGTCCAAGTTGAAACCTCGACAGTTCTAGGTTGTCGACTTGGTAATGCAGAAAGCTCACCCTTACTAGCTGGAGAACAAGTTGTGTCCCAAGTGGACTGGTCCATTCTGTGTGATAGAGGTGCTTGGGAACAGAGCGTACAAACTCGAGACCTTGGAAGGTGGAACGATTCCCCGAACATGGAATGGGGCCAATCTTAAATTTTATTTCAGTTAGTTATATCATTGTACGCAATTAAGGGGACACTCTTTTTCCCTTATCAGGGTTTTTTAATGAGGTCACCCAATAAAAAAGTTAGTTGAAAAATGTGTTTGCAACGTATTGAACAGTAAGACATCTCCCTTGCCTTTATACGCCAAGGTCGAGAACAGTAAGTGAACCTCTCCCATGCCTTTATACGCCAAGGTCGAGAATAGTAAGGTTCCAAGTAAACGTCTCCCTTGCCTTTATATGCCAAGGTCGAGAACAATATGTAAAACATCTCCTTTTGGGTGAAAATGCCATGGTCGAGAAAGGCGAAGGAAGCTAAGTGCAAAAGCGAGTTCACAAAGGATCGTGCTACTTAGGTAAGGATGATCATTGGTGCGCTGTTAGTTGGCATAATCGTTTCAAAACATACGAGTTAGCCGAAGACAGACACAATGTTAAGTTTGAAACGAAGAAGATGCTCATACATAGAGGGGTCAGATTGGAAACAAAAGACTCTCATACATAAAGGTATATACAAAAATGTTCATTAAGTTACAAAAGGAAGACAATGGCGGGGAGAGTCACCACCGCTACTCAGCATCCACCAATTGCCCATCCGCAATGGTCTTGTTCAAGCCCGTTTGAGAGAGGTTTCACCCTAGGATGCACGCAAGTAACCTGGGCCATGGCGTCCTCAAAGCCTGCTGCATAGGAATCGGCGGCATCGCTGGTAAGCTCGTCTTTGGTCTGTTGGAAGAGTTCATTATTGCGGGCCAACTCCTCCTTCAGTTTTGCCAACTCCTGCTTCTGTTGAGCCATCTCCTCGTCTCTATTGGCTAGCTCCTTCTTTAGCCTGTCCACCTCAATGTAGAGGTCGCCGTTCCAGGCATACAACCTCAAGGTTTCTTGAGATTTCTTAAACAAGAGGCCCTTGGTCTCTCGATCAGCCTTGCAGAGCTCCTCCACCTCCAGGGTAAGTCTGGTTACTCAGTGTTTGAGCTCAGTGGCTTGGAGGACTTCTTGGCCAGCCAATTCCTTTGTTCTCCGCATCTTGGAAGGAAGAAGGTTGGTCCCAACTAGGGTTTCCCCCAGTTGCCTTGACACGTGCTCTAGCAGAGGGTTCTCCTCCAAGTTCTCCAGCCACTCTTTGGAGTGCAACACTTTTTGGAGGAAGGAGGACAGGTCGGTAGAGGAGTCCCACTGGTCTCCTTCCGAAGTACTTTCCCCTCTGCCTTCATGCATTGCGATATCACGAGGAGAGGAGGCGTTGGGAGGGCATTCCCTGTAAGAAGGGGCTCGGCCGTCTGAATCTGATGGCACAGGAATAGAAGTGTCAGCTTTGTGCTTCCTCTTAAAGACAAGACCCGAGCAGGTCTCGTCATCCTCAGAGGGTGCAACTTCAACAACTTCAACCATCCCTTTGAGTTTCTTGTCTTTGGCAGAAGGGTATGGAGCAATATTCTTCTGCATGGCCACAACAGCCAGGTGCTTCCTCTTCTCAGCGTTTAACATCATGCCTGCATAAGAACATAGAGTATATAAGAATTTAAGTAAGCAACACACAAGCGAAGTAACATTAACAAATGTGAGAGGAAGGGGGTACCAATATAAGACTTAAGGGTTGTAGGGCTGTACTCGTTCTTAATCAGCTCGGCAAAGCTAAATACTACTTGGAGGTTGGAGAGGAAGTCACACACCTCTCATTCCCGTGGGGGTAAGTCTTTAAGGCATCTGGGTTTCTTGAAATCAGGTTTCCGATTCTAGTACAGTGGAAACCCATCCAAAAGGGATGGGTCATTTTTGTTGTAGCGGATCTTGAAGAATTTACCCTTTAAGCCCTTGTACGATTGTTGGAAGAGGGTCAGCAGTACTCTCCCAGCAACCCCATTAAAACTCACCCATAACTTTTTACCTGGGGTTTTGGCTTCGAAAAAGTAAAGGAATACGTCCACTGACGGCAGATGGCCGAAGTGGTGGCATAAGATGGAAAATGCCCTAACGAACGCCCAGCTCTTTGGGTGTAGTTGGGAAGGGGCAACGTTGATCTTAATAAGGAGAGCTCGTTCGAAGCTGGCAAAAGGTAGGTGAAGGAAGAGTTTCTTGAAGATGGTGAAATAAATAAAGCAGAATGGTCCCTCCGAGTCCGATGACTCATCACATCAAACATGTTCATTTACTCTACAAGGCACGACCTTCACGAATTTGTCGTGCTCTCTGTCGTAGATACGAGACTTATGGCAACTCTCACTCTTTCTATATAACACTATACTCTCGTGGGTGGTAAACTTAGAGGTTTCCTCTAGGAGGTTATTGGGAGCCCAGGGGAATAGGGTTTTGTAGTCACGGGTGGGCTAGTTTGGGGTTGGTTGATCCATCTTATAGAAGAAAGCTAAAATAGAGAAGAAAAACAAAGGCAATACTCAGAAGAAGAAATGTGTGTGTTTTGAAAAAACGAAGCAGATAAGCAGAAAAGCAGAGAACGATGATGGTAGGTGCGAGAAATATAAACACATTTATAAGCATATTAAGAGCATGAAAATGATAAGGCAAAGGTGATTACAGGATAAAAAACGTACCTTGAAGTGATTATGCTTCGAGTGGACGAGGTATTTGGAAGAAGAAAACAGAGCGTTTAGAGCAGAAATATTCGAAGAGATATACGAAAAGGGAATGAAATAATGAAGGGAGCATAAAGTTGAAAGGTTAACATATAAGGGGAAGCACAAGCAGCAATGTTTCCCAACTGCTGATCTGGCCACATGTACGCTGGTGAGGGAGTATGGTGAAACGTCACCTCAATGTACTGTGCACGTCTCATCACCCACTGGACACGTAGGTCGCCACAAGCGAGAAGTTAGCCTATTCACTGGAATAAGTTCCAGCTAGAGCCTAGGGGGCTTGTGTATTGGACCAGACTTCGGACATCAGCATCAGACATCGGCATCGGACAACGGCACCCGTGGAGTATTCCAGCTAGAGCCTAAGGGGCTTGTGTATTGGACCAGACTTCGGACATCGGCATCGGACATCAACACTAGTGGAGCAGGTCGGCTCGGTGGTCTGGTCGCGATAGTGGGCCATGTAAGTGGACATCGACACCTATGTTGAAACCTGTATATATGAAAGGCCTAGTCAGAGAGTAAGTTTCTGCATGGGGGTGTGTATAGTACATTCGGATCTAGCACAAGTAAATATTTCCTGAAGACGCCAAGGCCCAAGAGCGCTAGGGTTTTTAAGGAAAGCTGCATGCATGATACGTAAAGGAATTAGGGCACCTACAGAACAGATGGGCTCTGCAACACTGATGCATAAGTTGGTACCCTGGCGGCCATACTGTTAAGATTGTGCACTCCAGAGAGGAAGATTTTTGGGCGGTTGTTGGGCTAAGATTGCGCAACAACGTAACAAAATGTCCTCCTAGTAAACATAATTTCACTACAGATAAGCCGTTGGTGAGAGAGGGGTTGTGATAGTGAGTTAACCTAAAAGCAGTCTATAAAGAGGAGTTGAGATCCCTGATAAAGGTACGTCATTTCTAAGACTGAAACTACTATCTTATTTACTCATTGTTTCTTAGCCCAGTACTGACTTGATCGTCGAAGTACAATCAACAGGTAGGGCCCCATCTATTTCAACAAAGCTATTTTCCAAACAACAAGAAGAAACACAAAATCCAGCAGAAATAGAAGGAGTCGCCGCTTGCCTTTAAAGTCAACCGGCGACTAGTGTTACAATATATGGCCTTAAACAAGAGGGGTGTGAATTGTTTATAAGTGATTTTCGCAAACTTTGAAGTATAATGAAATTCAATGCCGAATTACAAAGAAAAGAATCAAGGAAACAAATACCCAAAACTGTTTTAAGATGTTATCAGAAAAACAATCGGTTGTTTTGTCGAAACAATCGGTTATTTTTATCAGCAGTTAATAAAAACAACTTAAAACAGATATATGTGAGATCAAGGAAAGAGAGAATCACACAAACAGATTTATACTGGTTCACTCTTACACCAAGAGCTACATCCAGTCCCCAGAAACCACTGGGTAATCCACTATGCAATCAAAACCAGATTACAAACATCACACACCAAAATAGTGACCTTGAACCCCTCAAGAAACACACTACCTTTGGCAAACCACACCAAGAATGTTGATCTTGAACACCTCAAGAACACACAACACTCCTTAGCAACACAACTACAGAAATACAGTAATCAAGGAAGAAGGGAATAGAATACACCTGGGTATTACAAAACTTAAAGTTCAGAATTACAACCCAATCCTATTCCACACACTTAAGAATGATCCAAAACTCTTTGAAATCTTGGAAAAACTGTTTGATAAACTATTTCTCTTACATCAAGATTAGGAGCGTAAAACCACCTTTATATAGACCCACCAAGTGGTCAAAAACATTTAATAGAGGAGGCAAGTTAGTTAGGATCATTTAAAACATATTAAAACCACTTAACAGAATTCTGTTAAGGTTTACAGGAAAACAATCGATTGTTTTGTTGAAACAATCGGTTGAATTGACTTGACTACAAAGTCAAGCTTTTCAAAACCTTTTCAAAAACTGCTAAGGTAAAACAACCTGTTGTTTTAAAAAATAACCTTTTGAAATTTCAACAGCATTTTAGAAAACTCATATTTTCAAAAGGTTAAAGATTCAAATGAACTTGGATCATCTTAAGAAGTGAGTTAACAAGTTCCAAACAACTAGACAACACACACACACCCAACAACAAGGTCTTCAAGCTTTCCTCTTGGATTGGAGACATCAAAGCATCTTGTTCAACAATTTCCCCCTATTTGATGAAGACAAATCCCTTGTTTGTTTGTGTTGTTGTTTTTGAACTTGAAAGGTCCTACAAAACAGAATTTGTGTAAATACAAAGCAAGTATACCGGCAGGATACCAAGGCACACAAAACCAGTTTTCTGCATAAGCCTTTAAGCAGAAAAACTAGCCAAATAACCATAAAAACCAGTACCAAAATTAGACTTGTGTGCAACAAAACTATGGTGAATAAGAGCATGGCAACAACAGAATTTAAACCATGATAAAAATAGATAACACCAGAGTGTAGCAGTAACAATACAACACACAAATCCACACCATTCTCCCCCTATTTGTCTTCTCAAATAGAATGAAAGAAGGGATAAAATCATGATTAAGAAAAACTAGAATACCAGTATGTGTAGCAGCACCATTGCAGCAACAAACCTGTGATACCATATCAAAATTGCAGCAAAAATCTATGGTGTATCAGAGCTATGACAGCAACAAAATCAAAGTACCATAGACCCCAAAAATTTCAGCAAGGAGACCACAGTTTCTCCCCCTATCTTTTCTTCATCTAACAATTCAAGTTGGTCAAAAGATTGCTCAAGAGGTGGATTTTGTAGAAATATTCTTTCTTCTGTTAAGAGCAAACTTTCCAGACGTTCCAAAGATACATTCACAAATATTCATCAACCCCATGACCACCAATGTGGTTGCCATTCATAAAAAGCTTTGAATTTCAAGGAAAACAAAGAATATATCTCTTTATAATCTAATTCAGAGGCACAAAGAATGCATATTTGACTCATAATGGGTTATGAAAGAAAAGAAACAGTTGTAATCATGCATAAGAAATCATAACAACTTTATTCAAATGTGCCAGAGGTAAAACAATCGGTTGTTTTTCTGAGACAACAAGCAAATGTTATTTTTCAAAGCAAATCAGCTTTCAAAGAGATGGGAAATGCATAATAAAATACATTCATACCTTTGCATTACCTCAAGCATGTTTAGAATCTCATTTGGTCTTATGAAGCCAAAAGCATAGGATGAACATATACAACTTAGTTTACAAAGGATGAACATATACAAGTTACTAAGCCTCTCATACCACACTGCCTTGGAGCTTGCTTAAGCCCATACAAGGCCTTTTTCAGCTTGTATACATGGTTAGGATGTTGATGATCTTCAAAGCCCGGTGGTTGTTCAACATAGACTTCCTCGTTGATGATTCCATTGAGGAAAACACTCTTATCATCCATTTGAAACAATTTGAATCCACTCAAACAAGCAAAGGCCAGCAACAACCTTACAACTTCTAATCTTGCAACTGGAGCAAAGGTTTTACCATAATCTATGTCTTCTTCTTGATTATAACCTTTAGCCACAAGCCTTGCCTTGTTCCTTATAATTACTCCATATTCATCCAGCTTGTTTCTGAAAACCCATTTGCATCCAATGATGTTCTCCACTGAAAGATCCCTTGGAATTCTCCATTCCTTTGGTAGCTCTTCCTGTTGTAGAATTTCAACCGGTTGTTTTGCATAATCAATCAGTTGTTTTTCTGGACAAGATTCCAGCTTCTCCAAGGTGATGTTCTGCTCATCTTCTTCTGCATAAACCTTTGTAGAACCCTGATCACTATGAATGATTTGATCAAAAACCACATGGATAGACTCCTCCATAGTTATAAGCCATCAACAACACCAAATTAGACTCTTTATTCTTGAAGTTTCTTTACATAGGTCATGAATTTTGACTTGTCAAGAATATGAGTAAGGTGTATATGCTCTTGAACCATAAGCAACACTTTGATCATTCTTCCTCATAGCACCTGTACTTGAAAGGTCCTGTAACACAGAATTGATGCATATACAAAGCAAGTATAACAGCAAGATAACAAGACACACACAAACTAGTTTTCTGCATATACAACATTAGCAGAAAAACCAGAAAAATTTAAGTAATCAAGTGCTTTCAAGAAAATAAGTGGATATAATATTTTATTATCAGATTCTGAGGCACACTCAAAGCATATTTGACCAAAAGCAAGATTTGAAAAAGAGAAATGGGTTTAATCATGCATAAGCAAACTTGACAACATTATACAGAGGTGCCAGAGGTAAAACAATCGGTTGTTTCGAAAAAACAATCGGTTGTTTTATTGTGACAGCAAAAAGAACATTTTTCATAACCAAAAACTTACCTTTTAAATTGATGAAAATGCAGTATGCAATTTGTTCATACCTTTGCACAGAGAACCCCAATAGATTCACTAAAAAAGAAGACTTTGAGATGTTCATATGGTCACAAGGCTCACTTACATAAATCGAGAAATGAAAACACACATACTCTCTTTGAAGTTTCTTTTGATCAACACTATGTGTGTGCCAAGAATGTCTCTTGACATTCAAAGAACCCTGCAAGACATATACAATTGAAAAGTGTAGGTACAAAGATTGTCTTTGCTCTTGATATACTTCCCTTTAGCAGTCATTCTTCAAGTCCAAAAATGATTCTTGGCTGCCAAGGATACCTACAAGAAAATATTAAGAAGCAAGATTTGATCCCCTTATGAATTTGGGTCCAATGATGTTAGTAGGAGTCTTTGGAACCTTAGAAACCATAGGAACCCATTTCAAAATACCTTTAGGAACATAAAATCTTCTTACTCTGCAGAATCTAACAGTGTGGCCTCTTTTCATGCAGTAATGACAAATTTCAACTGGTTGTTTCGATAAAACAACAGGTTGTTTTTCAAAGAAACTTGAAAAGGGTTTTGAAACAGATCTATTATTGTTGTTTGGATTAAACCCCAACCCAGCCTTGCCAAAAACACATTTTAGAGAAGTAAGAACAGTTTCAAGATTGGATTGGCCTTTAGAAAACTTGTCCATGGTTTTTAAAAGGTAGTGGACTTTCTTTTCAAGTGATTCACAATTTTCACAAAAGCTAGAATCATACTTGCAAGAAGAGTTTTTGTAAATCATTTCCAAAATTTCAAGATCTATTTTTGAATGGTTCAACTCTTCTTCCAAGATCTTGACTCTATTTTCCAACGAGTTGTTTAAACCTTTCAACCGTTTATTTAAAAGGGCCAACCTATTAGCTTCCTTATGAGTTTCATTAAAGGCTTGAAGAAGTTGACTATAATTTTCAGCATTTAAAGAAGTACAAGAACTTACACTACTTGCATCATCTTCTTCTTTGGCCATCAAACACAGATTGGCTTATTTTTTATTTTTCTTTCTTTTCCTTCTTGCTTGACTTGATCCGGATTCTTCTTTTGTCATAAGACAAACCTCCTTTCTGGATTCTGAAGAGAAAGATTCAACAAAAGATTATTCTTTGTCCATCAAGGCACTCCTTGGATTCTTGTGATACCCTTCAAGGGTATTCCATATTCTTTGGAAGAACTACATTCTGAAACCTTGAGCAATTCATTAAAATGAAGTGCAGATACAATGATGTTCATAGCTACACAATCAAGATGTTCTCTTTCAGAAGAAACATTTTCAGATATAGGCATGAGATAACTATTTGTAATAACATTCCAGAATTTTCTATCTATAGATTCAACAAATAATTTCATTCTTATGCACCACCGTTCATAGTTCATACCACAGAACAAAGGTGGTTTGTTTAAACAAGCGCCTTCCCCAAAAGAAAACTTTTCAGCCATTTAAAAAAGATTTTTAGGATCAAACTTGAATATCTTTCAAGAACCAAGCTCTGATACCAATTGTTAGAATATATGGCCTTAAACAAGAGGGGGGATGAATTGTTTATAAGAGATTTTCGTAAAATTTGAAGGTATAATGAAATTCAATGCCGAATTACAAAGAAAAGAATCAAGGAAACAAATACCCAAAACTGTTTTAAGATGTTATCAGAAAAACAATCAGTTGTTTTGTCGAAACAATCGATTGTTTTTATCAGCAGTTAATAAAAACAACTTAAAACAGATATATGTGAGATCAAGGAAAGAGAGAATCACACAAACAAATTTATACTGGTTCACTCTTACACCAAGAGCTACATCCATTCCCAGAAACCACTGGGTAATCCACTATGCAATCAAAACCAGATTACAAACATCACACACCAAAATAGTGACCTTGAACCCTCAAGAAACACACTACCTTTGGCAAACCACACCAAGAATTTTGATCTTGAATACCTCAAGAACACACACCACTCCTTGTGATGGAAGAGGCCTCAGAACCAATCCATTGAAAGGCCACCAAAATGTCAAATTGAGGTAATCACTAGAGTTATGGTAAAAGAGGGGTCAAGAGGACGCATTCTACATATCATAAACTCTAGCGTAGAATAGTTTTTACATTTTTGTTAAAAGTAGCATAGTTTAATTCTTTTGTATTTTTATTGAAACATGCAAAGTGGTACCTAAAGTGCTAACCTAAGTTTAATTAGAGTTTCCTACTCCTAATTAAACTTAGGTCCAACCCACATTTAGCCTAAGTGGAGCGTAAGGTTCTAAAACTCCTAGCACATGGAAGAATTCTAGAACCTACCTTCCATGTGCTGAATTTAGGAGCCACCTTCCCATGTGCCAACATTTGAATTTTCCTCCAATTCTCTTTTCATATTCAGCCCACTCTTGCTATATATAGAGGAGCTTGGGTCATGTAAATGCAAGATTAATTCATTAGTAAAATGCTGCCAATTTTGTGCCATTCTCACTCTTTGCCTAAAACCTCTTAGGAATAGGCTCTTAATCTTCCTACCGTCACCTTCCAACAGCAAGGTCTTCAAGCTTTCCTCTTGGATTTGGAGACATCAAAGCATCTTGTTCAACAACTAGGTCAACCAGCAAGAATATTATTATTATTATTATTAATATTAATATTATTATCATCACTAATAAAAAATTATATTAGTAATGATAATTATAATCTATACCTATATATAGAAGGGATTCTCCAATATAATCGTTTTTTATTTTACACACATTTGTTCCTATGTTATCCATATATCAATATTTCATTTTGATTATTTCGTCATTTTATAATTACTTAAATTTAAAATTAAAAAAAATATTATTAAATTTGAGATGGAGAGACGTCCACTATATTTATTATTCCTAATTACTCTTCACCAGTGTAGCAATTTTAAAATTGATTTAATAAACAATTTTTATGACATAAACCACTTATCCTACTTCTCACTTTCTCTCTCTTTCCTTTTCACGTACCTAATTCCCCAATTCCTACATTCTTTCTCCACTAAACATAAACCACTTATACTATTTCCCACCCTCTCTCTTTCCTTTTTCACATGCCTAATTCCCACATCCTTTTTTTTACCCTACTTCCCACTCTCTTTTATCTTTCCTTTCCTCTTTCATGTAAAATCATACTTTTATTCTCACTTTTCTTTTTCTTTCTATGTTTTGATTAATCTTTGTGAAACCCTAATTTGACCTTTGTCTTATGAAATTGTAATTGAAGTTTGTGACTAGAGGGAGGGGAAAGGCTCAACAAAAGGAGTTGCGTGCACCATCCAACAATTAGTAGTTCTCTTTATGTGCATTTCAATTTGTGAAACACTAATTTGACATTTGTCTTCTAAAATTGTGATTGAAACATGTGACTAGAGGGATAAGAAGGAATCAACAAGAGGAGGCAGAGAGTACATGATGAAAGTCCTCATAAGACACTTTTCGGTAACAATTTTATGGATTTAAATAAAATATACATAGCATTAACTAAACTATATTCTCATTTCCTCATATTTTATAGAAAAGTTACTTCCAATTTGATTTTCTGGTTTTCTGTCATTATCTATCTTTGCTCTCCCTCTATATTTTCTTCTTTTACGCTTTGATTTTCGATATTACAATCATCTTAACTTTTCATAAATTTATGATTTTAAGACCATCTTCAAATTAGGTTTGGTCACCAGAGAGCATTACATAGAGAAGGTATTTCATCGTGTTCTTAACTCTACTTTTTACATGTTATATTGATATTTTGTTTATTTTTTATTTGTTGATTGTAAAGAGTTAATATTCATAGCAAAATAGAGGAATATGAGAAAGAAAAAATTCAGAAGCAACAACAAAAGTTTGTCTTCTCCCTATTTTTTTTCTTTTTTTCTTAGTTTATTATTACTTATTCATAATTTTTAAACAGTGATAAGCTTAAGTTAGAAAAGCGTAAAATGAGGGAGACACTAAACCCCAAGGCATTGTTTTACTATCACGCTCACTCCCCCAATCACAAGGTTCTAACACGAAGGAACATTGTTAAGAATGGTGTGTAACCTAGGTTTGGTGCGAAATATAGGAACAATTTAAACGAGTCTCTATACAGGTTCAAGGCGAATAAAAGAGAAGCATATTTCATTGCATTTTTTTCTTTTGTATATAATATTTTTCATGATTAAAATTGATTGTACAATTAAGGATGAATTTTTGGTTTATAGTTTAATTGTGTCACATGTGTTGCCATGATTGTCATGTATTATTGGTTGTGCATAGACCTAATGGAAAAATATTGGTTTAATTTTGATAATTGATAAAATATTAAAAATTATTAAAAAAAATATGAAACTCAAATTCTATTTAATTTTCTCAGTTGAATTTGTAGTTTTAAATAAATTTTATCTATTATCCAAATATATACATTTTCACCCATAATTGATAAAATATTAAAAATTAAAAAAAAACATGAAACTCAAATTCTATTTAATTATTTTCTATCTTGAGTTTGTAGTTTTAAATAAATTTAAATCATTAAAAAAAGTGTTTTTAGAAGAGTGTTATCGGCATTTTTCAAATTTGATATTTAAAATTTAATCACAGTGGTTTTATTATAAGTAACAATGAAACATCAAAAAATTTAAAAGAAATTTTTAGAAGTTTTTTAGACTACATGATTTTAACAATAATTACTAGAATAAACAAAACTTTTGAAAAAAAATGTAATTATGGTTGTTATATGGATGTACAACGGAATTTAAAGATGAAAGAAAAAATTTCAACTAAAATAGAGTACATTTATTCCTATGATATACATAATATTTTTATTTTTATTTTAGTCTTATTATCCTTTAAAAGTAAAAAATGAACTATAAACACACTAAAATTAACTTTTGAATACATCTTAAAAATATAATACATTATAAATAATATATATTTGAGATTAGTTACAAGATGTAAAAAATTAAATTAAATACTTATTTTGAGAATCGTATAATCAAAATAATTTAATAAAGATATTTTGGAATAAAAATCTGTTGTGAAGATAAATAAAGATAGTAAGAAAATTGATAAGATCACTGGTGTATTGGTTTGATGATAATTAATTAATGTAAAATTTTGTAACAAAATCTGATTTTATGGAAAACTGATGTTACAAAAAAAAAATTATAATAAAATTAATAAGAAAAAAAGAGAAAACAATTGGAGAGAGGAATAAAGATTTGGAATAAATTGATACTATGTTTTTCATGTTTTATTAATAGTTATAAATTTTCAATTTTTATTGTGCTGTAAATTTGAAGACTAAATGTTAGAAATAAAAAGAAAAAATAATACTCGAAGAAGAACTTAAAGAGAAAAAAGAAACAATACTATTTATATGAGAAATATTGTTTCAGAAATGAGATTGACATCTATTTGACATTTGACTCAATTAATAAAAAATGCAGGTAACAAAAATGTTATAGTTCTCGTTTTGGTTTCTTGCATATGCAAATTAGGTGTTTTCATTCCTATATATTTCTTTTGTAAGGGTGTTTGTAATTGCACTTCTTGATAGGGTTTCTTGAAGTTTTGGTGCTGCTGAAATAGTGTTTTTCGGCATTGTGGTCTTTGTTCTTGGAGGGTTCAAGAACCAATAAGGTTTTGTAAAAGATTGATTTGTTTTTAGTGGAATTCACCTTGGGGTAAGGTGAAACTGAATGTAGCTCTTGTTGAGTGAACCAATATAAAACTGCGTGTGCCTCTCTCTCCTTTAATCCCCACAAGCAATTCTAGGAAATCTAATATACTGTGTTAAAATCAATCTGTTGATTTTAAATTGAATCTGTTATTTTTCATATTTGGGTTGATTTGAAGATTGTTCATCAAGATTATGGAAGGTTTCTTATTTGTTTAAAGATCATTGAATATGTGATTACTAACATGATAGTAATAAGATATTCTAAATAATTGATTTCTGGATTCAGTTTCTTTTCAATACAAATTTTAAAGATTTGAAGTTAGAATTCTTGGTTTAAAATATTTATAACTACTCCTGCTACTATTGTTGATTGAAATGCACATGATCTATTTATTGTAAAGTTGAAAATTAAGTCCATTGATTCTAAAATCAATCTATTTAAGTTTTTGAAAGTGCTTGTGTAATCAGAAAATTAAATTTGTTTTTCTCTGAATCAATCTGTTCTTTTTGTCAGGATTTCTGAAAACAATATTCATTCAAAAAAATTTATAAGCTCAATTCACCCCTCTTGAACTTAAACACTAATTAACCCAACAATTGGTATCAAGAGCTAGGACTTGTAGCTTACTGAAGTTTTATTCATTATGTTTGAGTTTAAATTGTCTTTTGATGAGGGTGCGTCTATTAATAGACCTCCTATGTTTGGTGGATTGAATTATGCTATTTGGAAAATTAGGATGAAGATTTTCATGAAATCTATTGACATGGGTATTTGGGATGTAGTGATAAATGGACCTTTTGTGCCTATGCAGGTGGTCAAAGATGAAACAGTGAAGAAGCCTTGGTCTGAATGGAGTGAAAGTGAAAAGAAGAAGGCTCAATATGATTCTCTATCCAAGAACATCATCACCTTTGCCTTTAATATGGATGAATTCTTCAGGGTGTCTTAGTGCAACTCGGCTAAGGAGATGTGAGAAATATTAGAAGTAACTCATGAGGGCACGAATGATGTCAAATGGGCAAGAAAGCATACCCTCATCCAAGAGTATGAACTGTTCAGGATGCAACCAAAAGAGACCATTGCAGATGTGTAAAAATAGTTTACACATATTGTGAATCATCTCACTGAACTTGGTAAGGTCTTTGGTAAAGAAGAATTGAACATCAAGGTTTTGAAGTGCCTTGAGAGAAGCTGGCAACCTAAAGTAACAACAATCTTTGAATCCTGAGATTTATCCAAGCTCTCCATTTTTGCATTGTTTGGGAAGTTCAGGGAACAGAAATTAGAACTCAACAAAATAAAAGAACAAGAAACATTAGAAAGGAAAACCAAAGGTATTTGCATTGAAGTCCAGTGTGTAGAATGATACAAGTGAAAAAGAAGAAAATTATGGACAAGATGAAACCTTGAGTCTTCTCACCAGAAAATTCAACAAATTTCTAAAGAGGAAAAGCAGGGACAGAAATCAACCATGGAAGAGGTATTCTAAACCTAATGAATCAAATTCATCTAATTACACTTGCTTTGGTTGTGGTAAACAAGGTCAGATAAAAGTTGATGGTCCAAACAATCAAAATAAAGACAAACAAGTCACGAAGAAGGGTGAAAGAAGCAAAGGAAAAAGAGCATACATTTCCTGGGAGGAAAATGAAGTATCCTCATCAAGTGGTTCCTCAACTTAGAGTGAAGAAGAAAATTTGTGCTTCATGGTGAACAATGAAAGTTTAAGCTCTGATTCGGTTAGTGATTACTCCATTGATTCAGAGAGCTATGATCAGTTACTATTTGCTTTCAAAGAAACCTATTATGAAGCAAATACATAGCCATTATATGCAATAAACTGAAAATTGCAAATAACATACTTGAACCTAAGGTGAAGTCACTTGAGAAAGAATTTCATAAAGCTAAAACTGAGCTAGTTAGTCTTGAATTGACATGTTTGCATGCATCTTTAAAAACCTGTGAAAACTGTAAAAATCTGAAAAATAAGGTTGAATACTTGCTAAAAACATAAGCCTCAAAATTGGCTTTATCTTCTCCACTAGCCTTGGCATAAACCTGGAGAACGATGTAAACCTTCCTACTAATCGTTGGACCTCTTTCAGGTTATTCGAACTCCTCATGGTTTCCAAGGCTTGACATTTATCTAAGTTTGCTTCAATTCCTCAACAAGTCAGCATGAAGCCCAGAAACTTGTCACCCTCTACACTGAGCACGCATTTCTCTGGATTAAGTCGCATGTAATACCGCCTTAGCTAACCAAAGATCTCGGCCAGGTCGGCAGCATGTTGTTCGGCGCTGTCGGATTTAACAATCATGTCATCGACATAGACCTCCACTATTTTCCCAATCTGTTCCTGGAACATCCAATCCATTAACCTTTGGTAGGTTGCTCCTACATTCTTTTATTCGAAAGGCATAACTTCATAAAAAAAGTTAGCCATTTCGGTTAGGAAAGTTGTCTTCTTCCGATCTGCCAGATTCATATGTATTTCATTGTACCCAAAATACATGTCAAGAAAGCTCAAGACTTTGTGATCGACCGCTCCGTTCACTAGTCGGTCAATACTAGACAATGGGTACGCATATTTAGGGCAAGCCTTGTTAAGATCAGTGTAGTCAGTACACATTCGTCACTTCCCATTGTTCTTCCAGACCAACACTATATTTGTCCACCAAGTAGTGTAATGTATTTCCTGGATAAACCTAACATCTAGGAGCTTGTGTATTCTTGACCTATGATCAACCTCTTCTTTTCTCCCATTCTCCTCTTCTTTTGGGCTATCAGCTTTCCCTCCTTGCAGATTGAGAGCTTGTGAGAGATAATTCTAGGATCTATGTTTGGCATGTCGGCTGCCATCCAAGGAAACAAATCATCATTTTTAGCCAATATGGTGGTGATCATATCCTTCTCCTCTTCCTTCAAGGTTGAAACGAGTCGAATGTCTTGTCTCGGTTGACCCATTTGCCACGAAACAGTCTCTCCCCCCGGCTCTACGCAAGGTTGATCATTCGACCAAGGGTCCAGGTCATTTATGACGGTTAATGAACTTTCGGCCTTCGAGTTGGTGTCGATGGGGGAATTCTCAGACTTGCGACATAACATTCTCTTGCAGTCCTTTGATTTGGATGAAGGGTGACGACCTCCTTGCCTCAACTTCCACTATCGACGGGGAATTCCATGGCAAGGTGAGGAATTGAGACTATGGCTCCTAGCTTGTTGAGGGATGACCTTCCTATAAGGATGTTGTAGGATGTTTTTGCACCCACCAGCAGGTATCTAATCTTAATTTTTTTACAACATTCATTGCCTTTGCCAAACTTAGTATCAAGATCAGTGTACCCTCGAATGTCTACTTTTTCCCTACAAATCCGATTATTTGCTCATTAAATGGCTCCACGACTTCTTGGGAAAAATCCATTTTCTTGAATGTTTTCCAGTAAAGAATTTCGACAAAGCTTCCTTGATCTATCAACGTTTTTATGACCACAAAATTGGCCACTTCGATGGTTACCACCATCGGATCATCGTGCTTCAGATCGATAGTTGTGAAGTCGGCATTAGTGAAGAGGATAGGCGACATACTTCTTCTTCCCCTTCTATGAATGAAGTATACTGAGCTGATAACTTGAATATGTCTCTTCCAAGATGAGGAAGTTGTCTCCCCTCCGACAAAGCCACCTGCAATGGTGTTTATCACACCACGTACAGGTGCAACATCTCGGCGATTTCGTCCTTCTCTTCGCCTCCGACCGTCTTTTCTGCCCCTCTCATCACGATGGTCCCGTGTTCTCCCTTCGTAGGCTCTTGACCTTTTGTGCTCTTGACGACTTTGAAAAAAACGCCGGAGGTGGTTAGCTTGCAACAACCCCTCTTTTTTATCCTTAAGGCCCAACAATCCTTTGTTGTATGGCCATAATTACGGTGATAGCGACAATGTTTCCTCTTATCCACATTTGGCGGAGTGGTCATTCTCTTCGGTGCTGTCATGAGATCGAACTTAAGGGCCTCCTCCAGGATTCTCGACCTGTCCGTAGTTAGAGGAGTGTAGCGAGTGAAACGTGGTGACTTAGGAAAGTCTCTCAGCCTTCCGGATGGCATAGGTCTACCCTTGTCAACCTTCTTCTTGGATTCTTCCAGCGTCCGAGATTTGGCACAAAATTCCCTCAATCTTCCAACTGCATGAACTTGGTTGCCCTATGCCGCATCAGATTCACCTCCGACTGAATGCATAGGCTGTCCGAGAAAGGACCAGGCTTGAGCGCAGTCACCATGTGATGCATGGCTACCTCAGGACTTAGGTTGCGTATATTCAATGCCACCTTGCCAAACCTATCGATGAAAGTTCACAAGGATTCTGTCTTCTCTTGCCGAATGTTCACCAAAGCGATGGATGTGAGGTGGTGTGGACGACTCGTAGTTAACTGAGCTCCAAACTTTACCACCAGTGTATCAAAACAATTAATGGAGCGTGCCATCAGGCGAGTAAACCAACTTAAAGTTGCCCTTTAAGAGAGGTGGGGAATACTCGGCATAACAATGCATCTTCCGTAGTGTACAAACTGACTTGTGTTAGATATGTGTCCACGTGTTCATATGGGTCGGTAGTTCCGTCATACTTGTAAGTGTGGGGTTCTTCCAAGTACTCGACAAGGGCATCTCCATGATAGCTTCCATAAAAGAACTTTGTCGGGTGTTGTTCCCAAGGTGCTTGTTGATACCGACCAAGTATTCTCTTGATAAGAACTCTCATCCTCTTCAGTTCTCAGATGGGTATTTTTAGTTTGGGGACACTCCTCTTTTATAGTCTCTTGGATTGTTGGATCTCTGTTAAGTTTTTGCTTCATCCGAGTATTTTCGCTCTTTAATGCCGCTATCTCTTCTTCATTCTTCCTCTTCATCCCTTGGATCTCTACCTCGTTTTTCTTCTTTAGCATCTTCTTCTCCTTCCTCATTTGCAAAATCAACATCATAGGGTCAGGTTGGCTAGTCTTCCCTCCTTGTGTATTCTTGTCATTGTCTGTCATGTTCCTTGTTGTTACCATGTGGACAATCTGAAGGGTTTCTTCCCAAGTTCACAATGGGCACCAAAATGTTCTTACAAGGTCGGGCTCCTCCTAGAGTGACTCCTTCAGTCTTCGTCTTCCAATCTTCTCGGCCTCAAGGCGCAGTGGTCTCTGATTGGTTCTTCATTTCACCGAGATGGGTGGGGGGAACCTGCAAAGACACTCCGACGATCAAGTTAGTCTGAGTACAAGGTGTAGGTGAGTTGAGAGAGTGAAAAATTACCTTTGACACTGAGTTTTATCTATTATTTATACCTTTTGGATGGGCCTCAACTGTTGTGGGCCTGCTCGTGAGTCCAAAAAAGGGTCCAATCATGACTTACCACTAAACCTAGTTTAATTGCAGTTAATTGTAAGTTTGCGGACTGTGTCTAGATTTAAGAGAATCATTCGACCTTTTTGGGGTCTTCTCGACTGTTCGGTAGTACAATCATATAGAAAAAATAAATCTGAAAGTGAAAATCATGATTTGGAATATGATATTTTATTTATTTTTGAAGTTTTTTTAGTTACAATTTCTTTGAATAAAAGTCATATGAAATCCGACGTGAAAGTTACACTGACATAGGATCCAACAATATTATATAAAGTAATATTATTAAACAAGAAAATTTGTTGAGCATAATTTTTTAAAATTTGCTCTCTTTAAAAATTATACACCATTTTCATTACTATGCCAATGAATGCTTGTAAAACTAACTAAGTAATCATATGTATTAATCATTAATCTCAACAAAAAATATTTCGTTCAAATAACAGTTTGGAGATGTTTATCGATTTGTTTATATAACTCAATAAATTCAAATAAAATTAATTACATTTTTAACTTGCTTAACCCAAAGCCATCAAATTTTACATTGATTATTCAAGTATTAGTTATAAATGTAGTAAGCTTATCTAAAAGTAATAAAAATTAATTCCTTCATATTTTATTTTTCTTTTAAATCTGATACAACCTACACTCCTAAGTTATATTTTTCATACTCAGAACTTTATTCTTACTCAAAAGATATTAGTTCAGTTTTTCTTATATGAATTGATTTAGTTTATATATATTATTATGAAGTGAACTTTAAATTTAATTCAACTCCATAAAATTGACTTATTTCACTTTCACTTGTATATATACTTGAGATCTCTAATTAATATATATATATATAAACAAAATTTATGAGATAAAAATATTTTTAATTAAAATAATAGCATAGAAAAGGTGGAGGTAAGTTTTGTGGCATAAAAAACCCAACCTAACAAAATATTGCAACAAGTACAGAAAGCATTATTATAGCATGAGCGAACTCACTGGGAAGCGCCATCATTAGCATTAATTTTGAATGAATATTTTGATGTAGCTGGAGTTGAAGGAGGGGTCCGGTGAGAACTGAGACTGCAACACCAAAAGGTCCCATCTATCATATGACCCCTTTGTCTTTCCCCTCCATTCTCATCCTTCAAAAACCTGTGCCAAAACCTTTTATTTCAATTCAAAATATACCCTTCTTCATTTATGTATATATGAATGAGTATGATAAGTTTTAATTTTTTTATAAAAATAAATTTGATTTAAATTAATTTTTTAATAAAATATATCATATATCAAATTGATTAATTAGTTAAATTATTTATAATATTTTAAAAGGAAATTATACCATGATAAAAAAATTATTAAGATTAAGGTCAGTCTAGAAGACGAGTCAACGCTTTTATAATTTTTTTTAATATTATGCTATTTAAAAATATAACATTATTATAACTTCATGTAATTAATTACTTTCGAATTTGATATATTTTTATTTTAAAAATTTTACACATCTGAAAAAATTTAAATCAATTCTCGTGTTTAACGAACTAATTCAATTATTTTCTTTGACTTATGGAATATATAAACAATGACACGTTATTTACTATAATTTATTAATGTTGTTTAAGTTAAAACAACTTTTGCGCATATATAAAAATGGGAAAAATACAACAAGTAAAATTCCTCTAAAGTTACATACAATATAATTTAAACATTTATTTAGTAATGTCAAGTGTAGTTATTAAAACTAAGTCACTCAAATTAGAAATATGTAGTTTTAATATTCTAATATAAAATTTATACCTTTAGTTCATGTAATTTGAACAAAGTTTTGTTATTACCCTGCCTCAATTCCAAAATTGATATTCATCACTAACGAATAACTACTCCTTTACACGACAATAGAGTTTGATTTTACGTTTTTATCTTCAAATACCTTAGCACATTTTTTTAATATTCATTCTTGCAGAGCTTTTACAAGTCAAAGAATTTAAATAAGCTTTTTAAAAATTAATAAAACAAAAATAGTAATTTTAAATTTGAAAAACTATAATAAACATATCCTAAATTTGAAATCCCAAAATTTTATTTTAAGCTAACCTTTTAATTTAACCATCCCCGTATCTTTTTTTTTTCTCCTTCCTTTTTTTTTTCTCATTTCTTTGTAACAACTCCCTTGCGCCATACCTTCATAAAGCTCCAACTCACAACAAATCCTTTTTCTTAACTTAACAAAATTACATTTTCACCTTTCATAAATATAATTTTGTTAAAATCCAGGTAAAATATATTTTTTGTGAAACAATATTTCCAAAAAAAGTTTTCTATAATAAATAATAAATAATAAATATATATTCCAAATTTTAGTTCCTAAAAAATTGAAAACTTTCTTGTTACCAAACACTCCTAAGCTAAAACTAGACCTATTATCTAGCTTTAATTGAACCCTAAGAGTTGAATTTTGAGTTTATTACTTTATATAAAATAGTTAGAGTTTAATCTTGAATGCAATTTTTGTATAACGAGTTTTACGTTGTTAAACAAGTGATGATTAAGTCAAAATCATGTTGAATAAAAGATTTGTTGGAAAGCTCAATCAAATTATTAGAATGTCCGATAGAAGGGAATATAAGATCGTCTACTAGAGACTATTTAGTAGTTGTGTGATAGATCGATTGGTGCTGACATTTATTAGGCATAGTTGTCTTAATAGTTTAGTTATTCCCTTAGTTTAGGTTCTATATATACCGTTATGTGTATAGTCACAATCTTGCATTGGACTATGTGTATAGAACATTCTAGTGTTAATGAAAGTGCTTTCTTTTGATATTGTTCTAGTGTTTTTTATCGTCTATGGGAACTAAAAAGAGAAAGTCAAGAAGCTGAAGACATGAACACAAACTTTGACAACAAGAAGTTTTAAGGAGCACAAATTTAGATTGTGGAGAATTAAGATGTAGGTAATCTTGATATAACAAGGTTGTGTTCATGCTCTGGAGGGTGAGGCTAACATGGCAATGCCCATGTCTAAAAATGATAAGATTGACATGATCAATAATGTTAGGAGTTCCATAATTGTGTGTCTTAGTGATACGACATTGAGGGTAGTCATTCAGGAGAAAATACTACATTGATGTGGGTGAAACTTGAGTCAATTGTATATGATTAAGTGTGGGAAACATACTATGTTTGAAGCAACTACTATACTAATTTAGGATGACTGAGTCAAGAACAATGGTGGAACAACTAAGAAATTTCAATAAGATTATGGATGCCATGGAGAAAACTGATGTAAAACTTGAGGATGAGGATAAGAATTTAGTTATCTTAACACGTTGCCTAACACATATGAACATTTTAAAGACGTTTGCTATTTGGGAAGGAGCAAAACATTACTCTTGAGGAGGTGCAAACCTCAATAAGGATTAAGGAGCATAAAAAGTTTCAAGAACTCCTGATTATACATTCTTAATATCCCATTTAAGATGAAGAACTCACTGGGTATGTTTAACATTGTGCAAAATTACAAACGTTATTAATCCACAAAGAATATTATAATATCACTTTATGATTGAAGTAATTGTTGAAGCAATTTTTGTAGTCTTCATGTTCATATTGTCTCCTTTATATAAGCTTGGAAAATGATCGTTGCAGCTTTAGTTTAGCCAACACTTGATCTCTGTTGATTTTCAACGAGAGTCTTCATCTTTCTTTGCTTAGATGCTTGATAAGGAAAATTTCTAATTTGAGACTTCAAAGTGCTTTAATTGCTATTCTGTTTATAGAAACAATATGAACAAGACATGCATATATCATAATTAATCATAAATGCTTAGATTAACTTGTTTTCTTAAGTGGGTGATTATATGATCGTTTATAATAAAACAATTTCAATCATGCATATTATAGTTATCGAGAGTAATGTTTCTAACACTAAATTTTTATCTAGAAAGTATTTTATATTTATGAGTTGTTTATATCTTAAGTTCAAGCGAAAAACTCGTATGGTTTATTAGACCGTCTATCGTGAGACGTGTTGTACTCATTGGCTAGTCTAAAGTATCTTTCAACTATCACACAACACATGTTAGAATGTTTAGATAATTCAATCTCATTCAAATAGATAAGACACTTAAAGTGTTTGTTATCATCAAAATTCATAGATGATCTACTGGTATTGGACCGTCTAGTGGGGGTTAGAACGTGTAGGATCTCAATAATCTCCCCATTTTTTATGATGACAAAAGCAATAAGTGCATAAAAAACAACATTTATAAGAGATATAAGTTAGAGATAAGCATAACGAAGCATTGAATGCATAAATGTTTTGTGTATTGGTTAAGCATAAGAACATAGCTATATAGATGATCGAATGAACAAAAAGACAATGCACACTTGAAGTATTGAAAACTTTGAAAACATATTTCTCCCTTTTTTTACATCAACAAAATGGATTTATAGAAATAGAACATCACTATTGAAAATGGTGGCTAATTATCATTGCAAGGAGGGGTTGAAGGTATGCTTAGCTGATTACGAACCTGAACGAACCTGAACAGAAAGAACTTTGAATATATGGAACAAACCTATTTGATATATGCTCAATCCTTTGATATTGGCTTTCTTCAATGCCTTTAATTATTCTGTTGCAACTTATCTCTCTTATCTAAAAGTGTCTTAAATTAGACACTGTTAAGCATAAAAACTGGTCTTTGAGATATAGGCACAACATGTAAAACTTCTAAACTCGTCACAAAATATTGTTGGACATTTGGAACAAGAATCAACCTCTATTCCTATGTAGCCACTTCAGCATGTTGATATACTAACTTTTCAGCCTCTTCCTTTAAGGCTTCTTCTTCAACCACCTTTTTCTCATGCTATAGTCTCTAGCTTTAGAGTGCCACTCTAGCATATATACAACATTCTCCTTGAGCATCTCATTCCTTATATGCCTTAAGGAAATAACTTCTCCAACATCTGCGTCTAGGAAATTCTTAATCTCAACAAAAGACCATTTGGTGAAATCATAGTGACTAACAACTCCTCTTTGTATAGACTAGACCATCTTCTAAAAAGCAAACCCAGGCTCTTGCATGAAAAACATTGTGTTTTCATTTGGTAAGAACTTGTAGGGGTTCGAGAAAGGTTAAACTGTTTAAGAAGCACCTTTCTCTCTGAATATGAGGAACTTCATTATTGCAGACATAAGAAGTCGATGTTATCTTAGAATTCCTCATCAAATTTTCTTTTCATATGCAACAAAAAATTCCTCTTGGGTTTTATCAAACCCTTTCTTATGAAACACATAACTATGATCCTAGTAGACAAAATTGGAGGAAGAAGCTTGAACATTTCTTGGAGTAGATGGTCTGACTTCCTTTAAATTTTTGAAGTTGAGCGCTAGTCACTTGGGGAAGACTGTATCTAGGAAACATATATAGGCCATCTAAGGGACCACCCTCATAAAGAAGAAAGCAACAATCGTCCAATCCCTAGCAAATATTGGGAAAAGATGTTTCCAATTCTTTCTGATTATGTCCTTCTAAATCACATAAAAGCTTGGAATAGATGGTGCAAGAACAATAATTTTTTGCAACATGGACCGAAACTTCACATAATCAAGTCATGTTTCTTCCTTAGTCAGCCTTAGTTTAGCAGGGTGAGGAAGAAAGGGTCCAGGGAGTCTAACAAGGTTGGGATAGAAAGGTTTATGCCATGTGGGTGCTTTTTCTATGACAATAGATCCTTTAGATAGGCTAAGGTATTCTTGTGAGGGTTGGAAGGCTGAGGATGATAGGGTGGGCTTCTAGGAATCATTGGTGATGGTGATGTATGAGGAGTATGTGTGGGAGGCTAATTTGTAGGTTTTAGACGATGATTGATGAGTTTCTCTTATACCAAATATTGGAACAATGGACTTTAGAAGGGGGGTTGAATAAAGCCTAGACTCTTCCTTTAGAGAACAAGACTAAATCGTCTAGTAAACAAGAAGAATAAACAACACAACATATTTTATACTGGTTCAGTCAAACTCACAAGTTACATCGAATTCTCCCTTAAGAAGATTGCTTAAGAGGTTCCACTAACAAACAATTGAATGCAATCTTAGTCCACTAACCACTTCTGATTTCAAATGAGTACAAAACCATTCCTAGTTCTCACTAGTAGACAACACACTCCCACTTATACCTTCTTAAGCTCTCCCTGAGATTAAGAACTCTCTAAAGAAAATAACACTCTTAGAGAGAGTACAATTCAAGATCACTAGGTATACTCCACAACATGAAGAATTACAAAGGCTATTGCTCACACCTAGAAAGAAAAAGAATATTACAAGATCACTTTATGATTGAAAGGATTGCTGAAACAATTGTTGTATTCTTCATCTTCATCTTGACTCCTTTATATAAGCTTGGAAAATGATCATTGCAACTTTAATTTAGCTAACCCTTGATCTTTATTGATCTTTATCGACAATCTTCATCTTTCTTTGCTTAGACACTTAATAAGGAAAATTATAATCCAAGTCTTCAAAGTGTTTCTACCTCTATTATATTTATAGAAGCAATTTAAACAAGATATGCATATATTACGTTTATTCATAAAAACTTATACCGACTTGTTTCCTTAAGTAGTTAATTATAAGACCATTTGTAATTCAATCAAAGATATTATAGTCTTTGAGGGTAATGTTTCTAATGCTTATTTTTTTTTTCTAGAAAGTATTTGATTGTTAAAACTTATTTATATCTTAAATTCAAGCTAAAAACACCATATGGTCTATTAGACTGTCTATTGCAAGACATATTGTACTCACTGGATGGTGTATCGTTCAGTTGCTAGAAAATACATGTTAGAATGTTAAGATATAATTTAATCTCATTCAAATATATAAGACACTTAGAGTGTTTATTATTATCAAAACTTATAGATGGTATATTGGCACTTGATCATCTAGGGTCTCAATAATAAGCATGTGTCCAACAAAACCTTTGAGTATGCTCATGCAGATTTGTGCGGTCAAACTCGAGCTCAAACTCAGGGGGTGGAGAGTCTTAATTCCTCACTATCATAAAAAATTGCTTAAGGAGAGTTTGGATCTATATCTTGAAAAAGTAGGACTAAGACTTTTCTGAGGTTTAAGGAGTGACACACTATGGTGAGTAATCTGCATGGGACCAAACTGAAAGTGCTCATAATAGACAATGGAATGGAGTTTGTATGAGGGGATTTCAATGAGTTTTGTATAGTAGAAGGTATAAAGAGACATAAAAGGTTGCAAGTACACCACAACAAAATGGGTTGGTTACGAAGATGAACAAAACTATTTTGGAGAGGGTGAGATGTATACTACTAAGAAATAGATTGCCTAAGATTTTTTTAGGAGATTTTGCAAACACTACTATCTACCTAATAAAAAAGAATCCATCATCAACTCTAAATTGCAACTTTTATATAAGTATGGAGTGGAAGGTTAACAAATTATATGAATTTGAGGGTGTTGGCACCTTGACAATTGCACATGTCAAGAAGGACAAATTTGAAGCACAAGCTGAGAGGTGTATCTTCACTGGATACATAGAAGGTGTGAAGGGGTATAAGTTATGGAGTTTGGAGCCAAGAGGTTAATGATTTGTTAGTGGGGACGTCACATTTGATGGGACTCAAATGACTATGATATGCAGAGATCTATAGAAAGGGAAGGAAAAAGTCAACATTGAGGTGAAACCTTCTAATGATGGATCAAATCATATGGAGGTGTCAGATGATGAGGTATCAGACCAATCTTCTAACTCTTACTCAATAAGACCCATACATGTATAAGTTAACTTCGACTATCAGCTTACACGTGATAGGGTAATGGAGGACCATCCTAACATATTCAATCACCACAACTCAGGCTAAGAGCAAAAAAATATTATGAAGCTCTACAAAAGATATTCTATCTCTTAATCTTGCGTAAGTTTGTAAAAATTATAATAGTTTTAATTCTAGGCCTGGTATCTTGGCCATATCTAGAGTAGAATAAAATTAAGTTAGAAAAGATATGAGGTAGTTTTAGAAACCCTCAGTTGAGGATTCAAGCAAGGGATTTCTATAAGCACTACACGACTTATTTGGGGTTTGCTAAGCCTAACCTTAACTTGCCATGCAAGTTAGGGTGTAGTAGCTTGCACCACACGACACATACCTCTTATTGAACCTATAAATAGGACATTGCACTCATTGTACACTCATATTTTGGATTTGAGATAAAAGAAACTATGTTGAATCAATTTTCCTTCTTCTTTAGTCTCAATCTTCTCTTTGCTCAAGTTCCTAGAGAACTAGGCTTAAAACCCCACAAGAGGTTGGCTCAACCTCTTCTTGCATCCTTGAATCTCTTCCATATCCAGGCACATCAATTGGTTCATTCCATTCTATAATTCTTCTGCTAGAAAACTTCATTCATTTCACATCAATCCACATTGGAAGCTCATGCAACCAAAGTTGGATTGCATTAAGTGGTTTAGGGCATAACTCATGGTCTAACTAGGTTTCCTTAGCTTCTTCTTTCATTTTCATTGTCTAAAATTTCAATTATGTGTTTTTCTTCATTGCTTTTCATGTTATCTTTCATTTTCATTGACTAGTTTTCAATTTGAAGCATTTTAATCGGTTCAAAATCTTCATTTCTTCTGGAACCGTCCAAAACCGCAAATATTTAGTAAGATTTGCATGCACCGTGTTCTTATAATTTTTTGGGTCTTTTAATCGGTTTTAATCGATCAAATATGCTTAAAATAAGTTGATTTTGGTTTCTTAATCCGTTCATGTCATGTTCAATGTCATGTTTCTCCAATTTTGTCAACAATTCATGTGATTAGCTTAGTTTACAATTGATCAATTGCTGCACAAGACTAGCAAGTTGTTTGATAAAACGCTTGTGTGATTTTTTTTTGTATAAGCTATTGCGTGCCTTTTTTGGATTTTACATTGAGTCCATATTATTCTTATTTCATAACAAGTTTCATATTACAACTGTTCTCGCATGCTGACCTCACTCGGACTCGAAAGTGAGCTCTAGACTGAAGCGAATTCGCTGGAGTGTTGAACCGAGTTGAAGACGCTTCGTGACGAAGGGGACTCCACCTATTGATCACACTCCGACGATCAAGTCAGTGAGAGCATTCAAACTATAAATTTGTATCAGTATAGGGTTCAAAAAAACTTACCTTTACTTAGAGTCTTAAACCCCTTTTATAGACATTCCTTCAATGATTTTCATCAGTCATAGTATTATTTCAACAACAAGAATATAATAACAATATAATTTCAACAGTAAGTACATTCTGTTAATGTTTACCTTTTATTTTTGGGTACAATGCCACATCATCCCTAACAACTTTTATTTGCATTTAAAATATATATACACTTTAACTAATTCAGTTACTCCTTCTGTTGTTTTTACTTTAATTTTATTTTCCATATAGACTACCAAACATCTAGGCTAACCTCGTAATGTGTCATTGAGCCCATATCTGCAAATTGGTAAAAGTGCCCCAGAGTATTACATCCGCTGAGCTCCCTTGATCAATTAGGACTCTGTGCACCTTCCGTCCTACAGTGATAACAGATATCACCACTGGATCGTCCTCATGGGGAAACACATCCTCCACATCGACCTTTGTGAAACAAAGGGAAAGCTCGGTAGATTGGTCGGGCTCTCTTGCATCTAGAGACATTACCGCTCGGGCATAACGTTTGTGCTTAGAGGATGAGTTGCCCCCTCCAGAGAACCCTTTGTGATTTTGCTTCAAGGATGTGATTTCCGCCTTCGACCCCTCTTGGCCAACCTCGAGATATTATGTCAAGTGGCCCTCTTTGACTAAATTTTCCAGTTGGTGACTTAGGGCAATGCATTGCTCGATTCCATGCCAATAAGCTCGGTGAAAATCACACCAAATATCCCTTCGTGACTCCAAAAACCAGTCTATCTCTTGGGGAAACTTCAATTTGTATGACACCCTGGGCATGCCTATGAGTTCCTTGCAAGATACCCAAAATCTAGGTCTGATTGTTGTCTCTTCCCTGGCCTTTGCCTTAGGTTCGTTCTTCTTGGAGACATAAGGGACGTGCCTCTGGTATGCTTTTTTCTCGGTTGATACTATACTGCTTCTAACATAACGATCTTGGTTGTTCTCCTTGTACCTAGGTTGTTTCAAACGTGAGCTACCGTTTTTCCTGAGCACGGTCTCCTCGACCTCGATATTGGTTGTAGCTCGTTGACGCACGTCAGATAATGTCTCCGTCGGACTCTTGATCAAGGAATCACTGAACCGGCTGGTTGTCATCCCTTGTACAAAAGCAATGACTATTGAGAATGCACAGTATCTATTCTAATATTCTTTAAGAGACTCCCCTTCTCTCAGTTTGACAATGAAAATATCATACAATCTTGGGGGAGGGGGTGACCTTATTAGCCGAGAACTATTCCTTAAACATTCTAGAGAATTGAGGGAAGGAGGTAATCTTTCCATCCAGGATTCTGCTAAATCATTGCAAAGTTGTTTATATGAATGTACCCATGAGCATCTTACATCGGATTGCATTCGACCCTCCAGAAATGATCATTTGAGTCAGGAACGCCTTTAGATGACTTTCAGGGTCCTCTAACCCAGAGAAAAGGTCAATCTTTGGTGTGATATAATGGGGTGGCACATGCTCTTCCATAATTTGCTGCGAGAATGGCTTGGGGTCATCCCTTGATGACAAGTCTGGGGAACATTCCCGGGTGGGAGGTCGACCCTATTGGTGCAAGTTCTTCTGGAGCTCCTCGTTGGTTTTGCGCAAGTCCTCATTGGCTTGTGCATGTTCATTCATAGCTATTCGGGAGGCCTCGATCTTTGCTGTTCCCGCCGGTTAACCAGGGTCGTCTTTGTGCGTGGCTTGTCCTCGCGAGCTAGGGCACCTTCGTTCTGCTCCATCTGTGAGTACCTGCAAAGAAGTGGACAAAGGGGCGCCCTCGCGGCCGTTTGCACTCCGACGATCAAGTCAGCTAGCGAGAAACATCAAAGTGACACACCTCCGTATCGGAGCATCGTAAATGAATCCTCTGAAGGTGGTCTAATAACTGAATACTGAATACTGCCCTAATTGCTTGTGCGTACAGTGGGTGCGCGAGCAAAACAACTAGGGTTTGTGTGTGTAAAACTTAGTCTCCCCCGTCTCAAACGTCTAAAGCCTCTTTTAAACGTCTAAAGCATTTAAGACGTCTTAAAGCGCATTTAAAGCGTATAAAAACGTTCAACGCGTTTAAAACGTTTAAAGCATTTAAAGTGCTCTAAAGCGTTTGAAACGTAAACTGAAATCAATGCGTACCTTAGCGAATTTTCAGGGAAACATTGATGTTCCAATGATTACTGCCACGTGGTTTTCTAACTTGATCGCTATTCTCTGTGGAGAGCCTTTCAGCGTCGTAACCCAACTTAGGGATAATCCATCGTGTAAGTCCTCCTTTCTCGAAGTGCATCTGGCGCAAGGGGGTGACTTCCTGGGTGCTAACTCATGCGCCCCAACCTCTAGTCACTCGCCCTGGGAGTGTATCTACCTTTCTCTCGTACCATGCACGTGGTTCTTCCCTGGGTGTGGCCCTCTCATGGGTCGTATCTGTCCTAGGGTCTCCCAGCGGTGGTGTGGGTACTTCACGAGTCAGGTTACCCCCTACTGGTAGAACTATGGCCTTGAAGCCACCTTTCGCTTCTCTTTATTATTGTCTTGAGGTATTGAGGCCTCTCGCGGTGCGGCCCCCTCCACGATCTTTCCTACCCATGGGTATCGGGGGGTGGCACCGTCGACGCCTTAACCTGGCGACGCCTCATCCAGGCGACGCCTCATCCTGGCGGCACCTACACCTGAAGACGCCTCATCCTGACGACACCTACTCTTGGCGACGCCTCGTCTTGGCGACACCTATACTTGGCAACGCCTCATCCTGGCGACGCCTTAAGCGGTCAACCTGTTGACTTTCTCCCCTTGGCCCCCCTTGAGAGGTCCCACCATATGTTGACTTTGACTTTGACTTTGGTCAACGCCCGGGGACGGGACAGTACATCTGCCATGAGGCGAGTCTGGCTTAAACGCGTTTCCTCTCGAAGGCTTTCTTGGCCGGCTTGGGTTTCTGCTCGTAGTCATTCTTTCTCGGCCTTGGCTTCCTTTAGAGTTCGCTCTTGCTCGCATTGGTATTCTTCGTTTAACTCCTGGAGAGCCCTCATGGCCTTCATAATTTGTTGCAAGGCGGAGGCTTCTCTTCCTTCAAATCCCAGTGATCATTTTCTTGTGTTTATCATCACGTCATAAGGCTCAGTCGTAGATGTGGATGGGATCAGGTTTTATCGGGCCCCACAGTGGGTGCCAAATGTTCTCGCCTGCTGACCTCGGTCGGACTCGAAAGTGAGCTCTAGACTGAAACAACTTTGTTGGGGTGTTGAACCGATTTGAAGACGCTTCGTGACGAAGGGGACTCCACCTATTGATCACACTCCGACGATCAAGTCAGTGAGAGCATTCAAACTATAAATTTGTATCAGTATAGAGTTTAGAAAAACTTACCTTTACTCAGGGTCTTGAACCCCTTTTATAGACATTCCTTCAACTATTAACCTGTACTTTTTATTTTCGGGTACAATGTCACATCATCCCTAACAACTTTTATTTGCATTTAAAATATATATACACTTTAACTAATTCTGTTACTCCTTCTTTTGTTACTTTAATTTTCTTTTCAATATAGACTACCAAACATCTAGCCCGACCTCGTAATGTGTCATTGGGCCCATACCTGTCCCAAACCGAGTTGGGTATTTCTCACATAATTTGTCTAACCGAACTTACTACACTTGAGTGTTTGGACTGAGGATCCGAGCACGTCCGACCAGTACAACAACAATTCTATTATGTCTTGTAGTTTTATTCTATTTCATTGAATTCCTTTAGGTTTCAATTCCTGACACTGAGGCTAATAGTTGCAGTGGTTTGATAAAATTGTTACGAGCTAAGTACTTGTCCAAATTTCTTGAAATTTAATACTTGAGAACTTAAATATGTTAGGAATTTTGTGTAAAAAAATGCGATTCCAAAAATGAAGTAAAAAAAAAAAAAAAAAAGATACAAAAGCCTGGACGTTGAGGACTGAAACAACTTGAACAAAACCTTGTAATTCTTCTTGGGTTTTGAATTACTTGAAATGAGCTCAGTGCACATTTTGAGCTAATTTGTTGTGATTGAATTACCTATTGTGTTATGACTTTGTGGTTAAATTTTGGGAGCAAAAATCGATCTAGAAAAATTTACATAATTTTTGGAAGTATACCTGCCAGAGCTTAGTCAAGTGCTTAAAAGTTGTGAACAAAGCTCCGTGAATGCTCTCTGTCTTTGATTTGTTATCATTGACTATTTTTGCTTCAATTTTTTTCGCGTTAGTTAAAAAATTGTGTTGGCCTGTTGAGATAAAAATGTGGTGTCCTAGGCTAGAAAAATTTAGAAAATTTTTGGAATAGCCACTGCCAGAGCAATTCTAGTAATTTGTTTTGGTTTTCTTCATCTAATCTAGAGTTATTGATAGGATTTCCATTTGATGTGCTTCCTTTTGTTCTAAATCTTATTTGTTTCTTGTTCAATTTCTTGTATACTGTTTGCATTTTTGCAATTACACTTCCATTTGGGTATTACCATTTCCAAATTAGCTTTTCTTACATTTCTTTCTTGACCTCTTGGAATGCACCGTGAGATGTAGAGATCTTGAAGAGCAAAGACCTACTACTTGTGGTGCCACAAGCTGAATTTTATTTGTAACCTACACAAACGTTTGGATAAGATGACTTTATCAACTATGGATTGATAACAATTGAAGAAATAGAAGTTTCAAAGCCTATAAGCTTCTAAGAGGCCATAGAATGCGAACAAGGTCAATAGTGGTAGGTTGCTATAATGAAGGAGCTCAAATAAAAAATAAGCTTAGAGTTTGAAATGAAGGATCTTGGTCCCACAAGGTGAGGTGAATATACATATAAAATGATTAAATGGTTGGGATACTGCATGTACCTCAGCAGGGATCAATATAATCTTGTATAGGGTCTACCTAGACAGAGTATATTGCACGCACAGAAGGGGTAAAGGAGGCTCTATGGTTGAAATGAGTGATTGGAGAGTTGGCTATTGTACAAAATTGTGTGACTATTCATTGTGATAGTCAAAGTTCCATACACCTAGTTGGTAATTAGATCTACCACAAAAGACCAAACACATAAATTTTATACTGCACTTCATGATAGACGTTATTAAGTATGAAAATGTCTGAATTGAGAAGATAACTTCAAAGAAGAATCCTGCATATGTGTTTAAAATATCCTTGTCAAGATCAAAGTCAAATAATGTTTTGAGCGGATTAATTTTTTGTTTGAGAGGAAAGAACATGATGCTAAAAGCTATTTCATGATTTTGAGTCAAGTTGAAGTCGTGTGACGATTTACTCTAAATCATGTTCAGTAGACAATCGATTGGAGAACTCAATTAGATGATTAGATCGCCTAATGAAAAGAAACAAAAATAGTCTAATAAAGATAGTCTAGTAATGATGTGGTAGATCGTAAAGTATAAATATTTATTAAACTTAAATGTCTAAATTGTTTTCATTTATCCTCTAATCTACGTTCTATATATAGATCATTATGTGTATACGATACACAATATTATTGTGTTAGAATCTATGTAAAAATTTCTCATAATATTAAAAGTGTTTTTTTATTGTATTTTGTTGTTTATTATTATTGTGAAACAAAAAAAAAAATACAAAAAGGTAACATCTTATGCAATAATTATTAAAAGATAAAAGATTAGGAATTTTATTGATAAGAGAATTCTTAACAAGGCTAAGAAACTTTTACATAGCATAAGATAGTTTTAAATACAAAACTTATAAAATATGTATACTTGTGTATGCATTCCAAGAATGATACTGTAATGAATATAAAAAAGAAGAAGAGATAATATCATAATATATAATAAAGTATATTAGATACTAAAGATTTTTTTTTTGTGAAAAATTACTAATGTTTTGATATTTCATTTTTCAATTTTACGTTTTCATATTATATTAGTCTAGGTGTCACAATTAAACCATTTTAATATTTAAATTTTAATTACATAATTAAGTTTATAAATGTAGAATTTTAATTTTCATGTTTGAATTAAGTGAACTAGATATTCTGGTGTTTTAGTTCCTTAAGCATATTACAACATTATCATACTTCAATTAATAAAAAATATTTAAAAACCTCTGCTATTATAATTTTGAAATTTCAAATACTAAATTTTATATTTAAAATAATAATATTTTTAAATAGTTATATATAGAGAACTACTTGATCAATTAAAACTTACGATAATAAGACCTGTTAATTATAATATATAAGTAGTACATATTTACATTTATTAAGATGTAATTTATTGAGAAATTTATGAAAATAGTGCCATCTTTTTTAATTCTACTTTACTGATGCGTAAATTTTAAAAAATTATTTATACTTATAAAGTATAACTTCACAATAAATAAGTCATCATAATATATAAAATATTTTCTGCACAATTTAATTCATGTCGAACTTTCTCATCTTTTACATCTTCTGGTTCACAGGTAAAACAAGAACATTACTAATCAATTAGAACACAACCATTAAGTAAAATAGTAATTTAAAAGTTTTTTTAACACAAAAGAATTAAATTTTATTAATAAATCAACCTATACTAATCATATTTCAAAACTACATTCACACAAAACAAAATCTCCCTTTAATAGTTACTGACTCAAGTGTTTATTTATCTCAAAATCACAACCATCAAACATCACTTTACATATCTCATAGTCAATCACACTCAAATCTTATTAATTCTTAATAAAAAAACACTTGATGAATTTCAAAACATATACAAATGTGTCGAATTGAGACTCTAAAGGTTTTGCACCTATCACACTATTTGACACTCGACAAAGATAAATAACACTATGTACTTATGTGACAAGTTAAATTTCTATGAATTATAAAAGCTAGTTCCCTTTTAAATAGAAAGTTGACTAATAGTAATCTCTAATAGTAATTTCTAGTAAAAAGTATAGTCTAGATAATCCCTTTACATACATCAAGGATTCAATGCATTTTATTACTACACAATATATCATGTTACTTATTTGGTAAACACTATATCTACATCACACCATCAATCTCCACTAAAAAAAAAGACCATTTAGTGATTGGTTTTAGCAATTGAAATAAGTTGGTAGCAAGTTATGACTGAAATAGTGATTGATTGACATCTGTCACAAATCTATGACTATAACAATGATAAAATAGTTTGTTAGTGGTATTTGTTTGTCTAGTGACTGAAATAGCAACTGAAAGTGATGGTAGCTAAATTTTAGTTGCTAAATTGGTAGTTGTATTTGTTTGTCTAATGACATTAATAGCAACCAAAAGTGATGGTAGTTAAATTTTAGTCGCTAAATTGGTAGTTGTATAAAGTAAAATAAAAATGATATTATCAACGATTCAAATAACAACAACAAAGTAATTTATTTTAGAGACCGATTTTGATCGTGATTTTTTTTCAACCAAATTAAAGACTGGATTAAAGAATTTGTTTGTAGCAACCGTAATAAGTAAGTCACAAATTGTGACTGAAATGCGACTAATATCATTTATCGTAAAAAATTTGTAACCGAAACAATAATAAAATAATTTATTAGTGGTTTTAGTTTGTAGTGAAAAAAAAATGCTAGTTGTTAAAGTTTAGTTGCTAAATCAATTGTATAAAGTAAAATAAAAGTAATGTTGCTAGCGACTGAAATAAACACCGAAAAGTAATTATGACAATAATTATAGTTTTTCATTATTATTATAATTATTACTCTAATTAAAATTATAAAAATAATAATTATTACTATAATTAATATTATAACGATTTTTATTATGATTATTATAGCTACTTATTAGATAATTAATTATAATAATGATAAAATTATAATAATAAAAATAATTATTAAAAGGGTACAGCTCTTTGGTCTACATATTTTTTTTTTCAATTTTACTCTTTTAACTACATTTCAATTTTGGCTATCACCTAATGTTTGGTTGTTATATCGGTTGTAACATTCCTAAAAGTATCACAACTAAAGAAAATTATAACATACATACAATATCTAATTGACATATAAAGTATGCAAATATATATATATATATCAATATTTCATACAGTATCTCAAAATATATCACTCCTTATAGGAATTTTAATATTTACATAATATTTAAAACAAAACATTTCAAAAGAAAATAAACATGTTCATCTGCTAATTGTGGAGCTCTCTCACATGCAGCCTCATCTGCTCCCGTGTAAATACATGATCATCATAGATAAAGAAAACAAAACACAACAACCAATAGGGTAAGCTAGCTATAAAAAAAGTTCTATATAATTCCAATTTAACAAACATAAAGTCATCAAATCTCATAATTTGCACAACATAATCAAATGTCTATCAACATTCATCATTCACATTACTCATGTCAGATTTTTACTAACCCATATACTCAAACACTTGACTCTAGAAGACTCGTGTATTGAAATTAGCATCTAGAGACCTATACCTGTCATACTACTAATTGTGAATCCACATAGACATGTGCATAATCATCTCAATATCTCATAATCTCATATGACATGGTAAATCCACATGATCTGCTTTGATTAGTTCTTTCAAACCTCATTCTCAGTCAAATGAACCTTCTTTGACTCTCACCAACTAAATAACTTCATTTGTGTGATTTCATTATATCAATAGATTCAGATTCCTCTCATTCATATGATACTCACAAATCAATACACCCTAATAACAATCTCAACACGATATTTCCTTTCCTGAAAATATTATGCCTTGATCACACTTTCACCTTATTGCATACTTCATTTAACACATCAATACACCATTCAATCACATCACATTTTAAACTTTCTAAACAATTCAGATAGATCATAAAATTCACTTAAGCACATAATCAAGTTCCTTTAATCATATTTTTAAATAAATTTAAAATTTGCACTTAAAATAATAAACAATAATAAACTAGACTCTCATAAGCAAAAAAAAAAGACTTTAAGTTTTTTTTTTCTTTTTTTAACTTGCTTGAGCAAGAATGGGTCTCGCCTAAGCGAATATCCCAATTATTTAAATTCAGAGTCAAACAAAAACAAACTCAATAACTCATTCACTTTAAGATTAACTTACACTATATCAACTATACAAATCAACCATTTTTACAAATTAAAAAAAAAACATCTACCATAAATCATCCATATCAAAATCAACTTATTCAAAATTTCATTCAAACAATACCCTACATTAATCATAAACAATCAATCCTACAAACAAAATTTATAATTGTGACCACGTGACCTCCACACTCAAATCTTCTAACCTAGGGTTTTATTTGAAATTAAAACAAGTTTCCCTTACCTGAACTTGAGCAATGCTAACCAAGAGCTTCAAATCCTAAAATTGTTCAAGGGTAGCTTAACCTGCATCACAGAGTCTTGATAGTTGTCGTTTTGCTATCAAATTAATATGATTCTAGCATAGATTTGTCTAACAATAGAGAAATGATAGTATAATTGTGGTTAAATGACCCCAAGTCGTGATGTGAATGTAACTACAAGAATACATGATTCTTTGACATTCTTAGGAGCAACTTGAGCTGGTCATAAATGGCACCTTAGTTTAGAATTGGATCAATGTTCTAATTCAAGAACTCACCAAGACTTAGCACCAACCAAGACTCATATGGAAGTCCATATATTGTCAAATGGAATCAAAACACAAGAAATGAAGAACAAGAATTGCAAGCTGGACAAAATTGAAATAAAAAACTACTGCACCGAACAGAAACTAGAAGCAAAGCTGGAAAACAGAAATTCAAACGGTAGAAATGAAAAGAAACAACAAACAAAGCTAATCTACCGAATGGAATTGAAAGAACATGAAGGAAGAACACTTATAGAAGGAGTTTGCTGGATTTTGAGAATTGGAAGAACACTTCACGCCACTTGGTTCCTTGGTCCAAGATAAGTGATGGAGTGCCGCCACTTGAAGCTCACCATAGCTCACAAGATAAGGCAAAGGAAGAAGAAGACTCAAGACTCACAATTTCTCTCCAAATTTGAGTATAGTCTCTCTACTATAAAATTCCAATCTGAAAAATACAAAGAGAAGCACCTTATTTATAGCCTATGAGGTGCTGAAAATGCAAGCTAAATGACACACAAATGCAATGAAATTCGGCGCCAATCTAGACAATGAAGGAAGTGTGACTTTCCTTCCTAGTTTGGCACCTCCTAATCTCCTATCTACACTCCCCCCTAGACTCCCTTACTACTTACACCTTTTTATTACATCCACACCCCTATTCTACAAAAGAAATAAGAAGAGCCATCTTATTGTACTCTTGTCCCAATGCTCTTGCCATGCTCCTAGTAATTCGTTGGGCTTGGGCCCCTTGTTGGTCTTGGACCCCTTGATTGGCTTGAGCCCCTTTTTGGGCTTGGGCTTCATGGGCTTGAGCATCCTCTACTTGGTTTCCATCAAGTCGTCTCTCAACGAATCCAATAGTAAAATCAGTAAATCAGTGTTTAGAATATATCTGGAAGCAATAAAATTTAATAATAACAATAATAATAAAAAGGGGGTTAAGATAGTTATGCAGAAAATATAAAAAAGATTAAAACAACATATCAGATCTTGTTTCATGTTTTGATCCAAAAGAAACTACTTAGGTTAAAAATACAAAATTAACATAAAAATGAAACTTTTAGAGAGATGATGGTTTTTTTAAAATGAAACTTGGATAACTGAATTTTCTATTTATATACTATTTTCATTTTAATAGTAAAACATTCAAGTATCACTTAAAATATACCACTTATACTCTAAGGTTATTTTTTAAATTCTTACATCGCTAGTAAATAAACTTAATGACCAATTGTTGTCACTAAAAACCATGTTTTTTTGTTGCGCTCTTCCACATCAATTGGAATTTCACATCATTAGTGAATTCTCACAAAGTTTCCATTTTCAAGCACTAAAGAGTAACATACAAAATGTAACCATAATTCCATTAGGTTAATTAAACTATGAATATCAAAGATATTTAAATAAGAAAATACTATTCAACATATTATGATTTTTTACTTTATTATACTGCAACAAAATTATAAAATAAGTCATATCAAGTTTCTCTCATTCAATAATGTTCAAATATAACTCTAAAAAAATGACAATTTGTACTTTTCTCCCTAAAAAGTTATAAGTAGAGTTATAAACTTTTTTTTTAAATTTAAAGCCATCGTAAAACTAAAATTTAAGACCACAAATTTCATGAGACCACTAATCCTAATTCATAAAACATTGATATGCTTAATAACTATTAAGTTGTTAAGGGAGTTTAACAAAAAAAATTCTTCACTTGCTATTAGGTCTAAATCTACTAAGTGGAACTTTTTAATTTATTGAGCAAATTTCTTTCAATAAAACTAACTTTATATTTTTCTTAAATCCATTAGGCGGTTGGGGGATCCATTGAGTGGATTTCTCACAGTAAAACTCATGCCTTTGGGTGGTTGAAGATCCACTAGGCGGATTATGTAGAAAAATTGATAGTTTCAAACTACTCAAAGTCCTCAAATTGACACCTTAATCTATACAACAGAAACATCTATGCACCTAATTTGTTAAGATGTTAGACAATCCAAAACAAGTTAGATGATTTAGTACTCATTAGACAGTCTCATGATAAGATAGTATACGAGTTTTAATGATTACAAAGATTTTTAATGATTACAAAGACCATAAGAATTGTTAAAGGATACAACAAAGCTCACTTATGTACATAAATCAAAGGTTAATTGATAGAAAATCTACAATATCAATCTGACAGACGATCTCACTAAAGTAAACATGATAAACGATGTAACTGTAGAAAGATGAACTAGAAGGTCTTGTCAGGCGGTCTCTTAACATTAAACATGCTAGATTATTCTAAAGAACAAGATTGTTAAGTCGCTAGACAACAATAACCAATTGGCCGATCTAATACCCATTAGACGATCTTGTAACACGAGAGTCTATATGTTTTGATGATAACTAACACTTTAAGGTATGGTAAGATTTCTAATGGAGCAACTAAGTGTGTAGATTTAGATAAAGACTCATTAGACGTTCTAAGTGGTTTAAACCATTAGACAATTAAGCAATGATGAATGTGTTAGACAATCCTATGGTAAATAAACAAGACATTCGTGAAGAGTCAACATGTTAGATGATGTATAATGTTAAATCAGATAGATAGGCTCAGTAATATGTGCATCAAGACAATTAAATAGTAGAAATTCACACCAGACAATCTCATCAGACGATCCTAAAACACATGGTCAAAATAAAATATCTCATCAGACATTATCTAAACACTCAACACTAGAAGATCTTATCAGAAAATTTATTAATGCACTACATGTCATATAGTTTAGAAGGAATTATCATTTTGAATGTAACAAACGATCTACCCACTGTGAATAGACGCGCGAGGCAATTTAATAGTACTAGAACGTGCCAAACAATCTCATTAGATGGTCTCTAAAGCTATATCAAGGCAGACGACTCCAAAGCACGAGAAAAGATCAGCAATACATTGGTTATGGATGCATTAAATGAGCACTAGAGCTTGCACGTGATAGAAGATCACCTAGTCTTCTACTCGTCAGAGTGTCTATCATATTAGGGAGTGTCTATACTTATCTTTTAATAAACTTTCTATATTGATTATAAACTATTTTGAGTACAACTATGCTTCAATGATTAAGACTGGGTTTATGTTAGAAAGTTTTCAAATGAATAGTGTTTCAACTAGAAAGTTTTCAAAAAATAAAGTACATGTATTTCCTAAATTAAATATTTTTTCGAAAAATATATTGTGGAGATATATCCATGTTAAAATTTGATTTTGCTTCAATGCTTAAATCTTGTTTGAACTTGGAAAAAATTTGAAAATATATTTACTGAAAATTTTGAGAATAAAAGGTCTCAATAATTCAAAATTATTAAAATATATAGTTTAAGTGATACTCATGCTTTATTATGATGATTATTATGTTTACCGATACTCATAATGTTTATGAAAATTTTTAGGAACATCAAGATACGTATGAAGCTGAAAGCCAAAGTGATGGCAAAGGCCCATACAGAGGACCAACACTAGGGCAATAACTAGGAGAATTCACGAAGAGGGGAATTTAGCAGAGACTGGAAGAGAATCTCTTATATATTTGGGCCATGACCTAGTTGTACATATTAGAATAACATTTATTTTCTTTGTAGTTGTTTAAATAAATTAGCCCTAAAAATTAGGCCTTGTAGTACAAGATTTGGGTTTGTATTTTGTGATTGTAGCATAGGATGGATTATGATTTCTAAAACATATTTAGGGTTTTCCCTCCCTTTTGGATACACTCTAACCCTAATTTACATCTATAAATAGAAGTGTCCAGCTATGTAATTTCCAGCTTATATGATATAGTGTTATGCTTTGAATTTCAGCCTAAAACACTTGTGTAAGCTCCTTCTAGGGTAGTCTTCCTTCAAGCCTGCCTTAGTATCTTTCCTAGTGAACATACCTAACCTTTCACTAAGCATTCTTCAATTTCTCCACTCTAATTCTCGGTTCCTCTACTCACTTTCTCCACATTTCTGCGAGATACTTCATCATCTTTCATAAAAGAACGCAAGAAATCACACAAGCAAGGACAAAAAGGCCATCACAAAGTTTAATTTATGAGCATCTAATGAGAAAGATGTTAAGCGATGATAGAAACCAAGACAATAAGAAGATGACCAAGGATGCACACTATGAAAGGTCATCTCAACATTCAAGTGAAGACCTCACCAGATGGAGAAATGGACAAAGACTAGAGCATTTCAAGTTCTTTCTGCTGGTCTACTTAAGAATAAAACATGTTGTAAATAATTTGGGCTCACTTTTGGGGTCCAAATAGCAAATATATGATAGAATAAGGTGCCTTTAACATAGTAAGGGGTGTGGGTAGCATTTTAGCTTGTTCCTAACCCTTGTGGAAGGCATTTAGACCTAGTTTCTCGAAGGACAAGCCTAGGATGCGGGTTTGACTTAGTCAAACCCTAAGCTGCCCATTTTTGCCCTTTTTCCATCCTACCCCTTTAGTTTGTTCTCCAAGGCTCCTTCACCTATAAATAGGAGGCCTACCTAGTGTATTTTACAAGTTGAAATTAATAGAAGAAGAGTTACTCTGCACAAATTGTGAGGTGTTAGTGAGGTTTGAATTCCTCTTAGCATTTAGGTCTTATCTTTTGAGTATTCAGAGCTCTCAAGTGGAGGCTATCTTCACTTATCTTGGAGGCCAATCACACTCCAAGTGGTGTGTTCAACTTCTCAAATCCATCATATAAGCTTTCTCCTTCCTTCATTTATTCTTCCACTATCATTCCATTTTTACTCTTTGTATCATGTTCTTGTTTGGTTTTCCTTGTTTCCATTCGACAATTCTATTTTGGTTTATTTTCCTTGTTCTTTAATTCCACACCTTCTAGCATCATTTTCAGCTTATAATTGTCTTTTACTTTTGCCTTTGTGAAATGAACTTTCACATCTACTTAACCACTTGGTTAAGTTAATGTCCAGTGGGGATTTTCCTAAGGTCTTCACTCTTAAATTCCTAAAATCTCAATCTAAGTAAAGTGTCACACCATAAAATGAACAATCCTAAAATCAACTCACATCAAGCGATAATAGGTTGTTGTGAATGCAGAAATACAAAGAGAAAGAATATTCAAAGTGCACATAACGAACAGGTCATTAAAGGTGCATATTAGTACATTCCAAATCAAGCATATAATATGTAGAAGACAATGAATAGTGATGAAAGGAGAGATTCAAGTCTAGAATATCAGAAACCTCAACGTTCAAATTTTGTAGAGATAAAGAAAGAATTTGAAAGTGTAAATATATGTTGATGACATGAAAATTACATAAGAGCAAATGTTTCCATTTTTTAGCATCTACTAAATTGATGAAGGAACAACGTGGCAGATTTCATCAGCAGATTAGAGTTAAAAAGATTAAATCTACAACATTCATATTTGAAGAATAAAAGAAACAATTTGAATTACTCCTCGCGTTCAAGATGCAGAAGAATCAATCAAAGCAAGAATTACCATTTTTAGCGTATATCGGTTATGAGAACAATCGTCCCACTTGAAGCTTCACCGATCACATTTTAGAAGGCTATATAAAGATCTTGAAGATGAAGAACACAACAATGAACGTACATAGAAGAAGATAGAAATGCCATTGTTAAGTGATATATAGATGTGTGAAAAAGTTATGCTTATACAATTTTGTATGCTTAACCATTGTAAATTGTTCATTTTGTGAAGCATACCCTTTTAACTTTCATTATTCTCTTTGAAGAGATTTTTCTCATATCTTTGAGAGGTCTTGATCTCATGGGGAGATTTGGACTAATTTGCTTGGAAAGGTGTATAATACTTGATGTAGTCCAAGGTGTGCTTTGGATGAAAAGAGATGAAGATGCAGCTAAAGTGAGAAGAGTTGCACCGGAGAATGATGAATGAAAGGAGTTTTTGAAGGTGATTTAGGTGTTTGAGGGTAATAGAGGTTTGGCCAACTCCTCACGATTTCACTAGCAAAGAGAGATTTGGGAGAGAATGAATTTGAATTTCAGAATTCCAATTCCATTAATGTTCAAATCTGAATACAAAATGGAAGGAGCACCTTTTTATAGGCTTCCATGGGTGAGGGTAGCTTAGGATTTAAGCTATCTTAACCTTGGTTAGCCTAGTTAACCTATGGCGAGCTTTTAGAGCTTTTAAACAATGGAGGTGTCATGACTATTCTATGTTCTTATGTTCTAGAAACCCTTGCTTGTATATCAAGTGAGGGTTTTGTAGAGTGTAAATGTTTTATTTAATTCTACTCTAGGAAATGGTCCAGAAATACAAGACTTGGAATAACTATTCTACTTTTTACAGACTAAAATAAATATTTTTTTGTTGTACATTCTTCTGTTCTTAGTCTTGTGTTTGATGATTTAGAGCTTGTGGATGGTCCTTCATCAAGCTACCCCACTTAAAAAAGGATATGTCCTCAGATTTGGCGTTGGGTGTCACCTTATTTGAAGACATTGTAATCAACATCCGACAAGTTCATGGATCCACCTAAAGAAGATAGCAATGCAAAAGAATAAAAGTTGATGGGTATGTAAACATAAAAAAAAATAGTTTGTGTGGTTCCTTTATAGTGGTTCTTATTCCCTAAAGCAGGTAAATGAGATACCACAAGGAATTGAGAAAACAATGTAGAAGAAAAACAAAAAAAAGTACCTTGTTGAAAAGAAGACTGTAACATGCAAAACGGTGTTGGGTCTATTAGTGTCTAAGTTAAAGAGGGGGGTGGATTGAGCTTTATAAAAATTTAGCAAACATAACTATTTTCCAGTAATCTTGAGAAAAAGAACAGATTGATTTTAAAAAGAACAAATTTATTTTTTTGATTACTTTATCAAAACCAGAAACTTAATCAGATTAGTTTTAAATCCAGTGAGAGTTTTTCCAAAATAGTGCATGCACTCTAACAACAGTAAACGAACAAACAAATAAATGGATTGTTTTTCTGAAAAAGTAAAAGATGATTTTCAAACCACTTCCAACTCAGCTTAACGGTAATAAAAGGGCTAAAACAAACTTTTTGGTGCCAAAACATAATTTTGAAAAAGCTTTAACACAAGATTGAGACCACTTAAAAATCTAGATATGGTGGTATTATTTTCTTTCCTAATCCCTGCCCTCGTCATATATAACTCCATCTTTTGCCTATATTTTTCTATTCTTAGATTTTTTTGGCGAAGTCTTTGGAGCTTATCCATAAGCTCCAAGTTATAATAGGAAGGAATATGGCAACATCTTAGAGCACTCTTAAGATCATTCTAATATAAAATTGGAAGTTCATTATAATGACATTTATCACTCTATAAGGAAGTCCTCCAATACATAACATTAGATTGAAAGCTTAAAGTTGCTAGGGGTACCTTCCTTTTCTCACTAATGTGATGGCAAGCAAAAGGTTGTTCTACTTTCATTTCCCAATCTAGATTGACTTCTACATTTTCCTTTCTATAAAAATAAGGTAGGTCTACCCTAGTTTCAATCTGTGGGCTTTTTTCTTCTTGTTCTCCTAGGTGTAGGTTGATGATAGTCATTTATTCTAAGACTCTCTTCTTTAGCATGAAAGTCAATAGACCTGGAACTAGATGGATGAGAATTTTTATGATTTCTTATGTATTTATCTCTTTCTTTAACAAGTTTAAACTCTTTCTCTAGAATTGCAAGATGAGAATCTCTTTCTTTCTGTTCTTCAATAACTTGATTCTCATGTTGTAATTGTCTCAATGTAAGTGATTGAATGTCTCTAGCCATTTGTTTTAAAAGATATTTAGTAGAGCTGAAATCACTTTCACAAAGATTGGAAGTATGTTTAGACATGTTAAAGTTTGTGTTAGAAGTAATTTCCAAAGAGAAAAATTGGTTGAGCGAAGTAGGTAATTTCCTAGGAAAGGAAGGTGGATCACTAGGATCTCTTAAGTACCAAGCTTTTCCTTGCGAGAGAATATCCCACAACACTTTCATAAACCTTTCTCTAAGCAATTTACTAAAAGCAAAATCAAAGATAAAAACACTTTAAGCAAAAACAAAACATTTAAAGCAATAAAATAATTGAAAGTTTCTAAACTATAAAACTTTAAAGCTAAACGGTTCCTAGATTACGCTTCTTGGCACCTTGAAGACAGACTCACCGAATAGGCATGATATTAATCCACTAAGTAAAGAAGTTTAAACAATACAACTAAAAAAAAAATACAACGAAATTTTGGTTAACAATTTTATGCACTAAAATTTGAATTCCTATTCTATGCACTCCAAAATTGTTACTTCTTTTTGGCTTTGTATTTGGTGTAATTTTTTATGTTGCTGCTCCTTTGCTTTGCCTCTTTAGGATATTCAACCTAAGGTATTCAGTTTTTACCTCTTTAGTGATGTAGCTTGCACCAATAATTTTCAGCTCCACAACTCACCAAAGCAATTAGGTCACTTCCACACAAGAGAGGTCAAACAATTTAAAAGCAACAAAAGCTCAATTTAAAATTAAGAACAACTGCAAATGAAGTTTATCATAGACATGACTTCAGAGATTAGACAGAAATTGACAAGAAAAAAATTAAAGCCTCACAAGAAAGGATAGCACACAAATGGAATCCTAAAGAAAGGAACTAGAGTAGATGAAGAAAGCCAAAATTGCACTACAAATTTTTTTGTGTGAAAACTTTTCTTAACTTTCCGAATTTATGCTGAATAGAATACTTTAAATTAAAATTTGAAATTTAAACCACTGAAACTTCAATATTTAAGCTGAATATTAACGCTGGAAATTCATAAAAACAACGCGCCATTTAATTGCAATAATATTTTCAATTTCGCTGCTTAATTCAAATTTTCCAAAGTTACTTTTTTACACTATGTCCGTTTTTTATTTGCCATTTTTTCAATTTTGAATTTTGATATACTTATTTTTTTTTCACTTTCTATCACATCAAGGTACTCAAATATAGAATTTCATAACTTTTCACCAACACATCGAATTGTAATAAACATTTTCTGTTAGCATAGAAACTAAAAAAACAGAGAAAAAACTAAAAGGAATTAAAAACAAAATGGAAAAACTCAAAGACATAATGGAATTTAGTGATAATGGAACTGATTAAAATCAACAAAAACATCACAAGATGATTAGTAAATTGAAATTAAAACAACAAGACAATCAAGAGCATTAATGGACAACACAAAAATTTAAAAACAAAACAAAGAAGAGAAGACACTTAGCTCTTGAAAAACCAAAACTTTAGATAACAAATGATAGGTTCCTTCTAGCCGTTTGCACCTTTTCTTGAATTTCGGAGGAACTTGGCAGAATCTAATGGAGGCAATGGGTCAAGGAGAGCTCCAATGAAGCTACGGTTTCCTATTAAGTGCATGAAGAGTGGGGAAAGTGATTGGTTGGGTCATATCACTTGAAGAGATTTAAAAGAAGACCAAAGGTGTCTATCATATAGAGGTTTAGACATGAGAGTGTTTAGGCTAGCAATTTGGTAGCACAACACTCATAAAATTGATCTTACTTTTCATGAGCCAAGCTCCTCAATTTATAGGAGAAAGGGTTGAACATTTTGAAGCCAAAATTTGAAAATTCAAAATAAAACTCTCCAATGAGAAGGTACCATGTGGATTCATGCTTTCCATGTTTGGCTCATACCTTCCATGCTAAATCCTCTCCACTCCTAGGCTGCCATGTGGGCGTCCATGTGTTCCATGCCAAGTTAATTATCGTCCTCTAATATATCCTAGCCGTTTTAGGGCTACATTGGGCTCAAAGAAGCCCAATTGTTACCCTAAATAGTCACTTTTAACCCTATCTAGACATATTTTACTATTGGCCCAAATACAAACCCAAAAATCTATGCTACTTGGCCCAAATATTCGGTCCTATTATTTTATGCTACTAGGCCCAATACATGGTTCATGAAATCCTAAACAACTTTATACAATTTATTTAAGCTAAAGGTTGACCCAAAAGTAATGTTTACTAGTCAGCCGAAACTCAGTCTTCTTGTATTCTTTTGACCAAAACTCTATTTTATGTTTTGATGAGTTGGAGGTCTTCTTGGATATGTTTTACATTCCTTCATCCTAGAATTTTCCTCTTGATTAGACCTACACAAATAAACAAAAGCCCAATTAGACCCATATTTGCAAATAAATTCATAAACAGACTCCAAGTCTTCATCCTCCTTATTATGTTGTTTCGTGTGACTGGGGACTTTGCCATCATTGCTCTTCTTTTTATTCCTTTTGATCCTTGGTAGGAGGACAAGAAACCCAAGCTTTTAGGCTTCTAGAAGTAGAAGACACTTGCTTCAAGTTTGCTTGTCCATGAACACCATTCCAAAGAGGTCAAGAAAGAAAAATTAATAAAAGCAAATTTAGAAAGCTAAATTGAAAATTGGATTTAATATGACAAAAAAAATCAAGAATTAAAAGTTCATAAAAAAATAAGGCAAGCATATAAAAGGAACCTACCACAAGTTCTAGAATAAATGAAGAAATTAAAAAAACAATTATAGTGGCGGAACAATGGCTAGCAAAACATATGTAGAATTTTTGTAGGCCAAATTTTGAAGCCAAATTTTTATAAGCAATATAGAACACAATGTGTGATATATGAAATTACTTTGTGAAGCAAAACGGTGAAGATAACAATTAATAAACTGCAATGCTAGATGCAACCAAAAGTACAAGTTTCTAGGATAAGGTTGAGCTCTGGTTAGCAAGTTGTATCAATTTTTTTAGTACGTTTTTTAGTCTCAAATTTCAATTCCAAATATCCAAGACACCAAGGAATGAGTGTGCCAAAATTCAGGCCCAATGATGCACTGAACAAATTTTAACAATTATAAAACAAAGATCAATTTGTCCACAGTGGTCACCAAATGTTTAGCCAGAGTATGTGAACTTGTAAAATTTGTAAAAAATTATTCAGTAGTAATTTGAGTCCCAAATTTTTATCACAAATGCACAAGAAAATAAGGAAGCTCTGGTCCAACTTTCAGGTCAAGATGTGCACTGAAAAAATTAAAACAATTAGAAAATCGAGAGTAGAAAAATCAAAGTTCACTGAAAACAATCACACTAAGCACCGGGCTTTTACTAATTATAATTTTTTTTTAGATTTATTTTTGATGCGCCTTTTTAACACAGTGTTACATCATAAAGAAAATCTGTTCAAAATTTCACAAAAAAATTCAAAAAAATGTGACCTAGACAAATTTTGGAAACTAGTGTACTAGTAGCTCTAGGTTTGAGGAAAAGAAGCCATAGGAATCCAACAATTACAGAACATAACTTGCAAGACAATTGGAATTTTATGGACTTGGAGGACTTGCTATGATCTAAAACAATTCAGAATTGAAAACACACAAAACACAAAAGGCACCGAAGCTTACACAAACTAGAAAACTCAAAGAAAAAAAAACACCTAACACTACTTTTTGCGGTATTTTATCAAACACCTAGTTAACACATACGATATACATGAATGAATGACATTGATGGAAACAAAAGACATTGAACATAACTAGGATGTATCATAATGTGAAAAGGAAGTAAAACTAAGTAGCTTTGACTGATTGAAATTGCATAAAACTCAAAAACAAAATGTGACAACAAACAGTAGATGCAAGAATGAACCTATTTCTTCACGGTTTTGGATGGTTCAAGAAGAATTAAGAAATTTGAACCGTTTAACTTGATTAGGATTGGATTTTAATCGGTCAAAATGAAAGAAAAAACATCAAACATCTAGGAACAACACAAAATGCAACAATTAATCGGTGAAAAAATGAAGGAATTGAATTAGACTTAGCTGGACCGCACGGAGTAGCTCATCATACCTCTTGATGGAGTGTAATGCATGCCTTGGAGAGTTTGATCCAAACAGAATGAGTGAAAAATGACATCAGAAGAATATTTAATGGAGAAGGAATGAAGAATGGTGCTGGACAAGTCAATCTTCTCACGGAAGCTATAAAACAAGTCTTTTTCTTCTAAGAACCTTATGTTAGGGTTGATGAATCCTAACAAGAGTTAGAGTGAGACATTGAGAGAATGTTGGAACTCAAATTTAGCAGAGTTTCTTTACACATTCAAGTTTCTTTACACATTCAAGTCTACTATACAAAGAGAAGAAAACCCCTATTTACAAAGACTGAAGTTATGCAAGCTACCTAAAGTTAGCTTGCAAGGTAAGTTAGAGTTAGAGTTTCTAGGCCTCCCCTTGCTTCCTTTTAACCTTAGCTTGCGTAACAAGTTGGAGCTTCTAGAAGCATTTTATGCACTTCTTAGGTTTGACTCAGAATACAAAGCTGAAAATCAACTGAAACTACAAACTAGTCTATTATTTACATTTTGTACAAGACTTAAAAGGAATTTATAAGTTCTTTGTTGATACAAACCAAAACAACTAGCAAAATGACTAAGGACAAATCAAGCACCTCACAAAAAGATCAGTCATCCCAGTATTCAAAGTCGGGCTCCACCAAACCTCGAGAAAGCATCAACGGAAGAAGAAGCTATAAACCAGAATATTAGAAGTTCTTCCTTCTAGTCTTCTCCACAAGAGAAAAGTTATATAAATAAATTAGGCTACTTTAGGGGTCCAAATAACAAAGATAGGCTAGAATAAGGTGCCTTTAGCATAAAAGGGGGTGTAGGTATCATTTTAGCTTGTTCATAGCCCTTTAGGAAGGCATTTTGACCTAATTTCTAAAAGGAGAAACCTAGGATGCAGGATTGACTTAGTCAAACCCTAAGGCAACCCCTTTTTTCCCTTTTCCCATCCTACCCCTCTTGCTTGTTTTTCAAGGCTCCTTCCCCAATAAATAGGAGGCCTACCCATTGTATTTCACATGTTGAATTGAATGAAGTAAAGAAACTCTGCACAATTTGTGTGAGCTTGAGTGAGTGTTATCTCCTCTCCCTTGGTCTTATCTTGATGAGAATAAAGCTCTCAAGTGGCGGCCTTTCACTTATCTTGATGGTTACCACCCATCAAGTGGCGTGAACATCACTTCCTTTTCCATAAGTTTCCTTCTTCCATTCTCCTTCATTTTTCCTTCCATTCATGTTAATTGTCCATGTTTTCTTCCTTGGTTTTTGCTCTCGGTTTTATCATGCTTAATTGAGTTTTGCATCCATTCACCATATCTTGTCTTTTATCTTTGCCTTTGTGAAATGAACTTTCGCATCTACTTAACCATTTGGTTAAGTTAATGTCCAGTGGGAATTTTCCTAAGGTTTTCACTCTTAAAATCCTAAAATCTCAATCCTAAAGGTAAAGTGTCACTAAAATGAAAACATCTAAAAATCAACTCACATCATTTGTGTTCTCTCTCTAAGCTTGAGTTGTGGTGGCTGCTTTGTTTGGATGGTCCTCCATAACAAGTCCTCTTCAATGAGGAAACTCAAACCTACAAAAAAACCTGAACATCAAACGAAAGATATCACTATAACTTTATATTAGAGTAATTTATCTTTGTCCATCAAACTCCACATGCAAGATATATCCCTAAACATGAAATCACTGACATGCAAACAACCCAAGTTAAAGACGTAAAGAGAAAGTTATTCTAAACAAAACTTTAATCAAATAGATTTATTTTATTTTTTACTAACCTTACTATATATAGTAGGTTTAGATCTGGAAAAGGATGACTGATCAATTCACAATCTTAATCTTAAGTAGAAGACAGAGAAAATAAATTCTAAAGATATATTGACTTTTATAAAATAAAATTAGACTAATTAAGTTTACATATTTTAAACCTAAACTAATAAAATATTTATAATTATAAATTATTTAGGATTTATGATTTATGTTAGTAAGTCCTTATATATTCTAATACATAATTTTAATTTTTTAACTAGTTAAAGTTGTATTTGTAAAAATTTATACAATTTTCTAAATTTTTCCTACTTCATACATTAAAAACATTATTATTTATTATTTCTTATTAAATAATTAATTAAAAAATCACACATTATCATCGAAAAAAGAATTTAAATCCACAGAAAATCATTTTAAAAGCAATAAAATATATTTTATACATAATTGAGTATATTGTATTTGCTTTTTCATTATATGTTGATATTGGTAGTGATGGAAAAATTGGAAAGAAGTAAACCTATTTTATATATTAAAGAAAGCAGTGATGGGGTTGGGTGTGTGAGTATAAGAAAGTCAATAATCTATACTGAAAAAGGAATGACAAGACATGGTGCATTGACTGAATAGAAAATGCAAGTAAATGTGTCCTATAAAAATGGAATGATGAGACCCTCTTTGTTCCCAGAGCTCAGAGATCTAATTAAGCCTCCAATTAATTGAGCAGCATGTGGAAGAGATATCGTAGACTCTATTGCCCTACCCAAAGTACCAAACTCTCCTTTCTAGCATGTGCACATGAGCTTTGTGTCTCTCACCTTTTGGTGGGGTTCAACCCATATGCAAGGAATCACTTACATATTTAAAATTTCAAAAATAATTTAAACTATTTTCAAATTTAATGTTATTATTAAAAATCGTGAGACAATTTCTAGAATCTATTATTTTGGTGTTTTTTTATGGTAGACAATCTTGTTAGCTCAAGCTAGATAAATTTTTATGGGTGAATTTTTTTTTCTCTATGAAAATATCTCAACTTTAGATTGATATATAACACCCTAGTTTCTTACTTGAGATTCTTGATTAAATTGAAACAACCACCTTTTCTCCATTGATCTATAGATATTGTGAATTTATTATACATGTCTTTATGGAATAAAAATTGGACATAAATTTTGTTTGAGTTTCTAAATCTCACGTGCTATTATACTCTTCATAACAAACAAAGAGTTAAAGAACATGATGATTATTAAATAAAAATTAATTTTAAAATAAAAAATAATTAATTATTATTATTTTAAAAATTAAGAAATTATTAGTATTAAAAGTAATTTTTGTTATTAATAAATATTTATAAATTTTCTTCGAGTTTTTAAATCTCACGTGTTACTTTTAACGTGGTTATGTAACATTTACTAATTAATTATATTACGGGGAAGTCAAATGATTATTTAAGATATTAATTAAAAGTGTATTTTATACAATGTCAACTTAGATGGTTTTAATTTTATTTTTTAAATTTTTAAATAAATATTTTTTTTACTCAAATTTCAAGGATTAAAATAGCTATTTTAAATTGTGGAACGGTGAAGATAAAATAAAACAAATCCATTCATTTTATAGCCATGAAAGTGGTGGTTTTTGACTATGGAGATGGAAAAGCCACTTTCTTACACCAATGAAACTCAATTATTGCATACCTTTATGTTCTTCAAATTGACCCAAAATTGAAATTTCGCATATGTTGTAAAAGCTTTAGAAATGAAGAAAAGTTGTTTTATGATGAAACCCTTCTCTCTCTGATATGGTGTTTGGAGATGAAATATATCTGAAAGACACAAAAATCTTATTGTTAACCCTATTATGTGTGCACATGACATGTGAAGATGAAGCAGAAAGGCGTGGATCTTTGGGTTCTGTTTTTGCAGTTTCTAGTTAACACTCTGTGTCCCTTGTTCTCTTCATTGATGAGGAAGAGGTGCTGTCGCTGTTACCCGTCTTCACAGAATCATGAATGATCAGCAGTGGGACACCCTTAGCCTTTGCATGCTTTTCAACACGTGTACTACCTCCATTCTTCTTCTTCTTCTTTTTTTCACTTTCCATTTAGGTTTAAATTCGGCTGTGTTTGAATCGAAGAATGAATGTATGAAGGTAGGAGATTGTATATGTGAGAATTTAGAAAAAAAAAAGTGTAAAGTTTCAAATTTTTAATTTTAATTCTCATCAAATTTTGTTTATATTTAATCCTTCCAATTTTTTAAATCATGCAATTTGGACCCTATTCACGTTAATAATAATATTGTCAATAATTTATGCACAAAATATGTAAATAATTAGAAATTAAACTTATTGTTTTATAAGAATGAGAATGTGGATAAGGACCATGTGGACATTTAAGCTTACTTTTTTTCGTGGTTCTAGGAAGTGTGAATTGGTGTTAATTTGTTTTCTAAATTTTTTATATTATATAAAATTTTCTTTATTATTCATTAATATCATATATTTAGAAGTATACATTTAAATTTTATTTTATCATCTATTTTTATTTTTTATGGTAGTTTTTTTTATTTAGTGATAAATAAATAATAAATAATTAACTTTTAACTTTTAACCTTTAGTTTTAATGGTTTTATTTGTAATTAATTTTTATTTTTTAAGATACTTAAATTTAAATTTAGGATTAAAGAACTTATAAAGAATTTTATTAATTTTTTTTCAATTTTTAAGTTTATGTCAGATAGACCTAAAATTCACGTTTCAAAATATGTTGGATCAACCAACATTTGCCATCTCTATTTTTTCAAAAACTATATTAAATAATTCACATATTTCCCTCTTTCCTTAGTTTTAAAGAAAATAATCGTACCTTTATGCTTTTAAGCTTCTTTTTTTTTAAATATTTTCATTATATTATTTAAAACTATAAAGCTTTATGATATGCTACTATTAACCTAATATGTGTGATTGTCGAAGTGTTGTAGCCTCAAATTTGGTCCTTGAAAGAGACTACACATGGTGGCTACTTGGTCTCTAAGAAACAAGATTCAACAACAAAACACTCATGATCCAACTTGCACTAGGTCTAGTTATTATCGTGAGGTGAGAGCCAGCCATCTTTATTAATGGCTGAAGCTACCGGAAAAAGCTAAAAATGGTTAAATATGGAGGAGTAAAAAGGAGTAAAAAAAGAGTAGGTTAAATACCAAAAGACATTCGTACAAGTTGTTCTCTCCTTTAATTTAATGATTAGGGTATATAAAACAATAAGTTAAATTATGCTTCAATGTAGACAAGTATCTATTTGAGTTAAAAAAAAAATGAAAACAAAAATTAGGTGTTCTTATCAAGATGAGTAAGAGTTGTCCGAGATGGAGAATCTAAGTTGAACGAAGAAGTTGATCTCTTCTACAAAGGATTACCAAACTTTGATGATAGTAAGTCGAGTAGTGGTCCATCTGTAGAAGATTTTTTGACACTCAAGTCAGTAAGAGTTCAAGATATTTGAGTAAAAGTTAGTAGAAGTATTAAGTAAGTCAAGAATATTCCTTCAGATGATATTTATAGGCCTAGGTAGTTTGTATAATATCTTTAAGTAATTTATACATTTATTGTATATTTGTGTCGAATTATATGGGAATGTCGGTTAGTTACTTGCCCACATAAGCAATGAAAGTGGTAACTGTAGGTGGTTAATGTTAGAATTGTTGGTCGAAAACAAAAGGGGAGTTCAATTGTTTTTTCAAGAGATTATCGCACTGATTTAAGTCAAATTGAAAATCTTATAAAATCAATTGATTGAAACTTCATTTAACTGATTATAAATGTGCTTGATAAAACAACTAATTATATTTCTTCAGATTACATAATCTATCAATTGAAATACTGAGAGCAGATGATAATACAAGATATCAAAATGTAAAACTGTAAAAAGAGGGATAGAAAGATTCACACAAAGCTTTTATACTGATTCACTCTTTCCTCGAGAGTTACATCTAGTCCTCAACTACACTAGCTGTGAATACACTAAAAATGCAATTGTAATTCAATACAAACAAGAATCAAGTTCTTGAACCCTACAAGAACTTCATAAAAAAAAATACAACCCACTACAGAAAATAAACACCCTATCTAAATATAATTACATAAACTTGAACAAGGATGGAAAAAACCTGAGTTAGAGCACATAACACCTCTTCTGAAATCCTCAGATGCAGTTTCTTTACAATCACAAAAAGATCCAAGAACAAGAATAAATTTCTCCAAGAATTAAAAAACAAAGTCTTTACTTTCTTGATTTCTGATTTACTTTTTGTTAAGTTTGCAAAGACTCGAATAACTTGTTTTTATAGATAATTTCACTTAATAGTTAAAAACAACTATTTTCAACAAATTTCTTTTTCGAAATAACTTGTTGCTTTCACTTAAGGAAAATCAACAACTTTTCAAACACAAAGTTTTTACAAAGATAGAACATTTTAAAAAGAAAAACTTCTATCTTCTGAAATTAGAAAAAGATAGTTTAAAAATACATTTTAAAATATAGAGCAGAAAATCTTAAGTGATTTTAATCTGTGGATGCGATAAATCAACTAGTTAAAAAGCTTGGAGATAAACTTGGATCACAGAGAGAATTGTCAAGAAAAAATAAAAAAATATCAAAATCTACCTAGACACAATCTTTTTCTTCATGAATGTGCCATCTAATATTCAATGTAGGATTTGGAAACATCAAATATAGTTGTGACTTGATCTTTAAGGTCTACAAACTCCCCTTATTTGATGAAGAAAAATCTTTAGCGATAAGGTGATAGATTTTGATGGAAAAGCCCTTCAAGAAAAAGAAAGGAATGCACAATCCAAGAAGCAGATGACAAATAATATAATACAGTATTAATCCAACACTAGTGTAGAACCGTGCTTTAATGACGGTTAAAAAGGTCATATGAAGACGGTTTGAGAATCGTTGCAAATCATTTGTTTATAATGACGGTTCTAAAACTGTAGTTATAAAACCACATTAACAACACGTGTAAGAAATTGTCGTTATTATACCAAAAGCAATGAAAAAAATGTATTTTTAAAGACAGTTCCAGTGCGAACCATCGTTATAAATGTATTTTTTTATAAAAAATGTTTTATTATATATATATATATATTTCTAGTTCTGCATAAAATATCAAATTTCCAGAACAACAGTACATGTAATATCAGAATTTAAATATGAAAACCTACATACAATAAATTAATACATATAACATTCTAAAAAAAGTTCTATAAATATATGAAAAAGTTTTATGTCATTCTAATAATTCATATATCCTAAAGTGTTATAGATGATTACCTTAAGGATCATCAAAGTGAGTTTCTTTGCATTTGCACCTTTCCTCCCACTGAACATGTTATATTCAGAATAAGTACTGAAATAATAAGATTTCATGTTATAACACATAACATTTTGTACTATATGAGTAATCATAATCATAATAATTTGATAAATCTCTAATTTATACTAGGAAACATGATGCAAAATTTCAAAATTTTCAGACAAGTGAAAGTATAGGAACTAAAACCTTAAAATACTTGAAAAATACCTAAATAATACTTACAATTAAAAACAAAATAGTAAACGATGCATTTTTGGAAATTTGATGGACCCTAATAGTAAACGTGATTCGTTACCTCGCTTAAAGCAACTTTCGTTTTTTACACGTCTCCATCCGACTTCTATGTCAAAAGTTATGACCGTTTGAAGTTTTTTCAGGCTAATTTTCAGCATTCCCAAATCTATCACTTTTCTCTTCAATGTCAGGACTCCTTCATCAAATATCCACTAAATGAAGTTCCCACAAACCCTAAACTACTGAACTCTAAACCCATACATGAAAATATTTATTATAAAATTAATTAAAAATTTTAAAATACTAACCTTTTATAGGGTTTAGTGCAGCCAAGTTCGCGGTGGCACCGTACACCGGTCCTGACAGCGTGTGGTGGAGGTGCTGGCGGTGTGCGGAAGTTGTTGCTGGCGTGCGAAGGTGAAGGGTTGGTGTGCAGAAGCGAGATGCACGCGTAGGGTTAGGAGAGCTTGTATGGGTTTGCAGGGAGAGCGGGGAGAGCTTGAGACAGTGACGGCGACAACAGAGAGCTCGGTGGCGACGAAAATGGGGTCGCAAGCGGCACTCAATAATGGAGAAGAAGAATGCAGCGATGCAGAAGAAGAGTTAGCGCGAGGGAGAAAAAGACTGAGTGAGAGTGCGGGCTGATGCATTTTGCTTTTATATTTAGTTTTATAACGATGGTTCAATAGCGTAACCATCATTATTTTGCCCTAATTTCATTTGTAACGACGGTTCAATGACACAATTGTCGTAATTATGCTCTCAGTTCATTTGTAATGACGGCTATAGCTATAACCGTAGTTATTTCTTACCAAAAATTTTAAAAAATTACAGAAGTGCCACCATGCTTTTTGCTACGACAGGTATTTGTTAAATGTCGTTATTCTTAGTTGTTGTTTAGCTTTTTTTGTACTAGTGCAATATACTATAATCATAATCAGAACACTATCAAACACACCAAATATACTCCATTTCTCCCCTTTGGCTTCAACAAATAGTATCCAAAAGAAGACACAAAACCCAGAATCGCATATACTTGACCTAATTTGGCAAGTATACCGAGTCAGAAGTAATAATTTGTCTCACAAGACAGATATTGAACCAATAAGGAACAATTCTCTTGAAAATTTAATGTGTAAAAAACTCATTAAATGTTGAAATATGTGCAATGAATTGATTCAAGATATATATGATCATTGTTTGAATAAAATTTCACTAGTACAAAATATCCAAACCATGACCTTATACAACGATAGTTAGTACCAACTGTCACAAAACAAAAGGTGGTGGTGGCCTTTTTGTAAAATTCTGAACTTTTTAACGATGGTTCTCTGTCGTTAAAAGTGGTTTTGACTGCAAAATCACGACGGTTTTGTGAAAGATCGTTGTTAAAAGTTTTTTAGGTACATGCAACGACGATTCTTGAAGGAAACATCGTTAAAAGTGTTTAAACTACTCTACATCGTGCCCTCAGTTCTTACTCTCGCGCGCTCCCTCCCTCACCTCTATGCGAAAACCTCACAGAACACATGGCTGCAATGCTCACTCTCTGCGTGCACCGTTCTCCACGGTCGTTCCGCTACCACACCTCGCATATCATTTTTTGCGATCATTTTGCCACCGTAACTCACGCATCGTTTACTGCTGTTGTTTTGCCATTCCACCTCGTGCATCAATTGTTGTGGTCATTTTGCCACCACACATTTTACCACCGCACCTCTCGCACTGTTTTGCCATCGCATCGCCATCGCTTCGCAACCGTTCTAGCAACGCACCACGATCTCCATCACACTGATCCTGCCAGTACTCTGCTACACGCGCATTGTCTTTCACACTGATCTCGCCAGAACTCTGCTCCATCACAGTACCCCGCTCCACTGCTAGTGCGCGAGTGCCACCACCAGTCACGACACGCGAGCGCTGCATCTCCGCTCTTTTGTCGTGCCTCCACTGCACTTAACCTTGTGCATCGTCCATCGCGAGCTTCACGTGAACCACCATACCTTTCCCATTTGAGGTTATTGTTTTATTTACTTTTTAATTTCTAATAAAGGTGTGTACGTATGTGTTGAACGTGTTGATTTTGAGTCTCAGGATGTCCAAACTTCGGCAATTTGGATTTAGTTTTTATAATGAATTACATAATATTTATATGTATTAAACATGTTGATGCTGAGTCCAGAGATGTCCGACCTTCGACAATTTTGATTTAGAGAACATCTTTTGTATGATGGATTTTTGAAAATTACACAACATGGACGTGGAATGGTGAATTGTTACACTTGTCAAATGTGTGTGAAGTTTCAGAGTCTGTTGATTTTCCAATGAACGATAGACTAGAGGACATGATTTGTGATGTGAGGGAAAAATCTTTTGCTGAGACGATTTTTTAAAATATGTCTAATGATGTTGAGACTCCTTTGTATTCTGGTTCAACTAACTTCACACGATTATCAGTAATGTTAATGTTGATGAATTTAAAGGCAATGGATGGATTGACAAAAGTTTAACATAATTGATTTAATTGCTGAAGAACATGCTTCTAGAAGGAAAAACATTACCCAATCAAAATTACGAGGCAAAAAAGATACTTTGTTTGTTGGGTATGGAATATTAAAAAAATAAATTCATGTCTTAGTGATTGTATTTTATATAGAAATGAGTATGAAAATTTAAGAAGATGTCCCAGGTATGGTTTGTCACGTTATAAAGTTAAAGTTGGTAAAAAAGAATATAATGATGAACTCACAAAGAAAGGTCATCCTGTTAAGGTTGTTTGGTATGTTCCAATAATCCTAAGGTTTAAGCATTTGTTTGCAAATACAGATGGTGGTAAACCTTAGGTGGCATGCAAATGATAGAAAATGTGATGGACTACTTCATCATCCAACTGATTCTTTGCAATGGAAGAAGATTGATAAAGAATTTCCCAAATTTGGAAAAAAATAATGATGAAAACCATCCGGCCTCAAAACTTTTGGCTAAGAAGATAGACGAAGATAGAGACTTATTGAAGAGATTGTAAAGTCTTTTTCTTCTTCTTAGCCTTGTAAATTTTGTAAAGAGTAGTGTAGGATTTATTTGGGCTTGTATTTGAGCCATGTATTGGGCCTATTTTTTTGGCTCATGTATTGGGCCTAGTAGAATAGGATGTAAATATGGTAGAAAAATCTAGATAAAGTCACATTTGGGCTTCTTTTGGCCCAAAATAAAATGTAGACAATTTAGGGTTTTGGAGAGCATTCTAAGGAGGCATGGATGCTATTTACATGGCAAGAGAGGTGTGAATGGCCAACTGGACCAGTACATGAAAAGCACAAGTGAAACATGAATGCACCTCATTTGAGATGATTCCTCTCCACTTACAAACCGCCACTTGTCTCACTATGAGTGGAGAGGATTTGCTTCAATTATAGAGAGATATTTGTCAAGATTTAAGTAGAGAGTATAATCATACTTTTGGCTCCATTTTAGGCTATAAATAAAGGTTCTTAGACATGGAATTTTCATATTTGAATTGATACTGAAATGCTGCCCAAATTTCTAGCTCATTTATCTTAAAATTCTCACTCTCAAGTTTGCAGTTCTATTAAGTGTTTTCCTTGAATCTTCTTAGAAGTTAGCCACACCTCTTCTAAGCTTCTACTTATCCTCTTCATTTCATCTTCTCCACAATTATATTCAACCATTTGTTGATCATGTGTGATCAAGTGCTTTGAAGAATCCAAATCCAAGGTGTTTGATGAATGACTGGTGTTGTTGCTGTGTTTGGGTGGGATTTGGGTAGAATAGAGTGTGATCCACTCCTTTGTTGAATCTAAAACCGATGTGATTTAAAACCTTTTTGAAATCAAGTGTTTTTCCAACTAAATAAAAAACAACCTGTTGTTTTGGGGAATCAACCGGTTGTTTTGCTCTTAAGAGTTTTGAAAAAGGTTGAAAACTGTTTTGGTTTGGTTGACTTAACTGTCAAGCCAAAACAATCGGTTGTTTCATGATTTCAACCAATTGTTTCTTTGAAAATCTTAACAGAATTCTATTTTGAATGGTGAATCTGTTTTATATGTTTTCTAACTGAATATGCTCCTTCATTAAATGCTTTGACCAATCTTTGGAAAATATAAATGGTTTGTTTATGTTTTTAAACAAATAAGAAACAACTTTGAGAAATTCACTTTGAGAGATTTGATTCTAGAATTTCAAGATTCACATCAAGCTTTTGATTTTCTAGAGAGAGTGGAATAAGATTGCAATTGTATTCAATTCAGATTGTACTGTGATAAAGTGTAATCCTTTATAAACCTACTGTATTTCTGGTGTTGTGTTGCCAAGGAGTATTGTGTGTTCTTGAGGTGTTGAATATCAATACTCTTGGTGTGGTTTGCCAAAGGTAGTGTGTTTCTTGAAGGGTTCAAGGTCACTACTTTGGTGGTTTGTGTTTTGTAATATGGTTTGATTGCTTAGTGGATTACCCAGTGGTATTTTGGGGACTGGATGTAGCTCTTGGTTTAAGAGTGAACCAGTATAAGTTGTTTGTGTAATTCTCTCTTACTCTTAACTTCTTTTAATTTTGCTTTATAGTTTATCTGATATAAACAACCGATTGTTTCAAAGAAACAACCGATTGTTTTTGTGTATTGCTGTTTAACTACTTGAGTTCTTGGTTAACTTGATTCCTATTCTAGATTTATACAAAGAATTTCATTGAACCTAAAAAAGTTTTCAAAAACCCCTTTTAAACAATTCACCCCCCTTTTGTTTAAGGCCATATATTCTAACAATTGGCATCAAGAGCTTGGTACTTGAAAAATATTCAAGTTTGATCCTAAACTCTTTTTTCTATGGTTGAAAAACTACCTTTTGGGAGGATGCCTCAATTAACAGGCCACTTTTGTTTTGTGGTTTGAATTATCAGTTTTGGAATGTTAGAATGAAATCTTTGTTGAATCTCTTGATAAAGGAATTTGAGATGCAATTGAAAATGACCCTTTTATTCCTAAATTTGAAAAGGATGGATCTTCTATTTAAAAACCATGGTCCCAATGGACTGATGCTGAAAATAAAAAGGCCAAGTTTGAACATTGCCTTGAAAGCTGCCAAACACAAGAATAAGCAAGACTCAAGTGATGAAAGTGAGGAAGAAACTCTTAGTTTGCTGTCCAAAAAGTTCAGCAAATTCTTGAAGAGAAACCACAATAAGGAATCCAACAAAGAAAGGTATGGAAATAAGAAAACTAGTGATTTCAATTCTAACAATTACACTTGCTTTGGTTGTGGAGAATAGGGGCATATAAAAGCTGATTGCCCAAATAAAAAAGGCAAGGAAAAGAAGTCAAGCAATAAGGAAAAGAAAGGGAAATAAAAAAGAGCCTATATTGCTTGGGATGAAAATGAAGTCTCTTTATCAAGCTCCTCATCGAGTGAAGATGAAAAAGCTAATCTTTGTTTGATGGCTGAAGGAGATGATGATTCAAGTAGCTCAAGCAGTGTAAGTTCTTGTGCCTCCTTAAATTCTGAAAACTATAGTCAATTGCTTCAAGCTTTTAAAGAAACTCATGAAAAAGCTAACCGATTGGCTCTCTTAAATAACTAATTGAAAGGGTAAAATAACTGGCTTGAAAATAGAGTCAAGAAACTTGAAGAAGAATTGGAAAATTCAAAAACTGATTTTGAAAAACTTGAAATGCATTGCAAAAAATTTTCTTCTTTGTGTAACTCAAAAGCTTGTGAAAATTGTAAAACACTTGAGAGTAAAGTCCACTATCTTGTAAGAACTGTGGATAAACTTTCAAAGGGTAAATCCAACTTTGAAACTGTCTTGGCATCCCAAAAATGTGTTTTTGGAAAATTTGGTTTGGGGTTTAATCCTCAAAACAAAAAAATTGGGATTTCAAAGCCTTTTTCAAAAGTGCCAGAAAAACAACCGATTGAAAGCTCAAAACAACCGGTTGTTACATGTTTTTACTACATGAAGAGAGGCCACTCAGTTAGATTATGTTCCTAAAGGTATTATGAGATGGATTCCCAAAGGGTCTGAAGTTTCCAGTGATAAAGCTTAATCAAAAGGACCCACATTTGTAAGGGGACCAAATCTTGTTGCTTGAATTTGTTGTGTTGCAGGTATACTAAAAGAAGCATGGGCTCTTGAGTTATCAAATCAAGCTTTTGGAAGAAAAGGATTTTATTCTGATTTGACTTAAGGCTTTGTACCAGCTTAAGTCCTCTTGAAATCCAAAAGAAGCCTTCTTGATTATGAATAAATGACTCATTGAAAGGACTCCATGACAAAAGGATAAGACTTTCTTTGTCCTTGTTTTTCTATTATTAATCCATGCTAAAATCTTCATCTATATGTATTATATGCGTACAATTACATTTTGATTCTTCTCTGTTTTTAAAATTCAAACTTGTTGCTGCTTCAAAAAAACAATCGATTGTTTCCTCGAAACAACCAATTGTTTCTTCTTTGACAGCACTGCATAAAATTGATTTAATTTCTTTATGCATTCTATCTTTTACAGATTTCTTTTTTAAAGGGACTATGAGTCAATAAAGCAGTCATGAGGTCTGAATTGGTTCAGAAGAAAGTTACTTCTTCTCATAAAAGGAATATATTCCATATCTTGGAAATTCAAGTGCCTTTATGACTATTCAAATCCACATGTGCTGACCATGTGTTTTTCTGGTATGGGTTGACGTGGTTACTGTGCAAGCTTGACCAGATTCCTCTTCTTGAAGACTGGAACCCACTGCAACCAAAGGATCAAAGAGGATTTCTGTTTTGTTATAAAACCCTCTGCAGTTGTTTTTCTACACAAAAACAACCCATTGGCATATCTCTTGCTGCATCTCATATTCTTCTTTGTTTTCCTTTTCTCTCATTCTGTTATCATGGATTCCACTCCTCCATCATAAAAAAGGATTAAAACCAGGGCTGTAAGATCAGGAGGGCATCTAGAAGGCTGGTTTTCAAGAGACAATGAATTGATTGAGAAATATCGCTTTGAAACTAGTAGAAAAGTGATAAATAATCCAAAAGTTGTCTCTTTTAGCTGGTTGAAGAGTCAAAGGTAGGATGATGTGAGAAAAATACTCAAAGAACAACTGCTAAAGAGGTCTTAGGGATGAAAGAGAACATCTATCCGGATCTTATTTGGGTTTTCTACACCAATTTAAAGTTTGAAGGTAACAATCTTGTTTCTCATGTCAAGGGTGTGAATATGGAGATCACCCATGAGGTGTGGGCTGCTGTGACTGGCCTAAAGTATGTTGGTTTAAGAATCAACAAAGGGAATATTGGTGTGGTGGAAGATTTCAACAAAATTCAATATTAGAAAAGCTGCTTGAAGAATCCTCATGCACAAGTAAGAACTTGTTCTGTTGGAGGGTTGAAAATGAATGAAAGATTGTTGACTCTCATTGTCACTTGGATTATAACACCAAGAGGGAGCAACCATTCTATTCTCACTGAGGAAGATCTTGTCTACATATACTACATAATAAGCAAAGTCAAGATCAATTGGATCAATATCATCAAGGAACACATACAAAAATCTATGAGGTTAAGTGACTATCATTATCCTTATGCTATCTTGATTTCTAAATTCTTAAACTATTTTGAAGTGAATCTTGAGGATAAAACATCTGAGTTGGTGAAATCAACACATGAAGTGAACAATGGTTCACTAAGCAAGATGGGTTTTACCAAGATTAATGGAAGATGGATAAGTAAGGATGGTGAACATGGTGGTTCCTCAAGTGGAGTTCATGCTGAACATGATGAAGAAGATCAAGAAGTTGCTGATATGAATGTTCTAGATGAAGTACAACATGTTGCTGACTTAGGTGCTGGAACAAGTGCTGGACATCAAGGAAATAGGATTCCATCAATGTCTTCCTTTGAGAGATTCATGGTCAATAGGCTGGACAGCTTTGCTGAAAATCAAAGAAATCTTCATGATCTTTGTGTTACAAATTTTTAGAACTTTGACAACAGATTTCAAATCATGGACACACGTTTTCAAACCCTTGATGAACAAATTGAGGTTGTTCAGAACCAACTTTTTGAGCTGCAGTATGTGAAAGAAGATTGAAGCCAAGTTTTGTTATTCTTTCTATGCTTTTATTGCTTTATTTTGGACTATTCTATTTTCATCTCTTCCTAAAGTCTATTTGTGAAGACAAATAAGGGGAGAGTATGGTTTATGTGTTGTCTTAAAACTACTATAACTCTGATTTAAAATTCTGCTGCATTCTGGTTTGTTCTGATTTAACATTCTCTTGTAGTTTGGTGTGTTTCAATTGAGTTTTTTGGCTGGTTTTTCTACTGTTATGATTTTGTAGAAAACTGGTTTATGTGCCATCATACTCTACTATGAGATATACTCTGCATTGCATAGTTTTTTGTTTTGTAGGTGCTATTTAAGATTCAATCAAGATCAACACAAGCAACCAGAGATTTGTCTTCATCAAATAGGGGGAGATTATTGATCACGTGTGATCAAGTGCTTTGAAGAATCCAAATCCAAGGTGTTTGATGAATGGATGGTGTTGCTGCTGTGTTTGGGTGAGATCTGGGTAGAATAGAGTGTGATCCACTCCTTTGTTGAATCTAAAACTGATGAGATTTAAAACCTTTTTGAAATCAAGTGTTTTTCCAACTAAGTGAAAAAAAATCTGTTGTTTTGTCGAATCAACCGGTTGTTTTGCTCTTAGGAGTTTTGAAAAAGGTTGAAACCTGTTTTGGTTTGGTTGACTTAACTGTCAAGCCAAAACAATCGGTTGTTTCGTGATTTCAACCGATTGTTTCCTTTGAAAATCCTAACAGAATTATGTTTTGAATGGTGAATCTGTTTTAGATGTTTTCTAACTGAATACACTCCTTCATTAAATGCTTTGACCAATCTTTGGAAAATATAAATGGTTTGTTTATGTTTTCAAACAAATAAGAAATTGCTTTGAGAAATTCAGTTTGACAGATTTGATTCTAAGATTTCAAGATTCACATCAAGCTTTTGATTTTCTAGAGAGAGTGGAATAGGATTGCAATTGTATTCAATTCAGATTGTACTGTGATCAGGTGTAATCCTTTCTAAACCTATTGTATTTTTGGTGTTGTGTTGCCAAAGAGTGTTGTGTGTTGTTGAGGTGTTCAAGATCAACACTCTTAGTGTGGTTTGCCAAAGGTAGTGTGTTTCTTGAAGGGTTCAAGGTCACTACTTTGGTGGTTTGTGTTTTGTAATATGGTTTGATTGCTTAGTGGATTACCCAGTGGTATTCTGGGGATTGGATGTAGCTCTTGGTTTAATAGTGAACCAGTATAAGTTGTTTGTGTGATTCTCTCTTACTTTGAACTTCTTTTAATTCTATTTTATAGTTTATCTGATATAAACAACCAATTATTTCTGCTTGAGTTCTTGGCTAACTTGATTCCTGTTCTAGATTTATACAAAAAATTTCATTGAACCTGAAAAAGTTTTCAAAAACCCCCTTTAAACAATTCACCCCCGTCTTGTTTAAGACCATATATTCTAACACCATTGATGCCACTTTCAAGTTCATTCTTCCGCAACATACAAAATTGCAACAAAGAAGAAGCCAAAACAAGCTAATTTTGCATCAATAAAGAAACTTAAGACTTGGACTAGCTACTAATGGAATGAATCCTTTTGGAAATTTAAGTCGTAATCACAGATTATGGTCCACTTTGTTAATGATTTACAACTTACCTCATGCTTTATGTATGAAGTGAAAATACATAACAAAGATGTTTATCTTAGTCCATTGATTGAAGATTTGTAATTATTGTGGAATGAAGGGGTTAATGTGTTTGATGCATGATTTTGCTCCATGCATAAAAAACCTCCTAAATATTTTAAACACATTATATATAGGTTAGATAATTTCATTTAAAATCTATTGTTACTTATACATTGCATAATTATGTGTTCTAAGATGAAATCTTATTACTTTAATGTTTATTCTGGATATAACATGTTGACTAGGAGGAGAAATGCAAATGCAAGAAATCTTACTTGGATGCACCTTAAGGTATTTATAGTACATTTCTTCACTCGTTTCAATTGTGTCATCATTTATTTAATAAAATTTATTTTTACTTGTAGTACAATAAGCAATCTAGAAATTATGAGTGTGGTTACTATGTGATAGAGTAGATGTTAACTATTGTGCAATGTAATACATCAATACAAAAAGACATTAAAATTTGGTGTTTATTATTTATGGACTAATTAAAAAAAAATCAAATGTCACAGTTTTCCAATGATTCATAGACTCTAGATTCGAAAACACTGGAGTATGTTAAGATAACATGGTCAAAATATTTTGTAACCATGTATAACACCTTAAGATAGATGAATGATTAAAATGATATTATAAGTTTTTTTTTGTTGAAATTATTCATATACATTTACATGTGTTAAATTATGATGTTATATGTAGTTATTTATATATAGTCTTTTATATTTAAATTATAATGTTATATATAACCAAAATTTCGTTACAATGCATGACTTTTCTGGAAATTTGAAACATTATGTAGGAAAAGAACATATATACCAATATTTGAAAATAAAAAACTAACACTTTTAATGAGGTACTATTCTAGACCATAATTGTCTTTAAAAAACCTCAATAAGACACTTATAAGGTATGTTCTTGGTAAAACCGTCTTGAAAAGTGGTTTTCAAATGACTTTTAATGACTTTTTTCCTTTATTAATAACTGTTTTAATTAAGTGTCATAGTTTTGTTTTATAACGATGATTTTATAATCGTCATTAAAAGTGATTGATTTATAACGACACCCTCATTATTGACAGTTTTAAAACCATCTTCAAATGTTATTTTTAATAGTCGTTAAAAGTTGTTTTTGCTTTATTGTGTGTTTATAATTTAAACAAAAGCAGAATAATTGATTATGAAAACTTGATTCATAAGATTGGGGTTGAAGTTAATCTTTCTCACTCATTTGTATTTTAGTAAATGAAAGTATATAGCATTCTAACTTTAATTGATATTGATGCAACAAAAAGAGTCATTCACATTGATTCCTCAAATATGAAATTATTAAGATCATCTTGTAAACATTGATTCCTCGGCTATTTAGAAAAAGTTCTTATCATTAAGAAAATGTTACAAAAACATTTGTTACATCACAATCTATTCCTACTATAATAATATATCAAATATTTTCATTTAGGTAAGAACATAAAAAATACTCCCCAGTCAATTCCAAGGATCTAAATCAAGAATAAAAATTCAAGCTTTAAGCATAAAATGAAAATAACAATATCAATTAAGGACATAATATTATAGATAAATATCACCTCTATACATAGGTGTTTGAAAATATTAAATTCATTTCAAAAGAAAGGAATTAGCCATTCATAGTAGCCATTACATGCACCAAAAGATGATGAAAAGCAAAACAAGAAGATCGAGAACATTTCAACTTGACGACTACTTTTTAGGGTTTCCTCTTTATCCCTTACTCTCTGCCTTACACCCTTAATTAGGCTTGCGTTAAGTGACATGTTACTCAAGCGAGGTCATAAAAAGAGAAATACCTATAAAGCGAGTCCTGGGCGAGTCTTAGGCGAGCTTGGTCCAGAGAGGAAGTTAACCTCTGGAGTGATCTCGCTCAAGGAAGCCTTAAGTGAGCCTTGGGCGCCTGGGCGAGATTGAGCACAATTAAGTACTAGGACAAGTTTCACTTGGGCGAGATAGCTCACCTGTGCGAGAATTATTGCTTGTCCCTTGCCTTTTCTTTCTATCTTCTCAAGCCTATCTAATTATCCTCTAACCCTTTGCTCCATCTTTCCTTCAATTCCTGAAATTAACACAAAATTGGGATTAAATATTTCCATTAATCTCATAACTTCAAAATATATTGTTGAATTCAAAACTTCTTGAAATTAGGGTTGAGTCATAACCTAATCAACAATAACAATCCATAAATGCTTAGCTTTCTACATAAAATTTCACTAAATTATAACACTTATCACACATACCAATAAACCTAAATGTAATAATGTTCATCAAACATTGAAATGTAAAAATAAAAGATGTTTGAAATCCTAGTTCTTCTTTTCCCATTGGAACTTTATAAGTTGTTCTTGAACAACTTCAACTTGATCATCCAGGTGTTGGAAACATGCAACATAGAATTCATAGTGATCCCTTTGATCATGGCCATTGTATTCATTTGGTTGGGCATCATCCTTTCAAAATTAGACAAAGGTTCATCACAATCTTCAATAGAAATGTAGGATACCAAAGCATGCATGCCATTATCATTTGTAGTAGTTTCACTTGGTCCAGCACTAGCAGAGCTGCCCCTTTCACCTTATCAAATTCCATTTTAATAAGTTTACCTTTTTTATTTCATGGCATAGTTTCATAGGTTCTGGAAGTTCTCCTTCATAATCAACCTCAAAATACTGTAAAAGTTTGGATACTAGAATGACATAAACAAACCTATAGTCTAACAGTCTGATAAACTTCAGCATGTGATCCTTCATACCATGAATCCAATTAACCTTAACCTTCTTCATTATACAAAAGACTAGCACAATATCTTCTTCACTAAGAACAACATGATTACTCCCCCTTAGTGTAAACGTCCAAGAATTGATGAAAGCCATCGACCTTTCATCCAGTTTCAAACCTCCAACATGAAAGCCTTTGTCTTGGCAATAAGGGTTCCTCAAACAGCTTATGTAGTACAACATTTTGTTAATACGTTTTCCAATCACATTAACATCCATATAAGAGCTAGCTGACATTGGTGTGGTTGCTTGTTTGCAATTCTCCATGTCAATTTGTTTTCAAAATTTCTCTACATTATTTAGTTTGACTTAAAAATGTCTCATTTATTATTTTCTTAACCTGCAACCTAAGAAAATAAGATAGTTCTCCTATCATTGACATCTTAAACTCATCTTGCATGGCCGAAACAAATTCCTTACACAAGTTGTCATTAGTTGCTCCAAAGATTATATCATCTACATAGATTTGAACTAATATAATATCAGATTTAGCCTTTTTTTATTAAAAACAGTCATATCAATTTTTCCTATCTCATATCCATTAGATAAGAGAAAATTCCTAAGTCTTTCATACCACTGTCGAGGTGCCTATTTTATACCATAAAGTGTTTTCTTGAGTTTGTAAACATGCTCAGGATACTTATGATCTTCAAGCCAGGTGGTTGTGAGACATACACTTCTTCATTGATGAAACCATTAAGAATTGCGCTTTTTGAACTCCATCTGAAAAAATTTGAAACCACTCATACACGCAAATGCAAGAAGTAATCTAAAAGCTTCTATTCTAGCAATAGGTGCAAAAGGCTCATCATAATCAATCCCTTCCTCTTGATTATAACCTTTAGCAACTAGCCTAACCTTGTTTCTTGTTGTTCTTGCCGGTTGACCTGCTCGTCGATTGACCTTGATGACAAGCTCTGGCTCCGTCTGTCTCTGCCGGAATCTGCTCTTCCCTTTGTTGCATTGGAACACGACTCTGTTGAAACAGAGGGGGACCTACCTGGTGATTGCACTCTGACGATCAAGTCAGTACAAGGCTTATAAGAATCAAGAACTAGTAAGTTTCAGTCTTAGAAACAACATACCTTAACCTGGGAACTAAAGCCCCTTTTATAGCTTACCTCTTGCAACAACTTTCTATCACGAGAATGTAATCTTAACTTAAAGCATACTCAACTGAAAAAAAAATTATGTTCAAGGGCACACTCTCACGGTGTTGCAACAAAATGAAATCTTTCCTCTAAGGAGTGCATAAAATAATAATAGAATAACCACCAGGGTACCAACTCATGTACCAGCATTAGGGTCCAGTCTGTTTACGTAGGCACCACCAGCGTGGCTCTACGCTCCTTCTCATCATACATGCAACCTAACCCTTACACGCCCTAACATACATGGGCTTAGTAAAAGAAAGTATTTACTTAAGTTAGACCTCATGCGTACTAAGCACACTCCTAGATCCATATTTACCCCTCACTAGTCACCTAGGCCTTATGCATGAAGGATTACCTCAATTATACAAAAATAGACTTATACATACATCTGGGGCCCAATTACATGGGTCGCTATTTTGGCCCAATAACCGATCTAACCTGTCTGCGATAGGTGTCGAGGTTCGACCACCGAGTGCTGAGCTTTGAGCACTTTGGTCTAGTACACTTGTTATCATACCAAATTCATCAAGCTTATTCCTAAACACCCATTTGGTTCATATTATATTCATATATGCATTTTTAGGTATAAGAAACCATACATCATTTCTAATAAATTGATTCAACTTATTATTCATAGCAAAAATCCAATTTTCATCTTTAAGAGCTTCATTAATAGACATAGGTTCAATTTGAGAGACAAAAGCCATGTGTTCACAAAACTATTAAGAGTTTGCCTGGTAGAAACTTCCTTATCAATTTGTCCAATAATGTTGTTTAGTGACAAATCTCTTGGTGTTCTCCATTCCTTTAGTAAACTTGTCTAATTGGTAGGTTCAACTGGTTGATTCGTGGCTTCACTTGGTTGTTTTTCTAGACATGTTCTTAGTTTCTAAAGAGCACCTTGATCATCTTCTTTTACATCATTCTTTGAAGAATCTTGTTTTTCATGGTTAGTCTCATTAAATAAAATATGAAAAAACTCTTCAACAGTCATTAGTTTCTTCTTACTCTATATGCACGACTACTTAAGGAATAACCAAGGAAAATACCTTCATCTTCCTTAGCATCAAATTTTCTAAGATTTTATTTTCCATTATTTATAATAAAACAGTTGCAACCAAAAGATTTTAGGTGGCGAATGTTGAGTTTGATGCCATTATAAAGCTCATAAGGGGTTCTCTTAAGAATAGGTATAATGAGAACCACTCCACGTGTCTACTCATAAGGTTTTTAATCTTTAACCTCCTGAATCATGGCCCAAGGTATTATTCATAAAACTAAATAAGAGTTTAATTAAAGATAGAATTGGATTATCATCATTTGTTCAAAAAACAATTCCAATAACAACAATTAAACTCGTAAAGACCAGATATTTAGCACAACAATATATTGAAAAATAAAACTTTAATTGCATAAAACCTCAAAATTCATTGTCAAATTACAAGAAAATCAACACAACTGTACCGTCCCGTATCAGGGCGTTGACTAAGTCAAGGTCAAAGTCAACGACTGGAGAGTCAAAGTCAACTCAAGGTGTCGCCCAGGTGTAGAGACGCCAAGAGGAAGCGTCGCCTGGGTGGAGGCGTCGCCAAGGCAAGGCGTCGCCTGGGTAGAGGCGTCGCCCAACCAGGGCGTCGCCAGATCAAACAGTGTAAAAGCAAGGCCACCACGGTGTGGTTTCCGTGGGAAAGCCTCAGGACCCGATATCTCGGGAAAGTGATAAAGAGAAGGAGAAGGTGGCTTCAAGGCCATAGTGATAGTACCAGTGAAGGGCAGCCTGACTCGTGAAGTACCCCTGCCGCCCCAGAGACGCCTTCGGGACAGATACGACCCAAGAGGAAGGTCACGCCCAGGATAACCGGGTGCAGGGTGCGAGAGGAAGGCAGATACGCTCTCAGAGTAAGTGGCTAGATACTTGGGGGCATGAGTTGGCACCCAAAAAGCCACCCCTAGCGCAGTAGCACTCCCAGGCAGGAGGACCCACACGTAGAAACGTCCCCAGATGGGGTCATGGCGTCGTGAGGCCCTCCACGTGTATGACAGCAATGCCGGAATAGAAACACCCTCTAGTCAGGTGCCAGGTAATTAAAGATATTCAATACAGTTTCCCTTTCTAGCATTCAGGTACTATTAGGGCTCCCGAGCGTTTCAACGTCTTAAATGCGCTACGTTTCGTAATTAAGCGCTTTAATGAGTGCGTTACGTTTGAGATTAAAAGCGCTTTAAGGCGCTTTAAATGCTGGGGCAGTTTAAATAGCGCTGAGAATGTCGGAAAAAGGGTTGGAACCTTTGGCAAATTTAGGAGAAACTCTTTGGTTGCTTGCCCGTGCTTTAAGGTTACGTACAAGTGACCGGAGAATATTTTTGCCTAAAGAAGACAACACACACACTTATACACAGTTTCTTTTACCACCCTCAGAGTGCCATACGCGGTGCTCAGATACGTGGGTGGACAGTTTTTTGGTGTTTCTTGCTGGCTGACTTGAGCGTCGGAGTGCATACGGCCGCTAGGGCGCCTCTTTGTCCTCTTTTTTGCAGGAATTCACAGGCAATCGGCGGGAAGGAGTCCCTAGCTGACGGTTGAGGTCGCGCACGAAGACGTCCCGGTCAACCGGACGGAACAACAACAAAATTTTAGTCTTCCATGCAGTGGGAAACGAAATGATTACAAAGAAGAAAATAAAGAAAAATAAGAAAACTCAAATGCTCTATTTTTTGAACGCCTCTGTGAACCTTAATGATTTTTCCTTGAAGCTTGCGTCTTTTTATAGGTTTTTCAGCTCCAAGGATCTCGAGAAAATATTCTGGTTTATAATTTGTTCACACTTTTTCATGTTCCCACATTCTAAAATTCTCAAGTTTTGTTTCCTATTCAATCACGAACCCGATTTTTTCATATATTTGCATATGATTTGCTTCCAATTATGTTTCTTAGTATTGTAGATTTTATTCTCTAATTCGTTAACGTAAATTTCATTTTTTGTTTTGAATTCAACCATAGTGGTACAGACTTCCTTCAAACCGTCTAGTTAGACTGTTTACTCTAGCTAAAATAAAATAAAAAATTAACAGAAATAACAGTTAAGGCCAAAATGAACTCATTAGATGAATCTCAAATAAAATATTAGATTTATTCATTTAAAGTGTGAATAAAATTACGCTCATCATAGATGCATATAGACGAGTAAGGTATTGAATGAATTAGTTCCTGTATGTTTTATTAATTAGATTCTATTGAATTGATTGACACATTTTTTTATCAATTTGATCCTAATTGGGGATTTAATGAATAATATATATTGCAACTAATGAAGAATTCACTGTTGAATGAACTTGGGACTCAACCTACTTTTATCTTCATACTCTTATCTTTTAATTTTTCACTAACAACCACACAATCCACTTTTAATTAATCGTTCTTATTAATTAACACTTGTTGCATAAGATATATGAAATATGTTTTACAGAGATTACAATTAAATTCATTGGAGAAGACTTATGGATAACTTACCCTGGCTATACTTAATTTATGTTAAGCTCTTTTGCAGTAGACGATCCATTAGTCAGTATACTACTTGAACAATTTTTTTGGTAGAAATGACATCAATCATGAATATTCTGAACTACAATATTTGAAAAGTTTGAATTTCTAAAACAAGCTATATAAATTCATTTTGTAACTAACCTAAAACCTTGTCTTTTATTGCATTCACTCTAAAAGGTTTTAAGCTTTCACCATGTGTCTTCTTGTATTGTCAAAATTTTCCAAGACTTCATTTTGTGGTTGTTCGCGCTTTGCACACCGCCACTGTGAATGGAATCCACCCTAGTGAAGCAACTTTACAAGTTGAACATAAAGTTCCTTTGCAAGAGCTAGATGAGAGGAGATTGGAGGTCAACGTTGTTAGAATATATGGCTTTAAACTAGAGGGGGCGGGGGGGGGGGGGGGGGGGGAGCATTGTTTAAAGAGAGTTTTCGCAAACTTTTTAGCCTTGAATGAAATTACTTTGAGAAAACCTTGATTAAGAAATCAGTTTTCAAAATATAAAGCAAAAGGCACAACAATAGTAAAAACAATCGGTTGTTTTACCGAAACAATCGGTTGTTTATACCAGTTAACAAATATCAAAACTGAATTTAAAGAGTTAGGGATAGAGAGAATGCACACAGATGTTTATACTGGTTCACTCCAAATCCAGAGCTACATCCAGTCTTCTCAGAAACCTCTGAGGAAATCCACTAAGCAATCACACCTTGATCACTTACACCACCACCAAGAGAGTGACCTTGATCCCCACAAGACACACACTCTTCTTGGCCAACACACCAACACTAAGATTGCTGATCTTGATCCCCTCAAGAACACACAACCAATCTCAGCAAACACAGAAAACGAAAATGTCCAGCAGAGTACAAGGATTACACTTGTTACAGAAGATAATCTGAAATCAATACAAGCAGAATCCTATTCCACACACTTTGATCAATCACAAACTCTAAGCAATCTCAGCTCTTTGAAAAACTCAGAAACTCTATTTAAAATCTTGTTACCCAAATCTTTTTTTCTGAATATATTCAAAGATGTTGTTTGTTATCAAATCTTAACAAACTCTTTTATTACACTTAATGATTGGTCAAAGCATTTAAAGCTCAATCAAAGATAAAACAATTTTTTTGTTATGGTACCAAAACAAACAATCAGTTGTTTCCACGAATCAATCAGTTGTTTTGGTTCTAACAGTTCAACCATTTGAAAAACAGTTTTCAATCTTTTATAAAAAAATCTAAGTATAAACAATCGGTTATTTCAACAAAACAATCGGTTGTTTTTAATTAGTTTGAAAAACATTTATCTTTCAAAAAGATTGAGAATGCCTATGCTTTAGATTCAATCAAAGGGTGGATTACAACACTCAAACTACCCCAGATCCTAACTAAAACAGCACAGCAACAACAAACTCATCCAAGGCTTCAACATCCTTCAAAGGGTTTGGATTCTTCAAAGCTTGAACATCACTTGATTCAAAAAACGTTACTCTTAAGCGTTATGGTATTAGGGTTTTCTTCTCAAAGCCCTAGACGATCTACCCATAATTGATAAGAAAATTCTAGAGGAATGCAAAGTTGATAAAAAGAAAAACACCATCCAATCACATGTGTTGGGAAGAGAAGTTGTTATGAATTAGGTCTCCATCTCTAAGGCCATTGGCTGTGATAGGTGAATAACTATTTGATGGAGGACCATCTAGCCACCACAAATTTCTCTAGCATAAAAAATTTGAGCAAAGTAGTGTAGTTTTTATTTTGTGTTGTTTTTAGGTTAATTTTCATGGGCCATGTATTGGGAAAATTATAGTAGGGTGTAAATAGAAAAAAAGGCTAGCTAGAATTACAATTGGTCCTCCTTGGACCTAATGCAACACTAGATTGTCTAGGGTTCACAAATAAAAGTCTAAAGTGAAAATAGAAAGCATGGAGTAGCAAGGAAGGCATGAAGGTCCACATGTCATCCCTTTAGTGGATAAGATTTCCACCAATGAAGAAGGGCCACTCGTAAACCTCTAATTTGAGATTATTTGCTCCAATGAGAGGAAGCCAATTGTCACCCATGAGAGTGAAGAGTTTTTAGGGTTGAAATGTGTACCTTACTTGCCCTTAACAGTATAAATAAGTGTGTTAGGCCTCTTGTAAATTCAACTTGAATTGGGTAAGAAATTTATGCCCAAATGTTGTCTGGTATGACTTAAGTTTACTATATGTTAGCACCAAATTGTGTGTGTAACCTAGGTCTGTTTAGAAGTTGGTCTCACTTTTCTAAACCTTTACTTACACAAATCAAATTCATCTATCTAATCTGAATTTTACCTTCATCCAGCTTCCACATTGCCTCCATAAATTCCATTCAAAATTATAAACTCCAAAACAAGCAAGGATTCAAGACTGGGTGATACATTAGGGTATGAGGTGTTAGGGTATGGAGCTATATTGTGATGGTGATGATATGAAGGAGTAACACATTTTCTTCTCATACATGCCTACAATTTAGTCTAGTTTAAAATCTTCGATTTGGGACCAATCTTAACATCATATTCCCTTTGTTTGCACCAAGAGATGGCATGATCTTATAAACTTTGAGTAACCATGGAAAATCTTGTAAGTCCATCTACTTGATGGTTTTTAAAAAATTGATCAACCTTAGTCTCCCATTCTAAATATACCCCAACTCCTAGATCTTTTTCTATCCATCTCTTAAGAAATCATAAATTTAGAAAACATTTCTTTCAAATAAGACATTTCTATTCTTTGTTTTGATAGTCTTTCATGGACATCATTAAAATATTGAGTAAGAAGATTACCATGAACACTAGATTGATGTAATATTTTCACAAAAAAATTAAAAGTCAACCTAAGTGAGCAAAAGGTTTTGAAAAATGTTTTTATTTTATTTTTGTGAAGTAAATCAAGAGACCAGCATGACCTTTCTACAGGTTCAATACCAGGAAAGTGAGGTGGGTTATAACAAACTACTTAAGTACCAAGACTTTCCTAGATAGAGTTTACCTTAGATAGTTCTCACAAAAGTTCCCACAAAGAACTTCAAAACAATTTTATAAATGAAAGTGAGTGTTTGAAATTCACAAATGAAACTAAAGATCAAAGAAAGATCTACTAATAAGCAACAAAGATAAAACCAATGCATCACAGGGACTTATAAAGCAAGAAAATAAAGGAAGGAATTAAAAGAAAAAATGAAAACAATAAATGAAAATGCTAGTGAAAGTAAACTAGTCTAATCTTAATGTACAAGTGCAGGTGACATTAAGGGTCCCTTGACACGCTTACATCACTAATGCACGTGAAAGCTATGAAAAATGTCTATTGAGATTGCCTTTGGAGAAAATTCCCAATCAACCCAAAAGTAAAAAAAAAAAAAGTACAGAAAGGTTCTCTGATACAAAAATTCAAGAAGAAAATGGAACCAATTTTGATGAACCCCTTGAAGCTTTTTTGATGTTAAATATCAAACTTTATGCAATGAATTCTCTTATTTTCTCCTTTCCCTTAGAAATTCTATATGCAAAGTAGCACCTCAAAGAAGAAACTTGTTCTCACCGGTTGACTCTGGTGACAAGCTCCACCTCCGATCTGTCTCCTCTGCAATTTGTTTTACGTCTTCTTGTTGCACTAGAACGCGACTTTGTTGAAACAGAGGGGGCTCTACCTTTACCTGGTGATACAAACACAAGGAAGCAGGAGATGACTAAGGACAAATAAGAACCTCACAAAAAGGTCAGTCATCTCAATATACAAAGTCGGGCCCCACCAAACCTCAAGGAAGCATCAACAGAAGAAGAAGCTACAAACCAGAATATCAGAAGTTCTTCCTGCTGGTCTTGTTAAATGTTTAGAAAATGTTGTAAATAAGTTAGGCTCATTTGAGGGGCCCAAATAGTATAAATAAGCTAGAATAAAGTTCCTTTAGCATAATAGGGGGTGTGGATAACATTTTAGCTTGTTCCTAACCATTTTGACCTAGTTTCTAGAAGGACAAACCAAGGATGTGGGATTGACTTAGTCAAACCCTAAGACTGCCCATTTTCTTTCCTTTTTCCATCTTACCTCTTTAGCTTGTTCTCCAAGGCTCCTTCAAATATAAATAAGAGGCCTACCTAGTGTATTTTACAAGTTGAAATCATAGTAAATAAATTTTGCACAATTTTTGTGTGAGTTGTGAGTGAGTGAGTCTCCTCCAAAATTGGTCTTATCTTGTGAGATATGATGCTCTCAAGTGGTGGCCTCCTTTCACTCATCTTGGTGATTCCATCCCATCAAGTGGCGTGATTCATCCTAGCTTCACCATCCATAAGTTTCTTCTTTCATCATCTCTTCCATTATCCATTTCCATTCCATTCTATCTTAAACATGTTCTTAGTTTTGTGTCTTTAAATTTCAATTCGGTACATTCTTTGCTCTTATATTGTTTGTTCAATTTCCGCACCATAATTTTCATCATCATTACCATTTAATTGTCTTTTCCTTTTACGTTTGTGAAATGAACTTTCACATCTACTTAACCACTTGGTTAAGTTAATGTCCAGTGGGGATTTTCCTTAGGTTTTCACTCTTTAATTGTCTCAAAATCTCAATCATAAATATAAAAGTGTAACCTAATGATCAATCCTAAAATCAACTCACATCATGTGGTATTAGAGCTTAGGTTCTTATGCTTAATTTGCTTGAGTTGATTTGGCACTTTACAATTTCTTTACATTCTAGCACCTTTAATTCTTGTCTTTAAATTCAAGTACCTTTACTTTCTTGTCTTTAAATTCAAGCATCTTTAAATTCTTGTCATTATTTTCTTGCTTTTAATTTTCCAACACCTCATTTTGTTGCAAAAATATTTTCGGCCTTTCTTTATATTCTTAGCATTTTTCATTTTGAATATTTTTGTTGTTATGTCTTTTATTGATCTTGCCTTTTACTTTGAGTCTTATGTTCATTAGTGTTCTAGGTGTCCTTGTTTTGATTCTTCTTACTTGCTTTTATTTGTGAAGTTTACAAATTAATTAGAAAACATAATAGAAGAAGAGCTTGATGAGTCATCATTATGAGCTCTTCTTGATTTTCCTTTTTTCTCATCATTCTTGAAGTTTTTCCTCTCTTTGTTGGGACATTCAGTTTTAATATAAACCTGTTCACCACATCCAAAGCATGTATATTTGTTAGTGTTAAACTCAGTAGGTTTCTTATTATCATACCTGTTGAGTGAGTCACTTTTGTTGTTTCTCTTCTTTAGGAACTTGCTGAATTTCTTAAACATCAACCTAAATGTTTCCTTTTCACTCTTATCACTTGAGTATTGACAGTTTTTGTTCCCAACAACTTGACTTGATCCAGATTCTTCTTTTGTCATAAGACAAACCTTCTTTCTGGATTCTGAAGAGAAAGATTCAGCAGAAGATTCTTCTTTGTCCATCAAGGCACTCCTTGGATTCTTGTGATACTCTTCAAGGGTATTCCACATTTCTTTGGCAGAACTACATTCTGAAACCTTGAGCAATTCATTAGAATCAAGTGCAGATGCAATGATGTTCATAGCTACACAATCAAGATGTTCTCTTTCAAATTTTTTTTTTAGATATAGGCATGAGATAACTATTTGTAATAACATTCTAGATTTTTCAATCTATAGATTCAACAAAAAATTTCATTCTTATGCACCACAGTTCATAGTTCATACCACAAAACAAAGGTGGTTTGTTTAAAAAGACACCTTCTCCAAAAGAAAACTTTTCAGCCATTTAAAAAAGATTTTTAGGATCAAACTTGAATATCTTTCAAGAACCAAGCTCTTGATGCCAATTGTTAGAATATATGGCCTTAAACGAGATGGGGGTGAATTGTTTATAAGAGATTTTCGCAAACTTTGGAGGTATAATGAAATTCAATGCCGAATTACAGAGAAAAGAATTAAGGAAACAAATACCCAAAACTGTTTTAAAATGTTATCAGGAAAACAATCAATTGTTTTGTCGAAACAATCGGTTGTTTTTATCAGCAGTTAATAAAAACAACTTAAAACAGACATATGTGACATAAGGGAAAGAGAGAATCACACAAACAGATTAATACTGGTTCACTCTTACACCAAGAGCTACATCCAGTCCCCAAAAACCACTGGGTAATCCACTATACAATCAAAACCATATTACAAACATCACACACCAAAGTAGTGACCTTGAACCCCTCAAGAAACACACTAGCTTTGGCAAACCACACTCAAGAACACACAACAGTCTTTGGCAACACAACTACAGAAATACAGTAATCAAGGAAGAAGGGAATAGAATACACCTGGGTATTACAAAGCTTAAAGTTCAGAATTACAACCCAATCCCATTCCACACACTTAAGAATGATCCAAAGTTCTTTCAATTCTTGGAAAAGTTGTTTTAATGAACTCTTTCTCTTACTCCAAGATTACGAGCGTAAAACCACCTTTATATAGACCAACCAAGTGGTAAAAAACATTTAATAAAGGAGCCAAGTTAGTTAGGATCATTTAAAACATATTAAAACCGCTTAACATAATTTTGTTAAGGTTTTCAGAAAAAAAAAAATCGTTTGTTTTGTCGAAACAATCGGTTGAATTGACTTTGACAGCAAAGTCAAGCTTTTCAAAACCTTTTCAAAAACTGCTAAGGTAAAACAACCTGTTGTTTCAAAAAACAACCTGTTGAAATTTCAACAACATTTTAGAAAACTCATCTTTTCAAAAGGTTAAAGATTCAAATGAACTTGGATCATCTTAATGAGTGAATTAACAAGTTCCAAACAACTAGACAACACACACACCCAACAACAAGGTCTTCAAGCTTTCCTCTTGGATTTGGAGACATCAAAGCATCTTGTTCAACAGTATATATATATATATATATATATATATATATATATATATATATATATATATATATAAACAACAAGGTATTTTAAAAGAAAAACAGTACCACAAAATACAAAACAAAAAAGGAATTACAAGGCATCTTTGGTTATAATTTTCTCAAAGCAAATCATTTTCCAAAAATATGGATTCAACTTGATTGAAAAATTGTTTTCAACTTTGTGAAATGTTTTATCCTTTTGCTTTAGCATTTTTTCTAAAAAGATAAGTTTCATAGTTAAAGGTTTAGTGAGTTTTTTAAAGTCTTCTTTTGTGCTTTTCTTGCTTCTCATCTTTTTCAAATTTTTGTTTGTTTAAATTCCAATTTGGTCTATTCTTTGCTCTTATATTGTTTGTTCAATTTCTGCACCATAATTGTCATCATCATCACCATTTAATTGTTTTTTCCTTTTGCCTTTGTGAAATGAACTTTCACATCTACTTAACCACTTAGTTAAGTTAATGTCAAGTGGGGATTTTCCTTAGGTTTTCACTCTTTAATTGTCTTAAAATCTCAATCATAAATATAAAAGTTTCACCTAATGATCAATCCTAAAATGAACTCACATCACCTAGGGTCTTAATACAATCCAAGCCAACAAGGAGATGACCAAGGACTCAAATTACCATTCACACTATGAGAAGTCATCTCAACTTTCAAGTGAAGACCCCACTAAGGATCTAGCAGACCTCACCAGAAGAAGAAATGGGCAAAGACTAGAACATCAATTGTTCTTCCTTATGGTCTTCTTAAGAATAAAACAAGTTGTAAATAAATTGGGCTCACTTTAGGGGTCCAAATAGCAAGATAGGATATAATAGGTGCCTTTAGCATAATAGGGGTGTAGTTATCATTTTAGCTTGTTTTTTACCTAGTTTCCAGAAGAAGTGGCCTAAGGTGTGGTTTTGACTTAGTAAAACCCTAAAGGCAGCCCCTCACACATTTACCATCCTACCCTTGCTTCTTGTTTTCCAAGGCACCATCTCCTATACTTAGGGTGCCTTCCTCCTTGTATTTTTCATGTTGAATTTTATAAGAGAAGGAAAACTTTGCACAAATTGTGTGAGACTTGGTTACTCTAAGCATTAGATCTTATCTTGAGTGAGTTGAGAGCTCTTAAGTGGCGGCCCTCTACACTCATCTTGGAGGAAACCATACTCCAAGTTGTGTGTCCCTTCTCAATTCACACCATAAGCTTTCTTCTTCCATCCTTTTCCTTCATTTCCATTACGCCACTTTATTCTTGTGTTCTATACTTGTTATAATTTAATTTTCCTTTGTGTTCTTGTGTTGTTCTTCCATTTAGCATTCATCCATGGCTATCTTAATTGTTTCCTTTCATGTCTTTCAATTTCCGCAATGCATAATCACTATCACCTTATCTTGATTTTCCTCTTTGCCTTTGGAAGTGAACCTCTACACTTACTAACCACTTGGTTAAGTTCGTGTCCAGTAGGGATCTTCCCTAGGAGATACAAACCACAACAATCAGCAGAGGACTAAGGACACATCAAGCAATTCACAAATAGATCAGTCATCTCGGTATACAAAGTCGGGCCCCACTAAACCTCGAGAAAGCATCAGCATAAGAAGAACCAGCTATAAACCAGAATATCAGAAGTTCTTCCTTCTGGTCTTTCCATAAGAGAAAAGTTATGTAAATAATTTAGGCTCATTTCGGGGGTCCAAAATAGCAAGATAGGCTAGAATAGGTGCCTATAGCATAATAGGGGGTGTAGTTATCATTTTAGCTTGTTTCTAACCCTTTAGGAAGGAAATTTGACCTAGATTCTAGAAGAACAAGCCTAGGGTGCGGTTTTTGAATTAGTCAAATCCTAAAGGCAGCCCCCTCACACATTTACTACCCTACCCTTGCCCTTCTTGCCCACCAAGGCACACATTTACTCCATGTATTTAGATGTTAATTTTGAATAGAAAAGTTACTCTGCACAAATTGTGTGAGAAGTTTGTGATGTTTGAATCCTCTTGGCTAGGTCTTATCTTGAGTAGTGTGAGACTCTCAAGTGGCGACCCTTCACTCATTTGGTGGCTACCACAACCAAGTTGCATGAACCATTCTCACCACCATTCCATAAGTTTCTCTCCTTCCACCTTTTTCAATTCATTTCCATTTTTGCCTTTCATATATGTCTTTGTCTTGAATTCTTGCTCTTGGTTTTTCTTTTGTTATATGCTTGTGGTTCATCATTTGGTTCGGCCATGACCACCATTGATGTTTACTTAATTGCCATTTCCATTCCACATTGCATTCCATCTATCACTTTATATTGATTTTTCATCTTTGCCTTTGTGAAGTGAACCTTCACACTTAACCATTTGGTTAATTTCGTGTCTAATGGGAATCTTCCTTAGGTTTCACCACTAAATTGCTAAAATCCCAACTCTAAGTAAAGTGTCACCATAAAATGGAACCATCTAAAAATCAACTCACATCACTAGGTCTCACCATATACTTCTTAAAAATCTCAATCATAAGTAAAGTGTCACCTCTAAAATGGAAAAATCTAAAATCAACTCACATCAAGTCTCAAACCCCTTTCATAGCTTACTCCTTTAACAACTTTCATCCACAAGAATCTAACAAGAACATTTTGTTTATGGGCACCTTCATTCACGACGTTACAACATAAAAGAATCTTATCTCTACTGAAAGTATAAAATAATAACATAAAAACCACCTACCAACAGGACACCACCTTAGGAGCTAACAGTAGGAAAGTACTTTGTTTACATGGACACCCTTACTCACGGTGGAACGTTATCTTTTCAACATGCATGTAACTTAACCACTACATGCCCTAAAACACACACTTGGGTTAAAATATATTATAATAATAACCTTATATTAGCATATAATAAAAATATTATCCTAATTATTTTCTAACAGGCTTAGCAATATAATTGAGCCAAAACTCATGACCCGCACCATGGCCCCAACTACCGAGATGACCTACCCACATCTGCATTGAGCTCCGAGGACTGAGCAATTTGTCCAGTACAAAACCCAAGAGTCCACTTTCCTCAATACCAACAACTTGAAAACTCCAAAGTCTACAAGAACAACCATTTTTTTTTAAGATTAAGACTTATCTGGATTGCAGGCCTTGCTCTAAACCACATGATGCAATCTTTCTTGAATGTTGGGTGGAATTCATTGAAGGTAGTGGAAAACTTGTAGATTTGTGAAAGAAGCACATAATGGCTATGGATATTTAGGGGGTTTAGGTGTGGATTTTCTTAGTTTCAATGGTCAAGGAAGAGGTTAGGCTAACTTCTTTAAGTTTCTAAAATGCAAATAAGCATCACATAAGAGATACTAAGAGAAGAGTAGTATGAGTTTCAGAAACAAAATTTCATACATCAATCAAGTCTAGAATTTACAAGATAGGAGATTCTTATTTATAAACTAAGGAATCTCCTAAGATTACTATCCAAGTTGTACAAAACTCTCCATTCGTAACATGACATGTGGCAGCTCACAATTCCTTCCATTTGTTGGTTTCCATGTGGCAATCCAAGACATTAAGGAACTCTCTAATCGCATTAAGACAACTGACATTAGAAGTTTGAAGAGGCATTGGTATGTGGCGCCTAAGAAGAGAGAGAAACATGAAGAGTCACTTTAGATGAGAGACACATGGCGCCTTCTTGGAATTCTTGAAGTGAAACCATGTGGTTGCCTTCTTCTTGGTCTTTCAAGGCCTAAAAATCTTACACTACTTGGCCCAGAATACAAGGCCCAAAAGTATTACTCTATTATTTACAAAATTTATACAAAACTAATGCAAATATATCTACTGTATACATCAAGTTGATCATGTACTCTTTTTTTAGAGAAAATGTGGCTTTTAGAAAGAATGGTGTTCATCTTGCCAAGCTTTTACAAAAAAAAAAATACAACTACAACAATATTTGTTCCATTCAAAGTGATCATGGTGAGGAATTTCAAAATGAAAAATTCAATTCTATTTGTGAAAATGGGGTATTCATCATAATTTTTCTGCTCTTTCAACTCCTAAACAAAATTGGGTTGTTTAAAGGAAAAACAAGTCTCTTGAAGAACTTGCAAGAAACATTTTAAGTGAGTCGTTTCTACCAAAACAGTTTTGGACTAAGAAAAATCTACATCAGTTACTTAAAAGTTTTTTTTTCTATAAGTGCTTCATTGTGAACAGTGAAAAAAAAAACCTTTTAAAATTTGATGCTAAAGTAGATGATGTCATCTTTCTTGGTTATTAATTAAATAGTCATGCATATAAGGTGTATAATAAAAGATTAATGATCGTTGAAAAATCTTCACATGTTGTCTATGATGACACTAATCATGTGAAACAAGTTTCTTCAAGAAATATTATACAAGAAGATGATCAAGATGTTGGTTTTAGAAATTAAAGATCTACTAAAAAAATCAACCAAATGAATTTGTGAATCAACCATCTGAAACCGCAGGACAAGATGACTTACCAAAGGAGTGGAGAACTCCAAGGGACCTATCACTCGATAACATAATTCGTTAAATTGATATGCGAGCATTTACTCATCATTCTCTAAATAATCTCTGTGAATGTATGATATTTGTGTCACAAATTGAACCTAAATTTGTAAATGAAGCTCTTTATGATGAAAACTGGGTTACAACTATGCATGATGAATTAAATCAATTTGTTAGAAATGATGTTTGGATTCTTGTGCCTAAATCTGAATATATGAATGTTATTGGAACTTAATGGGTTTTCATAAACAAACTTTATGAATCTGGAATAATAACTAGAAATAAAGCTAGGTTTGTTGTAAAAGGCTATAATCAAGAAGAAGGTATTGATTATGATGAAACGTTTGCCCTTATAGCAAGCTTAGAAGCTGTGAGATTATTGTTTGCTTTTGCATGTATTTGTGACTTTAAACTTGTTTAGATGGATGTAAAAAGTGTGTTTCTGAATGGCTTTATGAAAGAAGAAGTCTATGTCTCTCAACCTTCTGGTTTTGAAGATCACAAGAATCTTGAACATGTCTTCAAACTTAGAAAGCTCCTCGACAGTTGTATGAGAGACTTATGAATTTTCTATTATCTCAAGGATATCAGAGAGGAAAAATTGATAAGACTCTTTTTATTAAAAAGACTATATCTTATGCTTATATGGCTGGAAAATCTCCAAAGAAGTTGCAACACCTATGTCAACAAGTTGTTACATGGATGCTTATATGGTTGGAAAATTTGTAGATCAAACCAAGTTTCAGAGGGTTAATTGGATCAATTCTCAACCTCATTGCAAGCATACCAGACATCATGTTTGTTGTAGGTCTGTGTGCTAGATTCCAGTAAAATCACAAGGAATCTCACTTAACTACTGCTAAAAGGATCCTTAGATATCTCAAAAGAACAAATTGTGTTGGTCTACAATATCTAATCTTCTATTAGGCTTATTGGATATTCTGATTCTGATTTTGTTGAATGTAAATTAAATAGGAAGAGCACAAGTGGTACATGTCACCTACTTGGTTTCAGTCTTATTTCCTAGCACAACAAGAAACAAGCTTGTGTGACTCTCTCAACTGTAGAGGCAAAATATATTGATGTTGGAAGGTGTTGTTCATAAATCTTATGGCTTAAACAACAACTTGACCATTATCATTTAAATCTAAGCAATGTCTCTTTACTGTGTGATAATACCAATTTCATCAATCTTACAAAGAATCAAATCCAATAATCAAGAACGAAGCATATTGAAATTAGACATCATTTCATTCGTGATCATGTAATTAATGGTAACTGTGAAATTAAGTTTGTTGAAACAAAAAAATAACTCGTTGATATTTTTACCAAACCTCCTCCTAGAGATAGATTTAATATTTTAACCTCCTCCTGAACATATATTAAAATTTCTTTTTCTCTAATATTCTCTTTGTCTTATTTTTAAATGTCTATTTGTTGAAGACAAAAGGAGGAGAATGTTTGGCTAAGTTTGTTGTAAATTTTTTATTGTTTGCAGAATCTTGTTTCTGCATAGTTGGTTTGTTATCTTGCTATTTTGCACATATCTATATATTTTGGATTCCCTAGTCTTTCCTTTATTTTGTTTCTAGAATTTTCTTTTGTTAAAATCTACAACAAAACACTAGGTATTTCTCTTCATCAAATAGGGGGAGTTTGTTGACCAATAAGAACTTAATTTAATGAATCTAATATGTCATGACAATTTGATGTTGTGTGTGTGTTTAGGTAGATTTTGATGTATCTATTTGGAATACATTATGGTCCAAGTCACTTCAAAAGCTATCTCCTTGAAAATTTTTGTTTTCTAAATGTGTTGTATTTTTCAATCAATAGGTTCAAGTTTTAATCAGTTAAAATTACTTCTATTAAAGTTTTCTAACGATAGTAAGCATTTTTAACAAATTGATTTATCGTATCAACAGGTTGAAATGTATGACCCTATCCCATTCGAGAATTCAATTTTTTAATAGTTGAATAATACAAAAATTTAATATCATCCCTTATGTTTAACAAAATTTTGACAACACTTCGCATTGGTCTTCAAATGACATGAACTGAAAATGGTGACACGAAATCTCCACATTCAAATATGTACCTTAAGATCAACACGAAATGAAATTAACCAAAATTAGGTAAAAATATATTATATATAGATTATAAGTTATGTACTAATAACTCTGAAAAATTCACTATTCTTCCCAAACCCTCTAATTGAACAATTCAAGATTCAACACACTTACTATCGAACTACCCCCATTACTTTTTTAAAAAATTAGTTACATTTAGGAATACTTTTAAAATTTGAGGAATACAAGTTAATGTATTAAATCTCAAACGGGAAACTAAGGTTCTCTGATTGGTGATTTATGAAATCTATTATCGACAAGCGAATTAGGTCAATTGCAGTACAATTGAAATAGGTGTGTCATATCCACAAGGACAAAGATTATCATAGTAGTAATAACATTCAAAATGAAGTGAAAATATGATAAAAGTAGGTTGCATAGATTTTGTAAAATAACTATAATAATTCTAATAAAATATTTAACGAGATTAAAACTTAACAAAAATAAAGTAGAAGATTAATAATACAAAACAAGTATTGGGACTGAAGTAACTTTGTAAATCTCTTTTGTTGATGTTACTTACAAATGCTATGTTTATTCAAGTTCATTGTTCCTTATGGATAAATCACGTCAATTCCTTGATCAAGGTTATCTAGAACAACAAATTATCATAATAAGTTCCTTGACTTACAATAAATTGTTTTTGCATTAAGATGCAACCGTTCAAGCCAAGTACTAATTATATTCCCAAAAATTGACATACTTGGTTGTTTTGAAAGGGTTCAGATACATGAACGTTCCTTTTGACATCATTCATGTTCAAAAGGCATAAATGATTATTCCTCACCATCAAGCATTAAGCACTCAATCAAACCTAAAAAAAATGAATCTTAAAAAAAAAGCATTCATGATAAAAATAACTCAAAAGATATTGCATTGCTCTCCAATCCCAACAAGACAAGTTTAGCAACTCATGAGAAATCTTACAATAGAGCTCAATGATGAAAAGCTAAGAACAACAAACATGGATCCCTGAATGTTATTGGTCAGCTTAGACTTTGCCTTTTCCTTTAAGTTGCCTCGTTTCAACCTCCCTAATTAAGTGTCAGGACCTCCCTATTAATATACTTTAGTGAGGAGCTCCAAAAGATTATCATTCTTTTAGCTCAGAACAAATCCGCTCAACAGATTGACCTTCTTCACTCTAAAGAAACCTTTTGGCTTCCAACCTTTTCTCTAGCTTTAACAAATTTGGGTTTCTCAATCTTGCAGGGATTCGCTTCAAGTTTGACCTAGGGAAATCCATTCTTAAGAATGAATAAATAATGGGATTTGGATTCACTTCAAGCCAAATCTCAGCAAATGTTACCCTTAGAAACCCTTTTTTGGCTCATGTCAGCTTCAAGCCTCTCCAAGCACATTTGGGCTTTCTTCATCATGAATGGCTTTTTTCGCTCAACCCTTTTAGATTCTCCTAGCCTTCCAAACTCTATAAATATAGTGTCTCTCTAGCCTAAATCCGCTCAATACATGCCCTAGCGCTCAACAATTTTGTAGTTCTTCAATCTTTTCTCTCTAGAGTCAATTAGCTTATCCTTTTTTCCATGCACTGAGCGAATTAATCATTTCGATCCTTTTTTTTTGCAAGATTCATCAAATTCTTCTTCCCATCTTCTTCTTTCGAGTTAAGCTTGTTTTGGGGAAAATGCATGGTTTTTAGGTTGTTTTTCCATGTAATCTACTTTTTATGAATGAGTAGTTTGATATGAATTTTACAACAATTTTACATTTATCACTCTCTCCATGAACAACTCTAACAAAAATTAGATATCAATAATACTTAAAAAAACAAACTTCAAACAACATAATAATATTTTTCGAGGATAGGACACCCCTAGACTCAATACCAATATGTTCATAATAGTAATAGTACTACATTAACAAACTAAGTCTAACATAATTCTAAAAATATATTAAACAATACTACTATCTAATTTAAAAATTAATAAATTATTCTAAAGTATAAAAAAATATAAATTTAAAATCACTAATCGTAAAAAAGTGTTGGCGGTTTGCTGGTGTTGGCATAGTGTTGGTGTAGAGGAGTCGCAATACTAGAATAGAGGAGGCCTAGTGTTGGTGTAATATGTTTAACAATGTGCTTTGATGTTTCCAAATATGCTTTGAAGACTTTAAGAATCTATTGTTGTGTGTGTGTGTGTGTGTTATTTAGTAGATTGAGTTGTTAATTTACACCTAGTTATGATCCAAGTTCGTTTGATTCTAAATCTCTTTTGAAATTTTTAGTTTTCAAATCTATGTTAATTTTAGTTAGTTGTTTCATGATTTAAATCAGTTGTAAAAGCTTTTGTTTAGAGTCTATAGAGAGTACAACAAGTTTTTCAACTAGTTGATTTATTGTGACCACCGATAGAATTGCATTTACTATTTTAAAAGGTTTTCAAAATGCTTTGTTTTCTTTTGTCTTTTCTGTAAAGCCAAACAGTTGGTTATTTCGATAATTGAACTAGTTGTTTTATGTGTTGTCTTTAACAGAAAAAGAAATCAATCAGTTTTTTTTTAAAATCAATCAAGTGTTTTTAACAAAATTCTATTATAAATTTTCAAATTGTTTTTAAATGCTTTTAACTGTTTCAATTAATGATCAAACAGTTTTAACCATAAAGGCTGGTTTTTTATCATTCAAAAGTGAAGATTAAAGCTTTACCAAAACCAATTTCAAGAGAAGATCAAAGTGCTTTTACTCATTCTTGTTGACGTCTTTGGATCAATGCTTGTGTGTGAAGTAGGAATATGGGTTTTCTATTGAATTGTTCTACAGCTTTGTAAAGCCTATGTGTATTATATGTCTTTCTTTTAATACTGTAATTGTGTATAAGACAGTTTCAAAAAGTAGTTATAGAAACTATAGTGTTGCTCAAGAGTGTTTTGTTCTTGAGGGGTTCAAGATCCACATTCTTGGTGTGCCTTTGTAATCTAGTTTTGATTGCATAGTAAATTCCCAGTAGTTAGCTGAGGACTGGATGTAACTCTTGGTTAAGAGTGATCGTGCTTCTAAAGTCTCGTGGTTGTTTCACATTAGTGGAACGGTGAACTCCAACAAAGAACACGAAGGGAGAGTGTGAAGGGAGCAACTAATGGAGTTGGAGCAAGAAAAAAGGAACAACATCGTGCAATGTGAGGCAATAAAAAAGTGAATATAAATGGGCGAAAACACGTTTTAAAGATGGTTCATACATGCAACCGTTATCATTTTGCCTGATTTTTTTTTAACAATGGTTAATTACTCGGAAGTGTCGTCATTTGAGAGTCACATTGACGATGGTGGTACAATGTCATCATAATTTTTTGTTATTTAATTTTTCTATGACTATTTGTTGATTTTGATTGTTGTTGTTTTTGCCTCTTTTTAGACGATGTTTTTCTCTGTTATTGTCGACAAAATGTTTGTTTTAATTGCAAAATTGACTCCATATTTTTTTAATCTCATTGAGGTTGAATAAGTCGTTATTAAATTTCGTAATTTTACTATTTTCCACTAGTAATATTTAAAGAAGGAAAATATTATTAAAATTCTTCAAATATTGATTCTTCCTCCAAAATTTTATGTTTCCCATTCCTCTTAGCTAACAATGTCGTGGCTGGATAATTTTATAAGGAAAAACATTTTCATGAAAATAACATTTCGGCTAATGAAAATTTCTCTAATATTAGTATCCAATAAAACATATCTTTTAATTCGTGATTTATATGCAAGGAAAACAAATTTCATAGATTTCAGATCAAATGTAGTTTGGTTATTTTTAAGGATAGCAATAAAACATAAGGATCCAAGAACTTTCAAATCAAAATAAATTGGAGACATTTTATATAATTACTCAAAAGGAGAAATATTTTTCGGAAGAACAAAAGGAATCTATTAATAAAAAATATAGCATGAGAAATAGCATATGACCATTAAGTTTTAAGTTAACCGGATTGAAACAGAAAACTACGACTTATGTTAAGGATGTGTCAATGCTTTCTCTCAATAGCAAAATTTTGTAAAGGAGTTTCAATACAAGATCTTTGATGTATAATGTCGAACCTATAATATAATAAGTCAAATCAAATTCACGACCATTGTTAGACTAAATAATTGGAATATCATGTTTAAATTGATTTTTAACATAGATGACAAAATTGTAAAAGATGGCTCTAGTTTCACCTTAAGTTTTCATAACATATATCGCAGTTTGTCTAGTGTGATCATCAACAATAGTTAAAAAATATATAAGTGCATGAACAAAAGATATAATAATAGAACCTCATATATTGATACAAACCTACAAAGACCTCAAAAACAAGTCCACAAGAAGATGACCAAGGATGTCAACTATGAAGGGTCATCTCAACAATCAAAGGAAGATCTCATCAGTAGGAGGAATGGACAAGGACCAGAGCACTTAAAGTTCTTCCTACTAGTCTTCTTAAATGTTTAGAATATGTTGTAAATAAGTTGGGCTCACATGAGGAGTCCAAATAGTAAAGAATAAACAAGAGTAGGTCTATATAACAATATTAGGAGTTGTAGACATAAGAATGAGCCATAAGAAGTCCATTAGGGTAGAAAGAAACCCTACCTTCTAGAAACACTTGAAATGGTGCGGCATTGGCCTATGGTCAACACCAAAACCGCACCATATTTCATTTCCCCTTTCTACCCTCTTTTCTTCTTTTCCAAGGCTCCTAAATCTATAAATAGGGAGGCCTACCTCATGTATTCACAAGTTGGATTAAGAGTAAAGTTACTATACAAAAATTGTGTGAGAATAGTGAGACTTGTTTCTCCTAGCTTTAGTCTTATCTTGTGAGTGTTTGGGGCTCTCTAATGGCGACAACATCACTTATCTTGGAGCTAATTCACCCTTCCAAATGGCGTGATCTTCTTCCCAAGCTTCATCCACATAAGCTTTCCTTTCACTCATCTTTTTCCATTCCATTTCCATTCCAATTTCTATTCCAAAATATGTCTTCTTCTTATAGTTGTTTCCTTGTTTTCAATTCGGTCCATAGCAGTGTTCACTTTGTGTTTTCTTAAATTCAGCACCTAATTGTCATTCTTTCTCACCATTAATTGTGTTTTTCCTTTGGCCTTATGGAAATGAACCTTCACATCTACTTAACTCTTGTTAAGTTAATGTCCAGTGGGAATTTTCCTTAGGCTTTTCACCTTTAATTTTCTTAAATCTAAATCAAAGTAAAATGTCACTAATCAAATGAACAATCCTAAAATCAACTCACATCATATATCAATATAAATCAACTTTAAAATGTTTAAAGAATTGGTTGTACTGTATTGAAAAGGAAGTAGATGTTGTTTTGCAAAATGACAAATATCACAAGTAGTTTTTAAAACAGAATGCACATAGGGATTTTGTTTTTTTGCAAATATGTGTAATAATTATGTGGTGCATGGGATATATAATCTAATTCTTCTTTAAACAAATCCCATTCTTTTACTCGAAAAGCGATCTTAGTCAATTGTAGTACAATTAAGGGTTATTGTATCCACAGGGTATTAATCATATCATAGTATGATTATCCTTTATAATGAAATGATGTGTGTTTAAAGGTGGTATTCATGTAATATATGTAAATAGCAATAATAGTAATATCATTAATAATAATACTAAATATTTAGATTGACAGGGAAAATATTAGACAATCATTGAAGTAAAGAGATGATAATATATAACAGATGTTGGAATTGGAATAACCTTGTGAATCTCATATGTTATTGTTATTTATAAATGCAATGTTTTATTCTAAATCTTTGTTCCTTGTTTTTTCAAACTAAGTTGATTCCTCACGCAAGGTTATCTAGATCAATAAGCCATTGTTATGACTTATCTTTGCATTAAGATGGAAAATTTCACCATAGTCTCAATTCTACGCTCTACGACCATTAAATCCTATGGCTGGTTGAATAGGGTTCAGAAACATGAAATCACCTCCTAGTCTCATTCATGCCCTATGGACAAACAATGGCTTTTCCACACCATTGAGCATTAACCACACTACTAGACCCAGAGAAATTCAATATAAAACAGAAACATGCCTCTATAAACAATAATAATTATATAAATATCACAATGTCATCCAATCCATACAAAATAGATTTAGAAACTGATAATAAATTCTTACAATATAGTTTAGGATGAGAAGATAAATTAAAACAAACGCGAATCTGTGAATGTTGTAGCTGGCTTGGCTTATATATTCCCTGTCTAGAGATTGACATTCACCTCTATTAAGGCTTTGGCCTACCTGACCAAATTGGATTATGAAGTTTATACTCTCTGAGCCTGAATTAGCATAACCTCAATATCTAAGCCTCTCTAAGGATCTCACTTGATTCATCCAAACCTCATTTCTCACTGACTCTTGGTACTTTTTGCCACTTCTCAATTTCTTTACTTCCCTCTTGAGAATTGCACATATTTTTATAGATATCACTTGGATTAAGAATTGGCTTAACAATTATGGTAATAACTCAGTGAGGATTTCCACTGGACATGAAGTTAACTAAGTGGTTAAGTAAGTGTGAAGGTTCTTTTCAAAGACACTACAACATTTTTTACTTTAGGCAATGTTAAAATAGGCCACGGATATAAAAGTATTGCCTAAACATAGTAAAAACCATGGTTTTAGCAAAGTGGCTTAAAATATAGAAGAAACCACAACCCTAAAAGCGTTGATACTTTAGGCCATGGTTATAAAAGCATTAACACTTTAAGCCACGGTTATTTACGTGTGGCCTTTTGGGTTAAAAAAATTTAAAATAAAATATAAACAAAATCCAATTTTGTAGGAAAGTTTTTTCTTCTTCCTTCTCTCGTGACTAAAAAACACACCTCACATGTCTCCCTCTCACTTCTCACCGTGGGTTCTTACAAATAAAAAGGTTCAACTTGATTGCATTGCTAAAAATGTTATTATATATGCCCTTGATTCTAATGAGTTTTTTAGAGTTTCAATGTGTGTTTCAGGATATGTGGGATACTCTTGAAAGCATTCATGAAGGTTCAAGTGGAATTGTTTGGCAAGACAATGACATGTCTTTTTTTGGCTCATCTTCAAATGTTACAAAAACCAATCTGTGTCTGATGGCAAATGAAGAATCTAAATCAAGCAGTGTAAGTACAAACTTTTCCATTAATGATGAAAATTGCTATCAACTTCTTGAGGCCTTTAAGGAGACTCATGAACAAGCTTATAGATTGACCCTTTTGAACAATCAGTTGATAAGTAAAAACAACTAGTTGGAAAATAGAGTCAAAATCTTGGAAGAAGAGTTAAACAATTCAAAAATTGATTTTGAAAACTTCGAAATGGTTTATTAAAACTCTTCTTACAAGTGTGATTCTACTTGTGAAAATTGTGAATCTCTTCAAAAAAAAGTTCATTATCTTGTGAAAATTATGGATAAACTTTCAAACTGTACTAGCATATCAAAATTGTGTCTTTGGAAAATCTGGACTTGGTTTTAATCCACAGAGCAAAAACAATGGCATTTCAAAACTTTTTTCAACCATTGCAGAAAAACAACCGATTAAAAAGTTGAAACAACCGATTGTTTCTTGCTTCTACTGTATGAGAAATGGTCATTATGTAAGGTTCTGTAAAATTCGAAAAGTTTATTTTCCCTGGGGTATTTTAAAATGGGTTCCTAAGAATCCTAAGGTTCCTAATAACCAAATTAACCTCTATGGACCCAAATTTGTTAGGGGACCAAACCTTGCAACCTGATTTTATCTTTTGCAAGATTCCTTGATGAAAAGCAAGCATATGTGATAACTGGACAGTGGTTGCTCCAAACACATGATAGGAGATATATCCAAGTTTGTCAACATCATCTGCAAGCAAGAAGGTCATGTGACCTATGGGGACAACAACAAATGGAAGATTCTTGGGAAGGGCACTATTGGTAATGAGAACAATTTCTTGATCCATGATGTCCTACATGTGGAAGAACTCAAGCATAATCTTCTCAGCATAAGCCAATTGTGTGATAAAGGGTATCAAGTAACTTTCAAACCCAACACTTGTGAGATTCATCTATCCAATTCACAGAAAGTGTTGTTGATTGGTAAAAGAGTTAATAATGTTTACCTTCTTGATATATCAAATCCCACATCCATAGGCTATCTTTTAACCAAGCATGAGGAATCATGGCTTTGGCATACTCATATTTGAGCTGCAATATGGCCAAGAAGATTGAAGAAAATTTAAGCTTTCTTTATATTTCTGGTTTATCATCTGAACAATTTTTTTTTCTTTTTTTTAATGCTATTTTTATCCCTTGTGGAGACAAATAGGGGAAGAAGTTTATGATTTGTATTGTGCTTATATTCTGCTTTAAAACTTGGTTTATATGCTACTTTACTTTGATTAAATTGCTGCATAAAACTCTGCTGAATAAAACTCTGATTTGCACCTTACTTTCACTAGTTTTCACACTGTTTTTGTTGATTTTCCTTATTGGAATCACTAAGTGAAAACTAGTTATGTGGTGCTAATGAAATCTGGAAATGATTACCTCTGGTACATGCATTTTTTTTGTAGGTATTTTCAAATGAAAACAGAACATCCCAAGCAAACCAAGGACTTGTCTTCATCAAATAAAGGGAGATTGTTGAACTTGAAGCTTTCATGTTCCCAAATCCATGAATATTGCTTAAAGACTAGGTTGCTGCTTGTGGGCATGGGTTATGGGTAGATTAGAATTTGTCAATCCACTCTTAGCTTAATCCAAAATTGAATCAATCAAGTTCTTTCAAAAGAAAAGTGTTTTTAAAAGTAAGTGAAAAACAACCTATTGATTTTTCGTTACAATCGAATGTTTTAATTTCGTGGTTTTGGAAAGGATTTGAAAAAGCTAAAATTAGCTGACCACACAGTCAAAGCCAATTCAATCGGTTGAATCGTGCTTTCAATCGATTGTTTTTTAAAAATCTTAACAGAATTGGTTAAGTCTGTTAAATATGTTTTTCCTTGATTCAAATCTGTTTTAGCCCCTGCTTGAAAGCCAAAAATAGCTATTTTTTAGGCTATATAACTGGTGTTGACCAGATTACAAAAGAGATTAAAAAGTTTTCCGAGATTGTAAGATTGCTTAAGGCTTTGCATTGGTTAAGAGTGAAATAGGATCTGCTGTATTCGTTTTGTATCAGGTGTGATCCTTCCTTTTCTTACTTGCGTTTCAATTCATATTTGTAAAACTATAAGACCTCAAACCTAAGAGGACATAAGCCTCACTAAGAGCTCACACAATTTGTGCAGAGTTTCTTTTTATTTCATTCAAATTCAACTTGTAAATACAATGAGGGAGACCTCCTATTTATAGGTGAAGGAGCCTTGGAGAACAAGAATGAAGGGTAGGATGGGAAACACCAAAAAAGGGGCAGCCTTAGGGTTTGACGTCAAACCCGCACCATAGGCTTGTCCTTCTAGAAACTAGGTCAAAATCCCTTCCTAAAGGGCTAGAAACAAGCTAAAATGATACCTACACCCCCTATTATGCTAAAGGCACCTTATTATAACATATCTTAGCTATTTAGACTCCTAAAGAGAGCTCAAATTATTTACAACATATTTGTATCATATAAGAAGACTAGAAGGAAGAATAGTTGGTGTACTGGTTTATGCCCAGCTCCTCTAGTGAGGTCCATGTGATCCTTTGTGGGATCTTGAATTGGTCGCTGAGATGACTGTTCACCATGTGATTTTTCTTTTGCTTCCTTGGTCATCTTCGTAGCTACTTGGGTTGTATCATGCCCCCCAAGTTCGAGAGAATTTGACCTCGAATTCAGAACTCTTGTAGATAACATAGTTAGTTTGTTCACATATAAGATAGTGCAATGATTGTGATGTGAACTCAACTTATGTTCCTTAAGTGTTAGAGTGCATAAGATGAGGTTTTATATACAGACGAAGTTTGAAAAGAAAGTTTGGGAATGAAAAATCTTTGTGATGAAAATCCTCTTAAAAGGTGGAAACCTTTTGGAGGTGTTTGAAAATCATCCCTAAAATTCTTTATGAAAGATGGTAAGTAAATAGAAACCTTTGGTAATGAAAAAGAGAAGGAAGAAGTATACCGTGAAGGTTTTTTTTTGTTTTTATTTGTATTTGTTCTTTAGTTGCCAACTTGGTCTTTTAGTTGGACACTTGGCACCGATGTGCCCAAAACCAAAACATTTAAAACATTTCATATTGGGGGTTTCGGTTGGTTACTTAGTGGTAGAGGTAGAAAGGTGGTCTTTAGAAACCTTTTGGTGAGTAGTGATTTCTTTTGAAAAATGGGAAGTAGAAGTTTTTGTAGAAATGTTGTTTGCATCCTTCCCGGAAGATTTGTAGAAACCATCATTAGGAGTATGTTTGAAAGTTGTTTTCTTAGAAATTTGTGATTCCACCTTGATGGCTAGGTGAAACAACTTCTTTATAGAAGAATACTCATACTTCTACAACATCTCGAATTCATCTCCTTAAACCACTCACGAACCGAGTTATCTTTGACTCATCACTATTAGGCATATTAAATTTAGTCAAAGTTGTTTCTAAGTCCTCAAAATATTCTTTTACCGTCATAGGTCCTTGATGAAGCCGTTGGAGCTTCAACAAGTGTTCCTTCCTATGCCGAGGAACAAACCGCCCGCGCATACATTCTTTCAAATCATACCAAGAGACCACGGCTGACCTCTTGTTTAGCCCAATGTCCAATACAATTTATTGCCACCATTGCATGGCATAGTCTAAAATGACTAGGGAAGTTAACCTAACCTTTTGGTCCTCGGTGACCGTATACACATTAAAGAGTTTTTCAACTTTAGTTTCCCATTCTAAATACAAAGTAGGGTCATTGTACCCACTAAAACTAGGTAACTTTACAAAATTAAAAGAATGTTGTGGTTGTTGTTGGTGTTGATGGTGCCGGTTTGCAAAATTGTGCACTCTCCAATCATTTTCTTGACTCCCTAGTGCATGGAATGTCTAGTTGCTCTTGGCGGCTCCCATCTCCTTTCTTGAGTTTGCCTCGCTTGAGCTTCTTCTAGTCTTTGCAATCTTTTTGCTAGTTGGCTTATTTTCTCGTCTTTGTGGACCATTCGCTTCTTGACCTTCACAAGTTCTCCCAAAAGGTGGGCTTTGTGATGTGATTTCGGTTTTCAAGATTCACCTAAAGACAAATGACCCATAGTTTTTGCACAAAAGAAAAAAACAATTAGTGAAAACAATTTAAACGTTCCTCACATGTTTCACTCAAGAATGAAATGCTCTCAACAAAGGCCTATCTTAGTGTTGAAAAAAATTCTCAAGTGAAAGAGGACAAAGCCAACCACACTTGATCTCAAAGAACCACAACAAAACTTAAGGAATTTGAAAAGACAAACAAGAAAAGCTAAAAACAAGAAAGCTAAACCAAATTTTGGGAAAAGAGATTATGACAAAACATGAAAAGGAAGACAAGCAAGAAAAAGGCACACAAAAAGACTCTACGATACCTACTAAACTTTTAACAATGAAACTTTCTTTAGAAATTTGTCAAAGCAAAAGGATAAAAATTCCACAAGGTTGAAATCAATTTGCCAATCAAGATGAACCCAAAATTTGAAAATGTTGCTCTTTGAAATATTGGAACACAAAATAGCTTGCGCAAATTACCTTTTCTCTTTTCTCTTTTATTTTTTATACTTGTTCTTAGATTATGGGAATGAAATGTCCATAGTTTTGACCATGCATATTTTCATATAACTCCAATTTTCACAAAAAGTTTGGGATTCAAAAAAATTGATCACTTGAAATCTTTTGTTTGGAACTTAAATCTACTTCTACTAAAACAAGTTTCTAATTACTTATAAACTTTCACAATTAAAAGCAAGTAAGTAGAGGACTCCTAGAACACAAAAGAACATATGACTCAAGGCAAATAAGTAAGAACAATAAAAGACATAAAGGAACATTCAAAATGCAAAACAATGCTATTGAATAAGGTAAATGCCAAATTTAAAAGCAAGAAAGTAAAGGGTTGAAATTAAATGTACTTGAATGTAAAGACAAGAAATTAAAGGTGCTTGAATGTAAAGACAAGGAATTAAAGATGCTAGAAAGTAAAGTGCCAATCAACTCTAAACAAGATAAGCTCAAAAACCAAAACTCTGAATACCACATGATGTGAGTTGATTTTTAGATGTTTTCATTTATGGTGACACTTTTACTTAAGATTGAGATTTGAGCAATTAATGGTGAGAACCTAAGGAAGATTCCCACTAGACACGAACTTAACCAAGTGGTTAAGTAAGTGTGAAGGTTCACTTCACAGAGGCAAAACTGAAAATCAAGATATGGTGAGAATGAAATGCAATTGCAAAATTGAAATGGGCACAGGGTAAAAATCAACGGTGGTCATGGCCTCCCAATTAATGCACCATACTCATGATTATGAGTGAAACCCAAGAGCAACAAAGAAGATAAACTAAGAGACAAACACATAAATTGGAATGGAGAAATGGAATGAGAAAACTTATGATGGTGGGTGAGAAATGTCACGCCACTTGGAGGATGATGTGCTCCAAGATGAGTGTGTTGGTCGCCACTTGAGAGCTTCCCAAATCACTCAGGATAAGACCTCAAACCTAAAAGGACATAAGCCTCACTATGAGCTCACACAATTTATGCAGAGTTTCTTTACTTCATTCAAATTCAACTTGTAAATACAATGAGGGATACCTCCTATTTATAGGTGAAGGAGCCTTGGAGAATAAGCATGAAGGGTAGGATGGGAAACACTAAAAAGGGGCAGCCTTAGGGTTTGACTCAAACCCGCACCCTAGGTTTGTCCTTCTAGAAACTAGGTTAAAATCTCTTCCTAAAGGGCTAGAAACAAGCTAATATGATACCTACACCCCTTATTATACTAAAGGCACCTTATTCAGCCTATCTTTGCTATTTGGACCCCTAAAGAGAGCCCAAATTATTTACAACATATTTGTATCTTATAAGAAGACGAAAAGGAAGAATAGTTGGTGTGTTGGTTTATGCCCAACTCCTCTGGTGAGGTCCATGTTATCCTTGGTGGGGTCTTGAATTGTTCGTTGAGATGACTGTTCACCATGTGCTTTATCTTTTGCTTCCTTGGTCATTTTCGTAGCTACTTGGGTAGTATCATGAATGCAATGGAGAAGTAGAAGAACAAACTGGACAACAAGAATAAGAAACTGGACAATAAGAAGAAGAAACCGTGTGATGATTAGAACCAACCAAAGAACCACTGCACCAAGATCTAATCTAGAAAAAAAAAACTTGAATCAATTCCAACACTTTTCTCACACAAGGGAGAATTGATTCTCCTTCTACCTCAAGACTTTTGTCCAATACATAGAATATGAGTATGTTATTTTATTTTCGAAAATTCCATAGTAAGGTTTATAATTACTGTTAAAACAAAACAAAAAAATAGTAAGCCCCTCCCCAACATAAATAGGGTTTTTTCTTTGGTTATTCAACAAGAAAGGTAACATACTAGTGCTACTATTAAAACTTCTCCTCTATACTGTTGACAAACAAGCTAATTGAAAACAATAAGAAAAAGGTTCTTGGAAACCACAAGATAAGAATGATCAAAATAAGAGTTTTTTGGAAACCGCATAGTAGAGGAAATGGTTGGCGTGGTCAAGGTAGAGGCAAATGTCGACCAAATAATGAGGATAATAAATGTTCTTATAATGCCATAAAATGAAACACATGGTGGATGAATATTATTCTAAACATGAATATCCTCCATGGTACAAAGAAAAGACTGAACAAATCATTATTGGTCAAGATAAACTCTACAATTTCAAAGTAAATAACTATTCTCTACAATCTAGTTACAACGAAGAAGAGTAACATGAAATGAGTCCTTTTACTACTGATACAATACAAAGACTTTTACAACTCTTAGAACCATCAATCTCCCCGAGTCATAACATCAACTAGGTTTCAAGGGTACAATGCTAAATCTCTTACACTAGAAACACAAATAAAGGGTAAGATTTCCTGAATTCTTGACACTGATGCTACTCACCATGTAACACATGTTAAAAATCATTTTGTTATTTTTTATAAAATTAAACCTGTTAGTATAAAATTACCTAATGGTTCTTTCACTATTTCTTACCATGTTGGAACTGTTCAGTTTTCCAAAAAGTTTGTCATATTCAATATTTTATATATACTTTAATTTTCTTTTAACAATTTCTATTCAAAGGTTAATGAAGATTTAAACTGCAAACTAATATTTTTTCTCAAGAATTGTTAGACTCAAGATAACATTTCATCCAAGATGATTAGGCAAGCTTATTTGCATAAAGAATTATACTATCTTCGTGATTTTCATCTAGATTCCTAGAAGAATAGTTTTTTTATTCTTATTGTTCTTAACTGTAGAGAATAAATCTCTGTGACTACAAATTAGGACATATTGGTAGTATAATGATAAGTGCATAATTGTAATAAAACTCATAGGAAAAAATGAATGTAAATTAGGAAGAATTTGTATAAATATAAGAAAGAAGTATGCCAAAACACTCCAACCACTACTGCACATGACGAACATGAAAAGAATAAGGACATTGCAAAAAAAGTGCAGAAAAACAAGCAAACAGGGATGCAGCATCAGACTCAATTCGCTCAACACACAAAGAATGGATCATCATATTGAAATTCTCCAAAACACTGAGCATGTCTACAATAGTTAAGCAAATTCAAGCCAGTACAATTAAAGAATTCCATAAGAAAAAGGGTTAAGCAAAACTGAAAAGGGCTGAGCGAATAGAATCCTTAACCAAGAAGATAGCCCAATTTCAGTCAGAAAGGGCTCAAGCCAAGGTAAACCAAACTTAGAATAAAGAGAATTTCACTTGGAGCCTAATCCAAGCCAATCCTACCTCATGACCAAGATGTGGCAGTGATTGACAAAATTATGAGCAAATCCTTAACGAATCCCAAACTTTGAAATCTCAAGAAGCCTAAGAATTCAAGATTGAAGCCCAAAAGGAATGCTTAAGGACGAAGAAAGCCACTCTGCTGAGCGAATTGGCCTGCGTTGAGTGAATCACTAATCTCCTTAAATCCCTTTGAATCCTCTTTTTAAAATCTATAATAGGGACCTTGAGTCAGTGTTCTAAGCATCGAGAGGTGATGTAACCATGAAAGGAGCATCGCCATCTAAACTAGTTCCCACTTTACAAAAAGATGACGAAGAGCAAAAATGACTATTCAAGACTAGGTCAAGCATCTCAGGCTAGGACCCAAGGCCCCACAATCCCTCAGAGGAATATCAAGAACAGAACATCAGAGCATGGACCAGGATACCAACTATTCTTTATTTTAATATTTTTAAGAGGAGGTGTTAAAAAGCATAAAATTTGGGCTTGTTCATGGCCCATAGAGAAACCCTAACATCTACAAGGTCTCCCTCCCTGCCTTAATCATATGGCACCTATCATTATAAATAGGTGGTCACCCCCTCTTGTAATTCATACTATATTTTTAGTAAAGAAACTCTGCATGAGTGATTTTCTTAGTGTCTAAAATTCTCTAAGTTTTATCTTGGCAATATGCTTCAAGTGACAACTCTCTTCATCACTTATTTTGGAATTCCTCTCCTCCAAGTGGCATGACCTCCTTCATTCCTCCACCTTCATGGAAGTCTTCAACCATCTAAGTTTTCCATTCTTCTTCTCTAATTCCATGTTTTCCATTTTCGCCATTCTATTTTCTTTTGAGTTCTTTTTCTTTTGAATTCATATTGTCATCGTGTGAGTCTTTTTCTTTTGCTCTTTGAAGAGAACATTCACACTTAACCATTTAGTTAAGTTCGTGTCCAGTGGCAATCCTCACTGAGGCATCACCATAATTGTTAATCCAAATCTTAATCCAACTGAAATCTATAAAAATATGTGCAATTCTCAAATCAATATATATCACGTGGTATTCAAAGCATGATTTATTTTATGCTTAATTTTGAGTTGACTCTTACTATCTTCTCTGCTTGTGTTTATTTTAATTGATTTTAATTGTGAAGAATTAGAAACAATTAGAAGTTGTTTAGTAGTTGTTGATTTAATTCCAAACATAGAAGGCAAGTGTTCACATAAATTGAAATCAAATCCAAAATTAACTTTAAAATTTGAAAAGGGAATTAAAATATGCATGAGAAGAGTATGAAAATGTTAAATGAATAAAAACAAAGGAAAAAAAATTATATGCATTCACATTTCAAAATTAAATTTCTAAAAGATTTTAGATGTGTGGCAAATTGTGTTCATTTTTGTGGAGTTTTATCCTTCTAACTTTGATAATTTCTACAAATCTTCATAATTAAAATTTAAGTAAGTGTTCTTAGAGTCTTTCAAAGTGCTTTGTTGTTTGTCTTTAAGTTTGTCTACATTCAATTTCTATTTTGGTTTAGCTTTCTTGAACTAGTCATTTTCTTGTTTGTGTTAAAACATGTTCTTATTTTTGTGTGGAGGAGTTTATTGGCTTTCCATTTAAGTGATTTGATAAGATTTTTGGTATATTTCATTTGAAGAATTTCGTTGCAAGTTTAAGACTCTTAGGAATTTCGATATAATTTTTTAGTGAAGAGTAATCTTACCTTATCTTTTATTCATTTTTACTAAAATAATTGAGTGATACACTTGAGAGAGTGTGTTTAATTTTTTTTCTTCATATTTGTGTGATAATTTGGGTTGATTCATTTTGTGCAAGCATGTCTCACATTTCATCCCGGGATTCTTCAAAACCACCATTTCCTCACAAGGCCAATCTAATGGTGGAACTTCAAGAAACTAAGAGAGATTTGACTTAAAAGGAGGAAAGCATGATGGAGAGATTGCAACAGCTAGAGGACTCTTAAGAGAGACAAAATCATGGAAGAAAATGGAAGCCTAGAAGAGCAAGATATCAAATAACAAGAGCCAAGAGGAAGAGATGAAGATGGGAGAATGCAACACTATGGAGAAAGGCGCCATCATCAACATAACAAGAGGCAAATGGCTAATGTTAAGTTGCCTTCTTTTGATAGAAATAGTGATCATAATGTGTAATTAGGATGAGACGCTAAAGTAGAACAAATTTTTAGTGTGTGTGATGTAGATGATAGCCAACGTGTAAAGTTAGCTTCCCTAGAATTTGAGGACTATATCATGTAATGGTGGCATAAAACTGTAATGGAAATTTGGTCTAAACAAGAGGCCAACAAGAGGCCAAACGTGGTCTCTTGGAGTGATTTAAAGTAATGTATTCGTGAACTGTTCAATCCTCCTCATTATAGGAAGGAACTCTTGTTGAAGCTCCAATGACTTCATCAAGGAAATAAGAGTGTAGATGAATACTTTAAGGATTTAGAAATTACTTTGACTAAAGTAAATATGCATGAAAGTGATGAGTCAAATATAGCTAGATTTGTGAGTGGGTTAAGGAGAGAAATTCAATATGTTGTAGAATTATATGAGTATATCACTTTTGAAAAAATGCTTCACCTAGCTATCAAGGTTGAATCACAAATTTTAAAGAAAAGCTCTTTCAAAACTACTCATAATGGTGGCTTTTACAAATCATCTTTGAAGGATAAAAATAAATTTTCAAACAAAACTTCTCCTACCAATTTTTCAAGAGAACACACTCCACAACATATAATTTCTAAAGACACCTCTTCTACTCCTAACACCCTGTTTGCTTTTAGGTGTGACAAAAGAGGAGGAATGAGGGAGCGGGAAGAGTTTTTGTTTGGATCAGGGTATCTGAGGGTGTGGGTGCAGATGAAAGAGTGGGGTGGGTAGTTTTTTCACTCCTCACAAAACTGAGAAGATTTGCGCTGATTGTAGAGGTACAAATACACATTTATGTTGCTACCATTCCATCAATTCTAATATTAAACAATGTGGGCATCTGCATGTGAATGAGTTTTCAGTTTCCTTCTTTATTACAGTGCCACCAGTTGTGCAATTTTGCAAGAATGAGTTTTCTTTTCTTCTTTATATTGTTGGGTGCAGAAGAATGTTGACCAAAGAATCTTGATCAAAAAATTTAGACCCATAAACCCGTGAACATTAACTTTTATGTATAAATAAAATTAGCTTTGTGATACGTTGTGGTTTGCCCCTGTGCCCAGAACGAAGTGAACAAGAGAGTTGGTGCTTTGAGGAACAAGAAAAGTGGTTTGAGGAATGACATAACTGGTTTGTCTTCATTTTTTTTAACAACAATATAGATTCAGAATTATTTAAAATCGATTATGGTGGTTGTTTTCAAGAAGCAGCATTGATTTTCCGAATTTTCCAAGTTCATAATCGATTTTCGTATCTTTGTAAATTGGTGCATAATCGATTTTCGATTTTTCCAAATGGTGCATAATCTATTTTCAATTATTCCAAATGGTGCAAAATCGATTTTGCAGTGAAGGTTGATTTGAGAGAATCAATTATGTGGTTTGAGAGAATCAATTATGTGGTTTTTAAAGGTAGGAGAGAATCGATTTTGTAACTTTTAAAGGTAGAAGGAGAATTGATTTTGTGCACAACTACAAAGAATATCACAGTGCACAACTACAAAGAATATCACAAATGAAGCTTGATGTGGGTCTTAGAGACTCAAGTTTCTATCAAAATTTTCAGATAACTGAAAAATTGAGTAACATTCATTTTTCCTTGTTTGAGAGAGTGTACATTTTGAAGCAAACCTGAAATAATCTTCTTTTGAAAATCTTTCTTTCAAGTCTTCCAAAAGACTTTTAACAACATCAATATACACAACACTCTCAACAATTAGAAGGTTAGAATCCTTATAATCCATGAAAGAATCATTACATTACATCTTTCTCAAACTTCAAAAGTAGGATGATTATTACCTAGTTTTGAAATACTCCCATAAATAAACTTTAGCTTACTCTTGGATAAAAAGTTCTCTTCATATTTTTCTCCAAATATGAAAATTGGAAATTGATTTCATTAAGGGGTGGAGAAACAAAAATGATGAGTCCTTCATTTTGTTTAGACATTGATAACTTTAAAATAGTTTGTGACAATGATGATATCATTGATTCTTTAAAACAATAATAAAAGAAAAACACGAAGTAGAGCACAGCAGCAGCGGGAGCAAACTGTTCATATACCATCTACAAGATGGTGACTCATTACAAAAGGGTTTTTTTGTAAACACAAATAAAAGTAACTTTACTTTTTCATAGAACAAATAAAGGAAACTTGGCGAAAGGCAAAAAAGAAGAAGATAGGCTCCCAGTTCCAAAAGAACATCCTCTGCTAGCGAGCGAGGAGAAAAGCTCCATCAAGAGCCATGGAAAAGCAATCGAGAAGAAGAAAAGGAAGCCTAACAAACTGAAACTTTGTTACTTTATAATCTGTAAACCTACAACAACAAAACACAGAAATCAAGGTTGCTGAAGCTTATCTCCGATCAGTTATTCAGAAATCAAGTTGCTGAGGCTTATCTCCGATCAGGTTACAAAGGATGCTGGAGTCATCGAGGGTATTGATGTCAACCGTATCATCAATCAACCACCTTCGCCGCTGCTTTCGTCTACTGCACTCCTTTCTCTTTGTTTGGAAACTGCTGGTGCTGTCACGACCATTCTCATTCCAAGGAACACCACCATTCCCACCAAGAAGGAGCAAGTGTTCACTACTTACTCTGACAACTAACCCAGGAACAGCAATTTGTTGGGTAAACTTGAGGTTTTTGGCATTCTCCGGCACCACCTAGGATGTTCCTCGGATCATTGTTTTCTTTGACATCGATGTCAATGGTAACCTAATGTAAGGACTTACCAGATTTTGCTGTTGAGCTTTCGTGAAATGAAGCAGTGGAACAATGCTTACAAGTTAGAGAGGGAAATGGTTGAAGAAAAGTGGCTTAAGACCGAATCTATCCATTTAAGAAACGTATCAGGGCACAAAGCATTCACATGCCAATTTCAAGGTACGTGTGGTTTGCATGAAAGGATGTGTAGGTGGGGCCACCATCCATGCCGTTTTCTCTATTTCGTTTTTTGTAGCATGTGGTGGGATAGCTATTTTGCTCTTAAAATGTTTTCATTTACATACAATTATAGCTACTTTTAGCTTTTGTTAAATCTGGGCCCCTTTCTTCTTTAGGCCCTTCTTTCGCTGGCCCATCCTTTGTGCTTAAAAATTGAGAACTGTATTTAGTTTCTTTTCTTTTGTACTGATTATTTTAATATAATTGTGTAGATTGTACTGCTTTCTATATTAAAATATTATTTGGGTATCTGTACGATTACACATGTCTTTATATATATGCAGTGTTTGTTTTTCTTATTTAATAAATAAAATAATACGCGTAAATAATTTCAGATACTTATATGATCATGTGCATCATTTGGTATAGGATTAAGTATAGTTGTTTCTACAGTTAGAAACCATATTCGTGCATTTAATTAAAGGTAATCCCTTTAGGATGAACGTCTTTGGGTCTTAATTCTTTTTGGGTCTTAATTCTTTTTGGGTCTTAATTCTTCTCCTACATGTAATCAACTCCTAAACTTAAATTTGGTTTTGAGAACATTTATTTTAAATATTTTTCCGCAGTTCTCATTGATGAACTATGGCGACAACTCCTTTGTTTTTTTTTTTTTTCAATTTTTTTTCGTCCTGACATGATTCTGGTTGCGATAGGTACTAAATGAATAACTGGACTTGTGTTTCATTATTTAGATTTATTAAATTGATTGACGCATGTTTGTTTAACTATTTTTACCATATGTAACTGGAAACTAGGAGGGGTAAAACAATTAAATTATGGCAAGATAGGTGGAATAAAAAATACCTTACAAAGAAAAATATCTTAGAATGTACAAAAATTCAAATTCAAAGGCAAGATTTGGTTTTAAGTGGGAAAAACCTCAAGTTACTATACCGAGGTAAGAATTATCACAAAATATACCAACAACAAAGTGCAAAGACATGTGGATAGCACTGATAAGATGCATATGGGTCCAGAGAAACATGATATTATTAAGAAATGGTAAAAGAGATGATGAGAAAATATTTAGGATGACATGTGTTAAGGAAAAATTCAACACTTTATGATTTTTATTAAACGCTGAAAACCATAAAGCATTAAATATGAATCATGCTTCATTTGTAAGATGAATGGTTTTAAGAATAGATCATGTAAGACTGAAGTGTTCTGTCTATAAGATGATACAACATTGCACATTTTTTCTTTACTTATGATAAAGCAATTATTAGATTAGATGACACACGCATAAGTTAACTTAACCTCGCATTACTTGAACATTTGTACGCTTATTTTTTTTATCTTAGAAATGTCCATTGTCTTCATCTGTCAAAGAGATCTGTTAAAGATGCAAACTAAAATTCAATATCAAATGATCTCTTGGGAAAATAGTTAAAGTTGTTTTCTTCACCAACCTTCTAACACAGAGCTTTTCAACTCTAGCTTAGTTGTTTGCCCTGTACAATATGCACTTTTAACACGAATTGGTGCAAAAGGTTGTGTTACCTAGGAAGATTAGCACTGTCAGCAATCAAGAAAGTTGTGCAAAGGAGGAACACATTTAAAGTTACATGGAGTGCATTAAATGCAATGTTCACAATCAAGGCCAAACACAAAAAGGATATGTATAAAAGTTGAAGTTGCTCAAGAGCTAGAAACAATCTCTCAATGGATATCTTCTTTTAGCACCTATATAAATTCTATCATCAAGAAGAAGAAAGAGAGAGTTGAGGTTACACTACGCCAAATCACTACTCGGATGAAGAGCACTCCTTAAAGTTGTCAAGAAGCAGAAAAGAGAGATCCTCACACTTAGAGCACAAGTTTTTCCATATCCTTGGATCCATAATAGCTTCATGGAAGATATTGTAAGTGTTCATCCAACAATTGAAGAAAGAGATCTTATCCATTGTATATGTCGAAAGGTGCAATCTTGTCATAGAGAATAAAGACAACAATCAAAACCTAAAGGGAAAACTTAAACCTTGTACTTATCAAAAGATGCAATACTCCCTATTAGTCAGACCCAATGATCTATTGATCATTAAAATCCTCAACCTTCATACCTTATCTACGAGTGGTTTATTGGAAAACAATACTCGTTAAGCCAGAAGTGGTTTGGAAAATAATAAGGGATTATCCAAGAGTAGCTAGGTGCCTAAATAATACTCGGTTAACCCATGAGTGACTTGGTAAAGAATACTCAGTTAAGCCAAGAGTGACTTGGTAAAGAATACTTGGCCGAGCCAGAAGTGGCTTTGGAAAGAATACTTCTTAACAAAGTTAACCATGAAACTCATTAAGCTAGGAGTGGCTTGGGAAAGAATTATCGATTAAGCCAAGATTGACTTGGTAAGGAATACTTGGCCGAGCCAGAAGTGGCTTTGGAAAGAATACTTCTTAACAATGTCAACCATGAAAGGCCATGATTCGGAAGAATACTCGTTGAGCTAGGAGTGGCTTGGGAAAGAATACTCAACGAGGTCAACCAAGAATGGCTACAAGCAGAAAGAATACTCAATTAAGTCAAAAATGACTTATGTCGAGAATACTCAAGGGATTATCCAAGGGTGGCTACAAGTCCAAATAATACTCAAAATTTACTTCATACCATTAGTTTGTGTGGTGGAACTCAACCAGTTGATTGAGAACTGGATATAGTCTGTCGCTTAAGATAAAAGTGGCATAAATTATTGTGTTTATTTCTAATGGAGGACCATTTAAGGGACACCACATTGGGCCCTTCACAAGGTCCAAAACTAGGAGGATTGAATAAGAAGAAGCATCAAAGAAGAAGACTTTCCTTTTTCGGAGTGTAGACTATTAGGATTTCCCTTCTCTCTTCCTAGTCTAGTAGAAAATTGTATAGGTGTAGTTTTGATAAAATTCGACTAGCCAAGAAGATGATCAAGGACTCAAGAGACAATTCACACTGTGAGCGGTCATCTCAACAATCAAGTCAAGGCCCCACCAAATATCAGACGGACCTCAATAGAAGAAGAACTCCGCATAGACCAGAACATCAACTGTTCTTTTTTATGGTCTTCTTAAAACAGAAAAACATGTTTGTAAATAATTTGAGCTCACTTTTGGGTCCAAATAGCAAAATAGGTTAGAGTAGGTTCACATAGCATAAAAGGGAGTGTTCTTAGCGAAATGGGTTTGTAGCTAGTCCACTTTTTCAAGACAAGGCACCTAGAATTAGGATTTTTAACCTACCTTCTAGAATTTACGCCTAAAGGTGTGATTTTGACCATGGTCAACACCCTAGGCAGCCCCTCTCCCTTGCCATTTCTACCCTTCACCCATCTTGCCCACCAAGGCACCCCTTCTCGTAAATAGGGTGTCCTGCCTCATGTATTTTCAACTTGATTTTGAATACTAGAGAAACTCTGCAGGAGTGATTTTGTGAGACTTGTGAGCTCTCATCTTGGGTCTTATCTTGGGTGGGTAATATCTCAAGTGGCGGCTCTTGCATCACTCATCTTGGAGTCCCTCTCCTCCAAGTGAGGTGACTTGCTTTCTTCCCATAAGATCTCTTCATCCCTTCCTCTTTTATCTTTTATTTATGCCTCCTTCCATTCCGTACATGTCTTCTTCTAATCTTTAATTTTTTATTTGCTTTGTTCTTCTTCTTTACTTATTCATTATCTTGATTTTCGCTGCATCATTTTTCACCTTATAATTGTCTTTTTCTCTTTTCCCTTCTGAAGTGAACCTTCACACTTATGTAACCACTTGGTTAAGTTCGTGTCCAGTGAGAATCTTCTTAGGGTTCTCACCATAATTACTAAATCAAAAATCATAACCAAAGAGCAACCAATAAAATGTGCAATTCTAAAATCAACTCACATAAAGTTTCCTTTGAAAATTTTTAGGATTTTGTATAAGCATGTGTGGGCCTTGATTAGGCCCTAATTTGACCTCTACTTAGGGTGTGTTGAATGGTCAAACACCTTCAAACCCTAGTCAACACAAGAAAGGGTGCATAAGAGTCCCGCACCACATGAAATAAGCCTATATTAGGCTAAAGTGAGGCCCTTCACGTATGGAGAATTTTTGCAAAGTTTCACCTTTCTTTCAGCCTTGTGCTTTATTTCTAGTCCCACATCCTTTGTAGCATGTGTTGGAGATAGATGGAGTTGAAGCTTATATTTGATGAATCCAATTCATTTGAAGAATGAAGATCAATCCTTTTGAAGAAGATGTCCTTATATGTGTCTTTGTGATTTTGTGTCTACCTGTTTTTGTTTATAAAGGTAAATAATCTATAAAAATACAATAATCATATTTCCAAATGTTTTTTAACTATTCAAAATTTAGTGTTGCTATTTGAGGAAATTTCAATGGATTTAAGGTTTTGTTATCTATCATATTTTTAATAGATTAGATATTCAAATTAATCCATAGTTCTCACTTTTAATGCAATCAATCGGTTGAATTAAGTTTTAAATCCATTAAATATAACAACACAATTTGAAAAAGTGTTTTACTTATGAGGATTATGAAAACTTATTTTGGAGACCTTTGTGTACAAAAGTTTTTACATTTTCATAAAGAGATAAAATGTAATTTTGAGAGCGCGTTTTACATTGATTGAATACTTTTGTTTCTTGAAGCATCCTTTGATTACTTTCCTTTATGGTAGAAAGTTTTCCTAAATTTCCAAAACATGTCCGTATTTGTTGTAATTCAGATGTAGTTGTTCTTTAGTTCTCTTTTTTCTAAGATTCTTGTTTCAAAGCAAGTATATACAAAAACAATTGTTAATGGGTTCAAGTATGGTTTGAAGAGAGGGAGTTTAATTTAGTCAGCATTTGTGAGAATACGTTTTCAATTTTCTCTAGTATGGTGGTGGTCAGTCTCTTGAGCTCTTGACTTTTCTTTTCTTCTTGAGCTTTGATATATTCATCCATTAATTGTTTGACCCCGATTACTAGAGTCTGCTTCATTTATAAGGGAAATATTTGTAGTATCAACTTGGGAATCTTCTTTACTTTCTTCATCATAGGAGATAATCTTAGTATCACTATGAGATGCAGCCTCTACCTCTTTTTTTTTCCATTACAGATCTATCTTCCACATGAGCTTTTACATCCTCGAGAGAGTATTTATAAAGATTATAATGGCCAGAGTTTCCCTTAGGTAGAGATTGAACCCATCTCTAAAAGTTGAACCCAAATTCTTGTAAAAATACAAATGTAAGATCATCTGAAGAGAAGGTTTGTGCAAGCCTTTTGGAAAGATAATTGGGGAATAAAGGGGTCTATCTCATCCACTTCATGACTAAGGGTGCCAAATGAGGAGACTTCCAAAGATTTCTTTGTAAGGTTAGTTTGCCATGCAGAGATAACTTCAACTTCATTCAATGTCTTGAGGAAGCCTCGTTTCCTAGTGTATACATTGGTCTAGTCCATGGTTCCAGTTGTAGGGACTTCTTTTGGTCACTAAAGAGATGGGGGAGCATGCCCCTTGTGTTTTCTGAAGTTTAAGGCTAGTAGACGAGGACATACAATGTCATGTTTAACTTTAAAATTAGTATTCTTACTTGTCTTCATGGATGGAGGGACATGGAACACATGACATCTAATATGATTTTCAAATTGAATATTGCTAATGATGTTTATGTCGCCCATATTGTACTCAATCTCTTCAAGGGATTGATCCAAGGCCATAAGTAAAGAGAACCATCTGATTTACCATACTTCATTAGCCTAAGGTGGCAGGGTGAGGTTTCATGAGGTTGGGTAGCCAAATGAGATTTGTAGGATATATAGGTCTCTTTCCATAATGATAATGGTGTTTTATGGAAGATTGATGTAGGCCTAGGAATGTGTGAAGAGAGTTGATGGTACAATAGATCAGGTTGGGCATCCGACATTCTCAAAAAGTGAAAAGGTATGAAAGCTGGTTTAAAGGGTTCTAGTTCTAACGGTTTAGGCCAATAGTCATTGTTTTGCTGCAAGGTTAGGAGAGGCCATGCGAGTATTTGATGGGTCTAATTTTGTGCTTGGGTTGATGCTGAGATGACAGTGAAGTATATGTGATGGGTTGGTCAGGGATTGGTTTCTCTATTTGGAAAGGTTCATTTTCTAAAGAAATGATTGGTTGAGGAGGAGGTTTAGGGATGCTCACCTCTAGGAAAGGTGTGGTCTTTCTATGTGCCTTTGTCTCTGTTATAGTTGTTAGGATCGATGGCTAGAACAAGAGGGGGGTGAATTGTTTATAAAAGATTTTCACAAATACTTTCCTTAGAATGAATCTTTAACAATCAACTCAGAAAAGCAATTTAGAAAGCCAATCAAATGGACAAACAAAAACAGATATCATAATTATAATCGGTTAAAATGACGATTTAACCGGTTGTTTATGACAGCGAAAAATATCAAACAGTTATGGAGAGAAGAGATAGAGAGAATTACACACAAGGTTTTTACTGGTTCACTCAATCCTAGAGCTACATCCAGTCCTCAGTCAAACCACTGAGTATTTCACTATGTAACCAATCACAGATTACAAACACACACACCACAGAGAGGTGACTTTGAATCCCACAAAGCTTACTTACCCTCTTTGCACACAACCAACACCTCAAGCCAGAATCATACTGACTTTACAGGATTTTACAACAGTTTTACAGAGTGTAATATGAACAATTACAAGAAACTAAACAAGGGTAGAAAACACCTGAAATTGCAGTACACCATAAACCCTATTGATCAGTTCTTGAATCACAGCAAGGCTCAAAAGCAATCTTGCTAAACTTGGTAAAACATCTTTTCATAAACAATTGGTAATCTCTCAAATCAAAGTATAAAACTTCTCTTGTTCATCAATCTTAAAACATTTGAAAGAAGACTATTTTTTTTATAATCTTTCAGAAGCTACCGTTAAAGGCAGATTTGAACAACTGAGTCAGTTAAAACAGATTTTCAAAAAACTATTATGAAAACTTACATTTAATCGGTTAAAACTGCAATTTAACAGGTTAAAAGGTTTTGGCAGTTATACAACTGATTCAGAAAAAATTTTCAAAACTTCTTTGCCAGCTAAGTGACAAACAATCTATTGTCTCGAAACTTTAATCGGTTATTTTTCCCTTTGCATGGAAAAATACTTTAATCTTTAAAACAGATTGAAATAAGCTTTGTTTGAGAATCAAGACTGATCTTACAAAGATTCTAAACCCCATAACAAAACCTAAACCAAAAACACAACACAACTTCAGGCTTCATGAGGATTTGACACATCAAAGCTTCCCATCTTCAACAATAGTCTTCCTTTTTTAATGAGTTTTGGAGGTTGTCCTTTTCATTTTGCTAATTAGTTTAGCACGGTATTCTACTATAGGTTTTTTTGTTTATTGGAACATTTGACACTCCTATTGTAGGTTTAAATATTTTGCTTTCCTTTATCATCTTCTGAATATTTTCCTCAATGGACTTGAAATATTCAGATGGTGTTGCCTTCATGATCGATTAGATTTCTTGCATTTTTGTTGGAGTTGGGGGAAGCTTGATGAAGAGGATGGAACAAAGAGGGTCCAATGGAGCTATGCTTTCCTTGAAGGTGCATGAGAGTTAGAGAGACTGATTGGTTGGGCCATATCACTTGGAGAGGTGAGCAAGAAGATCAAGGTGTCTATCCTAAAGAAGTCTAGATAAGGCAGTTAGAAAGCTTGCAATTTTGGGCAGAACTTCACTCATATATTGATTTTAGAAAAAAATAAGAGTCAAGCACCTCAATTTATAGAAGAGAGGGTTGAACATTTTGGAGCCAAAATTTGAAAATTTAAAATAAAACTCTCCAATGAGAAAGTGCAATGTGGAGTCATGCTTTCCATGTTTAGCTCACGCCTAACATGCTAAATAATCTCCACTCCTAGGCTACCATGTGGACGTCCATGTGCTCATGCCAAGGTAATTTTTTTCCTCCAACATACCCTATACGTTTTAGGGTTAAATTGGACTCAAAAAAACCCAATTGTTATCCTAACTAGTCAGTTTTAACCCTAACTAGACCTATTTTACTATTGGCCCTAATACAAGCCCAAAAACCTATGCTACTTGGCCCAAATATTTGGTACAATTATTTTATGCTACTAAGCCCAATACATGCCCTATGAAATCCTAAACAACTTTATACAATTTATTTAAGCTAAAGCTTGGCCCAAAAATAATGTTGACTAGTCAACAACAACTCAATCTTCTTGTGTTCTTCTGACCAAAGCTCTAGTTTATGTTTTGGTGAGTTGGAGGTCTTCTTGGATATGTTTTTACATTTCTTCATCCTAGATTTGTCCTCTATATTGGGCCTACAAAAATAAATAAAAGCCATATTAGACCTATATTTGCAAATTAATCCATAAAGAACCTTTAGATCTCCATCCTCCTTATTATGTGGTTGTGTGTGGCTGAGGGCTCTGCCAACATTCCCTCCTTCTTAAGAGGATCGGTCCTCAGATCTACAAGGTTGATCTCGAATATCATCCTTATTCCTGCTTTGAAAAATATGCTCGTCCTCCAGGATCAAATATCAATCTACAATAAACATAAAAGAAAATTGAGATAAGAAAATTAAAACTAGTGTATTCAAATAAAATAGTAAGGAAATAAGGCCCTTTATTTTTATAAAAGTTTTGTTGGAAAGAAATAGGGCCCTTTTCAAAAATATTTTTGCTTCCTTTATGTTGTTCATTGCTCAAGTTAAGCAACAACATCACAAAGTGTTGTTTTTGTGATTTTTGAGAATAAGAGTAAACATCATGATTTAATGGAAAAGGAGAGTTCAAAGTATTACAATCCCCCTTTAAGGATTCTTTTTCCACTATGCTTGTAGGAAGTGTTGTAAGATACTCATCATTCTTTCTAGATTCCTCTTCTTCTTTTTCAAACCACCCCTCACTTGGCTTTTCTCTAGAGGAAAGTTTATATTTATATCTAGTTCGGCTCCAGACACAGATTTTTCTTCAAGCATATTCTCACAAGGGTGTTCTATGGAAGAAGAGTTTATGTCAATGTTTGGTTCAACTTCGGACAAAGGATTTTCCTCTAATTCTCTTTTTTCTATCTCTCTCTCTCACTTCTTTCTATACCTTTCTTTCTTTATTATGAAATTTTTATATATGAACCTCAACACAATACATGATCAAATGCAACAAATTTTGGGTCAAACAAATGTATATTCTGAAAGAAATAAAACAAACAGTTTAAACACGATGAAACCTAGGTCACCAAAATTTAACCCTTTTTTTAACGCTGGCATAGATGAATCAAAACTTTATTTCAAAAATTTTAAATGTATTTTAGGCTCAAATTTTTATAAAAAAAAAACACCATAATGAAAGTCTGGTAAAATATTCAATTCAAAAAATCCAAAATAATGAGGCGTAATAAATTTCAGACCGAGAGCATCAAAGATTGAAAACTTGTTTTGCTTGATAGAAAACATCTTGACTTTTTCTTTTTATATCTTTTTCCTATTTTGTTTTCGGATGTGAAATTTTAACTGGATTTAAAAAACATCTCACTAAACTTCTGTAAATTTTTCAGTTCTTTTACTGAAAATAAAATCAAAATAAATTGTAAAAATCGAAACAAAAACTTGACAGGAAGAAATCTAGGAATCCAATGGTAATAAGAACAAACTAATAAGACACAATGGAAATTATGTAATAGAAAGCACTAATGAACAAATAACACTCAAGAACTCAAAGATTATAAAAGAAAAAAGGCTTAAAAGCTTATACTAAATTTTATGACAAAAACTCAAACACTTGGTGTGCTTTTCTAAGAGGCATTTTAACAAGCACATATGTAATAGGTAGAAAAGTAGAATTATGTGACAATTGAAACAAAAAATATACAAAACTAATGACAAAACAATATTAGAAACATTAACCCTCACCTAACTTCACACAAAACAGAATCAAAAACACAAAAACCATTCAAGAAAAATGCCCAAATTTGAACCAAACCGAATTTCACCAAAAAAAAATAGAGGTTTTGGTGCGAATTCAACATACAACACAAAGAAACAACAAAAATTGAAAACAAATAACTCTACAACAGTTAAAGTCAGATGAACAAAAGCAATGAACAAGAACATGAAGAAAAACCCATGGAAATTCAAGGTACATAAAAATAATGAAAATAATCGGTGGAAATTGAAAATAATCATTGGAAATTGAAAATAATAGGTGGAAACTCAAAATAAATAGTGGAGAACTTACAAAACAATGAAGAAAATATGGAGAAACACAAGAATATGGTGTGTCATACTCAAGAACACTCAAGACCAACCAAAACAAACTTCAAATTAAGGCTTATCTAAATTGTAGCCTTGCTCTGATCCACCTATGCAATTCTTCTTGAGTGTTAAGTGAAGATTAATGGAAGGCAATGGAAGGCTTGTAGATTTGTGGAGGAAGCACCGAATGGTCATGGAGGTTCTTGGTTTTAGCGTGAATTTATAAGGGGCAAGCACAAGGGGAGTGGTTAGGTCAACTTCCTTGAGTTTCTAAGAATGCAATGATGACCATAGCGAGAGACTTGGATATGTGTGCTGAGAATTTTAGAAACACAATTTCATATCTCAATCAAGTCTAAAATGTATAAAAGATTAGTCTCTTATTTATAGTTGTTCTCATCGGTTGACTCGCTTCGCCGGTTGACTCGAACGGCAGCCTTTGGCCCTCCTATCTCCACCTGAGAATCGTACTTCCTTTATCGAAGAATCTCTCACCTGCAAATACAAAGGGCACATTCACGACCGTTTGTACTCCGACGCTTAAGTCAGTATAAGGGCAAAGAAACACTATGTGTATGAAGTAGTTTCAGTCTTAGAAATTGTGTGCCTTGCTAGGGTTCATAACACCCTTTATATAGGTTGAAACCAGGGCTTACTTATGTTTCGTTACCCATGTCTAGGGTTCCTTGGGGAATGTCCTTGTGTCGCTATTAAACAATCTTAGCATAATCTGGCACATAGAACTTCCCTTAACTGGAGTGCAACGACTAACAGAGTGGCCCCCTAGGTACCAACTTGTGCACCTAATCTTTGGCGCCATCCATTTCGTGGGTCCCCTAAGTATTCATGTTCCATGCATGCAACTTTCGTTCAAAACGCTCTCTCTTCCTCTTTCAAAACTCAGAACTTCAAAACATACTTGATCAAAGGTATGAACTTTACTTGTTGCTTGCTCTTGCTTTATGATTTCGCTGTCCATAACATGTTATAACTGTTCTGGGACTGTTTATGTTTTCTACATTTTAGATTTTCTACACTTTATGTTTCCTCTATTTTTCGCTTTGCATCTCTGTTTTTCTGGGTTTTCTAGGTTGCGCCCTCTTCTTCTTCTAAACCCTCGTTTTCTTCCTTTCTCTTCTTCCTTAGATTTGCTTAAGATGGCCAGAACCAAAACAACACCAAACCCTCCTCCTTTCGTTGACTACCAAGCCCTCTATCGATGGGCTCCTGAAGCCCTTCTGGCTGAGACCTCCCAAATGAACTCCCACAAGGACATAGACACGTACAAACGAAGTGAATCCCAAGAAAAATTTCATGTCTTCGGGAAGGAAATTGACGTGTACCTAAAGGTCCTACCTGTTAGAATATATGACCTTAAACGAGAGGGGGGGTGAATTGTTTAAGAAGGATTTTTGAAAACTTTTAAGCTTAGAATGAAAATACTTCAGAAGAACCTTGATTAAGGATTCAGTTTTTCCAAAACAAACAGCAAAAGCACAAAGCTGGAAAAACAATCGGTTGTTTTAGCGAAACAATCGGTTGTTTATACCAGTTCCAAAATAACAAAACTGAATTAAAGAGATAGGGATAGAGAAATTGTACACAGTTGTTTATACTGGTTCACTCCAATCCAGAGCTACATCCAGTCTTCTCAGAAATCCTGAAAATAACCACTAAGCAATCACCACTTGATCACTTACACCACAACCAAGAGAATGACCTTGAACACCTCAAGAAACACACTCTCCTTGGCCAACACTAAGATTGCTGACCTTGAACACCTCAAGAACACACAGCCAATCTCAGCAACACACACAAACGAATTGTTCAGCAGTTTACAAAGATTACACTTGTTACAGATGAATATCTGAAATCAATACAAGTAGAATCCTATTCAGCACCTTGATCAATCTCTCAACTCTTTAGCAATCTCAGAACTCTTTGAAAAACTCTTAGATCAAAAAACTATGTTTCAAGATTCTTAAAACATTAAAACAGTTTTTCACAATATATCTAAGAATATAGTTTGTTATCAAATCTTAACAAACTTCTTAATTGCATTTAAAGTTGATTGGTCAAAGCATTTAATGACTGGAGCGTATTCTGTTAAAGCATTTAAAGCTCAGTCAAAGAAAACAGTTTTTCTGTTATGGTTTTAAAACAAACAATCGATTGTTTCCTCTAATCAATCGGTTGTTTTGTTACTTAACAAAATACACCATTCAAAAACAGTTTTCAAACTTTCTCAAAACACCTAAGTGTAAACAATCGGTTGTTTTGACAAAACAATCGGTTGTTTCAACTTAGTTTGAAAATCATTTTGCTTTGATAAAATTGAGATGCTAATTGCTTTGAGATTTAATCTAAGGGTTGATTACAACATTGAACTACCCCAGAACAAAGCTAAAACCAGCATAGCAGCATCAAGCAAAGAAGAGGCTTCATCATCCTTCAAAGGATTTGGATTCTTCAAAACATTGAACACCACTTGGTTCAACACTACCTTGCAGGGAAGGGGTCCCCGTGTGCGTTGATGATCAGACGGACCCTGGGGAGTCCTTCTTCTTCATGTATACCATGGACTTCAAGCGGCTCAAACTCCGCCTCCCCTTTTCCATTTTCAAACGTGCTCTCCTCATAGAGATCAACGTGGCCCCTGCCCAGTTGCACCCTAGCAGCTGGGCCTTTGTGCGGGCCTTCGCAATCCTCTGCGATCATCTTGGCCACCCACCCTCCGTAGACATCTTCCTCTATTTCTCTGAGGCAAAGAAGTCGGGGAAGAAGCTGTGCCTAAGCTTCAATGGTGTGGCAGGGAGAGTCCTCCTAACTCTTTTCCAACAATATTATAAGGGCTTCAAGAAGAAACTCTTGAACATATGTTGCAGCATCCACGACCCTACCCTATTAGATGGCTTCCCACTTTACTGGGTAGAGAAACCGGGAGTCAAGAAACCCAAAAGTCTTGAGGACTTGACTCCTTCTGATCGTGAGACGTGTCAGCTTCTCTCGAGCTTGGGCGTGGTGTTTGACACGACTGAGCTAATCAAACTCTTCAAGAGGCAAAGGATTAGCGACATCGAGGCGTCATCTCATTCGGCGACTGATGGTCGCGCGTCATCCTTCAGGGACAACCCTTCAAGTGCTTCTTCCCCTCACGAACTTATCGTGCATGAAGGCAGGAGGGAGAGCGCTCCTGAAGATCGTCAGGCACCTCCCACTGTCAAGCTCCCCGCCATCCTCCAACAAGCCCTAGACGCTTTCAAGATAAAGAGGTGGTGGAGAGCCTAGGTGGGAACCTCCTCCAAGACCGCGTGGCTCAAGGCCTCGAGGATTTTCTCATCGCGTCCAGCCTCACTCTAAGTAAGGTGCAAGATGCACAAGACTCGCAGGTTGAGAAAGCAAAGCTGAGGGAAGAGCTAGCTCTCCAAGCCAAGGCCTTCTCCAATCGCGAAACAGCTATGTATCAGGAGCTGGCGAACCTTCGCCAATCTGAGGAGGAGGTCAAGAGGCTTCTCTTTGAGAAGTCCCAGGAAGCCCTCTAATCTGAATCGAAGATCTTGCCTCTCCACAACAAGGTGGTCGAACTAGAGGAGAAGGTCGAGGAGATGCAGGCAAAAATGGCCAAGCTGGAGGAGAGGGTCACCCAACGCAAAGTCCAACTGGGACAGGTGGAGGGGGAGCTGGCTCAGAAGGTCGAACTCTTCAAAAAGACAGAAGAAGAGCTCACCAATGACGTCGTCGACGCTTATGGCGAGGGGTTTCAAGATGCCATGGCTCAATTTGCCTGCGTTCATCCTGAGGTGGATCTTTCCCCTTTCGCAGAGTCGAAGTGGGTAGTTGATGGCCAGCTCGTGCCCAGGGAGTAACTTATTTCTGTAATTTAACTTCTTAAGAAACAGTTCGCACCTTGCATATATATATATATATATATATATATATATATATATATATATGCATCTATTCTTTCGTTAATCTTTTTGCCTTAGCTTCTTTTTCTTACATTAACTTTGACTAACAGCGTCTTCGACATAGATGAACCTCTTAGGTAGCGCGCTTAACTCCATCTGCTTTAATTTCTTCTCGACCTTTGTTGTCTTCAAGGCCCTGATAACATGTGCGCAAACCCTCGGCCTAATCTTTGTCGTACGAGGATAAGGAAAACTCCTCCTGTTGTTTTGATTTTTCTCTTGCAAGATACGAGAAAGGTCTCCCTGCTGATCTCGTCCCTGCCTTCTTCAGGTCGACGGGTATGCCTTGTTAGTAACACTGGTGAACCATACCGTTCCCGACCTCGCTTCATGAGGGCAAGAGTGAATTTAACTAGCGAACCATATTGTTCATCCCTGGTGTTCCCACACAAGAGGGGGGCTCACTTAGGAACCATACTATCCCCAGCCTTGGTGTTTCTAACCTAAGGGAACGGTTTGTATCCAACCTCGTCCTCGCCCATGGGAAAAGGGGGGATGTAACTGTCGAACCATGTTGATTGACCTTGGTGTTCTCACGCAAGAAGGAGGCTCACAGAGGAACCATATTATTTCCAATCTTGGTGTTTCTAACCTAAGTGAACGGTTCTTATCTGACCTCGTCCTCACCCATGTGGCCAGGGAGGATGTAAATGTTGAACCATACTTGTTCGACCTTGGCATTCCCACGCAAAAGGGAGGCTCACTGAGGAACCATATTATTCCCAGTCTTGGTGTTTCTAACCCAAGTGAATGGTTCTTCACTGACCTTATCCTTGTTGTACGAAGTCAAGGGACAGGTCTTAATTGCTAACCGCAACCTTGCTGTATGAAGTCAAGGGACGGGTTTTTAACAACTAACCACAACCTTGTTGTATGAAGTCAAGGGACAAGTTTTTATCAACTAATCGCAACCTTACTGTATGAAGTCAAGGGAAAGGTTTTTATCAACTAACCGCAACCTTGTTGTATGAAGTCAAGGGACAAGTTTTTAACGGTTTGAACCATACTATACTCAGCCTTGGTGAACTCACACAAGAGGGAGGCCCACTAGGGAGCCATGCTATTCCCGATCTTGGTGTATCAATCTCAGGGAGAGGTTCATTAAATGCATTGCACAACATATTTCTTAACTGAATAACTGAAATTTTATTAGGTGACCTCGTTAAAAAACCCTTATGAGGGAAAAAGAGTGTCCCCTACAACTGTGTACAATGCAAACAACTTAACTGAAATAAAACTTAAGGTTGGTCACATTCCAAGTACGAAGAATCGCCCCACCTTCTAATGTCTCAAGCCTGTACGTTCCATTCCCAAGGGCCTCCGTCACTCTGAAAGGACTAGTCCACTTGGGGGACAACTTGTTCTCTAGCTGTTACGGGTGGGCCTTTCGTATCACCAGATCGGCGACCTGAAACTGTCGAGGTCTCAGCTTGGAGTTGTATTTGTACTTCACCCTTCTCTTCAAGGCTTGAGCCTTGATCCTTGCTTCCTCCCTTACTTTGTCCAGTAGGTCCAGGTTCACCTTTTTCTCTTCATTGGACTCTTCGACCACGAAGTTCTGGAAACGTGGCGAGTTCTCCTGGATTTCTACTGAAATCATCGTGTCTGAACCATACACCAAGCTAAAGGGTGTTTCTGTGGTTGTGGACTGGGGAGTAGTGTTGTAGGCCCACATAATTCTAGGAACTTCCTCTGTCCAGGTTCCTTTGGCTTTATCTAGCCTTCTCTTTAGACCTTTGAGCAGAACTCGGTTGGCAGACTCGACCTGCCCGTTCGTCTGGGGGTGTTCAACAAATGAGAACACGTGCTTTACTCCCAGCTCCGTACATAGTTTGCCCAACTGTTGGCTCGCAAACTGGGTACCATTATCAGACACCAATCGTTTTGGGATTCCAAAGCGGCACACTATGTGCTTCCACACAAAGTGCTGGATCTTGTGGGTTGTGATCTGCACTACTGGCTCGGCCACTATCCACTTTATGAAGTATTCTATAGCAACCACGAGGTACTCCATCTGCCGCACTGCCAAAGGAAAAGACCCCAGAATTTCGATTCCCCAAGTATGAAATGGCCATGGGCTATAGATCGACCTCAGCTCTTCTGGAGACGCCTTATGCCAGTCAGCGTGTTGTTGGCACTGCTTGCACCGTTGTGCATACCCCATGCAATCTTCCCTCATGGTTGGCATGTAATATCCTGCACAAATGGCCTTTGATGAGAGAGATCGGTCATCGATGTGGCTACCGCATATCCCTTCATGCAGCTCTACCATAATGCGCGTGAATTGCTCACCACTTACACACACCAGGATAAGGTGGGTGAACCCATGCCTGAATAACTTTCCATCGATCAAGGTGTACTTGCTCGAATTTTTCTTGATTTTTCTAGCCTCTATAGGCTCTAACGGGAGTATCCCATCAGCCAAATAACGTTGGTAGGGTGTCATCCAAGTTTCTCCTATTTCGACTTGGTAAACCTGTGACGACCTTTCCACAGCAACTGGGTACATGCTTATTCTGGGCGTATTTAACGTCTCATGCGTTAACGACCGATGACTCCTCCTCACCCCTTCCGATGTGCTGATCTGTTGGACTTCTGCCATGTTTTATGTGGTAGTTTGAGGTGTCCTCAGGGTCTCCTGAATAACTATCCTCTTTCTGCCCCCCTTTCCCGAACTGGCGAGCTTTGCAAGCAAGTCTACTCGGGCATTTTGTTCTCTGGGTACGTGGACTAACTTGAACACCTCGAACGTCTCCCTCAGAACCTGGACGTACTTTAGATATGCGGCCATCTGAGGGTCTTTAGCCTGATATTCTCCCGTGACCTGATCTGTGACTAACAAGGAGTCACTCTTCACCAGCAAACCTTTCACACCCATCTCTTTTGCTAGAAGAATTCCAGCGATCAGGGCCTCATACTCTACCTGGTTGTTATTGGCTTTGAAAGCGAACCGCAGGGCTTGCTTAATTAGCAACCCATCTGGTCCTTCCAAGATGACACTAGCCCCACTACCTTGTTGTTTGAAGGAACCATCTACAGAGAGCACCCATCTGAAACTTGCTCCTTCTTGGTGTGTGGCTACCGAGGAGAGCTCTACTACGAAGTCAGCAAAAACCTGGCCTTTGATGGGGCCTCTAGGCTCATATTGCACATCAAACTCTGATAGCTCTACCTCCCATCGCACCATCATGCCTGCCACATCTGGCTTCTGTAAGACCTTGCGAATTGGAAGGTTTGTCCTCACTATTACAGTAAAGCTCTGAAAGTAGTGGCGAAGTCTTCGCGCTGAAGACACTACTTCCAGAGTCGTTTTCTCTATGGCCTGATATCTCACCTCTGGCCCCTGTAACACTTTGCTAACAAAGTAAATCGACTTTTGCACCTGATCCTGCTCTTGCAGCAGAACCGAACTGATCGTCTTCTCTGTAACCGCGAAGTATAGACGAAGTGGAGTACCTAGTTGTGGCTTGCACAACACTGGTGGACTGGCCAGGTACTCTTTCAGTTTTAGGAATGCCTCTTCGCACTCTCTGGTCCATACGAACCTACTTTTTCTCTTCAGGCACTGGAAATAAGGATGTCCCATATCTCCTCCTACCGATACGAATCTGGACAGAGTGGCCATGCGCCCTGTCAACTGCTGCACCTCCTTAATTGAGATCGGGCTCCTCATGGCTATTATCGCAGTGCACTTCTTAGGATTCGCCTCTATCCCACGTTCAGTGAGTAGGAACCCCAAGAACTTGCCTACTTCTACCCCGAACACGCATTTTTCTGGGTTCAGTTTTAACCTGTACTTGGCTATTATGGTGAATAGATCTTCAAGGTCTGCTACGTGTTGCTCCCTCTGCTGGGAGGTGACCACCATGTCATCTACATATGCTTGGACATTCCGCCCTAGCATGGGCGCTAACACTCTATCCATCAGCCTTTGGTATGTCACCCTTGCATTCTTAAGCCCAAAGGGCATCACCTTATAACAGTAACAAGACAGTTCTATCATGAACGCCGTCCCTGGGATGCATCATGATCTGGTTGTAACCAGAAAAAGCATCCATGAAGCTGAGCAGTTAGCAACCGGACGCACTTGTTGGGCAGCGGGTAGTAGTCCTTCAGACATGCCTTGTTGAGGTCTGTTAAGTCGACACACATCCTCCATTTCCCACTGATCTTTACTAGCACCACATTGGCCAGCCATTCAGGGTACTAAATCTCTCTGATGTGGCCAGCCCTCAGCATTTTCTCTGTTTCTTCTCTGACGACCTGACGCCTCTCCTCATTGAACTTTCATCTTCTCTGGCGTACAGGTCGAACCTGGGGGTCCATGGTAAGACGATGACACAAGAAGTCAGGATCTATACCAAACATGTCAAAGGCAGACCACGGGAAAGCATCAAGGTGTCGCACTACGGCAATCTGATCCTGTGTCTATTGGCCTAAGGATTTGCCAAGCTTGAACATCTTCCCACCGATCTCTCGCTCTAGCACGTCTTCAGCTAGTTCGGATCGTCTCTCTCGGGCGATCTCTGCGCGGGTGACCCCTTCTTCCATTGGAGGCTGAGTGGTAACAGCGAACACTCTTCTCTTCGTCTTGAGGCTATTTTCGTGACATTTCTTAGCCTCTTTCTGGTCATACTTGATGGTGATCACCGTACCCTCGAGGGAAGGCAGCTTCATCTTCATATGCCTCGTAAAGGTAATCGCTCCAATCCTATTCAAAGAAGGTCTACCTAACAGTATATTGTAGGCTGATGGGGCGTTAACAACGAGATACCTGATGTTGCTAGTGCGTGAAGTTGTGCCATCTGTGAAGGTCGTCCTCAGCTCTATATGCCCACACACTTCTTGATGGAGATCACATAGGAGAGGCTTTTATTAATGAAGGAAGAGGTTATTCACCCACACATTTGAAGTTCTTCCTTCTAGTCTTCTCAAAATTCAAAGAAGACATAAAAATAAAGAGAGGACCAAGCCTATAGCCAAAGAAGTCTACAAGCTTTCAAGAATAGGCTTCAATTAATGTCTCTCTTTAGTTTCTTTTGTATAAATTTGTAAATAATATAGAATAGTGTTTAGGTAGGTGCTAAGAGGGAAACCTAAAGAAACCTCTTTTTGTAAAGCATCTTTAGGCTTTAGTTTAGAATTTTCTAGAAGGTGACTCTTCATAAGTCACTATAGGCGTTAGCTTAGGAGACTCTTGGGTAGCTTGTGGTACAAGCTTTGTAGCATCATGATCGGTCATTGCTCCTATAAAAGGAGGGCTTAGGTCTTTCTAAATTCAGAATTGGAATTTGTAGTAACAAAACTCTCCCAATTTGGTGATTGAGTGTAGTGAGAACTTGTTTTCTCCTCTTCCTAGTCTCATCTTGAGTGCCTTGGTTCTCTCAAGTGGCAGCATTTCACACTTATCTTGGAGCATTCACACTTCAAGTGGCGTGTTCATCAACCAAGAAATACAACCACATAAGTCTTCTTTCTTCTCCATCTATTCCTTCCATTTCCGTGAACATATGAACTCCTAAACATGTCTTAGGTTCCTTTCTTGCAATTCTATTCGGTGCTTTAGCTTTAAATCATGTTTTGTTCGGTTCATCTTCTCCTTTACTGGATTTAATCGGTTCTTCTTCATTTTCTATTGATTTGTTCGGTGCATTTCATTTCTTAAGCAATTTAATCGGTTCATTTGTATTCTTACATCTTTTAATCGGTTCAATTGACAAGAAATGGGACTTCCATGTGAGTTTTGGTGTTTGGTGCAAGTTTTGGTGAGTTCTTGAAACATAGAAAATTGATCCATTTCTATAAAAGTGCCTATTCAATCTCTAACTCAAGTTGATTCTATAAAATGTCAAAGAATCATTTATATCTTGCTATTGGAATCATACCACTTCTACCTGGTCTCCAGCAAAACCATACAAGCAACCGGTATAAGGTCTCAACTGGTCTGGAGACAACTACAACTTGTAGAAGGTCAACCAGAACATCACATCGATCGAACTTCCTTGGTCTACAAGGACACGATGCACCCTTCTTCCTGTCGTTACTACCGAAATCACTACTGGGTCATTGTCATGTTGTATGACATCCTGGCAATCGGCCTTTGTGAAGACGAGGTAGACATCGGGAGTCTAATCTGCCTCTTGTACCTCCACTGCCATCACCTCTCGTGCGTACTTCTTCCGTTGGGAGGCGGCGCATCCTCCTTCTAAAAACCCTTCAGATATGGTGTTAATTTCACCATGAATGGGCACCTTGTGCCCCTGATCTATCCCTGCGGCCACCAACGCCTGATCTTCCTGTGGCTCTTGGAGGTAGTCCTTCAAGAAGCCGTTTTTCACTAACTCGTCCAATTGGTGCGCCAAGCAATGGCGTATGGGCTGGCCATATGCTTGGTGGAATTCACACCAAGCATTCTTGTTGGGCCCCATCTTTCTATCTGTCTTGGGGGGCATCTTCAATCTTGCCACTATGCTGGGAATAACTATCAGCTCCTTGAGCTCTACACGAAAATTATGCTTTGGGGGCGGGTCCCTTCGCGTTCGCGTCCCCATTTGGGGCTTCTCGTAGGGTTGCTACTTTCTCGTGCCCTTCTTCTTTGTGGTCACCTCGTGCACCCTCATGGGTTGAGGTCGACCTGCTGCTCGAGGTCGGACAGGACCGACGAGACCACGTTTCTCTGTGACTCGATCATCCGTAGTGATGTGCACCAAAGCCCGACGTCTGATCTCGCTGAACGTCTTTGGGTAGAACCTTAGCAGTGATTCACTGAAAGGTCCTGGCAGCATTTGCTTGATGAAGGCGTGCATCATCATGGCCTCATCTGTGGGTTTCAACCGCACTACCTAGACTCCAAACCTGTTCAAGAACTCCTTTAAGGACTCTCCCTGGTATTATTTAATGTCAAAGACATCATAAGAGATTCGAGTGGGGCCCCTGTTAACGAGGTACTGTTCTCTGAACAACGTCGCAAATTGGTCGAAGGTAGTGATGTGTTTGTTAGGGAGGCTGACAAACCATTCCAACGTCGCGCCTGCCAGCATGCTCATAAGCAACTTAAAGTAAACAACGTCAGACCCCTCTGTGAGCATCATCTGGGTGTGTAACGTTGTGAGATGAGCCTTTGGGTCCTCTACACCCGTGAAGGTGACCTTCGGGCTCGGAGATGTGGTTGGCAACACTGTATCCATAATCGCCTGAGAGAACGGCATGGGGCGTGCCCTAAGTGGTATGGGTGGGGCACGCTCGTCCACCCCACGCTCCCCTGCTTGTTGCAAATCTCTGCGCAGTTCCTCATTGGTTTTGCAAAGTTCTTCATTGTTCGCCTGTGATGTGACTATTTCAACCCTAGAAGTCGCTACCGCCTCTTGGAGAGCGTGGATAGTCTCCATGACTTGTTGCATGGTGACATTGTCCCCTCCAAGAGGCACGACACCTGCGGCTACAGTAGATCCTTGCCTCGTACTCTTCATATCGTTGGTAAAAACTCTTAACATGATTGCGAGTGTGGCCTTCTTTTATCGGGCCCCACAGTGGGCGCCATATGTTCTCGTCGGTTGACTCGCTTTGCCAGTTGACTCAAACGACAGCCTTTGGCCCTCCTATCTTCGCCTGAGAATCGTACTTCCTTAATCGAAGAATCTCTCACCTTCAAAGAGAAAGGGCACCTTGACGGTCGTTTGTATAACGATGCTCAAGTCAGTATAAGGGCAAAGAAACACTAAGAGTATAAAGTAGTTTCAGTCTTGGAAACTGTGTACCTTGCTAGGGTTTGTAACACCCTTTATATAGGTTGAAACTAGGGTTTACTTATGTTTTGTTACCCATGTCTAGGGTTCCTTGGGGAATGTCCTTGTGCCGCTATTACACAATCTTAACGTAATCTGGCACATAGAACTTCCCTTAACTGGAGTGCAACGACTAACAGAGTGGTCGCCTGGGTACCAACTTGTGTACCTAATCTCTGGCACCATCCGTTTCGCGTGTGCCCTAAGTATTCATGTGCCATGCATGCAGCTTCCCTTGGAAACCCTAACCCTAATAGGCATTAGCACCTCCAAGGATTATTTACTCGTGTCGCGCTTGAATTCGCTATACACACCATTTGCATGGATCTCTCGTGACTTAGGCTTTCCTCATATCTGTTGTTTTCAATTGATAACTGTGTAATTCTGGGACCTACCTTACGTGGCCCAATATAATTGTTCAGACCGTCGACGTTCGATCTCTCCCTCTTCTGGCAAGGTCTGATGTCCATCTCCAACGTCGAGGTCCATGCTGCCGATGTCCGAAGACTGACCAACACCCTGATATGTGTATCTAGGACCCACCTTACGTGGCCCATTTCTACTATCAAACCCCGGTGTGCGATGTTTGAGGTCACTCATTGGAGTCGATGACTGAGGACTGATCGAGACAATAGCCTAAGGAGACTCCTAATATGACTATTGAGTTCTAAAAATACTTTGCATTCCTAAGATGCCATGTGGAAATCCTAAGTACAAGAAACTCTCCACTCATGAGTTGACACATGGCATAAGAGGATTGAAAAGTCCTTTATAAGAAGCACCCTATTTAGTCTTTTGGAGAAGCTTGAAGAGTCACTTTCTGCAACGAGGAAGCGCCTAAAGGAAGTCTTGTGTGGAGAAAAGATAATCCTATTCTAAAGTTGGCTCAGAAAGAAAAATCCAGAAAATACTATTCCACTATTTTACATTTTACACAAAACTAAGGCATATATTAGTTGATAAGAATGGTGACTTTAACAAGGATGGTTCTCCATCAATTGTACTTTTAATTTTCTTGAATTTTTGTATCATAATTTTATGTATTTCTTGTTAGAAGAATTAGAGGCCAAAACAAGAGGGGGAGGTGAATTGTTTTCACAAGATTTTCGCAAAGTTTGGAAGTACAGTGAAAAGCTCTGAAAAATGAACCAATTGTTTTCCTTTTCAACTCAATAAAATTTATATTTTAAGGTTATTTCCATAAAATCAACCTGTTGTTTTCACGAAACAACTGATTGTTTATACCAGCAGAATTTAAAACAAAGTTAAAACAGTTTATTAGAGTAGAGATAGAGATAGAGATAATCACACAAGATGTTTATGTTGATTCACTCTTAACCAAGAGCTACATCCAGTCCTCAAATAACCACTAAGAATTCACTATGTAATCAAACCTAGATTACAAACCACATACCAAGAGTGATGATCTTAAACCCCTCAAGAACGTACACCACTCTTTGGCAACACCACAGTTTCCATAAACACCTTTCTGGAACTTCCTTACACAAGAACACACAAAAGTACAATGTTCAAGAAGAAAAAAATAGAATACACCTGGGTATTCAAATCTTAAGTTCAGAATAATACAAAACCCAAGCCTATTACACACACTTGAGATGATCCAAAGCCTTTTGAATTCTTGAAAAATGTTTTAAGCAATCTCTCTTTCTTAGTTAATTCAAAAGAATGTTAAATAGCCTTTATATAAACTCAAGCAAGTGGTCAAAGCTGTTAAAAAAAAAAGAAGTAGTTGGAAGCATTTAAAACAGTTTAAAACAATTAACAGAATTTTGTTATAAAAACAAGTTGTTTTCTAAAACAATCGATTGAAATAATTTTTCTATTAAGGTTCTCATAAAAACAACCAGTTGTTTTATTGAAATAACTAGTTGTTTCTGTTTGACAACAAAGACAAAATAATCAAAACTTTTCCAAATCATTTTGAAAAACACTAAGTGTCAAACAACAGGTTGTTTCAACAATTCAACAGGTTGAAAAACTTACCTTAGACTCAAACCCTCGAGTAGCAACTTTTTCAACTAGTTGATTTGAAAAACAACTGAATAAAAAAATTTCAGCTTTAAGAAAACACTTCTTTCAAAAGAGTTAAAGATTTAAATAAGCTTGAATCATTACAAGAAGTGGATTAACTAGTTTCAAACAACTAAACAACACACACACACATCAACAAGGTCTTCAAGCTTTCCACATGGATTTGGAGACATCAAAGCATCTTATTCAACAATTTTTACTTTCGAGTTGATTGGGAATATGCTCCAAAGGCAATCTCAATATTTCATAGGTCATGTTAGACGCTTTAGTTCGTTATTGCATACTAGATTATCCAATGTGATTGTTTACAACTTTTTTGCATAACTCATTCTGTGTAAACTACATTAGACGATCTGATTTGTGATCGTATGTTAGACGCTCTATTGTAGTTACATTTTTCTTGTTTATAATTTTCTGTCTAGACTTCCCTGCGTTGCTTTTTTACATTTCTTGTTTGAATTCCAATTTCCCCTCTTTTAGTTTGTGAAAAAAAAGAATGTTAAATGCTTTTTTACATTTCTTGTTTGAATTCCAATTTCCCCTCTTTTAGTTTGTGAAAAAAAGAATGTTAAACAATAGATTCAATTAACATGTTTTTTTTTTATTCGACCTAGTTTGACCTTGTATTATATTAGGGTACAAATTAGTATTTTTGTTTGAAAAATCAACCCACTAGGAAAAATTTCCAAATTATGGGGATTATCACATTTTAAAATTAGAACTATAAAAGAAGCATTACCTCCCTTCCCATCTTTATAGAAATTGTTAACAACACCTATTATATCCTGTTTAAACGTGTTCTAGAATTTTTTGATAAAATTAAAATTAAAAACATTTGGGCTCCTACTACCATCACACTCCTGAGCAACCCCCTTACCTAATTCTAAGAAAATTCCTCAATGAGTTTTTGATTGTCCTGTGCAATTATAAAGTTAAATTGCACCTTTTCTAACTTAACATCAAAACCTTGTAGTCCCGTAACTCTCCTCTCAAAAAACCTTATGACTTGCTCTTTGATCACAACTGGATCCTCACATTAGGCATCTTGGACAGTTACTCCAATAAATGTGTTTTTAGATTTTCTCTATTTAATTGTTGAATGAAAAAATTCTAGAGTTCATATCCCTAGTTTCTAACCACCTAACCATATATTTTTGTTTGAACTATGATTCCTACCTCATGCTCACCTTTTTAGTTGATCTAGCAACTGAATTCTTTCATTCCTTTGATTTTCATCCAACTCTTCTTCATCATCCATTCTATGTAACTTGTTCTCGCCAGTTGACTCAGCCGTCGTTGACTTCAGAGGCAGGTGGTGGCTTCTCCTATTTCGGGTGATTTTTGTTCTCCCTTCAGGTGATAGAGAGCGGCTCCGTTGAAACAGAGGGGGCCCTACCTGTTGATTGCACTCCGACGATCAAGTCAGTACTAGGCTAAGAAACAATAAGTATGTAAAACAGTTTCAGTCTTAGAAACGGCGTACCTTTATCAGGGATTTCAACCCCCTTTTTATAGGCTGTTTTTAGGTTAACTTCAATGTCCCACGAGGACCTTTCCTTAAGTGGAATTAAGGTTTCTAGGAAGACATCTTGTTGCGTGTTGCACAATCTTAGCATAGCCGCCGCACAGGACTTTCCTCTCATTGAGTGCGAAATCTTAACAGTATGGCCGTCAGGGTACTAACTCATGCACCAGCGTTGTGGGGTCATATGTTCTATAGGTGCCCTAACTATTCACATGCCATGCAACTTTCCTTGGAAACCCTAGCGCTTGTGGCTTTAAGCGCCTCCAAGGAATACTTACTTACACTAGACCCGAATGTACTATATGTTGAACAAGATGCTTTGATGTCTCTAAATCCAAGAGGAAAACTTGAAGACCTTGTTGTTGGGTGTGTGTTTTGTCTAGTTGTTTGAAACTTGTTAATTCACTTCTTAAGATGATCCAATTTCATTTGAATCTTTAACCTTTTGAAAAGATGTATTTTCTAAAAAGATGTCAAAAATTCAACAGGTTGTTTTACCTAACAACTGGTTGTTTTACCTTAGCTGTTTTTGCAAAACTTGGTTGACTTTGCTGTCAAACCAAAACAATCGATTGTTTTGACAAAACAACCGATTGTTTTCCTGCAAACCGTAACAGAATTCTGTTAAGCAGTTTTAATATGTTTTAAATGATCCTAACTAACTTGGCTCCTTTATTAAATGCTTTTGAGCACTTGGTTGGTCTATATAAAGGTAGTTTTACGCTCCTAATCTTGGAGTAACAGAAAGATTTTATCAAAACAGTTTTTCCAAGATTTGAAAGAGCTTTGGATCATTCTTAAGTTTGTGGAATAGGATTGGGTTGTAATTATGATCTTTAAGCTTTGTAATACCCAGGTGTATTTTCTTCCCTTCTTCCTTGATTACTGTATTTCTGTATTTGTGTTGCCAAGGAATGTTGTGTGTTCTTGAGGGGTTTAAGATCAACATTCTTGGTGTGGTTTGCCAAAGGTAGTGTGTTTCTTGAGGGGTTCAAGGTCACTACTTTGGTGTGTGGTGTTTGTAATCTAGTTTTGATTGCATAGTGGAATACCCAGTGGTTTCTGGGGACTGGATGTAGCTCTTGGTGTAAGAGTGAACCAGTATAAATTGTTTGCGTGCTTATCTCTTACCCTTAACTCTTTAAATTATGTTTTTAAATTGTTTTTATAAACTGCTGATAAAAACAACCGATTGTTTCGAAGAAACAACCGATTGTTTTTCTGATATCATCTTGAAACAATTTTGGTTCTTTGTTTCTTTGATTTCTTTCTCTGTCATTCAGCATTGATTTTCATTATACCTTCAAGGTTTTGCGAAAATCCCCCTTAAACAATTCACCCCCCCCCCCCCCTCTCGTTTAAGGCCATATATTCTAACAATTGGCATCAAGAGCTTGGTTCTTGAAAGATATTCAAGTTTTGATCCTAAATCTTTTTTAAATGGCTGAAAAGTTTTCTTTTGGGGAAGGTGTCTGTTTAAGCAAACCGTCTTTGTTTTGTGGTATGAAATATGAATTGTGGTGCATAAGAATGAAATTCTTTGTTGAATCTATAGATAGAAAAATCTGGAATGTTATTACAAATAGCTATCTCATGCCTATATCTGAAAATGTTTCTTCTGAAAGAGAACATCTTGATTGTGTAGCTATGAACATCATTGTATCTGCACTTGATTCTAATGAATTGCTCAAGGTTTCAGAATGTAGTTCTGCCAAAGAAATGTTGAATACCCTGGAACAGTATCACAAGAATCCAAGGAGTGCCTTGATGGACAAAGAAGAATCTTTTGTTGAATCTTTCTCTTCAGAATCCAGAAAAGAGGTTTGTCTTATGACAAGAGAAGAATTTGGATCAAGTCAAGCTGTTGGGAACAAAAACTGTCAATACTCAAGTGATGAGAGTGAAGAGGAAACATTTAGGTTGCTGTTTAAGAAATTTAGCAAGTCCCTAAAGAAGAGAAACAACAAAAGTGACTCATTCAACAGGTATGATAACAAGAAACCTACTGAGTTTAACACTAATAAATATACATGCTTTGGATGTGGTGAACAGGGTCATATTAAAACTGAATGTCCCAACAAAAAGAGGAAAAACTTCAAGAAGCATGAGAAGAAAGGAAAATCAAGAAGAGCTTATAATGATGACTCATCAAGCTCCTCTTCAAGTGATGAAGAAGAAGCAATCTTATGTCAAATGACAAGACAAGAAAGTGACACAAGCAGTGTAAGTTCAAGCTCTTCCATTAATGTTGAAAACTATAGCCAACTTCTTGAGGCCTTCAATGAGACTCATGAATAAGCTAATAGGTTGGCCCTTTTGAATAAACGGTTGAAAGATTTGAACAACTCATTGGAAAATAGAGTCAAGATCTTGGAAGAAGAGTTGAACAATTCAAAAACTGATTTTGAAAATTTGGAAATGATTTACCAAAACTCTTCTTGTAAGTGTGTTGATTCAAGTTTTTGTGAAAATTGTGAATCTCTTCAAAAGAAGGTTCAATATCTTTTGAAAACCATGGACAAGTTTTCCAAAGGCCAATCCAATCTTGAAACTGTTCTTGCTTCTCAAAAATGTGTTTTTGGCAAGGCTGGGTTGGGGTTTAATCCAAACAGCAAGAACAAATTTGTTTCAAAACCCTTTTCAAGTTTCTTTGAAAAACAACCTGTTGTTTTATCGAAACAACCGGTTGAAATTTGTCATTACTGCATGAAAAAGGGCCACACTATTAGATTCTGCAGAGTAAGAAGGTTTTCTGTTCCTAAAGGTATTTTGAAATGGGTTCCTAAGGTTCCTAAGACTCCTACTAACATCATAGGACCCAAATTCATAAGGGGACCAAATCTTGCTTCTTAATCTTTTCTTGTAGGTATCCTTGGCAGCCAAGAATCACTTTTGGACTTGAAGAGTGACTGCTAAAGGGAAAACCATGAAGAGCAAAGTCTGTCTCTGAGCCTGTACTTTCAATTGTATATGTCTTGCAAGATTCTTTTAAAGTCAAGAGACATCTTGGCACATGCATAGTGGGTGCAAGAGAAACTTCAAGAATAAAGAGAGTATGTGTATTTTCATTTCTCAATTTATGTAAGTGTGCCTTGTGACCATATGAACATCTCAAAGTCTTCTTTTTGAGTGAATCTATTGGGGTTCTCTGTGCAAAGGTATGAACAAATTGCATACTGCTTTAAAAAATGTTCTTTTTGCTGTCACAGTAAAACAACCGATTGTTTCTGCGAAACAACCAATTGTTTTTCCTCTGCACCTTTGTATAATGTTGTCAAGTTTGCTTATGCATGATTAAACCTATTTCTCTTTTTCAAATCTTGCTTTTGGACAAATATACATTGAGTGTGCCTCGGAATTTGATAATAAAAGTTATATCCACTTGTTTTCTTGAAAGCTCTATGACATGTTCTATTCTTGAAATGTCAAAATTGTTTGTACTGCTGGACTACTCTATTATCATTCTGATTTCTGCTTTGTACAACCCTTCTCATTGTCTATTTGTAGATCAAATAGGGAGAGAAGTTTATGCTTGATTTGGTTGTATAGTTAGCTTTAAAAGTAATGCATTATGTTGTTGCTTCTCTGCACTTGAAAGCACTTGATTACTTCAATTTTTTCTGGTTTTCCTGCTAATGTTGTATATGCAGAAAACTGGTTTGTGTGTGTCTTGTTATCTTGTTGCTATACTTGCTTTGTATATGCATCAATTCTGTGTTACAGGACCTTTCAAGTACAGGTGTTATGATGAAGAATGATCAAATTTCTACAAAGGTTTATACAGAAGAAGATGAGCAGAACATCACCTTGGAGAAGTTGAAATCCTGTCCAGAAAAACAACTAATTGATTTTGCGAAACAACCGGTTGAAATTTTGCAACAGGAAGAGCTACCAAAGAAATGGAGAATTCCAAGGGATCTTTCAGTGGAGAACATCATTGGATACAAATGGTTTTCAGAAACAAGCTGGGTGAATCTGGAGTAATCACAAGGAACAAGGCAAGGCTTGTGGCTAAAGGTTACATAAAGTATGGTGAAATCTTTGCTCCAGTTGTAAGATTAGAAGCTGTAAGGTTGTTGTTGGCTTTTGCTTGTATGAGTGGATTCAAATTGTTTCAAATGGATGTGAAGAGTGTTTTCCTCAATGGAATCATCAATGATGATGTCTATGTTGAACAACCACCGGGCTTTGAAGATCATCAACATCCTAACCATGTATACAAGCTGAAAAAGGCCTTGTATGGTCTTAAGCAAGCTCCAAGGCAGTGTGAAGAAAGAATATTTCTACCAAATCCACCTCTTGACAATCATTTGACCAACTTGAATTGCTGGATGAAGGAAAGATAGGGGGAGAAATTGTGGTCTCCTTGCTGAAATTTTTGGGGTCTATGGTACATTGATTTTGCTGCTGTCATAGCTCTGATACACCATAGATTTTGCTGCAATTCTGATATGGTATCAAAGATTTGTTGCTGCAATGGTGCTGCTACAACACAGGTTTTCTGGTTTATCATGTTGCTGCTATATGCTGGTTTTCAATGCTGGAAATTCTGCTGTTTGTATCCCTTCTTTCACTCTATTTGAGAAGACAAATAGGGGGAGAATGGTGTGGTTTTATGTGTTGTGTTGTTGCTGCTACACTATGGTGTTATCTGGTTTTATCATGGTTTAAATTTTGTTGTTTCCATGCTCTTATTCACCATAGTTCTACTGCACACAAGTCTCATTTTGGCATTGGTTTTTATGGTTATTTGACTGGTTTTTCTGCTTAAAGGCTTATGCAGAAAACTAGTTTTATGTGCCTTGGTATCCTGCTGGTATACTTGCTTTGTATATGCACAAATTCTGTTTTGCAGGACCTTTCAAGTTCAAAAACAACAACACAAACAAACCAGGGATTTGTCTTCATCAAATAGGGGGAGATTGTTGAACAAGATGCTTTGATGTCTCCAAATCCAAGAGGAAAGCTTGAAGACCTTGTTGTTGGGTGTGTGTGTGTTGTCTAGTTGTTTGAAACTTGTTAATTCACTTCTTAAGATGATCCAAGTTCATTTGAATCTTTAACCTTTTGAAAAGATGTGTTTTCTAAAAAGCTGTCAAAAATTCAACAGGTTGTTTTACCTTAGCTGTTTTTGCAAAACTTGGTTGACTTTGCTGTCAAACCAAAACAATCGATTGTTTCGACAAAACAACCGATTGTTTTCCTGCAAACCGTAACAGAATTCTGTTAAGCGGTTTTAATATGTTTTAAATGATCCTAACTAACTTGGCTCCTTTATTAAATGCTTTTGACCACTTGGTTGGTCTATATAAAGGTAGTTTTACGCTCCTAATCTTGGAGTAACAGAAAGATTTTATCAAAACAGTTTTTCCAAGATTTGAAAGAGCTTTGGATCATTCTTAAGTGTGTGGAATAGGATTGGGTTGTAATTCTGATCTTTAAGCTTTGTAATACCCAGGTGTATTTTATTCCCTTCTTCCTTGATTACTGTATTTTTGTATTTGTGTTGCCAAGGAATGTTGTGTGTTCTTGAGGGGTTCAAGATCAACATTCTTGGTGTGGTTTGCCAAAGGTAGTGTGTTTCTTGAGGGGTTCAAGGTCACTACTTTGGTGTGTGGTGTTTGTAATCTGGTTTTGATTGCATAGTGGAATACCCAGTGGTTTCTGGGGACTGGATGTAGCTCTTGGTGTAAGAGTGAACCAGTATAAATTGTTTGCGTGCTTATCTCTTACCCTTAACTCTTTAAATTCTGTTTTTAATTTTTTTTTATAAACTGCTGATAAAAACAACTGATTGTTTCGAAGAAACAACCGATTATTTTTCTGATATCATCTTGAAACAGTTTTGGTTCTTTGTTTCTTTGATTTCTTTCTCTGTCATTCAGCATTGATTTTCATTATACCTTCAAAGTTTGCGAAAATCCCCCTTAAACAATTCACCCCCCTCTCGTTTAAGGCCATATATTCTAACACTATACGCACCACATGCATGAATCCTCCAGTGACTTAGGTCTTTCTCATATATAGGTGTCATCTTTTACTATTTCTGGGGCCTCGCTTACGTGGCCCATTATTGCGACCAGACCACCGATGTTCGATGTCAATGTCTAATGCCGATCACTAGTGCCGACGTTTGAGGTCTGGCCAGTACATAACTAACTTATTTTTTCTACTACTTCTATCTTTTGTTTATTAACATCTCTGAATGACTTCTTATTTCACTCTTTGAGGTCCACTTTCATTCTCTTCAATTTTTCTTTTAGCACAGCCAATCTAGATCCTGCTACCTCGGTCTTAACAAAGTCTCCAAAGCTCGAATAGTGAATGGTAATACTCTACAAACACTCCAGCATCCACTTTGCACATTAACATACTTGGTTGATTTGAAAGGGTTCAGATACATGACGTGTCTCCTGACATCATTCATACTTCATGGGCATTAATGTTCGTCCTCACCATTGAGCACTAAGCATAAAATAAAACCAATAAAACTTGAATCTTAAAGAAAATAAGCATTCATAAATAACAATAACTTAAAAGATATTACATTACTATTCATTTCGAATAAGATAAATTTAGCAACTCATAATAAATCTTACAGTAAAGCTCACAGAGGAGTTGCTAAACACAACAAACAAGGATCCTATAAGTTGTTGTCAGCCTTAGGCTATTCTCTTCTACCTTAGTTTTAGTCATTGTTTCAACCTGCCAATGAAGTTCCTAGGCCTCTTTGTAGAGTTTAGTGGGATAACCAAATATCAAGACTTCTGAAAGGTTTAGGTCCCCATCTACATAATTTGATCTTAAGACTAAGACGTAATGATCAGATATGAATCTATCTAAAGTATATTGCTTGCAAGTTGGCCAAAAATCCAAGCAATCTCTAGGTATAAGAACTTTATTTGCTCTTTGCTAGACTGTTCTTTGACCTATACCATGTTAATTTCCTATTAATTAATGATATATCTATCAATTTCATGTTATATACTAATGAGTTAAAGCTCTACATTTCCCTTCTATTTATACTACCCACTCTTGTCATCCCTTTTCTCCCCTCAATTTTCCTTGCCGCGTTAAAATCACTGATGATGTTCCACATATCCCTTCCTCCTCCCTACACTTAATTATATATTCTCAAACACTACAAAAAAAATGTGTATGTGGTGGCAGTTATTAAAAACCGCCACAATTAGTTGTATAATAGGACAACTTCATAATCGTCACTTTATACAATGTATTATATGGCGTGTGCTATATGGCAGTTTGCAATTGATTATCACATTATACTTTGTGACGATCAGATCTGTCACAATACGCAGTATCGCCACACACAAATATTGTGATGGTTACAAACGTCATGTTATAAAAAATAACTGTCTACATACACTTTTGTATAATAACAAAAAAAAAATTATCATATATTTAACAAGTCGAATAAACACTAAATGGTTTAAACTTCAATAATTTTGTCATTTTATCTAAATAATAGTATATATAGTTTGTTGATGCAAAGATTATATATATATATATATATATATATTCGATGAAAGATAACTCGAAATGGAAAGGGTGTAAGTTTTTTGTGAAACTGAGAGGAATATTATTGGCATGATGACAATGTATCTTTGCAATCACAATGGAGGAACTATGGAAAGAAAGAGCTATCCGTGTGGGAAGTTAATTGCTTCAAAACTGTTGGTGAGCCCCAATGAAAGCCTCATCAAAAATTTAATTCCTTAGATAGAAGAAACCAACATGGAAGGATCGATGCAAATATAAGATATCTTTTTTTTTAGAAGATTTTACAAATGTAAGACAATTTGGAAAGGAGAGTTGCACTTTTTAAGTGAAACTGGGCATTATAATTTTATTTTTATATTGTTCCGGTCGGTTGACCAGGGTCGTCTTTATGCGTGGCTTGTCCTCACGAGCTAAGGCACCTTCATTCTGCTCCGTCTGTGAGTACCTGAAAAGAAGTGAACAAAGGGGCGCCCTCGCGGCCGTTTGCACTCCGACGATCAAGTCAGCTAGCGAGAAACATCAAAGGTTGACACACCTCCTTATCGGAACACCGTGAAGGGATGCTCTAAAGGTGGTCGAATAATACTGAGTGACTAAGATTGTGTGCCCTAATTGCCTGTGCGCACAGTGGGTGCGCCGTGAAACAACTAGGGTTTTTGGCTTTGTGTAAACTGTGAGAATTAGGTCAAAACTCGGATCCCGTTTCAAACGTTCCCAGGCCCTTTTTAAACACCTCCCACATTTAAAGTGCATTAAAGCGCATTGAAAGCGTATAAAAATATCCCTCGAAACATTCGAAATGTAATCTAAATTAACGCGTACCTTAGCGAACTTTTAGGAAAGCCTTGATGTTTTCAGTGCTTATTGCCACGTGTTCTTCTGACTTGATCGCTGCTCTACGCAGAGGGCCTCACAGTGTCGTAACCTAACTTAGAGTTATTCCATTGTGTGAGTCCTTTTCCCTCGAAGTGCATCTGGCGCAAAAGGGATGACTTTCTGGGTGCCAACTCATGCGCCCCAGCCTCTAGTCACTCTCCTTGGGAGTGTATCTACCTTTCTCTCGTACCATGCACGTGGTTCTCCCCTGGACGTGGCCCTCTCATGGGTCGTATCTGTCCCAGGGTCTCCCAGCGGTGGCGTGGGTACTTCACGAGTCAAGTTACCCCCTACTGGTACAAGAACTATGGCCTTGAAGCCACCTTTCCCTTCTCTTTGTTACTATTCTGAGCTGTCGAGGCCCGAGGCCCCCTTGCGATGTCTTAACTTGGTTGTATCTTATCTTGGCGACGCCTTAACCTGGCGACGCCTTTTCTTGGCGACGCCTCATCCTGGCGACGCCTCATCTTGGCGATGCCTCAAGCGGTCAATCGGTTGACTTCCTTCCTTGGACCCCTCAAGTGGTCCCACCATATGTTGACTTTGACTTTGACGTTGAATTTGACTTTGGTCAACACCCGGGGACGGGACGATACACAAGCCCCCAGTCTTGAGCTGATAACTTGTTCTCAGCGGAAAGACTAAGGCCTCGCCCTATTGTCCATGTGGCATTCTGATGACGTGTCATTCTCTGAGCGGCTGACGTGACATTCTCCGTACCGCTAACGTGACATTCTCTGCGCTGAGGACATGACGCTTTAAGTTACACGTTAATCTTCCGACACGTGGCTCGATCCTATGGCCAGGGACGAGCGTCGTTAGCTCTTCTCAAGCTAACGTTATAACTTTCAAAATGCGCGCTCGAGGCACTGATTCATTCGCTCCTTTCGCATTCTCTTCTATTGTTCATCTTCTCAGAACTTTCTCTGCAACTCCCGACTCTCGCATTCTTCCTCTTCGCGAAAGCTTGGACCTTTACGACTCTCACCACAAAAGGTATGGTTTTTCTGCGTCGATGACTCTTTCTCTTTACTGCATTGCTTTTATGCTTGCCTGGGGCTGTTTATCTTTCTCGCATTTGTGTTCTACTTCCTTGCTCCTTTGTTTTCCCCTTTCTGAACTTCTCGCGTGGGTAGAGGTTTCCTTAGGGTTTTCTCTTCCCCTTTCTGCCTTAACCCTATTTGCTGAACCCTTTTTCCTTTCTTCATTCTTCAGCTTTTTCATCAAATTATGGCGCGTACAAAAATGACGCCCAATCCTCCTCCCCCAAAGGTCCACTATAAGGCCCTTTATTCATGGGCTTCCGACGAACTCTTAAATGAATGCACCACCTTAACTACCGTTGAAGACATAGAGGACCATCTGGGTGACCTGCGATTGTACAAGTTCAACGCCTTCTGCAGAACCCACGATTCTCACATCTCCGTCCGTCACGGCACCCTTGGGGAGCCAGTTTGTGTGGACGACAGGTCCAATGGGGGGAAACCCTTCTTCTTCTTTTATCAAACGGTATTTAAGCGCGTCGGTCTGCGCCTCCCCTTCACAGCCTTCGAGAGGGAGCTGCTTACGGAGATCAACATAGCCCCCGCCCAGCTACACCCCAATAGCTGGGCATTCGTCAGGGCTTTCCAGATCCTGTGTGGGTACCTGGGCGTCGCACCCTCAGTGGACGTTTTCCTTCATTTCTTTGAAGTGAAAAAACAAGGGAAAAGCCTCTGGGTGAGCTTTTCCGGAGTTGCTGGCAGAATTCTCCTCGCCCTCTTCCAGAACTCTTACAAGGGTTGGAAAGGTAAGTTCTTCAGGGTGTGTTGTGCCAAACACGACCCCGCAGCCTTGGATGGCTTTCCTCTGTACTGGACGGAGAAGCCCAATCTGACCAAGCCCAAATCTTTGGATGAGCTATCCTCCGCTGATAGGGACGTGTGTGTGGCCTTAGCTGGCCTGAAGATCGTTTTCCACACTTCGACACTTATAGCTCGCGAATTTGATGCAAACGCCTTTTCTGCATATTTTGGTAGGTAAACCTACACTTGTTCGCCTTCTCATACTTGCTTCTTAGCATGCTTGCCTTTGTTGCTAAATGCTTTGTTTATCTGCCCCAATTTCTGTTTATGTCGTTGATCCGCAAATTTGCCCCAGTGGTATAGTTGATACTCTGCACTTGGTCTGTTATAGTGGTTAAAGTACCTTTGGTAAACTAAGGAACTCGGTTTTGAGTTCAAGTCCTAACTCCAAATTTTTGCGCATAACCCTGTGTATCTGATGCTTCATGCTTGACTTGGTATTGGTTTTAACCCTTGTTCTTCGGTTTGTCTAATGCAACATCAGTGATGGACTCCTCAAGGCGAGTTGAACTGGCCAAGTCCTTGAAGGCTCGCCTTAATGCAACACCTGCAAAGGCTGGCGCCTCCAACACCCCCACTACCGAGTACAACCTACCGCCACCATCACCATCACCTCACACTGCCGAAACACCCAGCTCTCCCCATTCCCTCTAAACACCAAACTCCCCCCTCATGCTCCAAGCACCTTCCACACTCCAAACATCCAACTCTCCTCCCACACTCCAAACACCCAACTCACCTCCCACATTCCAAACACCTAACTCACCCCCTCCCATTGCTGCAGTCCCATTGGCTGTAGCTAACACTCCTCCCACAGCCCTCCTTGACAAAGGCAAAAGGGTGCTCACTATTTCTTTCGAGGATGAAGACTCGGACGTGGGGTCTGCCTACAAGAGGAGGAGGACCAACCGGATCGTCTACTCACACTCCCTTTCCCCTCCTCATGGAGGGTCTTTAATGAACAACCCTTCCAGCGCCACATCTCCCTCGCCACAAACAGTTCAGGAGGAGGGGGTGGTAGAGTTTGTGCCTCTACCAACACCAACACCTGCCGCCCCAACGCCCACTCCAGAGCCCTTGGAGATTCCCCTTCCAATCAGGCAATTGATGAAGGGCTTCACTGATAGGTCGTCGCCGGGAAGCTTCTCTGGTGATAACAGGATCATACCAGCACTAATGCACAGGATCCCATCAGAACTCCACAATGGTGCCCACCGTGGGGGCGAAGAGGCTCCTTCGCCCCTCAACTAGGGGGATCCACTCCCCTTAGACCTCGACTGGGGGGCTTGTTCCCGTATGCCAATATAGTCCCACATCGCTCAGGAATCGAGGCCAATGGCAGTTTATATACTCCCTCTTCCCTTCACCCTTCGAGGCGCCTTTTAAGGACAAAACCGTGACGGAGCACCGACCTCCAAAGCGGACAATACCTCGGATGCGATGATTGACCCTAGCGATGCTGCCCAACGGATTTGAGGTCGGAACATATATGTTTGGGATAAAGAAGTTGAATTTTCAATACTATGTTTTTTATCCCTTTGCTATATTTTTTTATGTTATTTAATACATTATATAAGAAAATTATTAATTATAAATTATTTTTAAAGAAAATAAATAAGTAGTTAATATATTGACTAAATTAGATAAATTTTAGATATTAAAAAAGTTATTACTATCTGAATCAATTTTTAATTTAAATTGGTATCTTATTAGTAACCAGGTTTTAGCTACCAACTTTAAAATCTAAATAATTAGTATCTAAAATTTTAGTTACTAATTTAGAAACTATTTATCAATAATAAAAATTAATTTGAATACTATTAACTTTTTTAGTCTCTAAAATAAAATATAATATAATTAATATAGCAACTATTTTTTTTTTTAAATTATTTTTTATTTAATAATTTTTTAGTAGTAATATGAGTTAGAGCATCACAAATACTACATATATACATACATACTTATATATATATATATATATATATATATATATATATTACTGTTAAAAAATGTCAATCATAACTTTAATTTTTATTTCTTAATCTTTTTCTAAATTGAAAATCATTAGTATAATTTTTCACAAATGAATAAATTTTAATTATTAAATTTCTTTTCTTAATTAATCTATTTTTCTAAATTGATAATCATCAATGTATTTTTAGATAAATTGATTGACCTTAATTATTAACTTTCATCTTAATATTATTCTCAAATGGATGCTCACTTAAATGGTTTAAACTTCATTAATTTTGTCATTTTATCTAAATAACAATAGCTCAACAGTTTAATGGACTGTTTGCATGCTTGAAAGAGAATATGGTATCATGTATTAAGAATTAGTGAAAACCATTTTTTTTTCTTTGATCTTTACGTGGAATTTGATTTTGGGTCGTATTTTTAATTTGAAGAATTTACTATTTCATTTTTTAATAGTGATTAAATTAATAATATCCCTTCTTATTTTGCAACATTTAAAAAGTATCATTACTTATTAATATGTGGAAAAAAACTATCATTTTATAAAATAATTAAATAAAAACTAATTTTAAAGAGAAAAAAAAATAATTATTTATTGTATTAACTAGATTAGATACTATTTTATAAATTAAAAAATTATTAATATCTAAATTAGTTTCTACTACTAATAAATAGTTTTTAAATTGGTATTTAATTAGGTACTAAAGTTTTAGCTACCAACTTTATATTCTAATTACACTACACGAAAAAAAAAAGTTTTAACGGAGGTTAATAAAACCTTAGGAATTGATTTAATTAACAAAAAATTTTAACCTCGTTAAGTTTCAAAGGTTATTCTAAAACCTTAGCAAAATAAAATAATTTTTTTTAACCTTTGTTAAATTCCAAAGGTTTATTTTAAAACCTCAGCAAAATAACGGAGGTTTGTTTAACCTTCGTTAAATTCCAAATGTTTATTTTAAAACCCCAAAAAAATAATGGAGGTTTTTAAACAATCGTTAAATTCCAAATGTTTATTCTAAAACCTCAACAAAATAACATAGCTTTTTTTAACCTTCATTAAATTTCAAAAATTTATTGTAAAATCTCAATAAAACACTCCAAATTTTTCAAAACTTCAATAAATAAATATAATTAAATCTATTTATAAATAAATAATTAAAAATGAATCTAATAATTAATTCATTGCGAAAGTGAGAAAAAACAAAGTTAATTTCTTCTTGCAATATGTTCTTGCAATCTTTAGGAAGAACACGCATGGCTTTCAAGTCCACATCTGATAGATAATGCAATTATTTAGGATATATAAAGCAGTGATAAACACCAATTGTTGTCGAACTAAGTAACAGTGGCTTGTGATCCATGTTTGGGCAGTAAGGTGATGAAAGAAACAATATTGGAGTAAGAAGAAGATAGTGTCTTATTTAGTGTTCTTCTCCTTACATATAATAGATATAAGTGTGGCTGAATTGTGATTTCTTTTTAGGACTGTCGCTGATGACCATTGAGTTTGTGCCGAGGAGTAGTGCGTCTACAGTGGAAGAGAGAAATCAGGAGGATTGTTAGATATGGTGGAAAATGAAGGTTATTTCAAACGCAAGTCATTTTATGAAAATTTTGAAACTCATTGTATTTTATAGAGGTCCTTAAACCCATGATATTTTGTGGAGGTTTTGAAACTCATGATATTTTATGGAGGTTCTTAAACCCATGGTATTTAACAAGGGTTCTGAAATACTTTTTCTGAGGTTTAAAAAAAACCCGGGGAACACCTTTCTCAAAGATGGTTTAGCGGGAGAAACTGCAACACTGGGTAAATGACTTAATAGAAGTTTTAACCTTGGATAATGTAAAAATAAACCTCGTTAAAACCATTTTTTCTTGTAGTGCTAGTTGGTAGCTAAAATCTTGGTAGATAATTAGATACCAAATTATAAATTATTTATTAATAATAAAACTAATTTAAATACAAATAATTTTTTAATCTCTAAAATAATATTTAATTTAATTAATAGAGTGACTAATTATTATTTTTAAAATTAATTTCTATTTAATTATTTTCTTTTGTAATGTATACTCATGTTTTTTTTAAAGTTAAAAAATTAAATTTACAAAGTTAAAAATATAAAGACTACAACTAAGTCTGACTAAAACCTCAGGAAACAAAACTCATTTTTCTTTAAATAATAGTATAATAAGTTGTAACCATACACTCTTTGATATAACTTTGATATATTTGTTCCAAATGTTGTTTATTATTGAATAAAAATTATTTTAATAAACCATGAGCGAAAAAATATTGAAAATTACATAAAAAAAAATATAAATATAAATATACAGATTAAGGTCGAAAAAAAAAATGAGATAGTCAAGCATCATTTTTTTTAAAATTAGCTGTTAAATAAAATGAAATTTAAAATTATAATATAAAAATTAAAAATAAATTTAGGATATTTAATGTATAAAATTGGAATAAAATATATTAACAAGAGTGATAACATATAACTCCTAAAGTCTATTCAGATGTGAAAACCTTATTGACCCTTAATTCTTTGCAAAAATGAACCAACCCTTGTGTTCATTTCATAATATATCATTCCTTATATAAAAAAAAAACTCCTAAAAACACTTTGAGTTGAGATTTTTTTTTTAAATGTCACTGTTCATTGGTTTTATGCTCTTATTTAAGAGCAAAGCTAAGATTATTTATGTATATAAAAAAAATTAGTTAATAATAAAACGTGTGTTTAAAAAAAGTCTTACTGAATGAGACGTCTTAACATTTGAGTTTGTAAAAATTTCCAACTTTGATCTTTCATTTTGTATTGTGAATAGTGAAATGTGAAATGTGAATTGTGATTACCATATTACTACAAAAGGCAGGTTAAAGAAAGAGGTGAAGAGACACTTACATGCCCTTTTTGGATGGCATTGGAAAACCATAACAAGAAATACCTCACTTCATTTATCTAGTTAGGTGTGATGCTCTTTTCCATTGACAAATCCAATACCCTCACAGAGAAAAAAGAGTAGAAAAATAGTAATTAATTTTGATTTTAATTCCTATAAATTCTTTTTACTTTTTTCCACCTATGTACCATTTGAAATATTCATTTTCAATCCTTATAAAATATTTGGATTTTAATTTAGTTCCTATAAAATATTTTTCTTCAATTTTTACTTTTCAAAAATTTTTACTATTTCTAATTCTCAATATTCATTTTAAGATAAAAAAAATAAATATTATATCAAAACACTAATAAGCATTAATATTTATTCAACATATTAAATATAACTATATATAATATTAGAGATCCAGAGAAGTAATTTTAAATTTTTTTAAAAAAAAACTACAGGTATTAAAGTCAAAACTGAGTTGAAAAAGTAGTATTAAAAAAAGAAAAAGTTGCAGCATGATTAAGCAACTAAGGGAGGGTTGTGATGAAAATTAAGAAGAGGTTTATCAGAGAAGGAATTACCTAAGCCAAGTACTGGAACTCAGATCCAAGTGCAGATTCTCCAACCGTACCATGCATGTATATAATATAGTTTCTTTTCCCAGGTTGTGAGGTACAAAAGAAATCCAAAGAGCTTAGGTTATGAAAGAGGACCAAGAAGCCATCCATGACTCTGTGTAAACACCAACTACAGGTTACTGAATATACAAACTGATAAGAGGGCAGGGACGACCCCCACTCTCAAACTGCAACCATAGCAATGGTGTCAGAGATTGGATGAGTTTTCCGGGCTGAAAATGACAGTAGGAGGTACGGTTCACTCCAATGAACCCTAATTTTTGTAATTACCAATTTGTCTTTTTTGCTCAGTCGGTAGCTAGTACTTTTTCTTCTGTTTTTTTAATTCAGAATCAATCCCTTTTCGCCACTGTTTCAATTAAGATTATTCACTGTTTCAATAGTAAAGAAAATATATTTGGGTTTTGTACATAAATTAACACACTCTATCAAAGGATCATAATGAGGGTTTCATTTTAATATCTTGAGTGTAACAAACTATATACTCATGTGGATTTCTGGTATACAAAAAAAATTATGGTGACAATGTCTGAAAAGTATGGATTTTTGAAAAATGATTATGGAGTGCGGAAGTTTTCATTAATATTCAGAATGGAAAGTGCATGTTTTATATGAATCTAAAGAGAGAGAGAGAGATGTTAATTTTGTTGGTGATTGATTGATTAATTGGTTACTATTTACTATCTTACCTTCCTCGTTGAAGGGTATCAAAACTTTTTTTGTACAGAAGAAACAGTGAACCGTGTTTGCACCGTTTCACTTCCACCCACCTTTTAGAAACCCTTGGGTTAAAAAGTTGAAGCCCCATGATAGGAAAAAACCCCAATTTTCACTAGTTAATTTCTACAGCAATGTGTGATAAATTTTTCACCAGGCACCCCATTTTGGTTGCTCAGAAGTTAAGCATGTATAATTTGAAATTAACGCATCAGAGATTACGTAGACCTACTTTTAATCCCTCATTCCTTCAAATTCTGTGAGGGCTAAGCAGAACCCTAACCCTAACGACACCAGAGACAATCACAGGAAAAAAACACACACATATTAACGGGTTCAAAAGTTGAATGATTTGACCCCCTGCTCTGCTTACGTTGCTTCCACATAATGAGGCAAAAAACCCACAAATTATGTGTCTTGCACTCGGTTTACTTAAACTATTACAGTCTCTTTCTCTCTCACTCACTCACACTCTCACAGACACAAACAACACTCTCTTTCTCTCTCTTCCTCGCTGCCAACGAACCAGATCCAGCAGATAATCCATCCACATAACAATAGACACTATGCACGCAAAGCAAATCCAACTTCCATCATTGGCCTAATTGAAACCCCTTCTTCTTAACCATTTCTTTAAGCACTCTTTTTTTTCTTCTTGGATGGGTTATAGTGTTGGCATAACTCATCCCTACTCTCTAGCTCTATCCCTTCTCTGAACCCTTTATATTAAAGGGTGTGTTGGGGCATCACTTTGGACCATTAAGTTGGGAGCTGAGGGTTAAAACCAGTTCATTGTTCGGAGGAAGATAGACATACACTTCTTCAAGAGCTAGGGTTTTTGTCCCCTCTCTCGAACTCATTAATTGAAAAGACAGAAAAAAAAAATCTTCAAATGTTCCCTTACAGTTCCAACCCCTACCCTTCTTTCCCTTCATCATCTTCTTCATTCCATCCTTTTCCATTCCTCAACCTTGAGAATGCTTCTGCAAGCAACACCCTTCTTCATGATCCACTTTCTGTGCCTTACTTACCAACTCATCACAACCCTCCAAACATCCAAGAAGCACTGAGCAATTTGCCAGTCACAGATCACAACTGTGGTGGTGGAGGTTCTGCAATGACCAAACCTGACCCAAATGGTGGTGGTGGTGCTCCTCACTATGGCCTTTCTTGCTTCCTCACAAAGAAGCCAGCTAAGAAAGACAGACACAGCAAGATTTACACCTCTCAGGGTTTGAGGGACCGGAGGGTGAGGTTATCCATTGAGATTGCTCGCAAGTTCTTTGATCTTCAAGACATGCTAGGGTTTGACAAAGCCAGCAACACCCTTGAGTGGCTCTTCAACAAGTCCAAGAGAGCAATTAAGGAGCTGGCAAGGAGCAAGAACAGCACCAACAGTGAAGAAGGAGCCAAGAGCTTCTCTTCTTCATCTGAGTGTGATGATGACTGTGAAGTGATTTCCGAGATCAGGCAGAAACAACAACTCATCACTGGTGATGCTGCTACTCCACACAACCTACAACATGGGTTAGATTCAAGCGATAATAAGTCACCGACATCGCTGGCTGGAAGGGAGAAGATGAAGTTGAAAAGGACACAGAAGGAACCTGCAAAGATGAAGGAGTCAAGGGAGAAAGCAAGAGCAAGAGCAAGGGAAAGGACTAGTAACAAGATTATGTGCAATGTTAATTCCAACACAGGGAGGGTGCAACAAGACATGAAGAAAAAGTACCCTGCAATTGAAAATAACCACTCTCAATTCATGCATCAATCAAGGTCACCCACTCACCCTCATCACCTTGTGGGAAGTGAAGCACCTAGAGATGACTTTAACGTTATTGAGGAATCCATAGTGATCAAGAGAAAGTTGAAGCCATCATTGATGTCCTATTCTCATCACCATCACCAAAATCTTATGATCCCTAAGGAACCACCATGTTTCAACAACAACAGTGAGTACCACCCCTTCTCCAATTTATCTCCAAATTGGGATGCTAATGGATCCACTGGCCGTTCCAACTTCTGTGCCATAGCTAGCATGAATCCATCCACAGGTATGTGTGGTTGTTGTGTGTTTCATGAAAATGATACTAGTGCTAACTAAGCTCTCTTCTAGAAGCCTTCTATTTTGATGATATTCATAGTTCTGTAAGTTTTCAATTTTCAGGGCTTCAAATCTTTGGAAAGTCTTGGGAGGAGTGCACCAATCCACGTTTACACTAGATTGTATGTGTGTGTGTGTTAGCTTTTCCTTTTCCTTTTGTATTTTTCAGTATCATCTGATTCTAATGAAACTCTTCTAGCGGTTTGCCAAGGAATCATATGAAGGCAACTTTCTGTGTTTTCAACCAGTAACTTTTCTGTCCTATATTCCCTTTCCACAAAATGTTTGTACCTCATCTTCTTTTGCTCATCATCAGCCAATGGCGTGTGACAGTTGGCACAAAGGTTGCAGCTGCGTGTATTGGTTTCTGACCAATATTTAAAGTGTCGATGGCATTGCATAATGTCAATTAGTTATCAAGAAACTGTTCCTTCCAGAAGATTTTAAATATTTATATATTTGGTTAAGATCGTTCAACAGTGACTAATATTTATATATTCCTTTGTTATTAAAACTTTTCAAGAACTTGATTATATACCTTATTGCAAGAGGAGATGGTACTACAGAAATCTCAAGGTTTTTCCGCTTCTGTTTGTAGTCGAGCTATTCATGTAGCCATGCACTTCCTGATTCACATTATTAATCACTAAGTGTGAGTACAAAAACCAAAACTCATTAATATACTACTTTTCTAAGTATATAGAGATTGCAAATAGATGAAACTCAACTTAAATACAGAAGAATAGAAGTAAACCACGTTAGATTTCACATCATACAAGATTGTAAAAATCATAGAGAAATTCTGAAGAAGTAGTGGGGTGTCTTTTTTGTATACCTTTGACAGTATGATTTGCTTTCTATCAAACAATTTTGTTTTCATTTTAGTTGTAGCTATTTCAAGTTAAAATAATCTGATTCATGTTTTGTCTCAAAAGGTTTGATAGTTTGGTGTAACATATTAATTAATTTTCTAAATGCATAGACAGATTGAAGTATCAGCTACATAAATAATTATGGGAATGGACACAGGTATTTATACTCGTATTACCACTATTAATATCGCAATTATCATCTACTTCAGGTTTATGTATATTTGATGCAGCATTCATTTTTGGCAGTTCCATCTTTGAAACTTGGTTTCTGATTGTGAATAATTTCATGTTGTCTCATCATGTCTTTCACTAATTTTTCGTTCAAATAGAACATCTTCATCTCTTGTAGATCTTGAATATAATTAGGGACCATTCTGAGCTCTATGATGCTTAAACAATATATCGTAGCAGCAAATGGCCAAATAAACGATTTTAGATACCCAAAGGGTTAATTCACTAAAAAATAGCAACAATTAAGAGTAGAAGATGTGATATTTTACAGAAATGGATTTTTTTTGTTGAAAGCTTTGCATTTGATCATCTTAAGAGCACTTGGTTGTAACAAATGCATGAGTATCTTCCCAAGACTAAATTGAATTTCTGAATTGCCAACTGCATATTAATATTCCCACCTAGAAATAACAGCATTAACTGTGCGATTAACATTCATGAGTCCAGGTATTTGACAGTTAATTTTTCTCTCCACAGATTAATTTAGAAGAATCAAAAAGATTTTCTATTCTGGCATTTTTTTTTCTGGTATCTACACTTTTTTGTGGGTTGCTAAATGAAATGGCAAAGATTATTACAGATGTAGTACTGTCTTTGAACAGATATACTGTTGGTAAGACTACGTCTGTGATGTCAGATACGACATACATACTTCGATTGATATGATTTGATTTGATTTTCACCTGACTTTCCTAATTTTTATGTTATGTTGATTCTTTTCTACTTGTACAAACTGGTGCTACGTTTCTTTTCCCTTATAACTAATTCTCAATTCATCAACAACATTAATGCAAACATAAAGAGTCTCGAATACACATAAAGGTGTGGCTGAGATTATATTTGCTTTCGTCATTTGCTTTAACCTAAAAGCTTTTAGCCATTCATGTAAGGTATGTGAGGATTTTAAAACCTATAAGCATCTACTGTTTTTCTTTGGTAAAAAATTATCCCAATGAACAAACAAAGATGAAGAGAACTTGCAAAACTTAATTATTCTGTCTTGGAGTATACAATTGTTAGGGTTTAGGAGAGTACATATTTTTATAAAGGTTATATACATATTTCATATTTATTATATAAGGGTTATGTTTTTACCCTTAAGATAATATCATTACTGTGAATTACTAATATAAGATATTATTCGTTTTAAAATTTGTAACTCTGGTTGTCCTAAAATATGTATTGAAAGGTTCACCACAAGAAAATCATCAAATAGAAATCAATTTTTAGAAATCAAAATAATTAGTTATTATAGTAACTAAATTAGAGACCATTTTAGGGACTAAATAAATTTTTAGTTTCTAAATTAGTTTATATTATTGTTAAATGATTTCTAAATTGGTATCTAATTAACAACCAAAGTTTTTGCTATCAAATTTAGAAACTAAATAATTGGTAGTTAAAACATTGGTGACTAGTTAGATACTAATTTAAAAACCATTTAACAACAATAGAAACTAGTTTAGAAACCAAAAATTTACTCAATCCCTAAAATAGTCTCTAATTTAATCACTATAACAACTAATTATTTTGATTTCTAAAAATTAATTTCTATTTGATGATTTTCTTGTAATGATTAAAAAAAATTATATATAAACTATCATTCATCTCAACTTTTATTATTCATCTCAACTTTTATTATACTAAAAGTATTAAAACAGTCAAAAACAAGTTGAATCCTTTATCAAATATTTCAATTAATTTATTTATTTTTTATTGATAAAAAAAATAATGATCGAATCCATAGTTGCATAGATAAAATAATTTTTAATAGTATCTATATGCGATCATATATAAATTTCAAGGAAACATATATATGATGAAATAATGATCATAAACAAACTCTGCAAGAGACTGCGTCCCAAATCACTGTTTACTTTGAGCATCTGCACAGATATTGAGAAGATCTTCCAATTCAAATGGTTCTCATACTTAATTATTGCGATTCATGAAGGAAAATGAAATGGAATATATATAATTGTACAACTAAGATAATGTATTATTCAAGAACTAATAAGTTAAAACAATTACTGGCAAAATTTTGCTACGATTCTATGTTTTGGTGGAGAAGCTTTTCCATGATGTGCAACATAGTTTGGTCCATTTTTTTTAATATATGATACAACTTTTCTTTTTCCTTTTTTTCCGTGCTTTCTTTTTCATGAAAAGTTGAATTTACATGAATGATATAAATCATGAGTCATATTACACACTACAACACTTGATTTGGTCCCAACATGATTTGGGAAAGTGCCATAGAGTTTTCAAATGGCCTACACACATTTGCTTGTCTTTTAAATTTGGAGTCTGATCGGGTGTTAAAATTTACAACAAATGGAAAATGAATAAGAAAAGGAAACAAATATACTTAAAAAAAATGCAATTATGCATAGTTTTCTTTTCTATTATGACATCTCTAAAGAAAAATTACTAGCTTTACCTACTTTTTTTTTTCCATTTCCTTTTTACATAATTTTTTTCATAACACTTCAGTATGAGTGTACTGGTAGAGACCGAATAATTCCAGGACACTTCGGTACCCGACTGTCATATATAAAATGCATTAAGGTAATATGATATTAACACAAATTAAAGTGTATGAAAAACTAGGTAATACACTCTTAATCATGGTATGCATGTTAATCTTAGAGTTCAACCGTAAAAGAGCATCAAGACCGTATAAGTAGGCATAACAATCAAAGCAAATATACGTATTATTACCACATTAATTGCACCTGAATATCTAATACTCACTTGAGTGTCGTCAAAGAACCTTTTACTGAATGAAAGGAATCAATTGTTCAACCATTAACAATTATTGTCTGAGCCTCTCACACAAGAATATTATCTCTAAAGAAAAATTACTACTCTTATCTATCACTACTACTAGAAAATCATTAGAGACAAAAAATAATTAATTACTTTATTAACTAAATTAAATATTATTTTAGATTAAAAAAATAATTATTAGTATCTAAAATAATATCTAATTTAATTAATATAATAACTAATTATTTTTTTAAATTAATTTTTATTTAATAATTTTCTTACAGTGCAATTTTTTCTTTCATTTCTTTTTTACATGATTTTTTTTTCATAACACTTTATTTATTTTCTCTTTTCTCTTACATATCTAATCTTATATTTGAAGATATGTTAAATAGACAGATATGAATTGACGAATTGCAACGCAGTTCTGTTAGTCAGGTGCCAAGGTGGAAAAGTTACTCCTATTCTTAATCCTTTATTTTATTTTAGTTTAATAATTTTAACAAAATAATTTATCTTTAATATTAAATAAAAATAAAAATAATTAAAGGTGAAATAAAGATGAAAAAAAGTATTTCTTCTTAAAGATTTCAAGAATAATTTTATCATTTATATATATATATATATATATATATATATATATATATATTCTTTGTTAAATTACCTTCCAGTAAGAAGTATATACAGTTTATTTTTAATCAAACTAACCTTTTTCTCTATTTCTTCATTGGCTTCCTCTGTCCATCTTTGCTCCTCTGTCTCCATCTATCTATCTGTCCACATAACTCCATTAGGTTTTTTATCAATTTTTCAATTCAAATATCATATTTTAATATTTAAATACATAAGCATTATATTGTTTTATTTTAATAATAAAATATTTTACTATAATATACTATTATAAAAACTGCAAAATTTATTAATATATAAAATGATTTCTATTATTAATAAAATTTATAAATTAGTTTCTATAATTAGTTTGTAAAATTGATAACTAAAATCTTAGTAGATAGTTAGAGATTAATTAACTAATTAGATATCAATTTAAAATTTAATTTATAAATTTAAAAACTACTTTATATACTAATAATTTTTAATCTATAAAATAATATCTAATTAGTTAATATAGTAATTAATTATTTTTTTATTTTTAAAATTGATTTCTAATTAATAAATTTTCAATTTTATAATATATAACTAAACCGATTTCATTTGAGTGAATTGGTTTAATACAAATAAGTTAAACTTAATTTTACTATCTTAAACCTATCGTACTACTTACAATCTCGTTCCCTTTATTCTCACGCTCTAATTCCTCGGTCACATTTTAAACTAATATCAATATCATTTGCACTAACTAAAAATTAATCTTTAATCATTCTTCTAATCTTTTCCTAAGTCACATCATCACTAACAAGCTTTTGGAAGGGCTCACATCTTGTTAGGGTTACATCTCTTAACTATGAGTACTCATTACACACATGTCTTGCATGTGATATATATTAATTGTAAGAGTGTATTTTTTTTATCGATAAAAAAAAGTTAATAAAAAAATATTTGAAAAGTGTTGAGCAAACAACATCATTAAAAAAAGACATATATTTAGATGGGGCTTAAACTTAATCCCACCATAATTCTACTTTCTCAATTAAGTGTTGAGCATTAGGCTTAATTAAAACTAAATTTGTTAGTTATGGAACAATTATGCTTCCTTCTTTGGCCATACATACACAGCCCCTTATTTATAAGATGTTGAGAACAAACTACAAATAGCTTCCTTTTGCACACATGGTGCTACCTTTTATGTCCATTCAATCACAATTAATGGCCTCCCATAACTATTTTTTTTTCTCATATTAATTATAAGTCTAGATGATGTACGAAAATATTTTAGAAAATTGAGAGTGCAGTATTAACTACAGATTTTTTTATTAATATTTGGAGGACAAGAAATATTTTAAATACGTACAAAACTACAATCATCAATTTTGAACCATAATTTTGAATCTCGTACAAATATTGTTCTTTGTCCAGTTATGGTTTTCTTACACTCCACTAAGTCATAGGGTAATTTACTTGCTGATAAAAAAAAAGTCATAGGGTAATCTTATTCAGAATACTGTTGTCGTCCATTAAATTTTCACCCACAAAAATTGAATACAAAATTTTACTGCATGACATAGTTAGTCTATAATTTCTTAAATTAATAATGAAAAAAGTACTTATCATGTGGAATAATTTCGTCCAACAAAGCTATTTTATAATTGATGGTTTGTTTTAAGAAAATTGTGGATTACTTTTAGATAAATTATACAATAAAATCATTAAATAGAAATCAATTTTAGAGACAAAAAACAATTAGTTTGGTAATAAAAACTTGGTAGCTAATTAGATACCAATTTAGAAACTATTTATTAATAATATAAACTAATTTAAAATTAATAACTTTTTTAGTTTTTAAAATAATCTCTAATTTAGTCACTATAACAACTAATTATTTTATTTATCTAAAATTGGTTTCTATTTAATGATTTTCTTGTAGTGAAGGGGTTGATTACTAAACTATGTGTTAGTCTTGGTTGGATATATTATGAGTAACCATTATGATGCAAAAACGCATTTGTTACAGTTGAAGATGTCAAAGAAGAATGAATAGGTAAATAGAGTCCGGAGAAGTGTATGGGTGACAATAATAAAACAGATATGGAAACATAGAAATAATGGTATCTTTAGAAGTGACAAAATTGATCCCATGGAGATTTTTCGTATAACTCAATTTAAGGTTTGGGCATGGATTATTTCGAAATAATATATTTGATAGATTTTTCTTATTTAGATTGGTGTATGGATAAGTGTTGTGTGTGCTATGTTAAAAAATTTATAAAATGTGTTTTAAAGGACTAATTTCACGCCTAGCCAGCTAGGAGAAGGTGAATGTTTTATCGTAGGTAACAGGTACGGATGCACGAGGAAGGAGGAAGCAAGGGCGAGAGCTAGACAAATAGTCAGGTGGAGATTGGGGCTTGAGTTGGCTGAAAACTAAATGAACACGAAGGTGGAAGCCTGCACATGCCAAGTGTTGGTTATTAATTCTGATTTTATTATTATTAATTCTGATTTTATTACCCTTAAACTATTTTACCCTTATATTGCATTAATGGTCAATTTATAGGTTTGTTAGTATTTTTATTTGATAGCTTACCGTAATTGTAATTTTATTATATATATGATTGAGTAAATCAAAATGAATAAAATCAATTTTTTAATTTTGTGCAATTATGTTCAATCAGTTGCTATAAGTTTTTGTTTTTTCTTATTTCCTTCTATTAGTTCCTACAAAGTGTGTAAAGTTTCTGGATGATGAGATTGAAGATGGAAAACGAATGTAAAGCTAATGGCAAGGTAAGGAGAATGGGTTGGACTTCTACAATTTAGGCAGCAAAAATGTGGTCACAATAAGTAGCCAGGTATGCGAGTAAAGTGATTGTGATATGTGCATTTGAGATTTAAAAGAAATATAACTCTGATTATTGTTGGCAGAATTGACTGGTCGATATTAATTAGGACTAGATTATGCAGTATAAATTGTGAACAACATTCCAAATATATGAAAGGGATAGGCAGCTAGAGCATGACTGTGTTAAGATGCTGTGGTTTAAATTTAGATGGTAATGTAATATGTTTTGGAATCACTAATGGGTAGGTGATGAGCAGGTCTTGGAGAATTTTATATTGAGACATTTTTAAAGTGTTTCACTTAATTTTATTTATTCATGGTAAAAAAAACTAATCAATACTCAAGACAGAGTCTACTTTTTAGATTGAAACAACGCTAGAGGAGGAAAACAAAAATGAAACAACATTTTTCTTCATAAACTTCCCAAGCAATTCCGGTGAAATAGAAATGTGGAAGATATTTCAGGAGAAGACTCAAGGAAGTATTCATACAATAGAAGATCGATTGGAAAGGAAGAAGGTTTGATTTGTAAGATTTTTTTAGGATAGGAATGTTGAACACTAGAAAAAGAAATTAGATGACATTAGAATCGACGATACTAAAATATACGTAAACAGAACTAGATTTCAGAAGGGGGTAGAAAGCAAGACCAGTCAAGAAAACATAAAAACCAAACCAGAGAGCAACGAGAGAATGGGGAACATTGGTATGGCGAAAAAGGCAAATTTTGCAAACGTATGCACAAACCTTAAAGAATCAAAGTCCGATGATAGATTTTGTAGAAAACTGGAAGGGCATGGAGATAACTGCAGAGGAATGCCACACTATGTTTGAATGATGTTATGAAAAGTAAACAAGTGAAAAAGAGAGAGAAAGAATAGATAAATTAATGGGTAAATATGAGAGTGGTTTGAATTTTAAAAAATAAAGAAAATAAGATAAAAGCACTTTTATTATAATGCTATTTTATTTCACTATTCATGCTATTATTTATATTTACATAATTTTATTTAAAAAGATTAAAAGAAATCAAAAGTAGGCTTCATAATCAATTATTTGACTTTCATAATAAATTATGTGATATTCATAAAGTCAGTCAGTTTTTTAACAGTAGCAACTTATTTATTACGTTATTAACTTTTCACCTATTTCAATTCACATTTACACAAAACATTTTTCACAGATAATTTGTTCAACCCAATACAACCTAAAAATAGAAAATACATATCATAAAAAGAAAATTAAGTTTTAACAACCTTCATCTCCTGCACAATGAATTAACAACCCTATTATAATATAATATCAATCAAGTTTAAAAATTATCTTATCTACTCATATTTATAGTATTATATTATCATAATAAGAATGTTAAATAGTTATATATAAAATGGATGTTTTATTATAAAGTGTAATAATCTCCTAACATATATTATAATTCAAACTTATTAAAAAATATCTGGATCTTTGTTTTGTTGTAGATAAATATATAGTTGACTTGGTAGAAAGGTTTCTCACCTAGATTTGGATATTGTTCTTAGAATCCTAGCAATGAATCGTAGTTGGTGGCTGAAAATAATGACTAATATCACTGGAATTCATAGAAGCTGTTTTTTTGTTGAAAAGTGATTTGTACTATCATGTGTTAGTGTACCAAACACGTTAGAACCGAATGTAGTAGCTAGTACTTTTGTGTAATTCATCATAATAATACTAGAGAATATGATAAGACTTGTTGATACGAAAAGATTGATTGGATATTTATACTACACATAAAATACGCAACCTACTGCTAAATATAACTATATACTTAACATGTCTACGATAGAAACATTATAATAAAGTCCCTATGCACAAATATTTCTAGCTAATTAATGTAATAGAAAAAGTTTGTGACTCCATCAAGAAAAATTAATCCCATAACCGCACTGTGATTCCAATCCTAACATTTTAAATCCAACAGAAAATACTTGTAAGATAAGAAAATAAAGAAATGAAACAAAATTTTCAATTAATTTATATGTAAATTAAGATAAGTTTTTTTGAAAAATATGACAGTGTTTAAGCTAATTTATGGATTAAACTAATTTTATTTTTTATTTTATTTGAAAGTGTTAAAAAAACTTTGATTATCTTGTTTGGATTTGTTCTTTGATAAAATATAGTTGAACCGTTTGGAAATAGTTGGAAATCACTACATTTATTAAAAATATGATCCAAATTATAGCACATAAATAAATGTAAATTTCAACTCACAAATTAGTTTTGTGAAATAGAATTAGGGTTAAAATTCATTTTCTAGAGAGTTTACTAAAATTATCTGAACAAAATTAGTTAAATTATCGTGTCTCCTTATATTTTTACGCTTCAAAATTTATAATGCTCGGTGTAATTAAAGGTCATTTTCTGAAAGAAGCTCTTTGGATAAAAAATGTATCTTGAAGGTTGAAAAATTTGCTTCCACTTTTGCCTTTTTTTTCAAAATGATTGTGAAGTAGTAATGTACATGATGGTCGAACATGTAAGCTGTTATGAAGTCATTATTTTGAGGACTGATTTTTTTTAAGAGAATAGTTTTTTTTTTTTCATATTGCAAAAGTTTATTCTTTATCTGTATTTTTTTTTCTGATTAAAAAAAAGTGGTCACGATAAAAAAATGTTTATGTGACTACTTCATAATCGAAGGAGGTAGTATTTGACTTGATTTTATTTTAAAAGGAAAATTTAAAACAACATAAATTAAAAATTAGAAAAAAAAAAGTGGAACAAAAGTGAATTGTAAGAGAGAAAATGTCGTTATAAGTAAGGTATTCACCATAAGAGATTGAATCAAAGTCTTAAGCTATATCTAGTTCCCCACCTCCTTTCTCCAAATTAGTCACTTCCACACCCACATTATGTTTATTTCGTAACATGTTTGGCCTATAACCTTTGAAAAGAACCAATGTTTTATACCTCAATAGTTTGAAATATAATAACTAGTTATATAAAAAATTAAGGAAGCTTTTTCTATAATAATAAGAAAGTTGGTTGACCCTATAATTTCTTACTTAATAAAAGCTAAATAGTTCATGTATTGTTAAGTATTTCGAGAGATATTTTCGTTGGCATAAGATTAATAATATAAAATTAAACACAATTCAACTTAAAACCTTTAAAGCATTCAATTATGGTACTTTATTAGTCTCCTCTCAAGTGCAACATATTTCACAAAGTTATCCTAAAATAAAGATATATTAAAGGAATTTATATGGGGCTCGGGGGATAGGAATAAGAATTTATATGGTTTAATGTAGCTTTATTAGAAAAATGGAAGTGGAGATTGGGAAAAGATGAAAAAAATTGTGGAAAGAAGTTTTAGAATCAAAGTATGGGTCTTGGAGGAGTCTAGATACCAAAAAAGAAAGAAAGCTTGAATCTCGATTGTGAAAGGATCTTAGAAATGTATGTGGTAAAGGAAAAAAGAAAAATTGGTACGATAATAGTATTGTTTGGGGTATATTTATAGGGGATCAAATTTGCTTTTGGGAAAACAATTGACTTATAGACAACCCACTATTATAAACTTTTCATAGGTTATTTTTGAATTTGCTTGCTAAGAATGCTAGAGTAAGGGAGATGGGTGAGTGGAAGGAAGGATGAAATTAGAATGGCGAAGACAATGACTTGAATGGAAGAAAAGGCAAATAGCTACATTAATGAATGATCTGGAAAAATGCACCATAGACATAGGAAAGAAGGATAAATGGGTTTGGAAGGAGAATGACACTAATTTTTATTTTGTGAAATCAACATATAATAAAATCAGGTATGTAAGTGTGGGGGAATATGATGAATTATTTGGTGAACTTTGGAGAATTAGAGCCTAACCAACAACCCTACACTTTGTCTAGAAAGTGATGCTAAACAAAATAGCAACACAGGATAACTTAGTCAAGAGAGGGTGGATGTGATAAGCCGACTATGTGTCATGATTGGGAGAGGTGAGGAGACAATTCAACACCTCTTTGAATACAAAACAACACGAAAAACACGGAAAAACATGCAAAATTTGAAAACTTTGTGATGAGTGGGTTGACATTGCCACAACTCAGCACAATGAAGCAAATAACCATTTTTTTTCTCAATTTAGCCTCAATGGGATATCTAAACAAGGCAATAAAATATGGAGATGCATGTGGGTTGCTATAATATGGACTATATGGACACATAAAAATAACATTTAGGAGTAGGGTAAAAGAATTTGAGGAGGTGTTCAACCTTGCTCAGGTAAAGGCTTATACCTGGATCACAAATAAGGTACCCAAAGCAAGGTTCACATCAGATTGGTTTTGTGCCCACTTATATGTATAAAATATATGAGGTTAAAATGAATAAATACATGAGGCAGGGTAGAAAGCCAAAGAGATGCAAAGCTACTACAGAGGTATAATTATACATCCAAGGTGCAAGAAAGAGTGAAAAAACACCTCTTTGAATACAAAACAACACGAAAAACACGGAAAAACATGCAAAATTTGAAAACTTTGTGATGAGTGGGTTGACATTGCCACAACTCAGCACAATGAAGCAAATAACCATTTTTTTTCTCAATTTAGCCTCAATGGGATATCTAAACAAGGCAATAAAATATGGAGATGCATGTGGGTTGCTATAATATGGACTATATGGACACATAAAAATAACATTTAGGAGTAGGGTAAAAGAATTTGAGGAGGTGTTCAACCTTGCTCAGGTAAAGGCTTATACCTGGATCACAAATAAGGTACCCAAAGCAAGGTTCACATCAGATTGGTGTTTGTGCCCACTTATATGTATAAAATATATGAGGTTAAAATGAATAAATACATGAGGCAGGGTAGAAAGCCAAAGAGATGCAAAGCTACTACAGAGGTATAATTATACATCCAAGGTGCAAGAAAGAGTGAAAAAATGTGCAAGGGTACAAAGGGAGCAGGGGTTAGGCATTGAGGGTATAAAGTGAATGAGAAATCAATAGGCATAAACAAAAAGCTTAAACATTATGTGATGAATTCGTGCAGTGTAAAATTTCATAGCTTTCCATTTTTAAGAAAAATGTGCCTCGAAATTTAGGATGTTAACTGCAGAGGATATCATTGTGTGCATTGGTTGTCATTTTCTTTTCGAATATATGTGTTCATGTATTTTATATAGGCAGGTTTCAAGAAGCATGTACAACACATTGTACCTTTAACTACCAAAGGGAAGGTTTTAGTTAGATAATCAAAACAAGAGTGGCCAAAAGAAATTTGTTGCACAAGTAGGAACTCTAGATGCAAAGGCTGCAAATGAAGGAAACTACATTGGAAATGCTAGTGAATGAAACATAATCGCTTGGTGAAAGAGCGCAACTATAGAAAAGAACAAGCAGATGATAAGGAGGAAGCTTACGTAAACAAGGTTCCCAAACAAGAACCCATGTGTGCTTAATGATGATTACAACTAGAGGAAGTACAACCAGAAAAACATGTACTAAACATTATACCTCTAAGTATCAAAGGGAGAGTCTTAGTAAGATAACCATACCACGGGTGGACAACAACAATATTATACATACACTAATCACAACAATGATTATTTTTTGGCTACGTAAACTATCTTGGGGAGGCATAAACATGTAAGTTTGTGATTAGCCATGATTATACTAATGAAAGAGCAATTTTATTAGGGACAATGGTTATGAGTTGCGGTCATTTATAAATATAGTGTTCAATGTTAAATTTTTTTGTATATATGGGTTGGGACAACCTAATTGCCTCACTTGATCAAATTTGTTATTATTGATAAAAAAAAAGTATTTCAGACTCAAATATAAAAGTGAACATGTATTCAAAGTAATATAATTATTTTTTTAAGAGGTAATGTCTCAAAATATTCTATTCTCAGAAAGACAATAGAATTTTGATACATTAATAAACATCTTATTTCTCTTTGAATACCACACCAGTCTATGACTTTTGATTACAAATTCAATAATAGTGTTACTTAGAACGGATTATTTTTAGAAACATGTTATATTCACTCCACTTTTGAGATTTCATAGTAGTTATTCTCTCATTTGTTTAGGATTAACTAGTATTGAGGTGCCATTATGATGCTTAGTGTTAATAATGAGGAACACTAGCAACACATCTACATCTTTTTTCTTCTAACACTTCCCTTCCAAATTTGGTCAATATGATATGTGGAGAATTTTTAGAAGGTGTGGAAAGGTGGAACATGTGTTCATTGCATACAAGTTGAACAATAGAGGGAAAATATTTGGTTTTGTGAAATTCCAAGGGATCAATAATTCGAAGGAACTTGAAAGGAGTTTGGATAACATTTGGATTGCGAACACAAAAATATATGTCAATAAACCAAGATGTAGGCGTTATGAGAAGATACTTGTTAATCCCAAGTCCCACATCGGTGAGAATTATTTGGGGAGGGGGTTTGAGGGTTATAAATTAACCTCTCCTCCTTCATCGCTACTATCCCAATTTGTAATATCTTCTCCCACATTAGTAAAAGCGAGCTGTTTTAGCTGTACTCGGAGATTAGGCTAAATTGGCCGAACTCCGTTAACAAGTTTCGGGTGTGTTTTTTTCCTCTTTATCTCTTTTATTATTCCGCTCTATTTATTAGTATTATGTTGCTTTCTCTTTTGTTATAGTATTCAATATTATTTGTCGGGTAGCTCTGTTAGTGTTTTGTTTTAGTGGGAAAATTACCCGTTTTTTCCAACAAGTGGTATCAAGAGCCGAAGGTTCGCCCTTGGGTTGTCTGAATTTTTTTTGTAATATTGAATACTATATTTTGAGTTTGTAATGGTAAATAAAGATAAAGAAGGGAAGGCTCCATAAGATGCAAATGTTGCAGAATGCATAAGTGATGTGGAATCAGATATCTCTTTGATTGTCTCGCTTTCACCATCATCGCATCCAGATGAGTGAATATTGGATTCAGGTTGTACCTATCATATGTGTCCCATTCGGGAATGGTTCTTTGAATTTCAAGAACTCGATGGTGGGGTTGTTTACATGGGTAATGATAATCCATGTAAGACAGTCGGGATAGGTTCAATCAAGCTACAGAATCATGATGGATCCACCAGAATTTTGCAGGATGTACGACACGTGCCAAAGTTGAAGAAGAATCTCATCTCATTAAGGGCTTTAGAATCTAAAGGACTTGTTGTGACGATACGAGATGGAATTCTTAAAGCAACTTCAGGAGCACTAATGATGTTGAAAGGCGTGAGGAAGAACAATTTATATTACTATCAAGGTAGTATAGTGGTGGGGACAGTAGCGACAACAACTTCTAGCACTAAGAAGGATGTCGAAGCAACAAAGTTGTGGCATATGAGGTTGGGACATGCTGGAGAGAAATCCTTGCAAATTCTTACCAAGTAGGGATTGTTGAAAGGTACGAAGGCTTGCAAACTTGAATTTTGTGAGCATTGTGTTCTGGGAAAACAACGAAAAGTGAAATTTGGCACTACAATTCACAATACCAAGGGTATAATGGATTATGTGCATTCAGATGTGTGGGGACCTGCCAAGACTCCGTCAATCGGAGGTAGGAATTATTTTGTCACTTTTGTGGATGATTTTTCCAGGAGAGTTTGGGTGTTTACTATGAAGAACAAAAATGATGTGCTTGGAATTTTCCTTAAGTGGAAAGCTCAAGTTGAAAACCAGACAGGAAGGAAGATTAAGGTTCTCCGAACAAACAATGAAGGAGAATACAAGAGTGATTCGTTCCTGAAGGTATGTCAAGATTGTGGCATAGTTCGGCACTTCATTGTTAGAAAAACACCACAGCAAAATGGGTTGTCGGAGCGTATGAACAAGACACTTGTGGAGAAAGTTCGTTGTATGGTGTCTAATGCTGATTTAGGCAGAGAGTTTTGGGCTGAGGTCGTGACATACGCTTAACATCTCGTCAATCGTTTGCCATCATCTTCTATAGATGAAAAAACCCCATTAGAGGTATGGTCTGGAAAACCTACAACTGATTATGATTCTTTGCATGTTTTTGGTTCTATTCCATATTATCATGTGATTGAATCAAAGTTGGATCCATGGGCAAAGAAGGCTCTTTTCATGGGCTTTAGTCCTGGAGTGAAGGGATGTCGTTTGTGGTGCGAGAGGCAAAGAAGACGATTATCAGCAGGGATGTTCCCTTTGATGAATCTGCCATGTTAAAGAAGGTAAATTCAGAAGGAGCTGATAGTACTCCGCAGCAAGTGGAGTGTGCCCTGAAGCAGGTGGAGTTTGAGCAGACAGTGGTGATCCCAACACAAAATACCACTAGTGACTCTCCTATGGCAGAAGAAGAGTCAGATAAGGAAGAGGTTTCTACCCAAGAACCTCAACAACAATCAAAGCCAATTGCAGTTAGAAGATAGAGACGAGATATTCATAAGCCTTCTCGTTTCATGGATATGGTTGCCTATGCACTTCCAGTTGTTGATGACATTCCATCCACATACCCAGAAACCATTCTGAGTTCAGAGAGTGGTAATTGGGCAGGTGCGATAGAAGAGGAGATGCAGTTTGAAGAAGAACAAGACATGGAAGCTGGAACAATTACCAAAAGGTAAGAAGGCAATTGGGTGCAAATGGGTATTTGTAAAGAAAGAAGGATTTCCTAATAAAGAAGATGTTCGCTACAAGGCAAAGTTGTTTGCTAAAGGCTTTGCTCAGAGGGAGAGAATTGATTATAATGAGGTATTTTCTTCAGTTGTTAAACATTCCTCCATTCGAATTTTGTTGGCCTTGGTAGCACAGTTGAATTTGGAGCTAGCTCAAGTCGATGTAAAGACGCATTCCTACACGGTGATATGAAGGAGAAAATCTATATGACTCAGCCATAAGGATACAAGGTTGCTGGTAAAGAAGATTGGGTTTGTAAACTTAGCAACTCGTTGTACGGATTGAAACAATCTCCGAGACAGTGGTACAAATGATTTGATAAGTTCATGAAGGATTAGAAGTACAAGAGAAGCAAATATGATCATTGTGTGTATTTGTGCAAACTTCAAGATGGTTCCTAAATTTACTTACTCTTATATGTTGATGATATGATGATTGCAGCAAAGAGCCAAGTTGAGATTGACAGGTTAAAGGCTCAGTTGAGTAAAGAGTTCGAGATGAAGGATTTGGGGGAAGCCAAAAAGATTCTCGACATGGAGATAAACAGGGATAAAGAGAGGGGGAAACTTTGGTTGTCACAGAAGCAGTATTTGCAGAAGGTACTACAACGTTTTGGTATACGCGAAGATACAAAACTTGTAAGTACCCCACTTGCTCCTCATTTGAAATTGAGTAGTTGTTTATCTCCGACGAATGATGAAGAACAAGAATACATGGCAAAAGTCCCATATGCAAATGCAGTTGGAAGCTTGATGTATGCAATTGTGTGTACGAGACCAGATATTTCACAGGCTTTGAGTGTTGTTAGCAGGTACATGCATGATCCAAGCAAGGGTCATTGGCAACCTGTGAGATGGATTCTACTGTACCTTCAAAATACCTTAGATGTTGGATTGGCATTTGAGCAAGATGAATCACTTGGCCAATGCATAGTTGGATATTGTGATTATGATTATGCAGGTGATTTGGATAAGCGACGATCTACAACTGGTTATTTGTTCACTTTAGCAAAAGCGCTAGTTAGTTGGAAGTCTACCTTGCAGTCTACGGTGGCTTTGTCTACGACAAAGGCAGAGTATATGGCGATTACAGAGTCTATGAAGGAAGCAATTTGGCTTCATGGGTTGCTTAAAGACTTGGGAGTTGGTCAGAAACAACTTGAGTTATATTCTGACAGTCAGAGTGTTATTCATTTAGCAAAGAATCAAGTCTTTCATACACGAACAAAGCACATTGATGTTCGCTATCACTTTGTGCGTGAGATTCTCGAAGAAGAGGAGATTGTTCTCCACAAGATTCACACTATGAAGAATCCTGCAGATATGCTCACCAAGGTGGTTACAAGGGCCAAGTTTGAACATTGTTTAGACTTGGTTAATATCTTGCAAATTTGAAGTTGGCGCCCAAGGCCGCAAATTTGAAGCACTGCAAAGTTTTTTTTTTTAATGTTTTGAGAAGATTTGTATTAGGTGGGACTTGAAATTAAGCCAAGGTGGAGATTTGTTGATTTTGGCTTAATCCCAAGTCCCACATCGGTGAAAATTATTTGGGGAGGGGGTTTGAGGGTTATAAATTAACCTCTCCTCCTTCATTGCTAATATCCCAATTTGTAATATCTTCTCCCACATTAGTAAAAACGGGTTGTTTCAGTTGTGCTCGGAGATTAGGCTAAATTGGCCGAACTAGGTTAACAAGTTTCGGGTGTGTTTTTTTCCTCTTTATCTCTTTTATTATTCCACATTATTTATTAGTATTATGTTGCTTTCTCTTTTGTTATAGTATTCAATATTGTTTGTCGGGTAGCTCTGTTAGTGTTCTGTTTTAGTGGGGAAATTACCTGTTTTTTCCAACAATACTCTCATAGTCTCCACAAAGATCCAAACCTGAAAAAAGGAACAAAGGTTTGGCTCGGAAGGAAATAAATGGAAAAATCAACATTTCTAAGAAGGTTTGGAGAAGAAAATTTCCCTAACAAACATATGCACAAGTTCTCAAAGGGCAAGGAAAGAAATAAAGCAAAGATTTTATGGGACAAAGCTTCAACATTAATACCAACAATAAAATTACCCATACTTTGGAGAAAATCTTCATCGAGAATCTACACGAGATTACCAACATGGAAATCTTGAAAGAGAGTTTCATTCTTAATGGTATAAATCTAATACAACTTAGATATAACGGTTAAAATGAAATCTTAATTTATGGTAAATCTGAGGAGGTTTTGAGAAAGGTTATTGAAGACAATCAAGATTGGCTAGAGGAAATTTTCGAGTTAATCATACCTTGGAACGAAAACTCTCTATCACTTTGGATTTGGAATTGTTTTCTCAACATCATTGCCCTCCAGGAACTCTCGTTGCAATGGACAAAATAACTGAAGAAATGTTTGAACTTGAATATGCAAGAGTCTAAATCAGAATATCGATTACAATGCAACCAAACCTAAGACAAACAATGAAAATTAATGATAATCTTTATGGGATTTTTGTGGAAGAAGAAGCTCCATCATCAAAGTTCAATCAGATATGCCAATGGAGGTTTCACGAACGAAGCTTCTCGGACCATTCATCATCGATTGAATCTCTTCAAAGGAAGTGTTTTCTAGACTGAAAGTAGGCTCCAAAAATGTGGAGGTGAAGCTTCTCAATTTTCAGTTGACACTCTCATCATGTGTGAATCTAATATCCAAAATATTCGAGCTATTAAAATTATGCTTAGATTTTTTGAAATTTGTTATGGGCTTAGAATAAACTTCTCTAAGAGCAAAATTGGTGCGTTTGGAGTGGATAGGAATGTGTTAGAATCTTTCTCTGAGGTTCTCCATTGCAGCATTATGAATATACCTTATATATACCTTGGATTGTCTATAGGGGAAATTCTACTAAGGTTTCTTTTGGGACCCGGTGCTTACAAAGGTTAAGAAAAGGGTATCTATGTATAAAGGTAAAAATCTAAAACAGAGTGTGGATTAGGCATCAAGCAGGTAGATACTTGCAACAAAGCTTTACTTGGAAAATGGAAATGGAGAATAGGGTCTCTTGAGAATAGTTTGTAGAAAGATATTCGTGCTTCGAAATATGGCTTATGGAAGAATCTATCTAGTTCTAGAACTTCAAAGCATGCGTATAGATGGTGGTCTATATTAAACAAAACATGTAAGGTTGGGCAGGGTACTGATTGGTTTGATTCTAATATGGAATGAGCAATTGGGTCTGGTGAAAAAGTCATGTCGTGGGAAGACGTTTGGGTTGATAATTGTCAAATGAAGTCAAATTTCAAAGGTTGTTTAATAATTCCCTCATCTTAGACAACCCCCTGTGTGGCTTTGGTAAATGGTATAAAGACAACTAGGTTTGAGACTTCAAGTAGAGAAGAGAGTAGTTTGAGTGGGAGAAGGCTCAAGTAGATGAATTTATGTCTATGTTCGAAAGTCAAACCTTGAAATCAGGTAGGGACAACAAATAGTTACGGAGAGACCCACAAACTTGTGAGTACTTTGTTAATCCGCCTATGCAATCATTTCCAATTCACTCTCGGGTGCAAATAATGTTATGTTTAGGGTTTTGTGGGGTTTGTTGGTGCAACCATCGGGACAATGCTTTGTTTGGAGGGCATTGCAAAATAGGATATCTACAAATGAAAATTGATTAGATGGTCGGTCCATCTTGCAGATTCATTGTTTTCTTTATGTTTAGGATTTAGGATTTAGAGTTTCGTCACACCTTCTCTTAACTTGCCAAATTGTGAATGATGTTTGAAATTTATGTAGTAAATTGATTGGGGTTAGATCTGTAAATCATTATGCTCTGAAGGAACACTTCGACCAATTCCATTGTCCTTGGTTTAGCAAAGAAGGCAATAGGTGTTGGAAAGAAGTGTGGGAATCCATCATCTGGTGCAATTTGGAAACATAGGAATGGGATAGTGTTAGTCAAGCAAAAGTGGATGCAAGTGAAATTTTCTTCTTGACTCAAGTGCAATCATGGGCTTGGTTAAAAAACAAGGTCCCAATGGCGTCTTTTTCTTTCTCCGATTGGGTCCAATGTCCGAATACATGTATTAATATGACAACAAAATGTTGAATTTTGTGTGGGTAGATAGGGTGAAATTCTCTTCTAGCACTTGGTCGAGCAAGTGTTGTTTACAGGTTTGGTAGGTGGAGTTTCAGTATAGGGAAGGAAAGCTATATTGAATGGTAGATTGGACGGAAGCAAAGACAATATGGATTAGTTCTGAGGGATTAGTCGAAGCAAATTGGTAGCAGATCGATATATGAGGCTGTTTGTCTTTTTACGTGCAGATGCAATCTTTTGAAACATCCAATCACGGGGAATGGATGTGTTCTTAGTATATATTTTCTTCTATGTTTCTATGGTTATAATCTGTTGTGAGGTGCAGTTTTCTTTTCTCTTTTGTGAATCTGTAATGCGTATCCTGCACTCAATTATGGGAATTCTCGTATGGTAGGTAGTATCTTTCAATGTTGATATGATGTTTTTTCTGATTTACATTGCTCTTAATTGGAGAGTGCAGTGGACATTTTTGCTATATATTGGCAGGTTTGCATTCTTTTGTAGGGTGCTTAGAGAGTATATTTTGTGTTCTTAAAGTGTATAAGGGTTGAAGCACCTCTTTGTATTTTTTTTTCAATTAATTTATTGTCTGTTGATTAAAAAAAATGGAAAAGTAAAATAAGCATCTAGCAATTACATGAGCAATCCAAAAGAAATATTAATAAACAAATTAAAATAATAACAAAGTATGAAGGAATAAGGAGTGAAAGAAAACTCAATTATCATAGTAGCAAAGTAGGAAGGACAAAGGAGTGGGAGGAAGATTATAATTGGGATTTGCATAGCAGCCAATAGGCTAGGTGCAACCTTAACATGGATGGAGTGCATGTGTTTTGTTAATTATGCTATGAAGTGGCTGGTGAGGAGAAGATGGGCAGAAACTAAGGCAGCAAACATAATAATCTCAGACTCAAGCATATCACTTGAGTATCTATTTGGATTAACAATATGTTGTCCAATGCATAATGGATTTAGGATCTAGTAGCCTGAAAAAGGGTGTTGAACTACAAATTGATAAGAAGTGAAGGAAACATGGAAAGTTTAACAATTAAATGTTGAATTTCTAATGTTATTTGATGACAAACAATGTTTTTCTTAGAATCAAACCAACTTTGATTAGATTAGTTTGAACACACTGATATAAAAAGGAAAAAAATGAAAAAATATTCTCAATTGTTTTAAAACCCCAACTCCATCACCAATATTTGAAATCCTACTGTTCTAATGATGAAACGGTGACTTTTACTCTTTGTTGAGTTACAGAAAGAATTTCTCACCGTAGATTTGAATTTCAACCTTAAAACTTTGCCGTAACTTTTGGGATTTTGTTCCCTGAATTTAATGAGGATACCATTCATGGCTGTGCTAATTGGTGGTTACTAAAGTTCAAAGAGATTGGTCATGGCTAAGGTAGATGAGAAGTAAGAAAAATTAGTAGAAGTTGAAAAAAAAAGCCACGAAAAGATTGGTTATTGTGGTGATGTATTGCCTTTTTTTTTTACTTATTTTCTGTTCTTTTCATTTATCTATATTATGAAATGAAACTTCATTTTAATGTTGGAATAAAATTATATAGAAGTTAAAAGAGAATAAATTGGTCTGGTAATGTGAGGGAGATCAATGATTTTATAGTGACTTTCTATCAATTTGTTTTACAATTATATTTTATATATTGCTAAAAATATTATAATAAAAAAATGATTTTGGGATATATTAGAAAAAATTGGTTAAAATAGATTACATCTAAAATATTTTTTAAAATCTAGAATAATTCATACAAAAATAAATAAAAGTAGGAATTACATATGTAATAAATCATAGTTTCTTATATTCTAATCAATATATATATATATATAAATTTATCTTTTTTGTAAAAAAAATATTAAAAAACGTGATAAAAAACCAAAGTTTTACATTTTTTAAGAAATCAACTCTATCCAGGAATAATTTAAAAAAAAAAAAAAACTTGTAACGAAATGTAACATTTTCATGTAATAAATACAAAAATTAATTTTGAGTAAAAAATAATACTAAATCAATTATATCTAATTTGGTTCATGGTCTGCAATAGGAATCATTGTCATCCCTGTCCCCATTATTATGAAATGAAGATAGATTATTAAAAAGCCTGCAACTTAATTAGAATGTATTTTCTTTATCATATGATGAAAAAATTATGATTCTATGTAAAATGGATCAACTGGATTAAAGGGTGTTTGAAGTTAATAATTATATTTGTCCTTGTTAATAACAATCTAAGAGAGATTCAAAAGTTCTAAAACAAGATAATTGTTAGCTTCATTCTTATTTTTGATAGTTGTCGACGGGTTATTTGGAATGATTAGATAAACTGTCAAACAACAAATGTTGGATGAAATAAAAGAGAGAAGACAAGATGTAGAAGTAATAGTCTCTTGATGGTTCTCTCTTTCTATATGTGAAGTAAAAGCACACAAAAAAAATCTTGGTTTTCAAATATATTCTAAGGTGCTTCAGACTCGCTTTTAGATAAAAAGTTAATTTCACTAAGAATAAATTAGGTGGAGTATGTAGAAAAAAACACATGAGTATATTTTCTCTAATTCTAAATTGTAGCTTAATGGAAATACCATTCATCTGTTAGAGGATGTCATTTACCTAAATTTGGTATATGTATTAGGTTTTGAGAAGATAAATGGGATGATGAGAAGTCACACTTACATAAATATCCTGAATTATTTGGAAACTCAAATTCAAAGGTCCACTGTGTAAATTGGAGAGACAAAGCGACAACACTTGAAAATTAGAGTGGACAAGAGAGTAGTTTAAATGAGAATATCTTAGGTAAAAGAATTGTCACAAGAGATATTAGGCTACCTATCTAGTAACCTAGGAGAAGATACTTGATTTAAGAAAAGTTTGGTTTGATTTGTAGTCATGTGTTTGCCACATGAGTTATGAGTTTTTTGGTGGTAACTTTTTCAGAAGTCAACCGGTGTTTTGATGTTGTAATTCCGATGTTTGTATGATTTGCTCGGATAAAATTAGGTATTCCTTGTTTGGGGAAGAATAGGTTTTTTTGGGAAAGGGAACTTTTCTGGTCTTTTATGGTTGTTTTTTTATTGTAAAAGGGTTGAAGTATCTCTCAAATACTTCAAGTAATTTAATTCATTCATTGCCGATAAAAAAAAAATTGAGAAGGAAAAGATGATTAAGTGATTTCCATTATATCAACATATATAAAATTCTACAAGATAATGTGTAGGGAAGAATATGAACTTTTCAATGAATTTTGGAGTATCAAGGATTTATCATCTGATATGCATTTTTCATGGAGAAAGTTATGTTGGAAAGAGAGTGGTTGGCACAAATAATATTATCCTGAAGGGAATCCAGTTGAGAAATACTTTTGTGTGCAATGTGTTGGTTAAGTACAAAAATAATTGATCACCTTTTTCTTACTCTCAAAATTGCTAGTTTTTTTTTTTTTTTGAATTAGTGCAATAAATGGATTTGAGTTATGCATAGGAAAACTAAAAGCCTCAAGAGTAAAGGGAGAAAAGGATTAATCAAGCGACATGTGTTCTAGGATCAACAATTAAGGTTAGAAATTTCATACTTGTAATAACTTAGTGTTTGATAATGCCATAACCAACTGTAATATATTGTCCTGGCTAAGAAATGTGCTTTATGAAGCAGTTAGACTTTGGAACCTAAGTAGGGATATAAGGGTCACGTTCTCTAAGAAAAAATGAAGTATAATAAGGAAAATAGAGGAAATGGAAGAAATGGATATTAGATAAGACAAAAAAATAGTTGATAGGAAAAAAGAAGGTAGTAAATGTAAATTATAAGTATAAACATAAGGGGAGGGGGGGTAATTGTCTAGTAACCCTAGTAAACATGTACTTGTCATGTGGATATAATGAAAATAAAATATGGGAGGAAGAAATTATTAGGGTTACGAAGGATGAAGAAAATAAGGCATGGGGTATGTTGGGGACTTTAATACGGTTAGGAACCTAGGTGAAATGAAATATCTCAGGAAAATGAGTAACAACAGAAAGTACATAAGTTTATTGATTTTATTGAACAATTGCAAAATGTTAGATATACCAATGATAGGGATAAAATACACTTGGTATAAACCAAATTCATCAGCTAAAAGCATATTAAATAGAGTTTTAGTATCACATGAATGGTTGGATAAATGGTCAGATGTAAGCAATATATTCTAGACAAAATAATGTTTGATCGTTGTGCCTTAGTGTTAAAGACAAATTTAGTTAATTGGGGCCCTAAATCCTTTAGAACTTTGGATGTTTGGCAGACAAATAGGCATTTTAGGGATAGCTTGGAAAGACAATGGAAAGACTATATTGGTTAGTGTATGCTAGAATTGAAGGAAAAACTAAAAAGACTAAAACAAGATCGAAAGTTTTGGAATAAAGAAGTCTTTGGGAATGTGAATCAAAGTAACCAAAATATTATAAAAAAATAAGTGAACTAGATAAATGGATGAAGAAAGTAGCATAGAGGAAAAGGGAAAGATTGAGAGAAAAATGTTATTCGTTGAGTGGAAAAAGATATGCTTTAGATGAGAATCACTAGCGAGACAGAAGTCTAATGTTAAATGGATAGCATTCAGTGACATGAGCATAAGGTACTTTCTTATGATCACCAACTAGAGGAGAGTAAATAATGCAATAAAAGAGAAAAAATTAATGGAAAGTGGTGTGAGGAACCAATAAGGGTCAAAAAGGAGGTTAAAGCTTTTTACACAACTAGATTGAATGAAACATCAAAGATGGATATTAGGTTGGGAAATATAGAGTTCTCCTCATTATCTTACAAAGATAAAAATATGTTAATTAATACCTTTATAAAAATAGAGATTAGGGAGGCTATGTGGAATTGTGAGAGTACCAATATCCTTGACCCAAACTACTACAATTTTAGTTTTAATAAGTACTTATGGGAAATTATAAAAGTGGATGTAATGAATGCAGTTAATAAATTTCATGGAAATGAGAAAGGGCCAAGAGGAAACAATGCATCATTTATAAGACTCATACCTAAATTAGATAATTCCAAAGGACTGATGAGTATATAAGTCAATATCCTTGATTGGTAGTATGTAGAAGATAAAATCAAAGGCATTATCTAATAAACTTAAAAATAGTCTTACAAAGGTCATTAATCATAAGTAATTAGCTTTCATTGAGGGTAAATGACTGATGGATAGTGTGTTAGTAGCTAATGAAGTTTGGATGAAGAAAGATTGAAAAAGAAAAATTGTACCACTGTAAAGATAGATTTCAAGAAAACATATGATACAATGAAGTGAGAATTTTTATAATATATGAGGAGAAGAATGGAATTTTTCACAAAATGAATTAATCAGATAAAAGAATTTGTAGAATCATCAACAAATTCAGTCTTAGTTAATGAAAATCCAACAAAAAAATTTAAACCATCACAATGACTAAGACATGGAAATCTGCTAGGACCATTTTTATATTTGATAGTGGTTGAAGAGTTAGTGAGAATGGTGAGATAAGCAATGAAAAAGCATAAGCTGCATGGGGTAAGGGTAAGAAGCAAGGATGGTCGTTGACATGATAGTGATGACATATTATTCATATGTGAAGTAAATAGGCAGAATATCTCAGTACTAAAAAAATTCTTAGATGCTTCGAACTCACATCAAGGATTGGGTGAACTTTTGTAAGAGTAAGATTGTGGGGGCGAGGGTAGAACCACATACCATAGAAAGATTCTCAACGATCCTAAGCAGTAACATCATAATTTATCCATTTGTATACCTCGAGGTGGCAGTCAAGAGAAATCCTAGGAAGAAACAATTATAACAATGTGTAATAGAGAAAATTAAGAAGAGACTTGCAAAATGAAAAGGAAAAAAAGTTATCTTTAACGGAAAAAGTGTGCCTAGTAGCATTTGTTATAATTGCCTTACACTTATTCTATTTACCAAGTTGCCTTCAAATGTGGGTAACAAGATTAGGAAGCTTCAAAGGGACTTTTTTGGGGCTCGAAAAGGGAAGGTAGGAAAATAACAAGGATTAAATAGGGAAAGGTAGCAAAATGAAGTAAAAAGATGGACTTAGAGTGAAAGATGTAAAGCTTTTTATCATTACCTTACTAGAAAAATGGAAATGGATATTAGAAATGGAAAAGAAAGGCTTGTCGAAGGACATATTGGAATCAAAATATGGGACATGAAGAAGTTTGAACAATAAGAGTGATACTATACATGGATTCTTGGTGGTGGAGGAATATAAGAAAGTTAAACATGGATGGAGAATGACGAGATTGGTTTGAAAGGAACATACATTAAAAAATGGGAACATGAAAGAAGAACAAGTTTTGGGAAGATAGGTGGATAAGAGATCTACCTCTAAAAAATAAGTTTCTAATGAACATAATTTTATTCACACTTTAAAGCTTTAATCATATATTCTTGGATTGCATTCATGAATAAATTCACTGTTTTAATTGAGATTCATATAATTGAGTTTATTTTGGCCTTAACTGTTATTTCTACTAATTTTGTGTGTTTAGTCAGAGTATACGATTTGACTACATGATCTAGTCGTTACACGTTATAGACAATTTGATAAGAGCCTCTAACTAGATGGTCTGAAGGAAGTGTCTACCTTTGCGAGTGAGCTGAATACACGATAACTCAAGTTGCTTCCTTTAATCAAAACAAAAGATAAAATTTGACTTAACTAAACGTCGTTATACCGTTCTTTTGTACTAGTGTTGGGGGAGGAAGGGTATATTGTAACTTTGCACAAGTGAATACGGACAGAACAATCTCTGTAGGCTGATAGAGATCTGTATATCTAATAATTAAGTGAAACTATGTTACCCAGTTTTTAACTTTAAGTTGATAAGATTGTTAGAACATGTTTTAAGAATTTTTTTCTGATGATGTTGTTGGAAAGAGCTTTCTATATATAGTCTTGAAATTATAGGTTACAAGAAAGGCTTAATCGTGAGTTGGAAGCTTCGTCATAGATTTTTTAGGGTTAAGAATGATTATACAGGAGAGTTAAAAGGAATATTATCTTTTTAGTAAGGTTCAAGCTCATGACTTATCATACTATATTAATTTTTTTAAGGATTGAAATCTCTCTTAAATGCTTCCATTTATTTATTTATTGTTAAAAAATATATCAAAAAAGATTAAGATAATAGAAAGATATAAGAGGAGTATTTTACTATGCATGTATTAGTTTATTTTGTATAAAGGTTAAACATAAGTCCCATTATAATATATATTTTTTCTTAAAGAAAATCTTTTAAACGTCTTCTTTTACTTTTTATTCTAAGTGGTTTTTATTTTTATAAAGTTTAGTTAAATGTACACAATTACATGTGTATGAAGTAAAGTTGTTTTCCAAACATATATGTTAGGATTTACTTGAATATAAAATTATTATTATTCAATTCTCGATATCAACACTCTTCTGGAGTCTATCCCAGATCTATTTCAAATATGTCAAAATCACGTCATTCTTAAGGTTAGTTGTTATTACTTTCAGATTTTTTTTTTATATTAGAAAAAGAAAAACTACTTTACAAAATCATTTCCAAAGACAGAAAGTGGTGAACTAATCCACTCCAAACACATGATGACTCTCATCTATCCCAAATATATTAAATTATTGTTTACCATATCTTAATTTGAATGGGTTATCTCTTCCCATATTCATGTATATGAGGCACAAGGCTATTTTTGAAGCTAAACAGTTCACCTTGTTCCATAATAAATATCTGACAAGGGAAGATGGTGACAGAGTGAACATCATCTCATGGTAAAAGCATATTGAAATGTTCAAAGCAACCACTCTCTTGTCTGTACTCAGTATCCAATAACTATGGTTTCACACTCTCTTCATACCTTCCAAAACCATGAAAGGGATCACATTCTATCACTATCATAATCATGTCAACACTCTCAGACACACATTTATTTTATTTTATCAATATACATTAATTGTATATATGTTTGTGTGTGTCATTTTTTTCATACTTTTCCTCATGAACAATACTTATATATTGTTTATATTTTGCAGAGCTTGATACTTCTAAGTTGAATTACTAATCAGATATAATCTAATACATATACTTTGCACAAAAGAAAGATGGTGAAAATAATGATAAATGGAAGATAGTGTGGAAGAAATATATATGGAAAGCTTTTTACAGAATTGGAAATATATATATATATATATATATATATATATATATAAATGATAAAGTATACATTAAATTAAATTATGATACATATATTTGAAATATCTTTTATGAATATAATTAATTATAAATAGAGTATACTTTTTTCTTCAATAATAAATATAAAAAGTATAATTAATAATTAATGGTAATAATAAATAAAATTATTAATATTTTTTATTTTACTCGGTTATTTTTTGCTGAAAAAAAAACTCGGTTATTTTAATTAAACATTTTATTTATATATTTTTTACTTATTGTTTCTTTCTTTCTACCAAGGACACGGATAGTTGTTCAATTTCTTATAATTTAATTTGAATTTCATTCAATATTATAAAATAATTTGTTAAACAAAATTTATTATATTACATTATATTTTTATCATAGTTTTAGTAATATAATTTATTCACAGAGAAATAAACATTTCCAACTATAAATTTGTTAACCATAACTAAATATCCTATTGTAATCCACTAAAACTTCAATACCAGAAAACTTATAACAATATTAATAAAGCCATGTAATTATCATATTAATTGATTATTTATCTTCCTAACAATGTAATTGATTTAATATATGTCGATAATTAAGTGTATGTGAACTCTTTAATGTTTTATTTTCAGAAAGATCGTGTTTGAATTGTGAATTAGATATTTAGCTTCTTCGTTTTTCTTCTCGGGGTTTTCTCTTCAACCAAAATACACAATTTGCAATAATCATTTCCTTGTGTGATTTCTGCAATCAGTGTAGGGGCCATGAAACGTGTCTTGTATAGGTTTTTTTTTCTTTTGGTGAACCTGTCTTCTTGTTGGCCTATGTATTCATCTTCTAAATTCATGCTTGCAATTCATATTTCCATTTACTTTTATTGGAAACAAGTTCTAGTAAGATGGATAAATTTGATTATATATATATATATATATATATATATATATATATGTGGGGGGGGGGGGGGGGGGGGGGTGTGCAAGCTCACCCTTTTTTAAAACTATTAATTAAATAATTTATGTTGGTTCCAAGTGCTTTATGATGGTAAAATAATTTATATTGAAGATCTTTTAACAGGCTTTGACTGTTATTTTTATTTTAATCAATGGGAGAAATTGAGTATGTAAATTTAGATTAATATATTATATTTGTAGAATACACTATTTGAAGGGATTTTTTGTGTTGTAATTTCAACTATGAAAAGAGAAGTGAATTAATAGAATAACTGGAAAATTTGAACAGAAATTTTAAACATCTAAGAATTGCTGCAACAACTTGATCACAATTTATAAGCAATCAAAACAAAGATGAAATTGAAACAAACCCATACAAATTCACCTCAATAAAGGGAATAATAATAACAATGATGATGATAATGTTTGAAGATATAGAGGACTTACCTCAAAGGTGCTTGTACCTCATAAGGGACAAAAAAATCCATAGCAAATGTGTCATTGTTGCTTGTTGATTACTTGGCTATATTTAGCAAAATAAATAAAAATAAAATGGGATTAGAAAACTTGAGATTCGAGTAGTTTTCTTTTTAGGGTAACAAATGAAATTTTGATACAAGCATTTCATAAGAAAAGAAGAAGTAGAAAAAAAAAATGAAAATGGCAATGATTGCTGACCTAGATATATAGCAGTGAACTTTTTTCATGGCTCGCTTCCACATCTGAGTCAATGTAGGCATAAGTGATAAAGCCATCATTCAAAAAGTCAATACAATCAATATCTTGCCATTGATGAGTGACGAAAGAAAAGATTTGCAAATTCGAAAAGTTGTGCTTCATACTAACAAATTGGGTAAATTCTCATTACGATTATTGATGTATAATCTCGTGTAATTTAATATATTAAAAAATAATTTTTTTTATTACTCATTATATTTTCTAATGATGATTTTGATTATTAAGTTATTTTTTAAGTCTAGTTTATTTCTAAAGTTCAAAAGATTTTGTAAAATAATATTTTACTTATGTTTCTATATATTCTGTATCATATGTGAAATAAATATATTATATAAATTATGGATGTGTATTAATTGCATACCTACAAATATATAATCGTAGATAATCATTCGATACCATAACGTATCAGCACTACTCATATTTTCACACTTATTTTTATTATAAAGAGAGAAATGCAATGTTTTTTTTATGAAAGCTATGTGATGTGCTCAAAATCACAAGAAAACATAGAAAGCAACAAGAACAAATGTGATTGAGTAGAAAATGTTGTAAAATGTGAAGTGAAAATAACACTACGTATCCTTTACCAAATGCCCAAGAATGAACACATTGTTCTGTTTCAATGGATTAAAAACATTCTTCGAATAAGACTGTAAGAATTCTCATAGAAAAGTAACTTGAAAATTCAAAATTAACCACCAAATTCGTGTATAGAAATTGAAATAAAAAAGGTATAGACAAGATTTTGGGTTGATTGTAAATATGAATTGAAAATCCAGTTTTGTTGAATATAAAATACTTATTATTATACTTTTATTTTTAATAAATAGTTCATATAATTATCCTTTAAAATAAAAAACTACCAAAAACGATTAACTTGTATTATAATTTATAAGACATTTTTTCAGAAGAAATAAAACCATTTTCTTTTCAGTAAAAATGCATCACTTTGAAACAAATGCATACATAATAAAAGAAAAAGAAATGGTCTTTTTATCCAACAGTGACTAAACATGAAACAGAAGAAAGGGGCAAGGTCTCAATGCAGAGACAAATTGACCAAACCAGAAACACAAAGAGAGAAAGACAGATCTAGCTAGAGAGAGAAGACACAAATAGTTACCTGAGAGAAGAACTTGTTGAACACAGCAACTGCAGATGATATAGTATTCTTTATCAGGCAGATATGTGTAAGTTATCAGCATCTCTCGACAGAAGATAAGTGTTCCAAGAACAGAAGAAAATTAAGTAGCAATGCATAACCTATAGAGTTGAGACACAGAGATGAATGAATGGTAAGAGAGTGTTTTTGTGTGAGTTGACAAACACAACATGTGAAAGCAAATATGCATCATATATAGAGAGAGGGATAATAGATGTTATATTTAGAAAGAGAACTGCGTGTGCATTTTAGGTTTGGTTGCAGAAAATGAGTAAAGTGAAGTAGTTTTCTTAGGTTCTATTGCATAAAAATAAGATCTGACTGGTACTCTGCAAGCCTTGGATGTCATATGGTAGAAGCCTAATTGCTACAATTCAGAAATAGAGAGAGAATTTAATGTGTGTGTGTGCATGGAAGGCCAGTGTTGCAGTATCATACGTCACTCTCTCCCTTGGGCTTTCTCTCTGGGCTGTATGCAGCAGCAATTATAAAAAACACTGTTATTGACTATGACAAAATGGTTTTCTTGCACCCTTATGAAGAAAATGCAGAAAAAGCAAAAGGGGTGATAAAAAGATAAGTGTTGATTGAGAATTTGGAATTTAGAAAAACAAATAGGAATGCGTGTTGATTCTGAAATATCACTAATTTAACACTGTTAGTAAACAATTTGAGAGAAATGTATATGATTATAGTGACATCATTCATGTAAAATAACAAAAGGAGGGGCAAAGTTTTTCTTTTATGTGAGGCGACATCAAATTTATTTTAAATATAAATAGGGTTAATCAACTTCACTTTTTTTATTCGAAAATAGTTAATGTGTATATCGTTATTATAGAACTCAATTAGTATTATAAAGGTAAGAATTTAGAAAAAATAACATATAAATATTTTATTATTAAATTTAAAAATATATATAAATAAAAAAATCGGTTATTTAAGTTTTATTTTGATATAACTGATATTTCTTTTGTATTTTTCTCTCTTTTAAGATTTTAACCACCTCCTTCATCAAACTGCATCAAACTGAAGTTCAGAGGTTTCCCTGATAGTAAATAAAAGAAAATTATCCGATCAGAATTTTAGTTAGAGTAAGTTCATAATTTCTCATTTTCCTTTTGAATAATTAGTGTTTACCAAAGTAGATGTGTTTGTATGTGATATTTATAGCTTTAGAATTAATTCCTATTAGTTCAGAGTACTGTCTGGATCATTAATAAGGACTCTGTAATGCATGTTAAGTTATTTATATGTTATTTAGGATTTTGAACTCTTTGTAAGCATGCCTACTTCTAATAAGGTAAGTAAAACTAGTTTTACCTTTAAATAGAGTTCTAGGTTAGAAGATCTAGATGTGAATGTTATGTGGTCACAAGCTTCAAATTATCTTGCAGGATTTATTGTTGAGTAAATTAAAGTATTTTGATTGAGATTGAATGTGAAAATATAGAGATTGTCAATCTTATTAATTTGGTAAATTACAGGTTGATTGTGATGTGAATAAGATTTTGAATGTGTTTGAATTGTATTATGTATCATTTGAAGTGTAGACTTTAGTTAATGTTGGTTGTTTGAATCTGGATGTTGAATCTAAACGAAATTGATTTAGAAATCATGAATATATACATATATAGTTTGACATGGGAGTTCTATGTACCTGTCCAACTCTGAGCAAGGTGGTATCATTTTGGACTTATATATTTGTGAAAATATATATTTGGTATTAAATTTTGAGAGAAAGCTTGAAAGATATCAAAATTGTGAGTTTTATTTATACGAATTTTGCTCAAATGAGAGATATTCGCTTAAGCGAAAGATCCTCGCTCAAGCTAGATTAGGTTAGAAAAATCCACCTTGTTCTCAGATCCTTCTAACTCAAGCGAAAACGGGGTGAAAATTTGGGTTTCTCTCGAGTCTATTTTCGCTTAAATAAGGGAATTTTCGCTCAAGTGACGAGATTTTCGCTTAGGCAAGAGCAATTTTCGTCAAGCTAAAAGAAACTTAAACTTTGAAATTTACTTATGAAATATTGTTTTATAATTGTTTATTGTTTTAATTAAATTTTATGTAAATTTTTATTTATATATGTAGTTGAAAACAATTAATTGTGTGTTTATGTGTTTTTCTATGAGATTTTTGGATTGTTTAAAATTCTAAACTTTGGTGTGATTGAATGGGTGTATTTATGTGTGAAATGAAATATGAATTATATGAAAATATGATCAAGAGATAGTATTTTCAAGAAATGAAATACCGTGTAGAGATTGTTATGATGTCCATTGACTAGTGATTCGTTTAGAAGAAGATACCCTGACTCTACTGATATATTGAAATCATATAGATAAGATTATCAGGTGGAGACAGTCGAACGAGGTTCATATAAATGGGTATGCGGTTTAAAAGATAACTAGTCTGACCTGTTATATGAATGAACTCTGTCATATGATATGAATTGGTGTTGAGATTATTATGTGCATAGTTGTGTGGATTTCATAGTGGGGTAGTATGACAAGTGCAAATCTCTAAGTCTAAGTCAATATACAAATCTTTCGAAAATAAATTCAAGTGTTTGTGTATGTTGGTTAGTGGAATTCTCACATAAGTAATATTGAGTATGAATTATTTATAGGCACTTATTGTTTTGATAAAATGTAATGTATGAACATTGATACATTTTATGTTTGTGATCTAAAGTTACATTTATATTGGAAGTTTTAAAAAAAAATATAGAATTTACCTTATTGTTTGTGTTGTATTTATTTATTTTATCTGTGATGATTGTGTATTACATGAGAGCAAATGATGGTGCAGGTGATAGAGCTCCATATTAAATGGATGGAGGGTTTTATTTTCTTTTGACTTTTTGTTTTTGATACATGTAAATATTAAAATCCTTATAAAGATAGATATATAAAAAATATAAATTATGAGAAGACTAAGATTAAAAAACGGAATCAAATAATCTATATTCAAGAAACTGATTACAGGGAGTGGGTTAACGATAGTTGGGAGTGGAAGTTGGGAGAGGTTTGTTTGATTGGAAAAATAGTCAGGAAGTCCAGTTGTTACAAGAGGTGCATGGAAAGGCCCAGATCTTTAGTATTGAAGATAGTCGGGTTTGGAAGGTTGGTAAAGATAGCGGATTTTCGGTAAATTCTGCCTATGCTAAATTAAGAGGCTCCTATGAGGGAGATAGTCTGCTTGTCTCCCTCTGCAAGACTTATGCTTTGCCTTCTTCCCAGTTTACTGCTTAGAGGGTGTTGATTAATTCGGTTGCTACAAAAGTTAACTTGGAAAGGCGTGGGGTTTCGGTTGATAGCAACCTCTGTAGCTTTTGCAGGATGGAAGTGGAGTCGAAAAATCATTTGTTTTTTGAATGCAGGATTGCTTGGCTTGTCTAGAAACAATGTTTTACATGGATGGGGATTACGTCGATTGATCACGTTGATCCAGTTTCTCACTTCTTGCAGTTTAATTTGTTAAATGCTTCTGCCTAGGTTAACGTTGTTTGGAGTAGCGTTTAGATTGTAGTAGTAAATGAAATATGGAAGCATAGGAATAAACTTATTTTCCAAGGTGGAGTGATCGATCATTCAGAAATGTTCACCTTGGCTCAATTAAAGGTTTGGTCTTGGGTAACGTCTAAATCTGATTCTGCTTGTTTTACTTATTCTGAGTGGTGCATTGATCCTATGGTTTGTATGTTTTCAATTAAGTGAGCTTTTGCAAGGTTATTTCCTTTGGCTCGGGTGTTTGTTGTTTTAAGTTTATAAGGATTAGGTTGGTTTGAAGGGGTTTTGAGGGTTTGTTGTGTTATGGTTATGTATAAGGGTTGAGTCACCCCTACAGTGATTCATATTTATTTACTTTTTCTTGCCGATAAAAAAAAGGAGTAAGAATAAAAAACTAAATCAAATCATTTATATTAAAAGAACTCAAATATATTTATATACATCATTCATAACTCTTTTAAAAAATAGTTAACCCAAAAGAGAACTCATTACAAGAAAATCATCAAATAAAAACTAATTTTAATTAGATAATATTTTGGAGACAAAGAAAATTATTGATATATAAGATAGTTTTTGTTATTAATAAATAATTTCAAAATTAGTATCTAACTTGTTAACAATGTTTTAACTACCGACTTTAGATTCTAAAGTAGTTGGTAACTAAAATCTTGATAGCTATTTAAATATTAATTTAAAAATTAGTTTAAATTTTTTATTAATAATAAAAATTATTTAGATATTAATAATTATTTAGTTTTTAAAATAATATTTAACTTAGTAAATATAATAATTAATTATTTTTGTTTTTGAAAATTTATTTTTATTTAATAAAATATTGGTAGTAACTCTTCTTTGATTTATGCTTAAATGTATTGATTTTTTTATAAAACTAGACACTTATTTTCATATTCTAAAATTAAGTGTAAGAGACTTTAAAACACATGCCAATAAATATTCACCACATTATATCTATAGACAATTACATCATTTTATTTTTACTTGTTCAAGGGCTATTATCATGACCCCGACTTGAAACCACTTTAATATCATTATAAGCCATATAACCGTGAATGTATTCACTGTTAAAGTCTCTAAAAATATCAGCATTTAAAGAAGGACTAGGAACACATTTAATTTCCAATTTATTATTTTTCTTTTAATCAGCATTTAATTTCCAATTAATATGGCACTTAAAGATGTCAGCTAAGAGTTTTATTTTTCCATTGAACCATAATGATAATTTTTTTTTGCCTTTTCTTGGTCAAGTTGTCAAGTCACCTCTGGGCAAACATTCTAGAAACTTTTAAAACATTTAATAAACTTCTAAATTTTTTACAAATTAATGTACTTTAATCTTCCCAACTCTTGCTCTTCTCTTCCTTGTCTTTGAATATTTTGGTACTACATAGAAAAAGAAAGTACAGCTTATAATTTTAAAAAGAAAAGAAAATTTTAGTGTTATATATATATATATATATATATATTTGTTTTTTTTATTTCAGAGAGATTGTCTTCTTAATGTTATGAAATGTTTTTTCAAAATATTTTGAAATTCCTAAATTTCTAATTTTTTCATTGAACATTAATTTCCATTATATTAAAAAGAGAATATGAAAATAATTTGCTATTTTGTGATACTCATAACATCGACTTTACCCATAAAATTTAACACAAACGATATAAAATGTTTATATAAAATTTTGTCAGTAAAAAATTATTATATAACAACTACTTTTAGAAATAAAAATAATTAATTATTATATTAATTAAATTAAATATTAAAAATAAATTAAAAAATTATTAATATCTAAAATAATTTTTATTATTAATAAAAAAATTTAAATTAATATCTAACATTAATTATCAAAATTTTAATTATTAACTATTTTAGCTCTTAAATTAAATTTTATAGTAACTAATTTGGTAATTAGAAATGAACACATCTATACTCCAAATTCGGATTCAAAATTATTGATTAAATTTCGCACATTTTATGGGTATTAATGGTGATACCATCATAGTTACACGTACAATTTGAAACATTAAATAATTATTATTTTTATTTAATGAAGAGGGGTTAGTAAGATATTATGAAGTTGAGCCATGACGATGAGTCGCAGAGCCATCATTGTCATTGAATTCTCGGTTTCTTTCACTGGAAATAATGTTTTGTATGCACTATATAGTTCTGCAAAGAGGAGCAGAAAATCCAATATTATAATGTGAAGAAATCTTAGAAAATGATCTTCCAGAGACTAAAGGGCTTCATCAGAGTGCAGCATCATTGGAATATGAAATCTCTACTACATGACACATCTCTTTCTCCAGCTATTTTCCTGTCCCTCTTATGCACTACCAATTCCTTGCATATGATGCAGAATCTCAAGGCTTCCTTTCCTACCTCTTACCAACTATATAATGCATTATTAGATTTCACATTTTTAATTTATAAGAGTTTTTATTATCTAAATTTTTACTTTTACTTATTGTATAAACTATAATTTGAATTTGTTGAATTATTTTATTTTATTTTTTTCCCTAAAAATGCTTATAAAGAAACTGTGAACTTAACCTTACCTAAAATCCTAATTGTATATATAACTTATATTACAGATACCCTAAGTTTGGTGGTTTGAAATCCTAACTATGCACTGCATAAGTAGAGGCACTGATTACATATTTAGAAAATAGAATCTGTGTTCAGAACATAAAACAATTTTATACACTTAAAATGTAAAATATCAAATCAATTTTTAGAGATCAAAATAATTAATTATAATAGTAATTAAATTAGAAACATTTCAAAAACTAATTTTTTATTTATTTTTAAATTAGTTTCTATTATTGTTAAATAGTTTATAAATTGGTATTTAATTAGCAATTAATGTTTTAACTACTAATTATTTAGTTTTTAAATTTGATAACAAAAACAGTGGTTGCTCTTTAGATACCAATTTAAAAACTATTTAATAATAATAGAAATTAATTTAAAAATCAATATTTTTTTTTAATTTTTAAAATAGTCTCTAATTTAGTTATTATTGTAACTAATTATTTTGGTTTCTAAAAATAGTTTCTATTTCATGATTTTAATGATTAAGTACTTATTATAAAATGGTGATTGAAAAACAAAATCAGTTTTATAACATGTTTGATCATGTTCAGAAATACAGTTTTACATTAAAATTCTGTTTATGAACTTGGTTCATATATATAAAAAAAGACTTGGGTTATTTTCTTAAACTCAACTTTTAAGTTTTTAAACTTAAATCTCTAAAGATACAGAAAGTTGTTTTGTATGTATTTTCAAATGCTTGGAACTGCTTCTTGAGATTATCAATCACTAATGATTTGTCGTAGTCTTTGGAATATGTGTCATTTCATTCAAATACATTATTATTCCCCACTCCCCATTTTGTACCCAATATAACGAACTCATGACAGCCACATAACTAGCAAATCAACCATCATTTGTGATTCTTAATTAGCACAAAATTTGAACCAGTTTCCTATTATTGAGGTTTTAAGCTTATTACACTTATATAATTAACCTTAAAAGATAAAGTACCATTTTCTTCAAGGTTTTCCAATGTACGATATATATACTTCCACAATTACAATTTTTACATAAAAAAATGTTTTGTTTTCTAATTATTTGGTTAGTTTAATAAAAGATAATGAATGGTTTTTAGTACAAAACCCTATTAATAGTGTTTGAATTTCAACGTTGGATTCGGCTAAGTTACATGCAAATGATCGCTACTATGACATAGCCTGTGTTCATTGACTGCCACGAAATTGTTTTGACCAACATAGCATTGCTACATGCAATTTGTTGAATATTTTAATACTTTGGAAGAATAAAATTGTACGAGGAGTACGTGTGAGTGTATCATAATGAACCCTAGCTAGGCATAGGACGTAATGAACACGACCTTTAATGGTTTGACCAACCTCGCTGTGTCATCTTCCTTTCATTCATCTTTTTAATTACCACCGAAATTTTGTTGAAAGAATGCATTTTGTGGATTTTTCATCACATTTTTACAAAATAATTTACGGGACAGTTGAATGAGACATGAGGCACTGGGTGATGACATAAACCTCTTAGTTTTCATGATGAATATTACCTCAAACCAACCAATCTAATAAAATTGTTGGAAGAAAGAATAAAAAAATGCTATTTTTTAAAAACTAAATATTGTTTACAACATACTCTAATTTATAATTGAGTTTTTTTTATATATATCAATTTAGAGCATTTAATGGATGTTCAAATTCTTTATATAAAAAGAGTTAACTTAAAAAATAATAAACTTAATCATTTGGTTTGCACCCTAACATCCCTCTAAACCGAATAGCCATGCCTATGCAACACAAATTTATGGACCTGCTCAAATTCTTATTTCTAACAAATTAAAGTCTATAGCTGAACTAGACAATAACATAAATTCTTTTAAAAAATATTGGGAAAGATTTCTTGAAATAAAATAATCAAATCAAAAAATTAAGCAACATCATAAGGTTGAAAAAAATACAAAAGTACTTTTCGGATTCATCTTAACTATATCACAAGTAAGTGCACATTAACCTTGAAACAAATGTCATTTCTTTCAGTTTTCTTTTTCTTACTTATATCTTTCTCAACCAAACCTTTTCGCATGTTACAATCTTCTTTTGAGAGAGGTACTTCTTTTTATACTCCTACGTCATATCTTAAAAAAGATTTTCAAAATAAAAAAAAAAAGAAAAATTTTACTTCTTTGTATTCTTCTCATGTTTCCAATTTTCTTCAAAATAAAAAAAAGAAAACTTTTACTTCTTTGTATTCTTCTCATGTTTCCAATTTTCTTCATGTGGATCTTTGAACCTCGAGGAATATGCTGAATTTTTTTATCATGGTGGCTAAATGATAAAAAGGAGTTACATCTAAGGTCATATCTTTTTCTAAGGAGGGAAGTCTAATGGAGGACCATCTTTACTAAAGTCATCATTCTTCTCAACTAAGAGCAAAAGTTTAACTTGGAAAAATTCTTCATAAATAGTATCCACCTTAATTTTTTTTGTATAAACTGTAAATTATAGAATAATATTTTTTGGCTTTGTATTTCTTGAGCCAACTTTAAAATAAGAATATCATTCTCTCCAAGCAAGACTACCTTCCTTTGACGCCTTTGGCTTTGCATGTTGGCTCCTTAAGAAGCTAGACGCCTCCTTCCACGATTCTCCAAATCACTCAAAGACACATGGCAAGCTATGATTGGAGAGCTTTTTGTAAATAGAATTGCCACATGGCAAGCTAGGAAGGGAGAGCCTCTTGTAAAAAGTGAGAAGTTAGGAATGGAGAGTTTTATATCCATAGGATTGCCACATGGCATGTTAGGAGTGGAGAGTATTTTGAGAACTCACTAGTCATTTTTAGGAGTCTTTTAGATTATAAATAAGAGACTTCCCTCTTGTAATTTTCAGACTTGCTTGATATATGAAATCATGTTTATGAAATTCTCAACAAATTTTATCCAAGTCTCTTTCTATGATGTTTCTTGCATTCTTAGAAACTCAAGGAAATTGACCTAATATCTTCCTTAACCCTTACACCTTTTAAAACTCATACCCAAACCGAGAACTTCCATGACCATTCGGTGCTTCCTCCACAAATCTACAAGTCTTATGTTACCTTCCATCAAACTCCAGTCAACATTTAAGAAGAATTACATCACAACATGATGTGAGTTGATTTTAAGATTGCACATTTTATGGGTTGCACTTTGTTTATGGTTTTTAATTTTAAGTAGAATATGGTGAGAAACCCAAAGAAGATTCCCACTGGACACCAACGTAATCATGTGGTTAAGTAAGTGTGAAGGTTCACTTCTAGAGGACAAAGAAAAAACACAATTATATGGTGTTCATGATGAAAAGGTGCGAAAATAAATAGCATATAAGGGAAAGAAAGAAGATGTAAACTGAATAGAAAAAGATGAACACAAGAACATAAAAGAATGGAAAATAAAAAGATGAAAGGAAAGAGAAGCTTAGGATGATGAAGGTGTCACACCACTTGGAGGGGGAAGAGTGATAAGTTCCTAATTTCCGTAATAATTCATATTAAAATATAGGAACTTATGAGTATTAATTGCTAATTTACATATAAAATAATCCCTAATTTATGAATTTATACCTTTTTACATTTTTTATGATCTTTAATTGAATAAAAGCATTTTATTCTCAAATTTGTTGTTAATTGCAGGTTTCTAGGGAAGAATGAAGATTTGAACTAAAGAAGAATGATATATGCTAAAAGAAGAAAGTTGGAAGGCCCAGAACGCACAAAAGAGAGAAAAAAAAAGAGTCAAACTCAAAACTGAGAATGCGACAAATTAATTGAGCTATTTTTATGTTTTTATCATTAAGCCCATGAGCGCGACGCATGAAGTCACATAACCCTAGCAAATTAGGTTAAATAGGGGCTAGAGGCACAACCCTAGTGTGCTAGATTGATGGAGATCAAGCTCAAGAGGAAATAGAGGCCGAAGATCAAGGACAAAAGGAGGTAGAGGCCGAAGTTGAAGAAGCTCAAGGAGACAGTACCTTACCTCAAAGGCTTACAAGGAGCAAGTTTAAGGAATTAGGAAGTAGTGGTAGATTGTTTTCTCTTTTTATAGTGTCTCTTGTATAAAAAGTAGAATGTTTAAATACATAGTCTTTAGGAAGGTGCTTAGAGGGAAACATTAGACACCTCTTTTGTAAAAGCATCTTTAGGCTTTAGCTTAGAAAATTCTAGAAGCTTAGGCATTAGCTTAGGAGAGGCGGTAGCTTAGGAGACTTTTGAGTAGCTTAGGATACAAGCTTTGTAAAGCTAATGACCGACCCTTGCTCCTATAAAAGGAGGGCTTGGGTCCTTCATAATTCAGAATTGGAATTTGTAGTATCAAAACTCTCCCAAATTGGTGATTGAGTGTAGTGAGAACCTGTCTTCTCCTCTTCCTAGTCTCATCTTGAGTGCCTTGGTTATCTCAAGTGGCGGCATTGCACACTTATCTTGGAGCATTCACACTTCAAGTGGCGTGTTCATCAACCAAGAACTACAACCACATAAGTCTTCTTTCTTCTCCATCTTCTCCTTCCATTTCTGTGCCTATTTGAACTCCTAAACATGTCTTAGATTCTTTTCTTGCAATTTCATTCGGTGCTTTAGCTTTTGTTCATGTTTTGTTCAGTTCATATTCTCTTTTGCTGGATTCAATTGGTTCTTCTTCATTTCCTATTTATTTGTTCGGTGCATTTCAATTTCTAAGCAATTTAAACGGTTCATTTGGTTTTTTACCTCTTTTAATCGGTTCAATTGGCAAGAAATGGGTCTTCCATGTGAGCTTTGGTGTTTGGCACAAGTTTTGGTGAGTTCTTGAAACATAGAACATTGATTCATTTCTATAAAAGTGCCTATTCAATCTCCAACTCAAGTTGATTCCATAAAATGTCAAAGAATCATCTATATTTTGCTATTGGAATCATATCATGTGGTATCATGAGTTTAGGTTTCTTCTTCTTTGTGTTTTGAGTTGTGTTGCACTTTTAATTCAAGAACTCTATATTCTTGTTGTTTCCTTTCTGTTTTTAGTTATTTTTTAGTTTTCTTGCTGTTTTCTTTTTGATATTACATTGTGTTTGTGTCATTTTAATTTTTGAATCCTTATAAGTTTTGTCATAGTCATGTTTTTCCAAGAATGTCATCACTTCTTTGTAGTCCTGTTGTTGTAATTTTTGTTTCTTGTTTTGTGTTAAGAACAATTTTTTGTGTTTGATTCTTGATCCTTTGATGCATTTTCTTTTTAGTATTGAGTTCATACTTGTATTTTAGACCTATACAAGTTCTTACACATCATTTCCATTATGTCTTTGCTAGTTCTTAATTTTGTTTTTCATTCCTATTAGGATTCCTCTGTTTTCATGCAAATGTGCTGACTGTTTCGCCTTATTGCAATTGATTTACTTACTGGAAATTTCTGAAATTTGGATTTGTGTTCGTCAAAGTGTTATAAAAAAGTAGAAAAAAGTACATCAAAATTCAAAGTACAAAAAAAATGATAAATCAAAAACAAAAAGTGTGTAATTCTGCCGAAAAAAATATGGTAATCTGGCAGTGATTTTAGAAAATTTATCTCAATTAATTGGCTTACTGTTTTTGCGTAATTTCAGTGCCATTGTTGAGCTAAGATCTTGAATTTTCTGTGGTTACAATTTCCTTATCCAGTTCGCTTTATATCATTCCAGATGAATCGGTGAACATCAAGCACAGTTTGCACAAAAATATTTTCCAGTAGTTCTCTTTTTGTTTTTTTTTTTCATCTACTCTAGTGCTTTTCTTTAGGTCTCTTTTGTGTGCCTTCTTTTTCATTGAGTACCTTATTTTCTTGCTTGTCTTTTCTTCATTACTCTTTGAGTTTGTCATACATCTTGTATTCCTTTTGTTATAGCCTTTTCTTGTTTGTCTTTTATTGTTTCTTTGGTTTTGTGGTGATTAGCTTTGAGATTGTGTGCTCTTGCTTTGACATCTTTCATTTGAGGTTACTAAAGGCCTCAAGTTCAGATTGGTAAAGGGGAGTATTCTTTCTTTGGAGTGTTTTTAAGTGACACTTCACTTCGGCATTTGTTTTAAATTTTGTGTTGCTAACATTGTTTCTTAACATTTGTGTGCTATTTTGTTTGCTGTTTTTCTTTTATAAATGGCTTCATATTCCAGCAGTGATTCTTCCAAACAGCATTCTCCTAGCAAAGCTTCTGTTCTTGTTGAATTAAAAAAAGGCAAATCGAACCATTAATCTCAAAGATGAAGCTATAAGAAAGTTGGAGGAAAGATTACAAAAACTTGAAATGAAGCAACCTAGGTCCTCTCATTCTATCAATGAAGAACATCATTCTCATAGACCTTCATCTAGAGGTTCTTCCAATGATCATGGCCGTGAAGAGGAACATAGAAGAAGGAGACATCATCACCATTTTCATGGATATAGACCTCACGCTCATGGAGAAAGACATAACTGTGAAGATGCATATCACCAAGAAGCCAAGTCTAAAATTCCTTTTGTAAAAGTTCCTAGTTTTAGTGGTGATAGTGATCCTAATGTGTACTTAGATTGGGAGGCTAAATGTGAACAAATCTTTGATGTCCATGAGGTCCATGAAGACCACAAAGTTAAGATAGCCTCCTTAGAATTCATTGATTATGCCATGAAATGGTGGCATAGTGTTGTAAAGGACATTATCTATAACAAGGGTCCTCTCGTGGACTCTTGGAACACTATAAAGCAACGCATGCGCCTTAGATTTGTGCCACCACACTTTAGGAAAGACCTCATGTTGAAGCTCCAACGGTTTCAACAAGGCACGCTAAGTGTGGATGCTTATTACAAAGAATTAGAAACGCTTTTGCTTAAGGTAGATATGCATGAGAGTGATGAAGCTATGATAGCTAGGTTTGTGAGTGGTCTAAGGAAGGATATTCAAGATATTGTTAAGCTTCAATAGTATTCATCATTGGGTTCTTTGGTTCATCTTGCAATGAAGGTGGAAGCCCAACTTGCAAAGAAAAATGCTTTTAAAAATGCTCCTAATGATGGTTACTACAACAATACTTGGAAAAATAAAAAGTCTTTTTCAAAATTTCCTTCTAAAGATTCTTCTTTCAAACCTAAGGAATCTAAGCCTTCTACTTCTACTCCTAAATCTCCAATTAAATCGTCTAGTAAGAAATGCTTTAAGTGTATGGGTTATGGTCACATTGCGGCTAATTGTCCTTCTAAGAGGAATATGTTTGTGCATAATGGCATTGTGATGAGTGAGCATGATTCAGATTCACCTAGGCATTCTCCACATTCTAGATCATCCAGTGAGCATGAGAGTGAGAGTCCACTTGAAGGAGATTTGTTGGCTGTGAGAAGACTTCTTGGACAAGTTTTACAACCTTTTGATGAAAGTCAAAGGGAAAATATTTTCCATACAAGATGTCTTATTCAAAACAACATTTGTTCTTTAATAGTGGATGGGGGAAGTTGTGCTAATGTGGCCAGTACAAGAGTAGTAGATAAGCTTGGATTGCCTACTATCTCTCATACAAAGCCCTACAAATTGCAATGGTTTAGTGAAGTAGGCGAAATCATTGTGAATAAACAAGTCCTCATTCATTTTTCTATTGGAAAATACAAAGATGAGGTATTATGTGATGTTGTGCCCATGGAAACCACCCATGTTCTTTTGGGAAGGCCTTGGCAATATGATAGAAAAGTTTTTCATGATGGTTTTACAAATAAACTTTCTTTTGATTTCCATGGTCACAAGGTCATTTTAAAATCTCTCTCTCCTAGAGAAGTCCATGAGGACCAAATTCTTATGAAGAAAAAGAAGGAGAGTGAAAAAGAAAAGAGTCATAAGCATTCGCTTTTCATTTCTAGGCATGAGGTCCAAAGGGATATAGTGCCTCACAATCCTATCTTCTTAGCTATTCCTAGACCTCATAAGTTAGAACCACTTGTAGATAGTCCTCATTGTTTGGATAATTTGGTAAAAGAGTTTCATGATGTGTTTCAAGATCCTCCAAAAGGCCTTCCACCTTTGAGAGGGATTGAGCACCAAATTGATTTAATTCCGGGATCTTCTTTACCCAATCGTCCGGCCTATAGGACAAATCCAAGTGAGACTAAGGAAATTCGCCAACAAGTTGATGATTTAATTGCTAAAGGTTGGGTTCAAGATAGCATGAGCCCTTGTGCTATGCCTATTATCCTTGTCCCTAAGAAAGATGGCACATGGAGGATGTGTTCGGATTGTAGGGCTATAAATAACATCACAATTAAGTATAGGCATCTCATACCTAGGCTTGATGATTTGTTGGATGAATTGCATGGTTCAAATTTTTTTACAAAGATTGATCTTAAAAGTGGCTACAATCAAATCCGTATAAAACCGGGTGATGAATGGAAGATGGCTTTTAAGACCAACTTTGGTTTATATGAGTGGTTAGTTATGCCCTTTGGCTTAACTAATGCTCCTAGTACTTTCATGCGCCTCATGCATCATGTTTTAAGACCATTCATTGGCAAGTTTGTTGTTGTTTATTTTGATGATATACTCATTTATAGCTTGTCTTTGTATGACCATGGGATGCATGTTAGACAAGTCTTGGAAACCCTTAGGAAGGAACATTTGTATGCTAACCTTGCTAAATGTATGTTTGCACTTGATCATATAGAATTCCTAGGGTTTGTTGTGAGTAGTAAAGGGGTCCATGTGGATCAAGCTAAGGTTGTGGCCATTCAAAATTGGCCTACACCTACAAATGTGAATGAGGTCCGAAGTTTTCATGGTCTTGCTTCTTTTTATAGAAGATTTGTACCCAACTTTGGTACCATAGCTGCACCTCTCAATGATATAGTGAAAAAGGATGTGGTTTTTAAATGGGGAGAAGCACAACAAAATGCTTTTGATGTTTTGAAAGAAAAATTGACTAATGCTTCCATTTTAGCCCTTCCTAATTTCACTAAAACATGTGAGATTGAGTGTGATGCTTCAAGTATAGGCATTGGGGCTGTTCTCCTTCAAGAGGGCCACCCCATAGCTTATTTTAGTGAGAAATTGAAAGGAAGTCCTCTCAACTATTCCACTTATTATAAAGAATTATATGCACTTGTTAGAGCTTTGTTTACTTGACAACATTATCTTTTTCCTAAAGAGTTTGTGATTCATAGTGATCATGAATCTCTTAAATATTTGAAAAGCCAAAACAAATTTAACAAGAGGCATGCTAAGTGGGTGGAATTCCTTGAGCAATTTCCTTATGTGATCAAGCATAAGCAAGGCAAAAATAATGTTGTGGCCGATGCACTTTCTAGACGCTATGCCTTGCTAAATCTTTTGGGTTCTCAATTTTTTGGCTTTGATCACATTAAGGATCTTCATCATGATGAATTTGATTTTTCTCTTATCTATCAAGAGTGTATCAAAGGAGGACACAGATTTTTTTATCCAAGATGGCTTTCTCTTTAAAGGAAAACGTCTTTGTGTTCCTCAAAGCTCCATTAGATTATCTCTTGTTAGAGAAGCACATGAGGGAGGATTAATGGGTCACTTTGGGGTTGCAAAAACTTTGGATGTGTTGCATGAACATTTCTATTGGCCTCATATGCATAAACATGTTCATAGTTTGTGTGAAAAATGCATAGCTTGCCACAAAGCTAAATCTAGATTGCATCCCCATGGTTTATATACTCCTCTTCCTATTCCTTCAATGCCTTGGGTTGACATTTCTATGGATTTCATCTTAGGATTACCCAAGACATCAAAGGGAAAGGATTCCATTTTTGTGGTAGTGGATCGTTTTTCAAAGATGGCTCACTTTATTCCTTGCCACAAAGTGGATGATGCATGTCATATTGCAAACCTCTTCTTTCAAAAAGTGGTTCGTTTGCATGGGATTCCTAGAACTATTGTGTCCGATAGGGATTCCAAGTTCTTGAGTCACTTTTGGAAGACCTTGTGGGGTAAGCTTGGTACTAAACTTTTATTTTCTACCACTTGTCACCCACAAATCGATGGTCAAACTGAAGTGGTAAATAGAACTTTGGGACAAATGTTGCGATGCGTTATTTCCGGGAATCCTAGAGTGTGGGAGAATTTACTACCCCATGTTGAATTTGCTTATAATCGTGTAGTAAATTCTACCACCTCACATTCTCCTTTTGAGGTTGTCTATGGGTTTAATCCCTTAACACCTCTTGATCTTCTTCTTATTCCCATACTTGATGATGTCTTGTGCAAAGATGGGGATGAAAAGGCTTCTTTTTCTGAAAAATTTGCATAAAGACATCAAGTTGAGAATTGAGAAGAAGGTTGGCAAGTATGCTGAACTTGCCAATAAAAGGAGAAAAGCATTGTTATTTGATGCAGGTGATTGGATTTGGCTTCACTTGAGGAAAGATCGTTTTCCTACTCAAAGGAAGTCCAAACTAATGCCTCGTGGTGATGGACCTTTTCAAGTCCTAAAGAGGATTAATGACAATGCTTATGAGTTAGATATGCCTGATACATACCTTGGTAGTCATACATTTAATATCAATGATCTAACTCCTTTTTCAGTAGGTCTCTAGAATTTGTGGTCAAATTCTCTCCAACTCGGGGAGTATGATGGAGATCAAGCTCAAGAGGAAATAGAGGCCGAAGATCAAGGACAAAAGGAGGTAGAGGCCGAAGTTGAAGAAGCTCAAGGAGACACTACCTTACCTCAAAGGCTTATAAGGAGCAAGTTTAAGGAATTAGGAAGTAGTGGTAGATTGTTTTCTCTTTTTATAGTGTCTCTTGTATAGAAGTAGAATGTTTAAATACATAGTCTTTAGGAAGGTGCTTAGAGGGAAACATTAGACACCTCTTTTGTAAAAGCATCTTTAGGCTTTAGCTTAGAAAATTCTAGAAGCTTAGGCGTTAGCTTAGGAGAGGCGGTAGCTTAGGAGACTTGAGTAGCTTAGGATACAAGCTTTGTAAAGCTAATGACCGACCCTTGCTCCTATAAAAGGAAGGCTTGGGTCCTTCATAATTCAGAATTGGAATTTGTAGTATCAAAACTCTCCCAAATTGGTGATTAAGTGTAGTGAGAACTTGTCTTCTCCTCTTCCTAGTCTCATCTTGAATGCCTTGGTTCTCTCAAGTGGCGGCATTGCACACTTATCTTGGAGCATTCACACTTCAAGTGGCGTGTTCATCAACCAAGAACTACAACCACATAAGTTTTCTCTCTTCTCCATTTTCTCATTCCATTTCCGTGTCTATTTGAACTCCTAAACATGTCTTAGGTTCTTTTCTTGCAATTTCATTCGGTGCTTTAGCTTTTGTTCATGTTTTGTTCGGTTCATATTCTCTTTTGCTGGATTCAATTGGTTCTTCTTCATTTCCTATTTATTTGTTCGGTGCATTTCAATTTCTAAGCAATTTAAACGGTTCATTTGGTTTCTTACCTCTTTTAATCGGTTCAATTGGCAAGAAATGGGTCTTCCATGTGAGCTTTGGTGTTTGGCACAAGTTTTGGTGAGTTCTTGAAACATAGAACATTGATCCATTTCTATAAAAGTGCCTATTCAATCTCCAACTCAAGTTGATTCCATAAAATGTCAAAGAATCATCTATATCTTGTTATTGGAATCATATCACAGATTGAGAGGAAAATACCATTGAGTAAATTGTAACCAATTGGAAGAATGGAAGGTGTTAGAAGTATGTGTGGCTAATTATACCTTTTGAGATTGAGAGTGATCTCTTGAAACCCTTATGTATTGAGGTGATATTTAATTATGATATAATATTATGTTCTTGATTGATTATTGGTATTGTTGTTTTGCTTTTAAATATTTGTGACATGTTTGAGGATCTTAAATCTGGCTGGGAAGTATTTTTAGGATTCTGACCTAAACAACAATACTTAATATATTTGAGTGCTAGGAATAAACTTGAAATATTAATTGTTATTTTCTAAGTTGTTCTTATAACTATGTGAGGGATCGATATTTAGGGAACATTCTTAAGAATTTTATATGCAAGGAATCGATATAAATGAATTTTATTCATACATAAATTTCAATCAAAGAACATAATGTTAACATGCTAATCAAAATACGTAAGAGTGGGATAGATGAAACCTAATCCCTATTTTTCCAACTTGAAGCAACCGATTCTTTGTCTGTTTTCTTATTGATCATTGCCAACACAACAAATTTCAACGCACTTTTAATTGTTTTTTTTTATATTTAGCGATTATTGTACTTGATAATTCATTGTTCTTTGTGAGATCAATATTCGTTCTTAGGAACAAATTATTACTTCTGACAATACGGTACACTTGTCGTAAAAAGTCCTCAAGTTTTTGGCGTCGTTGCGGGAGAACATGTTTGAGTTTTTTAGCATAGTTTCCTAAATATTGTGAATATTTTAATTTTTTTGATTTGTTTTTATTTTTGTTTATTTTATTTTATTACAAATTTGATTTGATTTTAATTTATAGATTTGTTGTTTTAAAAGGATTTTTTTTCTTTACGGTATTTATTTTATTTTATTTTGATTTTGATTTTGTTTTGTTATATTTTATTTTTACTTAAGTTTACATAGTTATCTTTAAATTATTTTACTTACTTTTTTTACAGTTATAATTTTCTGTTTTATTTTGTTTTTGTTTTACTCTTAGTATTTATTTGTTATTTCAAGTACTTTATTATATTGTATTTTTAAGTTTTTATTTATTTTTGTTTTATAATTTTATTTATTCATTTTGTTGTTGTTTTTATTGTTTTCTTTTATCTTGTCTTTAGTTTTTATTTTATTCATATTTTTGTTATTTCTTTTCTCTTAGCGTCATTTTAGTGTTTTATTTTATTTTTAAGTTTTAATTTGTAGTTTAGCCAGTTATTGATTTTATTTTAGTTAGTTATTTAAATTATTGTTTATTAAATTTTTGAAAATAAAATACTCTATTTTTCCCCACGCAACATGGTAGAAGAACAAGCATCACCTCCTATGAGGACACTTGGAGATTATGTCATGTACCAATGGTCAAGACATTTTTCTAGTATTGCAATACCTGTTATTGCCAAGGCCTTGAAAATAGATCCCGATTTTCTCACTCTCATAAGTGCCTATGAATTTACAGCAATGGAACATGAGGATCCATATTCACATTTGGACACATTTTATGAATTGGTGGGAACAATGAGTTTTCTATAAGCTGATATTGAAATTGTTTATATGCGCTTGTTTCCTTTTTCATTGGCAGGAAAGGCTAAGGAATGACTCAAATCACTTTCAAATCAGAGCCTCACTAGCTGGGAAGATGTAGAGGAAAAAAATTTGTAAAGATTTTTTCCAATCTCTCGCTACATAAAAGCAAAGTCTGAAATCTCTATGTTCGGACAAGGAGCATATGAGGTCTTCTGTGAGACATGGGAAAGATTTAAGACGATATTGAGAAAGTTCCCAAATCATGGGTTTGAAGATATTGCTCAACTGAGTATATTTCTTAATGGTCTCGAATTTGATATACAAATGTTCCTAGATGCTGCAGCTGGCGACACAATGATGGCTTTTGATGTAGAACAAGCAACAAGGATTATTGATGCATTGACATTAACTGATTATCAAGCCCCACATGATAGACAAGATATTCAGAAACTCTTGTCTCAAAATAAAATTCTCACAAGCAGATTGAGCAACTAACCGTACAAATGTCTAAATTGCCCCAATTACATGTTGTTCATTCATATCAAAGTCAGAGTCAACCGATGATGTGTGATTTTTGTGGAGGTGATCATCATAATGGTCACTGTTTCTATCATAACAACTCATCTGAAGTAAAAGTAAATTAAATGGGTGATCAGGGAAGGCAAGGTAGTTTCTCCAACGATAGTAATTATTCTCAAGGTTGGAGAAGCAATAAACATCAAAATTTTGGATGGAATCAAGATTATCGTTCATCCAATATGCAAGGTCCTTTTCCAACAACAACAACCCCTATATCCTTTAGATACTGAAAAACTAAATAAATCGGAAGATACCTCGGAGAAATTCATGAAAGCTATTATGGCTAGTCACGAGAATAATATGGCGACAACCATAAATATAGATGTTTATGTTAGAAATGATGGCTTCAACAAGATAGGGGGTGAATTATTTTATCAAAGATTTTCGGAAATACTTGCTTCAAAATGAATTCTTAACAAACAACTCAGATAAACACTTAAGGAAGGCAATCAAACAATCTAACAGAAACAGTTATCAGAATTTCAACCGGTTAAAGTTACGATTTAATCGGTTGTTTATAGTAGCGAAATATCAAACAGTTAGAGAGTTTGAGGGAAAGAGAGATTTACACACAGGATTTATACTGGTTCACTCAATCATTGAGCTACATCCAATCCTCAGTCAAACTACTGAGTATTCCACTATGTAACCAAACACAGATTATACAAACCAAACCATAAAGAGGTGACTTTGAATCACACAAAGCCTACTCACCCCCTTTGCACAAACAACACCTCTAGACAGAACACCCTCTGTCTTTACAGGCTTTCAAATACAAACAGAATGTAATATGAACAATTACAAGATACTAAACAGGATAGAAAGTATCTGGATTTACAGAACCAGAAATCCTATGATCAGCACTTGTCACCACACAACAAAGCTTAACAACAATCTTGCTTTTTAAAATCCTTTCTTAAAATCAAATCTCTTTCTTAAATCTAAATCAATCCTTTGAAAAGCTACCGTTCAAGGCAGATTTGAACAACTGAATCAATTTAAACAGGTTTTCAAAATACTGTTATGAAAACACACATTTAACCGGTTGAAACCACTATTCAATCGGTTGAATGAGTCGAACAGTTACACAAGTGATTCAAAAAGTAGTTTCACAACTTCCAGACAGCTAAGTGACTAACAACCGGTTATTTCGATAAATCAATCGGTTGTTTTCCCTTTGCTTGGAAAAACACTTAGTTTCTTAAAACAATTTTAATCAAGCTTTGTGTAGGCTTTAAGAGCTAATCTTACAAAGATTCTAAACACCCTACACTTAAACCCAAACCTAGAAAGTAGCACAGCTCCAGGCTTCATGAGGGTTTGATACATCAAAGCTCCCATCTTCAACATTCTTCCCCTATTTGATGGAGACAAATCCTTGGGATGCTTTTAGGAATGTTCTTTGTTTAGAATCTGTTGAGTCCTTCATTCATTGAACAAACACAGGGTAATCTAATCCAAGACAGATATATAGCATACACCAGTTCTCACTAGGTGATTTCCAAAAGGAACATCAACCACAATCAGATGAGAAACTAGCCATCATACAAGAAATTTATAAGAACAGTCGGTTATTTCGCAGATATAACCGGTGAAAATTCTGTAAACCAGAACTAACAGATTAACATTCTTCAAATTTAAACCAGTTAAAATAGTTTATAATAACAATGTTCAAAAACAGTAAAAATCACAATTAAGAAAATTACAAATCCCAACAACATTTCTCCCTCTATTGGTCTCATCAAATAGACAAATGGTAGGATTTAAAACAATATAAGGAAAAATAAAATAAAATTTAACAACAATTAAGCTAGAATGAAGGGCTATCCTCCCTTTGAAATTGCAGTTCCAGAATCTGTCTTTGAACTTCCTCAATTTGCTCATCCAGTGTTGAAAAGCGTGTATCCATGTTGCTGAACCTTAACTCACACATATCGTAAAGGTTCCTTTGATTGTCAACAAAGGTGTCCATACGATTGATCATCAATCTTTCAAAGGATGACATGCTAGGCATTCTTTCACCTATATTGATGTCATTGTGATAATCTTCTTGAGTTTCAACAACAGGTTCATCTTGCATTGTTGTCTCCTCAGGTTCATCACCTTCATTTGTTCCACTCGGACCAACTTGATCACTATCTTTGCTCACCCATCTTCCATCAATCTTAGTAAATCCCATCTTACTAAGGGATCCACTGTTGATTTCACTTGAGGGCTTGATTACCTCAGCTAGTTCTCCTTCTATGTTCACTTCAAAATAATGAAGAAACTTAGAAATCAAAATGGCATAGGGATAATGAAAGTCACATAACCTCAGGGGTTTTTGCATGTGCTCTTTGATTGTGTGAATCTAGTTGATCTTTACTTTATTCATGATACAGTAGATCAAAAGGAGATCTTCTTCAGATAGGGTTGAATGGTTGCTCCCCTTAGGTGTGAGAATCCATGAAACTATGAAAGCCATAAGCCTTTCATCAAGCTTTAGTCCACCAACTGAAAAATTCCTCTCTTTGGAGTGGGGATTCTTGAGACAACCTTTGTAAAACTGGATTTTATTGAAATCTTCCACTACTCCAAGGTTTCCCCTATTGATTCTTAGTCCAGAAGATTTAAGTCCAGTCACAGCAGCTCATACATCACTTGTGATGACCATCTCTACACCTTTGACATATGAAACAAGTGAGTCACCATCAAAATGAAGGTTAGTGTAAAATACCTTCACCAAATCTGGATATGTGTTTCCAGTAAGCTCTAGGAATCTTTTCAATTTTTGTTCCTTGAGAATACTTCTTACAGAGTCCAGCTTTTGCTGCTTCATCCAAGTGAAAGAGACCATTTTGGGTGTGTTCACACTCTTTCTACTTGTCTCAAGTAGATACTTGTTTATGAGACCAACATCACCTGAAAACATCCTTCAAGTTTTCCACTGCTCTTAACATCCCTGGACTTCATTCTCTTTGCTGAGGGAGGAGTTCCAGCCATTGCTCAAATCAGAAACAACTTTGGCACACTGTAGAAAAAGCTCAAAACAGAGAAGAAAAGAAAAATAAATTCTATGTGTGAAAGAATACTGCAATTGTATGCACTTATTTTATAGCTAAAAAACCTGGTCAAGGCTGGTTGTATTCAACACAGAAAACGAATCAAATCTTGAACCATAAAGCTGACAGTGTCAGACAAAACAGAAAGGTACAGATTCACATGTGATTTTGACTAAGCATTAAAGGCAGTTTTGATTTTCAAGATTTGAAGGAATCTGATCTATTAATAGCAGATGTAACAAAGGTAAACAATATTCAAACATTCAATTAATACAATTTTTACCACACACATCACTAGGTTAAACATAATTATAAATCATAATTTTTAACATTTAAAAATAGATTTGCCCAGTGATTGTCAGATAGAAAATAATTGGTTGAATTTCTGTTTTGAAACAAAATTTTAATTTCATATGCTGCATACAATTTATATTACTTACCATGTTAACAAGATATCAAAAGTTTGAGGAATAGGTGGAGCACACAGTAATTACATATTGAGACATAAAGAATAACATTGGATTTGAATTCAAGTATCAATTGTTCTCAACAAGGAATAAGACTTTTATTCTCATATTTCATATTTCCTAATTACAGAAAGTTCAAGAAATCAGCATTAGATCTTGGCATGTTGACATGTACAGAGAGCCAGTCTTTGCTGAACCTTTTCAGAAAGAATCAGAAATATGCAAAACAAAACTTTGTCAAATTACAAGATTTGATCCCTTGAAGAATTTGGGACCTTCAGTGTTAGAATTATCTTTTGAACCAGTAACGCATCTAGGAATCCACTTAAAGATGCCCTTAGGTACAAGAGTTTTATGAAACCTGCAGTGCCTGACAGAATGACCTTTCTTCATGGAGTAGAAGCATGTAACAACTGGTTGAAACAATTTTTTAACCGATTGTTTTTCTGATACACTTGAAAAAGGTTAAGTAATTTTATTTTGTTTGCTTTGAGGGTAAAAACCCAAACCTTCTTTTCCAAAAACATATTTTTGAGATGCTAGAACATCTTCAAAATTGGACTTTCCAGTTGTAAGCTTGTCTAAGGTCTTCAAAAGGTAGTAAATATTCTTTTCAAGAAGTTCACAATTTTCACAAGCTTTTATCTCACAACTGCAAGAATAATTTTTGTAGATTAACTCCATATTTTCAAAATCTTATTTTGTCTCGCTTAGCTCTTTCTCTAGAGACTTAACTCTTTTTTCCAACTAGTTATTTAATCCTTTCAACCGGTTGAGAGAAAGTGTCAATCGGTTGGCTTCATCAAGAGTTTCATAAAAAGCATTAAACAATTGATAGTAGGTGGTACCTTTACTTGATGAGGTAGAATTCACACTACTTGTTACTGATGCTAGAAGACAAAGATAAGTGTCCTCATCATCTGAAGAACTTGAGGATGAGACATCATTGTCATCCCATGCTACATAAGCTTTCTTAGCTTTTCCCTTTTTCTCCGTTTTGAAGTCACTCTTTTCTTTAACTTCATTGTTTGGACATTAAACTTTGATGTGACCATGTTCTCCACAGCCATAACAAGTATACTTGTTAGAATTGAATTCACTAGGGTTTTTTGAATCATACCTTTTAGAAGCTTGTCTCTTTCTCAAGAATTTGCTGAATTTTCTTGATAACAGACTTATGTTCTCTTCTTCACTGTCACTGGAAATTGGTTGTTGCTTACTAGCTTTAAGAGTTATGCTCTTGTTGTGCTTGTCTTCACTTTCTTGAACAACAAGCCTATGAATCTCAATCTCATGCTCTCTGAGTTTACCAAACAGAGATGCCACAGTCATTGAGGTGAGATCCTTTGATTCAGAGATAGCAGTGACCTTTGGTTGTCATGTTCTATCAAGACATTTCAGTATCTTGATGTTGAGCTCCTCTTCATCAAACTTCTTACCAAGACTCATAAGATGATTCACAATATGAGAAAACCTCTTCTGCACATCACAAATAGTTTCTCCCTTTTGCATTATGAAGAGTTCATACTCTTGAATCAGAGCATGCTTCCTAACTCTCTTAACATCAGTTGTTCCTTCATATGTGACCTCCAAAATGTCCCACATTTCTTTAGCAGAACTGCATTGTGAAACCCTGAAAAGCTCATCACAGCTTAGAGCAGATGTTATAATGTTTTTAGCTATCCAATCAAACTTAACTTTCTTACTTTCTGCCTCAGTCCACTCGAATGAAGGTTTATGAACTAAAACATCATCTTTCTTAACTTGAGGTACAAAGGGACCATTTTCAATTGATTACCAAATGCCCTTATCGGTTGAGTGTATCAAAATTTTCATTATGACATTCCAAAACTGGTAGTTAACCCCACAAAACAGTGGTGACTTGTTTATAGAAGCACGTTCCCCAAAAGGCATTTAATCAACCATCAGAATTTTTTTTCAGAAAATAGAAACAAGGACTTGAGTAATTTTCAAGAACCTAGCTCTTGATACCAATTGTTAGAAATGATGGCTTCAACAAGATAGGGGGTGAATTGTTTTATCAAAGATTTTCGGAAATACTTGCTTCAAAATGAATTCTTAACAAACAACTCAGATAAACACTTAAGGAAGGCAATCAAACAATCTAACAGAAACAGTTATCAGAATTTCAACCGGTTAAAGTTACGATTTAATCGGTTGTTTATAGTAGCGAAATATCAAACAGTTAGAGAGTTTGAGGGAAAGAGAGATTTACACACAGGATTGATACTGGTTCACTCAATCATTGAGCTACATCCAGTCCTCAGTCAAACTACTAAGTATTCCAATATGTAACCAAACACAGATTATACAAACCAAACCACAAAGAGGTGACTTTGAATCACACAAAGCCTACTCACCCCCTTTGCACAAACAACACCTCTAGACAGAACACTCTCTGTCTTTACAGGCTTTCAAATACAAACAGAATGTAATATGAACAATTACAAGATACTAAACAGGATAGAAAGTGTCTGGATTTACAGAACAAGAAATCCTATGATCAGCACTTGTCACCACACAGCAAAGCTTAACAACAATCTTGCTTTTTAAAATCCTTTCTTAAAATCAAATCTCTTTCTTAAATCTGAATTAATACTCGTTGTATTTTCTCTCTTGTTTTTTGATTTGAAAACAAAGTCATATTTATAGCCTTTGAAAAGCTACCGTTCAAGGCAGATTTGAACAACTGAATCAGTTTAAATAGGTTTTCAAATTATTGTTATGAAAACCGGTTGAAACCACGATTCAATTGGTTAAATGAGTTAAAAGTTACACAACTGATTCAAAAAGCAGTTTCACAACTTCCAGACATCTAAATGACAAACAACCGGTTATTTCGACAAATCAATCGGTTGTTTTCCCTGTGCTTGGAAAAACACTAAGTTTCTTAAAACAGTTTTAATCAAGCTTTTGCAGGCTTTAAGAACTGATCTTACAAAGATTCTAAAAACCCTACTCTTAAACCCAAACCTAGAAAGCAGCACAGCTCCAGGCTTCATGAGGATTTGATACATCAAAGCTCCCATCTTCAACAATTTAGATGGAACAGATGGCCAAACAAGTAGCAGAAAGACAAAGTGACTAGTTTTCAACCAACTCCCAAACCAACCCACAAGAACATTGCAATAAAATTGCCTCTAAAAGTGGTAGAATAGAAGGGGAAAGGGATGGTAATGAGGTAGGGGTTGCAAAAGGGAAGAAAAATGAGATTGAGGGAAAGAGAGATGAAAAAGAAAGAGAGAAGAAAAGAAGTGAGGAGGAAAAAAGTGAAAATAAGGAGAGAGGTGTTCTTGAAAAAAATTTATCATATCCTCATGCTCCTTTAAAAAAAAGAGAATGAGAGAAAGTTTTTTAACAATTTGCTCCCTAGAAATTATTTGGCAGGAAATCTGAAGAAAAATTCAACATTTGAGAGATTTATGAAGAATAAGAGCTATATTGAAGAGATAAATAGAGAGATGGAGGCTAGATGCAGTATCATGACTCAAAAAGGCTTGCTTCAAAAATCTAAGAATCCAAGAAGTTTTAATCTTCCCGTGTTTATTATCTGTGGACAGGGCCATACTGGATTTAGGCAATTTGGAGGTTCAACCCACCAAGATGAAGTTAGCAGAAAGATCCATCAAATATCCTTATGGTGTGGTTAAAGATGTTCTTGTAACGAGGAAGAATGCACACTAAAAGATGCAACAAAGGGACTTGTCCACCTCGAAATAAACAAGCGTCAAGTTAGATGACGTTAAACGAGCAGTTACTTGGAGGCAACCCAGTCCACTTTTTAGTTTTATGTTGTTTTCTTACCTTTGTTGCTTTTATTTTTCAAAATCATGTTTTCTTGCAAGAAGTCTCGCCCAAGCGAGTTAAATCTCGCTCAAGCAAGAAATTTATGAAAAGAAGAGTGCTCTCGGGATTTTCTCGCTCATGTGAGATATGTCTCGCTTGAGCGAGTTTGACAATGAAATTATCGCTCAAGTGAGAAAATTCTCACTCAAGCGATTTTTACGTCAAAAAATGGTGTTTTCTCGAAGGGATTATCGCTCAAGCAAGAAAAATCTCGTTCGAGCAAAATTTTTATGCAAAAAAAAAAAAATCTTTCTCAAAGGTAACCCACTTCCTACATGCTTCCTAATCATTTTGCAGCTTATGTAGTTTGACCTAGGGACAAGTTCTATTATTCGGGGGGGGGGGGGGGGGGGGGCAGATTCAGCAAAACTATAGATAAAGATTTTAACAAAAAGCTGGATGACTGCTTAGGAAGAGAGGATTGAGCAAAAATGTGGTTTTATCATTCTAATTCTCTTTTCTTTTCAGTTATTTGTATTTTTTATGTTTATTTTTTATTTTATTTTTTGCTTATTTTGTTTTTTTGTTTATTTGTTAGTTTTATGTATTGAATTATTTTTCTTGAATAAATTTTAGTTTTATTTTTTTTGTTTTCTAGTTTTATTTTTCTCAAATAAAAAAAAACTAGAATATTAATTTTGAATTGTGGAAAAAAAGAATTTGTGTTTAAATATTAAATAATAAGATGAATTAGACAAAGGTTAGAAAAGAAAATTTGATTGAATCCCTATTCAAATGTTATTGAAATTGTGACACATAAAAATTTAACAGAATGATTGATTGGGACAGAGAATGACAAAACAAAGAGGAATGAGGCCAATTAAACCAAGTGAGTGTGTGAACCTTAGACAATTTTGAGAGTTTTGCTGATGGATTGACAGTTGTGGTTGCTTAATTTTTATTTTTTGTTACATCATAAAAGACCATGAAGATGATTAAGGCATTTGTTTTGTTTTAATTAGGAACCTAGGGCCATATAGCCAACCTTAATTTTATTAGAATTAATTTTTTATATTTATTCCCTTTGGGCTAAGAATTGTTGTTATTATTTCACCCTAACCTTTGATGATATAGTTTCCTACCCTTTAGTATGTTTAAGGAAGAAGAACATAGATGCAATACATATAGAAAAAGGGAATGGTTGGTTCTGATTGTTGAAAGCTCAAAAAGTTGAGAATAGGAAGAATCTATTGCTATTGAAAAAAAAAACAAAAAAAAAAGAAATAGAAAATAAAAAATAAAAAATTCATCATGAAAATCATGAAAAGATAGAAATAAAATGTGGAAAAGTGTGAACTCAGAAGAAAATGGTGATTAAATAACATATATGTTTTCTATAATTGGATTGTATGTATGTTCTTATTCTTTAAGATGTGCATTTTGTTATCTGAAAAAATCAATATTTTTTGGAAGCCCAACCTCATCACAACCCCTGGAAAAGACCTCAGGATTCATGTTTCTAATATGTTTGTGATTTGAAGATGAAATGAAAAGCAATTGTTATTTGTTATGATTTAGTGAAAATAGAGAAAAACACTTACTCTGAGCTTACGAGAAGATATTCCTTGATGAATTGTCATTTATTTGTTTCGATTTGATCCCGGAAGTTGATTGTGTCTATATTTTTCTATATTTGAATTTGGAAGCATCATAAGTTTCTAATTTGATTTGTTGTTTAGTGAATTAAGTTGTTTGCTATTTAAATTCAAATATATTCATTTCATTTTCTTGAGGACAAACAAGATTCTAAGTTGGGGAGAGTAATAAGTGTCTAATTAGGTCATATTTCATATTAAAATATAGGCACTTATAAGTATTAATTGCTAATTTACATAAAAAATAATCCCTAATTTATGAATTTATACCTTTTTACATTTTTTAATGATCTTTAATGGAATAAGAGCATTTTATTCCCAAATTTGATGTTAATTGCAAGTTTCTAGGAAGAATGGAGATTTGGACTAAAGAAGAATGATATACGCTAAAAGGAGAAAGTTGGAAGGCCAAGAACACACAAAAGAGAGAAAAAAGTTCAACTCAGCAGTGAGAATGCGTCAGATTAGTTGGGCTATTTTTATGTTTTTATCAATAAGCCCATGAGCGCGACGCAGGAAGTCACATAACCCTAGAAAATTAGGTTAAATAGGGGGCTAGAGGCACAACCCTAGTGTATCAGATTGAGAGGAAAACACCATTGAGTGAATTGTAACCAATTGAGAGAATGGAAGGTGCTAGAAGTGTGCGTGGCTAATTCTACCTATTGGGATTGGGAGTAATTTGTTCAAAACCTTATGTATTGAGGTGATATTTAATAATGATATAATATTTTGTTCTTGATTGATTATTGATATTGTTGTTTTGCTTTTAAATATTTGTGACATGTTTGATGATCTTTAATCTGAATGGGAAGTAGTTTTAGGGTTCTGACCTAAACAAAAATACTTAACATATTTGAATGTTAAAAATAGACTTGAAATGTTAATTGTTATTAATTTCTGAGCTTGATTCTAAGTTTTTCTTATAATTATGCTAGGGATCGATATTTAGGGAACATTCTTAAGAATTTTATATGCGAGGAATCAATGTAAATGACTTTTATACGAGCATCAATTTCAATCAAAGAACATAATGTTAACATGCTAATCAAAATACGTAAGAGTGAGATAGATGAAACTTAATCCCTAATTTTCCAACTTGAAGCAACCAATTTTTTGTCTGTTTTCTTATTGATCATCGCCAACACAACCACTTTTAACAAACTTTTTATTGTTCTGCTTTATATTTAGCGATTATTGTACTTGATAAGTCACTGTTCCTTATGTGAATGATATCCGTTCTGAGGGACAAATTATTACTTTTGACTACAGGGTGCACTTGCCGTAAAAAGTCATCAAGGAGACTCCAAGATGAGTGGTGTAGAGACGCCACTTGAAGTGTAGTGCACTCAAGATAAGACCCAAGAATAATGGGAGACTCAGCTCACTAAAAACTCTGACAGATTTTCTTTACTTTCAAAATTCAATGTGTAAAAATACATGAGGCAAGATACCCTTTATGATGGAGGACCATCCAGAAAGACACATATTTGTTGAACCAAGTGGTGTCAAGCTTTGAAGAATCCAAACCCTTTGAAGGATGATGAAGGCTGGCTGTGCTTGCTGTTGCTGAGTTGTCCTTTAGATAGGATCTGGGGTAGATTTAATGTGTAATCCACTCTTGATTGAATCCAAAGCATAAGCACTCTCAATCCTTTTAAAAGAAAAGTGTTTTTCAAGCTAAGTGAAAAACAACCTGTTGTTTTGTCGAAACAACTGATTGTTTTATACTTAGGTGTTTTTAGAAAAGGTTGAAAACTGTTTTTATGGTTGACTTGCTGTTAAAACCAAAACAACCGATTGATTCGTGGAAACAACCGATTGTTTGTTTTGGTACCATAACAGAGAAATGGTTTGTGCTTTGACTGCATTAAGTGATTTTCTAACTGTTTACGCTCCAGTTTTTAATGCTTTGACCAATCTTTAAATGCAATTAATCGTTTGTTAAGATTTGATAACAAACAACATCTTTGATATATACAAAAAAAACAGATTTGAGTTTTTCACAGATTTTGAGTTTTTTAAAGAGTTGAGATTGCTTAGAGATTGAGATTGATCAAAGAGTGTGAGCTAGGATTTTCTCTTGTATTGATTTCAGATTTGTTCTCTAAACAAGTGTAATCCTTGTATCTGTTGAAAGAAACCTTGTGTGTTTGCTGAGAAGTGTTGTGTGTTCTTGAGGGGATCAAGATCAACATTCTTAGTGTTGGTGTGTTGACCAAGAGGAGTGTGTGTGTTGAGGGGATCAATGTCACTTCTTTAGTTATGGTGTAAGTGATCTAGGTTTCATTGCTTAGTGGAATTCCTCATTGGTTTCTGAGAAGACTAGATGTAGGTTTAGAGTGAACCAGTATAAATATCTGTGTGCATTCTCTCTATCCTTAATCTCTTTAAATTCAGTTTTAATATTTGCAAACTGGTATAAACATCCGATTGTTTCTGTGAAACAACTGATTGTTTATCTGGTGCTGTTGTTTTTGCTTTGTGTTTTGGCAAACTGAATTTCTTATCATTTATTTCTCGAAGAAATTTCATTCTTGGATTAAAAGTTTGCGAAAACCCTCTTTAAACAATTCACCCCCCTCTAGTTTAAAGCCATCCTTTCTAACAATATTGGGACTTTAACTAGGGTCATGGCTAGAAGAATGGAATAAGAAGAAAAATGAATTCAGAAAACTCTATTTTTATGGAGAACTAATTTTTAACTTTTTCTTCCAAATTTCTTTGTCTTATAAATTTGTACAAAGTAGTATAGGCTTTATTTTGGGCTTGTATTCCGACCATTATCTTGGGCCATGTTTTAGACCAATTTTTCCAATTAGAGTAGAGTGTAAATAGAAAAAGAAAGAGTCTAGCTAGAGTTAGAATTGGGTCTCCTTGAACCCAATGCAATTCTAGACCATCTGAAGAGTTTTTTTAGGGTTGAAGCTTGCACCTTGCCTGTCTATAGCACTATAAATACAAGTGTTAGCACTCTTGTAAAACATATTTGAATTGGTAAAGAAATGCTGCCCAAGAAATTCCCACTGTCAAGTTTGCACTTCTATTAGTGTTTTGCTTGAATCTTCTTAGGAGTTGACCTAACCTCTCTTAAGATTCGTTATCATTCTCCATACACCAATACTTCACAATTTCTTTCACCCATTTTACATACCCAATCCCACCAAATTTCGCACCCCAAAATACAAAACAAAAGACTCATAGCAATGCAAGCTAGGATTGCATCACTTTATATAGGAGAGAGTGACTTGGGGAGCAAGAGTGAAAGCGGTACGGGTGTCATTTTTTAGAAACCTTATAGAAGGTAGGTTAAAGAAACCCTAAAGGTGGGCTGGGCAAAGACCCAAATTACTAAGCACACCATACTCTAGCTTATTCTTTTATTTGGACCCCCAAAAGTCAGCCCAACTTATTTACATAAACTGATCTTTTAAAAAGACCATAACAAAGAACATTTGATGCTTTAGCCTATGTCTAGTTCTTCTTCTGGTGAGGTCCTTCTGAAGTTTGGTGGGGCCTTGTCTTGGATGATGAGATGATTGACTTAATTGTGAAGTGTTTGTTGTGTCCTTGGTTACCTCATTGTCTAGTTGGGTTGTATCAGAACAGCTGCCACATTAATATGTTGTCCTCTTCCTGGCTTCATTCAATATGTATTATCCCCATGTGCACTAAGATCAAGCCATAACTGACATGTTTATAGATAAAAAAAAAGTATTATTGATTGGGTATCTTGTGTTTATAATTTTAAAAGATTTTAAGCAAGTTACTGCATCAATGTACCATTCAACAATATGAAAAACTGACCATTTTAGTTTTACATGTTATCCATGACCAAGCTTTAGGTGGTGCCACTATGAAAGTTTCAACCGAATCAAGAATTTAAAAACTATGTTGTTTCTATGTCTCTAGATCTTACTAATTATGCTTACCCACATACAACCCCACATCCTATTTCCAAACTTAAATAATCGCAAACTCTTAAACTGTTTAAAGTGGGATTTTGGTAGATAGTGAGTTCACCAAACCATTTGTAGCATTGATTCCATACAAACCATGTGATATTGCACCCAAAAAACAAATGATTGACAATTCTTATATCCCTATGACACAACACACACATAGTGTTTTCTAGCTTTATGCCACTAGTATGCAAATTATCTTTAGTTGCAACGCTGTTTAGTAATGCTTTCCATCTAACAAATTATTCAGAGTGTAGTGCCTTAATATTCCAAAACTGGTCCAAAATAATATTGTTTTCCCCATTGTCCTCATTCTCTAGCAATTTATAAGCAGATTTGACAATTGATGACTATTTTACAACAAGTGTACCATGTTAGAAGTAATAATTTGTCCTTAAGAAAAGATATTGAACCTACAAGGAATAATTGAATTATCAAGTAAAGATTCACTAAGTAGAAAACAAAATAATAAAGTTTGTTGGGAGTTTGTTATAATGATTGAAAGAATTATAAAGAAAGTAAGTCAAAGAGTTTGTTGGTTCAATTGGGAAAATTGGGATTGAGGTTCATCCTTCTTACTCTTTTGTATTTTGAAAAGCATAATAATATTTTATCCTTTAATTGATGTTGATGCCCATATAAAATTCATTTATATCGATTCCTCGCATATAAAACTATTAATAGAGTCTTCTAAATATCGATTCCTTGCATATTTATAAAAACTCTTTAGGATTACGATTAGATGTTGATAACAATTAACCTTTCAAATATATTCCTAGCATTCAAAATTTGGGTAAAAAACATAGAAATACTTTTCAGTCAAATCTAAGGATCTCGATCATGGTGAACAAACATAACAAATAAAATGACAATACTAATCATCAATCAAGAACAAAATATTATAATTAAAAATCACATCAATACATAAGAGTTTGAACAGATTAATCTGAATCCCAAATGGTAGAATTAGCTACTCATGTTAGCCATTACAAGCATGGAAAACAAGAAAAGAAGATCCAGGATGTTTCTCCTTGACGGTTACCTCCTCTAGGGTTTTCTATCACCTCCTATTCTCCGAATTGATGTCTAGGGTTGTGCCTCACACCTCATGTTTAACCTAGTTGGGCTTGGACTAAGTGACTTCTCACCTGGCGTGATTGGGCTCGCCTGGGCATGTTGGATGAAAATAGGCCCAACGTCTCTAGAGTGATCTTGCTTGGGCGTGATTGAGCTCACTTGGCGAGATCCATTGGGAGCTTCTGGCTTACCCGAGTTTGAGCGAGTATTTGGAGCTTTCCAGCTTTCCCTTTATATCTTGTATATTCTCCTTTTTCCCTTTCATCTCCTATTTTTCCTAAAATCCTGAAATTAACAAAAATTTGGGAATAAATTGTTCTTATTCATATTACAATCACAAAATATTTAAAAATGTCTAAATTCATAAATTAAGGGTTATATTATAGTTATTTTATCAATTAATATCCATAAGTGCCTGTATTTTAATATGAAATATTACTGAAATATGACACTTATCAACTTCCCCCAACTTAGATTTTTGCTTGACCTCGAGCAAAGTAAATAAATATAACTAAATCATATTTGAATTTAAATATCAAAAAAACTTTATTCACTAAACAACAAATAAAATTAGAAACTTGTGTTGCTTCCAAATTTAAATATAGCAAATTATAGATACAATCAACTTCCAGAATCAAACTAAAACAATAAAATGATAATTCATCAAGGAATTTCTTCTCATATGCTCACAGGTAAGTGTTTCTCTCTATTTTCACTGAATCATAACAAACACAATTGCTTTTCATTTCATCTTCATATCACAAACATATTAAAAGCATGAATCTTAAGGTCTTTAACAAGGTTATAATGAGGTTAAGCTTCCAAAAAGTATTGTTTTTCCAGATAACAAAATGCACATTTTAAAGAAGAAGAACATACCTACAATTCAATTATTGTACATATATGTTATATGATCACCATTTTCTTTGACTTCACACTTTTCCTCATTTTCTTTTTACTTATTCATGATTTTAACTTGAATTTTTCTTTCTCTTTCTTTAATCAATAAGAATAAATTCTTCCTATTTCTAACTATTTGAACTTTCAACAATTAGAATCAACCATTCCCTTTCCTTCTCTCTCTCTCTCTCTCTCTCTCTCTCTCTCTCTCTCTCTCTATATATATATATATATATATATATATATATATATTTAATCTATGGAAATATATTATTCAAGGTTTAGGGTACAATAATAAAAAAAAGTATTGGCTCAAAGGGGATAAAAAAATGAATTCTAATAAGATAAATGTTGATTATTTTACCTTGGGTTCCTAATTAACACAATTGCCTCAATCATCTTCATGCTCTTTTATGATGTAACATAAAATAAAAATTAAGCAACCAAAACTGTTAGTTCATCAGTAAAACTCTCAATATTGTTTAAGTTTCACACACTCACTTGGTTTACTCATTCCTTATTATTTTGATATTCTCTGTTTTAATCAATCATCCTGTTAAATTTTCATGTATCACAATTTCAACTAAATTTGAATAGGGATTCAATCATATTTTTTTTTCTAAGTTATGTCTAATAATTTCATTATTTTAAAATTTAAATACAAAGTCTTTTTTTTCACAATTCAAATTTAATATTGCAGCTCTTATTTATTTAAGAAAAATAAAACTAGAAAACCACTTAGCAAATAATTTAAAATTGAAAATGATTCAAGGATATAATTCAAGCCATAAAAATAACAAAATAAGCAAAGAAAATTATTCAAGAGTAACAATAAAAGCAATTTAAAACAAAATAACAAAAAATAAGCAAATAAGAAAATACAAAGAAAAAGAAATAAACAAATAATACAAAATTTAAATAACTGAAAAGAAAAGAAAAATAGAAAAATAAAACCATATTTTTGTTAATCCTCTCTTCCTAGGAAGTCATCTAGCTCTGTATTAAAGTCTTCATCTATAGATGTAGATGACCCTGCTTCATTTGCTAGATCTATCCCTTGAATAATAGAATATGTCTTCAGGACAAGCTACATAAGCTTCAAATTGATCTGGAGGCGTATAGGGATTGGGTTGCCTAGAAGTTTGTACTTTTAGACCGTTAAACTCGCTCAAGTGAACTATATGTTTTTGTCAGGCGAGATTGTATAAGTGAAATCTCGCAGAAGCAAGATTTGTCCTTCTTGGGCGAGATTACTGTAGAGACCACCCCTTGTGTATTTGACTAACTCACCTATGTGAGATTAATGCACCTGGGCGAGGTTCCCTACAAGAGATACTAAGTTTACACCGTCAACCTCGCCTAGGTGAGATATATTACGCTTGGGCGAGGTTCCCTGCATAAAAATTGAATTTTACGTTGTGAAACTTGCCTAGGCGAGACATATGACGCGTGTGCGCCTTTGCATAAAAACATGGTTTTTTAAGGATAAAAATCAAAACAAAGATAACAAATCATCATAAAACTGAAATATGTATTGGGTTGCCTCTTAGTAAGCACTTCTTTAATGTCTTATAGCTTGACGCCTATTTATCTAGGATTCATTTAAAAGAATCATCGTAGTGAGGTTTTCCTTTTCATACCCAAATATGGCTTTACCCTTTCACCATTTACTACCCAGCTTCTATGTGATATTGGAACTTCTGACTTTATTGCTCCATAAGGCATAACCTCCTTCACAATATAAGGGTTTGACCACTTGGATTTTAACTTTCTAGGAAAAAGTCTCAATCTAGAGTTGAATAATAGCACAAATTTGTCAATATGAAAATTTCTTTCCACAATCTTCTTGTCATGATATTTTTGTGTGCGTTCTTTATAGGGTTTTGAGGAACTATATGCATTTAATCTCATCTCCTCAAGTTCCTATATTTGAAGTTTTCTCTTTTCTCCAGCAGCTTTATCATTTAAATTTAACGTCTTCATTGCCCAATATACTTTGTATTCTAATTCCACTGGAAGATGGCATGCTTTCCCATAGATCAAATAAAATAGAGAAAGAGCAGTAGGCATTTTATATGCAGTCCTATAAGCCCACAAAGCTTCATCAAGCTTGATTGGCCAACCTTTTCTAGATGATGCCATTGTTTTCTCTAATTTTTTTTTTTATTTCTCTATTAGAAACTTTTGCTTGGCCATTTTTTTGTGGATGATAAGATGAAGCTACCTTATGACTAACCCCATAATGTTCTAAAACTTTCTTCAACTGGGTATTACAAAAGTGAGAACCATCATCACTTGTCAATACTCTAGGAGTACCAAACATGCAAAAAATATTCCTTTTAAGAAATTTAATGATTGTTTTAGAATCTGCATGCTGTGATGAAATTGCTTCAACCCATTTAGAGACATACTCAACTGCCAATTATATATATATTCATTAGAAAAAGAAGATGGCAATGGTCTTATGAGATCAATGCCCCAACAATCAAAAACTTCAATTTCTTGAATATTTTGTAATGGCATCTCATGCCTTCTAGATATGCTTCTTGTTCTTTAACACATGTCACATCTTTGTACTAAAGCATGTGTATATTTGAATAATGAAGGCCAAAAGAAACTTGATTGAAGAATTTTTGCAGCTGTCTTTTCCCCATTAAAATGTTCTCCATATGATAAATTATGATATTTCCATATAATTTTCTTAGCTTCATCTAGTGGGACACATCTTCTTAGCAAATTATTTGCCCTAATTTTAAACAAATGAGGGTCATCTAAATCAAATTCGTGCAACAAAAGTATCCATCTTATAAGCCTTGGTTTAGAATCATATTTATTCAATAAATATTTAATTGCAACAGGATCAGTAAAAATAATAACTTTAAGCCTATCAAATAAGATAAAAAAAATTTCAAGTGCATACACTATAGCAAGTAATTTTTTCTGTTGTAGTGTAATTACTTTAAGTTTCATTTAAAACCTTGCTTACATAATGTATGACTTGAAAAATTCTTTCTTTCCTTTGTCCTAATACTGCTTCTAATACATAATCACTAACATCACACATTATTTTAAAATTAAATTTCCAATTAGGAGCAATTAGGATAGGTGTAGTAATCAGCTTTTCTTTCAAAATGTTAAAAGCAGTTAAACAATTATCATCAAATTTAAAAGAAGTATCCTTATTGAGAAGGTTGCACATAGGCTTTGGAATCTTGAAGAAGTCCTTAATAAACTTACGTAAAATCCAGCATGCCCTAGGAAACTTTTAATTCCTTTAATGTTAACTGGTGGAGGTAGCTTCTCAATGACTTCAACTTTTGCTTTATCTACCTCATTCCCTTTATAAGAAATTTTATAGCTTAAGACAATTCCTTCTGTGATCATAAAATGACAAATTTCCCAATTTAGCACAAGATTTGTATCCATACATCGCTTCAGTATGATGTCAAGATTTGCTAGGTGAAAGTCAAAAGAAGACCCTAACACAGAAAAATCATCCAAGAATACTTCAACGCATTTCTCGATCATATATGCAAAAATAGAAAACATATACCTTTGGAAAGTTGTTGGAGCATTATGTTATAATTATAGGCTTTAAACAAGAGGGGGGTGAATTGTTTACGAAAGATTTTCGCAAATATTGAAAGTCAAAAGAAGACCTTAACACAGAAAAATCATCCAAGAATATTTCAACACATTTCTTGATCATATACGCAAAAATACACACACCTTTGGAAAGTTGCTAGAGCATTATGTTAGAATTATAGGTCTTAAACAAGAGGGGGGTGAATTGTTTACGAAAGATTTTCACAAATATTGAAGGTATTTTGAAAGACAATGAAGAATCAATCAATTAGAAATCAATTCAGCCAATTAGAAAATTGTTTTTAACTTGATTGCAGAAAATCAACCAGTTGTCTTTGTGAAACAATCAGTTGTTTATATCAGCAATGTTGAAAATCAAAGCAAAAGCAAATTTAAAGAGTGTAAGGTTTTCAAAAAGACAATCGATTGAAAACACGAAACAATCGATTGAATTGGCTGGACAATAAAGTCAAACAAAGTCAAGCTTTTTCAAATCCTTTTTAAAATACATTGAATGTAAAACAACGAGTTGAATAGAAATTTCAACAGGTTGATTTTTCACTTTCCTTAGAAAACACATATTTTTCAAAAGGATTAAAATCAAACAACCTTGGATCATCAATTAGAGTGGATTAACAAATTCAACAACTCTAGACACACACACAACCAACAATAAGGATCTTCATGCATTCCACTTGGATTTGGAGACAGCAAAGCAACTTGTTCAACAATCTCCCCCTATTTGATGAAGAAAAATCTCTGGTTTGTTTGTGTTGTCGTTTTTGAATTTGACAGATCCTGCAAAGCAGAAATTATGCATATACAAGGCATACATAGCAGCAGGATAAGCCAGGTTTGAAAATCACCCAAAAACTAGTTTTCTGCATAATCTATTCAATAAGAAAACCAAAAAACAAAGTATGGAAACTAGTGTTAAAACAGTGGTGAATTGAGGTGCAGATAAAAGATAAATCAGAGCCATAGCAGCAACATAATAAACTGAGCAATAACAACAACATTATAAAACAGAGTTATAGCAGTAAATAAAACACCAGAAACCACATCAATCTCCTCCTATTTTTCTTCACAAATAGAATTTGAGAGAAGGGATAAAAACAGAATTAAGAGAAAAAAGTGTTTATCAAGCTTAGGCAAAATAAACATTGAAGCATGAAATTCATCAATCATCCTTGCCATATTGAAGCTCAAACAGATGATTCTGAATAGCTTCAATCTGTTCATCCAGGTTCTGGAATCTTGCCATACAAAACTCATGATGGCTTCTTTAATCATATGTAAAGTTGTCCATGCGGCTTATCATCAACCTTTCAAAGGGTGACATGGAAGTGATACGTTCATCCATGTTTCCAGCACTTGGACCTTCATTGCCTTGCTTTCTCTCCCCAGCTTGTTGTCCATCATCACCATCAACTCCAGCAGCAGTAGCAGCTTGCTCCTCTCCATCATCTTCAACATGAATTTCACTTAAAGAACCAACTTGGTCACCATCTGTCCTGATCCATTTACCTCCAATTTTTTTTAATTCCATCGTGTTGAGTGAACCATCATTAACTTCATGTGATGGCTTCACCATCTTAGATAGCTCCTCCTCAAGATCAATTTCAAAATAATGCAAAAACTTAGAGATAAAAATAACATAGGGATAGTGGTAATCACTTAACCTCATAGATTTTTGCATGTGTTCCTTGAAAATGTGAATCCAATTGATCTTGATTTTGTTCATGATGCATTAGATAAGAACTAGATCCTCCTCAATCAGGACCGAATGATTGCTCCCTCTTGGAGTCAACATCCAAGATACAATGAAAGCAATAATTCTTTCATTTAGCTTCATGCCTCCCACAGAAAAATTCCTCACTTTGGATTGAAGATTTTTTAGGCTGCTTCTATAATACTGCATTTTGTTGAATTCTTCTACAACCCCAATGTTTCCTTTATTAATTCTTAGCCCAACATATTTTAACCCAGTTACAATAGACCATACTTTTGGAGTTATCTCCATTTCATTCCCTTTCACGTGTGAGCAAAGATTATCACCAACAATATGGAGTTTTGTATAGAAAAACTTCACTAGATTAGGATATATATTCCCTGACATCTCTTGAAACCATTTCAACAACTACTCCTTCAAGACTTTTCTCACTTTAATGAGGTTCTGCCCTTTCAGCCAGTTGAAGGTGATGGCTTTCCTACAAGATTCATGTAGGAATTTCTCTATCTTCTCATCATCCCCTAAAAACCAGTTTTCAAGGTTCCCACCCGTTTTAATGCACGAATCTTCATCCTTTTTGATGAGGGAGGTGTTGAATCCATGAGACAAAGGTGAAATTTTAGAGAAGGAAGAGAACCCAACATATTCAATAGATGTAACAGAAGAAAACAATGGGTTGATCCTGTGAAAAATCAGTTGAACCAACACATGTATTTAAGTGGAAAAAAGCAATTAAGATACATTGGCATTTAGTGGGTTGTTTTTCAACATAGAAAGAATATGTTGCAGTGGGAATATGCCATACGCCAGCCACAAACAGATTTGTCAGTGACAACATAGTCCAGATTTTACCATCCATAAAAGGCACTTAAATTTCTAAGAAGCCATGGAATATATTCGATTTTGGCCAGAATAACTCCCAATAAGATTGTATTCAAAGCCAAAATTAATGTAATTTTGACTCATAACAGATTTTGAATGAAAAGAAACAGTTGTACCCATGCACAAAAATTCAAAACAACTTTAATACAATGTTGCCAAAACAATCGGTTGTTTCGTGAAAACAATCAGTTGTTTTACTGAGACAACAATTGAGAATTTCACAAACCAAGGATCTTTCACAGAGATGGAAATGCATAATGCTGATTACATAAACCTTTGCATAGAGATATACCACAATAGATTTAGTCAAGAGAAAAAATAATTTGTGAGATTTCATTTAATCAATGTAAACCAAGCACACAAATCGATAAATGAAAAGACAAATAGTTCTTAGGTTTTGAATATTTTTCTTTCAAACAGCCACTGTAAATGAGTTAAGGATGTCACTTGACTTTAAAGAATTCTTTGTTCAATTGAGAATTGCACTCAAGAATTCACTTCATAACTTTTCCCTTGAGGCTTCATTCTTCACACCAATGATTCTTGGCTCTGAAGAGTACCTGCAAGAAAGATTTAAGTCCCCTAGTGAATTTGGGTCCATGGGCATTAATTGGATCATTAGGAACCTTAAATTCTTAGGAACCCATTTCAAAACACCCCTGGGAATAGAAAATTTCCTAACTCTGCAAAATCTAACAGAGTGGCCCTTCTTCATACAATAAAAGCATGAAACAACTGGTTGTTTCGAAAATTCAATCGGTTGTTTTTCAAAGCAGCTTGAAAATGGTTTTGCAACTGATCTTTTCTTGCTGTGTGGATTAAAACCCAATCCAGATTTGCTAAAAACACATTTTTGAGATGCAAAAAGAGTTTCAAAGTTTGATTGGCCTTTTGCAAACTTAACCACAATTTTTATAAGATAGTGAACCTTTTTTTGAAGTGATTTACAACTTTCAAAAAAGCGGATTTAGGGTACCTTTTTCTTTGTTGAGTTATGTCTCGGTTCTTCCTTTTTAGAAATCTGTTGAATTTTCTGGTTAGCAGACTCAAGGTCTCATCATGTTCAGGATTCTCCTCTTCCTCACTTGTATCATGCTCTATGCTAGTCTTCAAGGCAATTCCCTTAGTTCTTCTCTCCATTGTTTCTTGTTCTTTCAGTCTTTTGAGCTCTAGCTCATGCTCCATCAATTTCCCAAACAAGGCAGCTGTAGACAGCTTAGATAAATCTCTGGTTTCAGAGATTGCAGTTTCCTTAGGTTGCCAGCTTCTGTCAAGACACTTCAACACCTTTATGTTGAGCTCTTCCTTGTCAAAAACTTTACCTATTCCAGTGAGGTGATTTAAAATATGTGTAAACCTTTTCTGCACATATGCCATAGTCTCTTCTGGCTGCATCCTAAAGAATTCATACTCTTGGATGAGGGTATGCTTTCTAGCCCGTTTAACATCATCCGTGCCTTCATGTGTTACTTCCAATATTTCCCACATTTCTTTAGCCGAATTACACTGAGATACTCTAAAGAATTCATCCATGTTTAGAGCAGAAGTTATGGGAATCATACTAAGCCTTCTTCCTTTCACTTTCACTTCAATCGGACCAAGGCTTCTTCATTGTTTCTTCTTTGACAACCTGCATAGGTACAAAAGGTCCATTGACCATTGCATCCCAAATTCCCATGTCAATAGATTCCATGAAGATTTTCATTAATAGACGCACCTTCAGCAAAAGGCATTTTAAACTCAGACATAATGCACAAACTTGAGTAAAATACAAGTCCTAGCTCTTGATACCAATTGTTGGGTCTATTAGTGTCTAAGTTCAAAGGGGAGGAGTGAATTGAAGTTATAAAAATTTTCACAAACACAAACTGGTTTATAGTAATCCTAAAGAAAAAGAACAAATTGATATTGAAAAGAATAGATTTATTGGTTAGCACACTTTATCAAAACCAGAACTGGTTCATATTAGTATTGAGATCAAACAAAGAAATTTTCCATAACCATATGAGTTATTTTACAGTAGCTATAAGAACAAGATTTATACCAAGAGATCAACACAAGTTCTTTTAATATAATTCTTTAAAGAAAGTGAATCTTTAACAAAGAGATTGCAAAGAAATTGTTTGTTCTTAAAGCAATCAACACTCGGATTCAGAAAGCCTAATTGTGATTAAAAGAATTTTCCATAACAAGAAAGAACAGTATGAGCGAGCCCAAAAATAATAGATTCAATTTTGAAAGAACAGATTTATTTCCTGACAGATTATCCAATTAAGCAGTAAAGAGTGCAGGGATTGAGAAGAATGATGCAATCATAGTTTATACTGGTTCACTCATAAAGAGCTACATCCAGTTTCACCTCACTCCAAGGTGAAATTCACTAAAAATAGCTCAAATCAATACAACACCTTGCAGTTTTTGAACCCTACTAGAACAAGGCACTCAAAGCTGAAAAACCCTATTTCAACTACTTGCACTTCAAGAAACCCTATCAAGAAGTGACTTGCAAAACACTCTTACACAGGAATGAATCAAGGAAGGATAACACCTGGAAGAAGATGCAAGAAACTGAAAAACAGTAGCCTAAATTGCAGCACAACAACACCAACACCTTTACCAAGATCAAGGCATCCAAAGAACAAACACTCTTGAAGTTCTTTTTGCAAAACCTTTCAAAAAATCATTCAAATCCTTCTAACTCACTGAAAAACGTTTGATCTCGGTTTAAAACGTGATTGCACAAATACCTTTCATGTGAGAAGTGCCTATCTTTATATAGAAAGCAGTTTATAACAACTTTTCAAAAAACAGTTAAAAGTTGTTATAAAAAGAACATGTTAAATCCAAAACAAACAAATTGTTTCTCTAAAAAACTGCCAGCTCACCTTAACATAAATAACTGCTGAAACAAACTTTTTTTGGTGCCCTAACAGAATTTTGAAAAACATTTCAGCAGTTTAAAAATAAATCTATTGTTTTACAAATAAACAAATTTATTTTTGTGCAGTAACCTGATTTCTTTTAGAAAACTTTAAGATCTTTTAGGAAAACATTGAATCACTTCTTGTGCTTGATCTTACTACCTTGATTAGGCATATAAGGTAGGTCATGAAGCAAAAGGCAACCTTAAACTCACTCTAACCTATATACAAGATCACCTAATTACACACTACAACCTTGAAAGCAAACTTGCTATTTTCTTCATCAAACACACACTAAGACTTGGCAGAGAAGAAGTTTCATCCTTCTTCAACACATCTAACTTTACTGGATCAATGACTTTACAACAAATGGCAAGATCCCGCGAATAGCTACCGACAATAACTGTTGCATCAAGGTGTAATAATCACGATACTAGGCTCTTTACATTTGATGAATATCCTTGTGGCACTTTCACACCCTTTAGACATTGGAAAAAATATATTTTTTCATCTTTTCACATGGTGTAATAGGATAGGGGCAAATATGTACGCTTACACACCTGTATTGGTGCCAACTCACCTTGTATGTTATTCTCAATCAAATCTAAACGAGCATTTACACCATCCTTCGTCTTCCCATTAATTTTCCTAGTCATAAAGGAGAAAATAGCCTGAGAATATCGTTTACGAATTGAGTTAGTCACCCCCCCTCCTGTGAGCCCTCCTACTATCATGTTGAAATCTTGTATAATGGGTGTCTCATGCTCCGTGGCAGTTTGAGAACAAGGACCTGATATTAGTTTTGTTGCTCATGATCACTTTTCACAATTCTTTAAGTGACCTTCTTTCCAAATTTGGCGAGTTGATTTGCTAAGACATTAGATATTTCCATATCGTGCCCATGGACTTGATGATATTCAAAGACCAAGAAGTCGATTTTTTGGAAAATGCAGCTTGCTGAATACCTTATCGTCTTCAATGATCTATTTCCATGATAATGTGAAAGCCAAACATTTCATTTTTTCTCTTTCCTCTTGTGGCCTTTGAACCACGTAAAGTACATACCACCGATCCACATGCCCTACTAATGGTCAACCTCACTCTTCAACCTCCATTCATGGCTATTGTCCTTGTATTCCAAAGGTTGCTTACATTTTTCTTCTAACATCTTTTTGTCTCATTACCTCCTAAGCCTATTTGTGGAACGAGGCCCTGCTTTTGGATTTTGGCCATAGATTCATCCTTATTATGAATTAATGACTCACTAAAAAGGTTGGCTCGAATTCTCTTGATGAAAGCACCAACAAACATTTCCTCTTTTGGTTGATTACTACCTATCTAGATGTCGCATAAACTATTAAAGCAATTCTTTAGAGGCTCATTCTCCTATTGTTTGATATATATATAAAAAAAAAGATAAACAATTCGAGGAGGCTTCACTTTATTAGTCAATAAATTGCTCTACAAACATTTGAGAAGAAGTTTGGAAAGAGGTAATGGCTCTATCGGGAATTACGCTAAACCACTATAAGGCGATTCTCGTGAAGGTTCTTACGAATGTCTTGCTTTGGAACATTTGAGCCCTCCAAGATTAACATTTGAGCCCGAAAGGCTTTGATTTCGGGATCTCCTAACCCATAAAATGGCACGATTTTGGGTACCATGTAGTGCGACGATACCTGTTCCCCCACGATTGCCTAGGAGAAGGGTTGTGGATCGGCCTATCCTTAACGAGACATTTGTTGACGCAAGGCTTACTGTAATTCTTCATTGGTTTTCTATAATTCTTCATGGGCTTGTAATGCTTCCTCCATCAGGTGACACGACTACTTTGCTTCTTCACGTAATCAGTCTTATTTTGCTTATGCTTCATCTGCTCTCCTTCTTGCTTTCGCATTGTCTCATTGTAACTCTTTTCATGATTTCCAAGATTTGTTGCAAAGTTGGAACATGATCATCTTCTGCAAGTTGAACTGTTTGTCTCTAGTTTCTAGTGATTTTGTCTATTCTTCTATTCTAAAAGTACAAAAATTTATAATGGTTTCTCATGGAGGTAGGAAAAATTTTACTTGTTCCACAGTGAGCGCCAACTTGTTCTACTTCAAAGAGGTGACTAAGTCAATGACTTCACCTGTGCTATAGAGGATGTATCCTATTTATAGATGTTCTGTCCCTTGAGAGCCTTCATAGGATCAATTTTTAAGTTATGAAAGATGGAGATGTAAGGTACTAGAAAATGAATCCCAATATCCCAAGATTCAATGATTCCCAAAATTTCAATAATAAAATAATAATTTCTAGTAATCTTACTAAATGGTAGAAACAAAACTCTATTACCTACACATATAGAATGTCTAAGGAACAACCCAAAGTGGCTCTTAAGCTCCTATTTCTTAACCCTTTCTTGATAGGTGCTTTTGACATACACTTAACCAGTCACCAGTGATGGACATTGCCTCATGGCCCTATACACATACACTCTAATAAAAACATTATTTTCATTACAACTTTAAAAATAAGACTTTTTGTTTTTTTAAAAAAAATTGATGTTAGTACCATTTATTCCTTCTATATGCAATTATTAAGACCACTGGTTATCCAGGAAAAGGCACACTCCTAATAATACAATTCAAGAACGGACTCTTATAAAATACAACTTATATTTTAGAAATAAAGTGTACAAATCTTAATACTATATATACCTATATATATGTATATATTTAAATTTTCATATCTATATATTTAAATTATTAACCATAATTCAAAACCTTTAACTAGTTTATTAAGGTAATTTTTTATGCCCACCATAATGATAAACTTATCTACCTTTCCATCACAAACAAGTGATTATTGATTTCGGCTGCAAAGAAAGCAAGCCTGTGTGTGTTAGTAGTGGTTTCACGGTTTCACTCTTTGCTTTACTTCACTTGATGAAATTCCAGCCCCTCAAAATTTTGGCGAGAAAACAAAAGAAAACCTTCCGAATTTCGCTTCCATCCAAACACAGTCATTCTCTCTCGTAAACCCTACTTTTCTTTCTTCTTCTTCGATGGATCCCTCTCGCCGCGCCCCACGCGCCGTGATCGACCCCGTACCCAAGTTCCGCCAAGTCGGGTTCTTCGCTCCGCCCGAACGCTCCCAATCGGGTCCTCCCAACTCGACCCACTCCTCGCCCCCAGTCTCCAGCTCCCTTTCGCCTGTCATGATCCCGCCGCCGCGCCACCTCTCCGACAACCTCCTCCTCCACGCGCCCCCCGCCGCATCCCCCCTTCGGGCAGACTCCAGCGGCGGCGGAACCTCCTTCGATACCGTGGACTTCTTCCCCGCGCCGCTTTCGCCCGCTCTGCCGTCCTCGTCGTACTCGAGCAGGATCGCCGGCGACTTCTACAAGGGAAACGGTGGGAAGGTGGCAGCGTCGTCTTTCCCCCGCGGAGGATTCGACCTGACGGCGATGAAGGCGGCAGCGGCCGCGAGCGTCGTCGTGCCGGCGAGTGAGCTGACAACAGTTTCGGTGGTGAATGATTCGCTAGTGGTTCCTGGTGAGGTTCTTGTCAATTCTAGTTTGGTTTGAATTTGAAGTGGTTTGGGATGATAAATGGTGGAAATATGCTTTGAATGTGAATTTTTGTGGTATTTAGTGTGAAAGTAGGAACTGTGGTTTAAGTGATTTAGGGCGCGGTTGGGAAAGCATTTGCAGAATTATTGATTTGAACGGAATAAATTTTGCTAAATTGGTTTTGAAGTGATGGGATTTATGTTTATTGTAAAGGGACATTAATAATAAATATTGGTATAAAATATTGAATCCAACACTAGAATTGTTTCAAACCAATTAATTTTGGATTCTCAATCAATTTCTCAATGGAAACTGAACATATAAACATTCACCGTAAATCATGATAGTGCATTAGGATTATAGTTTTTTTTTTTGCGGTATAATTGAGTTTGCAACTGGGTTTGCATTAGCAACTCAAATCTGGCTTTTACAAAATTGAGTTACAAGACAAATTTTTAATGTATAAACGAACTTTTAAGAGTAGCCAAACATGTTATGAAATTAAGCATATACTTTCCAAACTGAGTATGGAGCAATCTAAACTGAGACCCCAAACATAGCCTTAGTTTGTATTTCAGTGTGAATCCCAGAGAATCCAAAAGTTACTTTAGTTGGCATTTTAATTTGAACTCAAACATGCACTTAGATGAGCTTTTGTGTAGTGTAGCTTGTGAGAAACTGTTTTTAAAGGCAAGGGCTAATAATCAATCTTCGTAAGATCCAGAGTGGATAGGGTCAGGTTTTTGAGAAGTAATGTAATGTGTTTCATGAAGAGAAGGAATCCCTATATAGTTTGTGAATTTGATTATTACATCGCAGGCTTAGAAAGAACGAACTTGTTTGAATTCCTTGTAATGTTTACAAGAAATGGAACAGAAGTTGAAGTTATATTTATTTATTTGCATTTTTATTGAATATATAATATATCTTTTGCTACATGTTCTTTTAATATCTACTTGGATTGTGTGTCAATTTTTACTATTTGCAGGCTTGAAATGACTAAAAGTTTTGAATTTTGTTTCATATCAATGTGAATATGTAGGTCAAGAGAACAGTTTAAATATGTTGTCTCTATGTTTTTACTTTTATTTTACTTTTTGCTTGATTCTGTTATCATTTTTTTCTCATATTCTTCCCTAATTCCCATTAGAAAAAGAAAAAGGAAGCAGAGGAGGAGGGTCAGCAGTGGAAGTGAAAGAGCAACCTGCTAGTTTAAAACAGAAACCAAAAACCTCAAAAGCTGAAAGACGTGCTCTTCAAGAATCTCAAAGAGCTGCAAAGGCTGCAGCAAAAGGTGCGTAGTTGATAATGTGTCCTATGAGTCTTTATTTAAGCTATTTGACTGAAAGTGCTTTTAAGCTGCACATATTATCTGTCATAAGCAATTTTGTGCTCATTGTATTCCTTAATGCTTATTTATGACTAATTCTTTGTCAGAACTACTGTGTTCATGGACCCTAATAATGTGTTTCTAATGATCTTAACATGCCTAAAAGTAGGAATTTATGATATTCTTTCATGGGTCACTTTTCTGCACAACTCATTGACAATGCTGATTAGTTAGCTTCAATAAAAATCGTGTCTCTAGCTGAAGGAAATAAAGCATCTGGAACTGCAGCTTCAGCGAATGCCAAACCGGCTAAAGCTGCAAAGCCTGCTCAGAAAATTGATAATGCACCTGTTGCAGCATCTGAAAAGAAGGGAGGTGAGATTCCACCAGAAAAGGATAGAAAAAAAGATGCTCCTCAACCACGCATGCAGTATGATGACAAGAGCCGAGTGGAGAAAGCTAAGCGTCGTGCAGTGGTGAAACAAACTGAAGCTAGGAACAGAGTTGAGTTGTTCAGGCATTTGCCACAGTATGAACATGGGAGTCAGCTTCCAGATCTCGAGGCAAGGTTTTTCCATCTTTCTCCAGTGCACCCGGCTGTTTATAAGGTATTTGCATTTGTTATGTCATCTTGTTACAATTCTACATATTCGGTGCGGGATTTGTTTACTGTAGTTATTTTTGGGTTATAGTAATTTAATGTAGTATGTACTGCACTGGGAGCATTGCAATGCCAAGCAGAACTGTGAGACCTTCCGAAAACTGAATGCATCAACATATGTCACTTGCATAGTAACTCTGAACACCCTTTTCAGTAGATTACATTGTATGGTTCATTGATAGGCACCATCAGTGCTTCCTTTGTTCCTTAGTTATCAATACCAACAGAAGGAGGAGCAGCTAAAAGAAAGATCAAGTACTACTTGATTGTGTAGTAGTGTAGTTTATATAGATCAATTTCTCTAAATCTGTTGAGTGAAAGGAATCTATCCAACTAGCATGATGCAATAGTCAATTTCCTTGACCGTTGTACTGCACTGCATCTTGTTGCCTATCATACCTTCTTCAACTTAAGGATTGAGTTGAATGACATCCACATGAAAGTAAAGTGCATTTAGCCGTCTATCTATACATTTGCAGAAAGGATATGAGCCAATTCAAAATTAAAACATGTGTTTTATTTTTAATGAGTAGGAAAGTTTTTAGGACCTGGGTCGATATTTGTGACCTAGACCTTTTTAACTATTTTTTCTCAAATCTTAAGATCTTCATTTTTTATGTTACAGGTGGGTTTGCAGTACCTAACTGGAGATATATCTGGTGCCAATGCTCGGTGTATTGCAATGCTACAAGCATTTCAGGAGGCCATCAAAGACTACAAGGTTCCACGAGAGAAGACTCTTGTGAGAGACTTAACAGCAAAAATTAGTAGTTATGTATCATTTCTTATTGAGTGTCGACCTCTGTCAATCAGCATGGGAAATGCAATTAGGTTTCTCAAAAGTCGGATAGCCAAGCTACCTTTGACCTTGTCTGAATCAGAAGCAAAAGCTTCTCTCCAGTCAGATATTGAGCGTTTTATTAGTGAGAAGATTATACTCGCCAACAAGGTGATAGTGAAGCATGCTGTCACCAAAATAAGAGATGGTGATGTTCTTCTAACTTATGGATCCTCGTCAGCTGTTAAAATGATACTATTACATGCACATGAGTTGGGAAGACAGTTTCGTGTTGTGGTAGTTGACTCTTCTCCGAAGCTTAGAGGGAAACTTTTGCTTCGCAGGCTGGTGGAGAAAGGTCTTAGCTGTACATACACTCATATAAATGCTGTTTCCTATATAATGCATGAAGTTACTCGAGTATTTCTGGGTGCTTCATCAGTTTTATCTAATGGAACAGTATATTCAAGAGTAGGGACTGCATGTGTTGCTATGGTTGCTCATGCATTCCGTGTACCTGTCATAGTATGTTGTGAGGCCTATAAATTTCATGAACGGGTACAGCTGGACTCAATATGCTCTAATGAACTTGGTATGTATATCTAACAATTGTGTAAGATGAGGATTCTATTTACAGTTCACAGTTAGCTTTTGCATTATCTCTGTAAGAAGGTTGATGTTTCTATGATGTTCTTACAGGTGATCCGGATGTAATTTCAAATGTACTGGGTAGAGAGGATGTCAACCACTTGGATGGCTGGGCCAATATTGAAAATCTGCAACTCTTAAATCTGATGTAAGCATTCATATTGATAAGATACCCTCCAAATTCTCATTTTCTTACTCTTAACATTGCACTTTTATTTAAATTGATTGCAGTTATGATGCAACACCTTCAGATTATGTTTCAATGATTGTCACAGATTATGGCATGGTAAGTACTGAAATCGTAAGAGTATTTTTGTCTTTGCTGCTAAAACATGCCTAAAATTCAGCTTCAGGATTTTATTATAGCTTGCATTATTTCTACCTTGAATTTGTCTAGATGAATTGAGCACACAAATTTTCTCACTATTTTTGGAAAAAAGATTTTGAATGAGGATATAATACCGCTTTGAAAATCCTAAAAGATTAAAATAAAAGATAACAAAAAAAGTGGAAAAATACTCGTAGAGGATGTTATAACATCGTATAAAACTATTTACGTAATTACTTAAAAGCTTAAGTTTGGCATTGTTAGTTCATTAGATAATGATACGGCATAAAGCCTTGGTGTCCAAGTGGTCTAGAGCTTGAGCTGTAACCTTTTCACTTCTCTATTCTAATAAAAAAGTTGAAAATTGCAAACTGTCAATGAGGTTGTGCATTATATCCATGCATTAAGCCTCAAAGGCTCGTGGCAGTGTCAGGGAAATAATACAGTATAGAAACCATTCCCGAGTGTTGGCCAGATAAGCTTTTAGGATTTGTTGGTTCAGGACAACACAATGTACATTTTGTTTTCAATTTTTCCTCATTCATTGAACATTTATATAAGCAAAAAGAAAATATGGAAATGAAGCAAGGAGGGATATTAGAAGAATAGAGATAAAGAACCATCCCTCTAAACGTTCAATGGCGGTAAGAACTAGCAAACGAGGCCTTTATCCTAGTGATTGTTTATATATATTATTATCAAAGGTCACAGTGCCCTTTATATTTGTTTCATTTTTAGATCGTGATGATTTACTAAGAAAACGTGTTTTGCTTGGCATTTTTATTGTCAGGTTCCCCCTACAAGTGTGCCTGTAATTGTAAGAGAATACGGAAGAGAACAGGTCTGGATATAAACTACGCAAATTTGTACCATCACCATTTTGTGGGCGTGCAAGATCCCTATTTAGAAGCCGAATATGTTGCACGCATGTTTTTGTATTATTTTCTCACCTTGAAATAATGTTAATGAGCCTTCCTGTCCCGAAATTTTGGACATTTCTGTCTGTATTCACCTATCCTAGAGAAGAGTGCAAATTTTCGCCTCTCCAGGAAGATTAGCCATGCATTCTCATCATCTGTAACACTTCATTTTATATTACTCTTCAAATTTTGGATAATTATTCTGTCACAATTTTGGTTTAGCAAGTTGTAATTGTGCTTAGCCCTTCTTTAGTTGCTGTACTGTAATGGTTGCACGAAAACATGCACTGTTGTCATTTCATCCCTTCATGTGAAGGGAGAAAGTTTGCAAGGAATAATTTAATGGTGTGACGAAAACATGCTCTGTTGTCATTTCATCCCTTCATGTGAAGGGAGAAAGTTTGCAAGGAATAATTTGAAGGCTAACAGAATTTGAATAATTTTTTTGTATGTTTGGTGATGAACGTTAGATTTGCGTCCAAAGGTGTCAATATTAAGAATCAGATGAAAATAAAATTTTATATTAAAATCGTTTATAAATTGTTTTATCTGATGTGGCCAGTTTCTAACTCATTACCTTATTCTTCTCCACCCTCCATGTTGGAAAAATAATTACAATGAAAATGTTATAGGAATGATAAAAAGTTGCCCAATTTAGAAAAATAATTGCTTCTTAATCATTTACATTAACATTTCATCATGAATCGCAATGACATGCAGTTATGCAATTTAAAATAAGAGGAGGAGATCCTAATGTCTGAAGGCAGTGGACCCTTTTATTAATTTAGAAGTAAATGATTTGGAATTATTAAATAGCAATTTCTCCCTGCACCAAATCTTCTTTTACGTGCACCCTACACAACTTTTAAAATTCCATTTTGTCATTGTCTTCTTTGTTTTGAAAAAAAGGTGCAAGGAGCTTGGTGTCTGGTTGAGGTTCAGAGGAGCTTGGTGTTCGTTTGAAGTGCAAAGGAGGTGTGGTTGGTGTAGTGTTGGTGTGGTGGTGGAGGGAACATTTCAGTTTTAATTGCAATTCACATTGTTCTGAGGTAAGACAACACATTCATCTTCTTTTTCGCTTTTTTGAGCTGAGATGTTCCCAGATAACGATAATTGAAAGCCTGGATATAGGCTTACAAATGCATGAGTCTGAAAGGCAATGTCAGTAACTCTGGATATAGAAATCCATAAGTTAATTTGATTTCAATTTAAAGATTTTGAATGCACATGTCTGAAAGTGAAAATTGAGTTCTGGATACCTATATCCAGAAGGAGTATTTGAGTTCCGGATATGAATATCTGGAATGGCTTTTTGGGGTCTGGATTTCTACATTCGAAAGATTTATTTTTAGGCTTACGGATATTAATATCCGGAAGGTAATTGATGTGTTGTTTTTTTCCAGCATTGTCAATGGATACAACAGATTCATACATGGGAATTTCATGCGAGATTGATGTATGAGATGGATTAGATGATGTTGATATGGAGCAGTTAATAACTTATAACACGTTAGATAATGAACAAGGGCACATGAGTGTAGTGAGGCATTTACTACAAATGAGGTAAGGTAAATATTAGGCGTGTGAATTGTAGTTTATGAATGATTTTAAAATTTGGCATATGTTATTGTAGGTATTTTGTAATCGAGATGAGCTGTTAGAGTGGGCAAGAAGTGTTGGCTATAATTATGGATTTGTTATTGTTATATTAAGGTCGGATACATGGACGGGACAACGAGGAAGGATGATGTATGTATTATTAGGCTGTGAGAGAAGAGGTAAATACATACAATATAAAAAAGACATAGATATCAGTTGAACTGAAAGTAAAAAGTGTGAATGTGCTTTTAGATTGCGAGGCAAACCGTTAAAGGTGGTCAAGGGTGGATGATTTAATTAATTTATGGTTCTCACAATCATGATTTGGCAAAGACATTAGTGGGTCATCCGTATGTTGTAAGGTTAAGTGTCGAGGAAAATTGATGTGAGTTGATTTTAGGATTGCATATTTTATGGCTTACTCTTTTGTTTATAAATTTTGAGATTAACAATTATGGTGAGAAATCCGAAGAAGATTCCCACTGGACATGAACTTAACCAAGTGGTTAAGTAAGTGTAAAGGTTCACTTCTAGAGACAAAGAGAAAACACAATTATATGGTGATTTAGATGATGACGGGCGGAAATGAAAAGCACATAAGAAAAAGAAAACACATTGAATTTTGAAAGTAAAGAAACTCTGTCAGGGTGTTTAGTGAGTCAAGTCTCCTATTATCCTTTGGTCTTATCTTGAGTGCTTTACACAACAAATGGCAGCTCTACACCACTCATCTTGGAGAATCCCATCCTCCAAGTGGCATGACAACCTCTCATCTTCATTAGCTTTCTTCATCTCTTCACCTTTTTCCTTCATTTTCTTTGCACCACTTTTCTCCATTCTTTATGTCATTTTGTTTTCTTTTTCTTATGTGCTTTTCATTTTCGCCCATCATCATCTAAATCACCATATAATTGTATTTTCTCTTTTTTCCCTAGAAGTGAACCTTCACACTTACTTAACCAACACTTACTTGGGGTTTCATGTCCAGTAGGAATCTTCTTGGGGTTTCTCACCATAATTGCTAATCTCAAAACTCAAACAAAAGAGTAACCCATAAAATGTGCAATCCAAAAATCAACTCACATAAAAAGGCTATGGTTGAGGATATGACTAATACTTTAGTGAAGCCAGGAAATATTTTACTAACCATGAAAGAGAGAAATGAGAAGAATGTGACGATGATAAAGCAAGTTTATAATACAATGAGTGTTCACCGAAGATCAAAACAAGGACACAAAATAGAAATGCATCAGTTCATGTTGTTACTAGAGCCTGACATGTATGTGTATTAGTGTAGGTGTGAAGAGGTGTCAAATGTCATGCAAGATATATTTTGGACACACCCAGATTCAGTAAAGCTAGTGAACTCGTTTAACAATGTCATATTGATGAATAATATGTACAAAACGAACAAGTATAGGATGTCATTACTTGAGGTTGTTGGGATTACATCAACTGGTTTGACTTTTTCCGTTGCATTTTGTTTACTAACAGCTGAAAAAGGAAAATAATTTTTGTGAGCCCTTGACAAACTTAAAAATGTTGTTTTTTAGAGTTGATTCATACCCTTAATGAATGCAATCAAAATCGTGTTTCCTGAAGCTTATAATTTGCTCTGTATTTCACATTGATAAAAATGTGAAAGTAAAATGTAAAATGTTGGTGCATCCAAAAGAGACATGAGATCAAGTAATGAAAGCTTGGGGATCTGTTGTAGATTGTGATATTGTTTAGGCCTTTGAAGATCGTGTCAATGCTTTTCATGTTGTTTGTTCTCCATGGCCTATATTTTTTTATTAGTTATGGCTACATGGTTACGTCCACATAAAGAAAAATTTGTGAAGGCATGGCCAGATAAGGTGATGACTTAGGAAACACAACAAGTAATAGGGTTGAGGTGGCACATTGGAGCCTAAAGAGAATTCTTCAAAATTCCATGGGGGATTTATGTTTCCGCTAGGATTCGATCAACAAGATAATTAATTTACAACATAATGCAATCAAAGCTTCATTCCAAAAGAGTCTGCATGCGGTAGGACACTGCTTTTAAAGTTACAACATACAAAAAATGTTAGGTTGTGTGTCTAACTATGCTTTGAACCTTATTGTCGAAGTGCTTGTTAGAGTTAAATCTGTGGGGTTTGATAAAAATAGGTGTGGTGGATGTACTCTTACATGTACTCATGGTCTTCCGTGTGCGTGGACTCGATTAAGCTTTAAAGATATTGCAACTCAACAATGTTCATATGAGTTGTCAATTGACAAAAAGTTTAAGGTGATCGCGAAGCGCTTTAAAAAGTTGGACATTGCAGGTAAGATTAACATCAAAACTAAATTGTAAGATATTACCTTTCCATAGAAGATATCTATTTGCGTACCACATGATAAGGTCAAAACAAAAGGTGCTGTAAAGATGGCTCATCATACCAAATTCATGAGATCAACTAAGCAAATCCCTTCTTATTTTGAACATGTGGATTTCTTACACTCACAACATGATAGTTGTTCGGGTAAAAAATCTAGTGAAGGACACATACCACAAATTCTACCAGCACAATCCATTATTTTGCCTGATCAGTTCCCTATAGGGTATCATCCATACATTCTTGATGTTGTTGACGTTAAGGCTAATGGCCATTGTGGGTACCATGTTGTTGTTGCCGAATTGAGCATGGGAGAGGAGTCATGAGTTGTTGTTTGAATGAATTTGTTAAAAGAACTTAGTGAATGGAGACAAGAATATGTTGAATGTTTGGTGGTGAGGAACGATATGGATACTTGAAGAAGTCACTTCTAGTTGACCACATGTCAATGGTACCAACCACTAACACCCTTTCATTTGCACTTTGCATTTCTTGATTTAACTCTGTTCGCCATTTGTACTTGCAGGCAGGAACAAATAAGTGGATGACAATTCCGGACATGGGATACGTTATTGCTAATCGGTATAACATCATTTTTTTTTGTCCATGATATAACCATCGACTATTTTTGCTTTAAGAACCCAAGCGCCAAGTAACTTGACTCATCACCAAATAATTACAATTGGCACGTGCACAAATTTTTTTTTGTCCAAGTATACCCTAAATCGAATAAAAACTAAGTCATGTTGTTAACTTAAAAGTTATGTAACTTATATTTATAACTTTTATAGGTGAAGCTGAAAGATGGTTGTCCAATTCCACCTACAGATATAATGTGGGCAGCACATCGTTATCCAACGACCCAATCTTAGTCAACATACTACACTAGCCGGATACAAGTTTATACACAAATAATGTCCATTAGACGACATTTGTAATTTTAACATTTGTAATAGATACTTAATGTTTATGTTTTAGGATGTTTAGCCTCTTTAAATACATGTCTTTGAATACATTTCTAATGCATATATGCTCTTACGGATGCTAATATCCAGAACTAATGTATATATTTATGGATAGCAAAATCTAGAACTCACGTATATAGTTGCGGATGCCAAAATCCAGAACTAACAATGTTGTCTGCGGATATTTAGATCCGAAACTAACAGTGTTGCCTCCGGATATCCATATTCAGAATTGATAGCCTTGCATATGGATTTCCACATCCAAAATTGACAGTGTTCACTACGGATATGGTTATCGAGAAGCAATTATTCTGAGCTTTTTCTTTTGGTGCTGTCATGAATTAAAACCAACTAAACCAAATCAATTTAAATAATATAATTAAAATCAACATTAAAAGATATTCATAAGGTCGAAAGATAATTTAGTCATACTTAAAGTTCAAGTTCTAACAAAAACATCGTTCATGGATAAAAATATTTCATAATCAATTGTCCTAATACATAATCATTCATTCCTACATGAATGTCTCCTAACATACATAACTCTATCATTTGTCGCTCCTCGTGCTAACATGATGGTTGGTTGTATTCCTTCCACATACAGTTGCCCTATACAACATCACCATGATTAAGTAATGGTTGCAATGATTGTGTAATTCTATGACAAATACCCTGCAAGCATGAATGTGATAATATTATAAAAGAATTAACATAAATGAAAATGTTATTAAGGGTTCATACATACCAGAGTAGGATGTTCAGGATGTGTCTCCTAAGGATGAGTGACCACTGGTCTGTGGGCTGGTGCTTCTAAGGGTATGAGTACAGGACGCTCATCCTCCGCCTTGTTAATGACATATAAATGTGATATCGACCAAAACCACTCCATGTACTGTTGAATGCAGGTGTCGGGATAAGGTGCTACGTCCATATCCTATATGACATAATCCTTAAAATGTAACCATCACTGGTTCATTTCATTTGTAGTGGGACCGCCATCTCTAACTACAGATGGGTGCTAAGGGATGATATGCACATATCCATACTGAAGGAGAAAACGTTCCGATTGTCTCCAATTTCCAAGCCTCAAATAACCAGAGAATATCGATATCCATTCAAATGAACATTCTTCCTTGTGCTCGTCGTATGGGGAAAACCAAATGCAAGCTGGTGTCAATGTATCTAGCTGCAATCGGACAACAATTGAAGTAACTTTCTCTAGTTCATACATCCTACACCGGGATTGGTCTTTAGAATAATGGGGTTGCATATGTCTCACCCTATAGACAGGAAATGTTCACAAATCCAACCCTGCAATAATGTCGTATAACCAACTAGTTGCCTAGTCTTTGCATAACTACAATCTCCTAATTACTCATACATGTGGGTTAATGCAGCTGTCGACTAAGCACATCCCCTAATCAGCTTCAATCGACAAACAATCCAAGATATATCACCCTAATCGAAATTAGCACTCTTGTTGGCAAATATAGTACAACCAACAAGGTGAAGTAAATAAGCTCTGGCAGCTACAGTCCACTGCCTCCTTGAGCATGTGACCTCGTACACATCTCGCAACCAACTAAGGTGCACAGGAGCTCCTTGGCAGTGTCTTGTCTCTTCAGATGCAACTCCATGGTCAACACGGAGGGATTCTACCAACAAATCATTCGCTGCATCTGCATCTAAGGTCTAGTGCATGTAAAATTGGTCGAGAATCAACAAATGCAACAAATTTGACACACCATCAAGAGTGATGGTCATCTCCTTGATAGGTAAATGAAATGCGTTTGTCTCTGCATGTCACCTCTCAACAAAAGCAAAAAGCATTCCTCGGTCTAAATTCTCATAACTAGCATGAACCAAACCACCTAAGTCAAACATGTCTACTGCAACCTCTATGCGCTCATGAGGTGCTCCTAACTTATTTATCTTTCTCCCATGAGAAATGACCTTCAGCTCGCCACGATCCTAAAATAATCAAGATATATCATCAATAAATACATACATACATATGACACTCAATTATAACACACTCAATTAATGTTCATTACTTACCAAACCATCACATAACTGTTTGGCCACATGATCTTCATAATTAATCAGTAATGACTTATCCACTAGCCCTCCTAGATAGCCTTCATCATCAATTTCAACTTTTTCTTTTTCAATATAATCTTCAAAGTCTTCATTTGGAACTGAAGTACTAGGACCACCATGCCTTCTTCTCACAGATGCAGTTGGTCACACACAGTCCAAATTAGAAGATCCTCCTCCTCTAGTCCTCACCATCTTAATATTCATAAAATACCATCAAATCAAAAATAAAATTGGTCCCCCGAAAAACAGGCAGGTTATTAAGGGTAATTTGAGGAACGAATCGTTCCAAATTGAAGACCAAATAAAACACTTGTTCAGTCATAAATAGCTAAGTGCACTAAACCAAAACTACAAAGCTAAAAGTAATGGCTAATTTCGTAAAGAATGAAAAAATTGATTTAGTCCTGAATCTGTAACAAATTTAAATTAATCACTAATATTATAAGGCCAATTTTGAGGGCAGAGATAGTAGGAACATCATTGAGGGCAGAAAAAAAAAACGCACATAAATTTACTTCCGAATTTCCAAATCCAGAACTACAAAAACACATTCTGGATCTGCTCATCCACTACTCATACGAATATTAATATCTGGAACTAATCAAGCAACACATTCTTTCAGACATAAGTATATGGACCTAAATTGGATATACACATCCAGAACGCATAACATAGTTACAAATAAACACATTTGGAACACACAAAAAATACGAAAACTAATCGTTATGCAACGCATCTCCTTCTCCGGTGCCTTCTCGTTATGCCTCCACTCTTTGTCATCGCCGCAGTGCCTCAAGAACGCTACACGAGCATTGGTTGGGTCTGTGTAAGAATTTTGGATGAGTTCCGTCCCTTGCTCTATAAGAATGAATGCGCACTATTCTTAGCTGCCAGTGTTGGATACACTTAAATGTAACCCAGTTTCCACTTCATTAAGGGTATTATAGTAATTTCACATGGACATGTTAGGTATCAATTTGAAATGATATGGTATAGGCCTTATTAAATATAACTAAAGTATATTAAATTTTTCATTACTTAATGAAAATTGATTCTTTTAGTATTAGTTTAAAGAGTGTCAACGTACATATCACATGGACATCTATTTTACATTGCAAATCATGCATATTCTTTTCTCCCACTTTCATACGCTCTAAAAAACGACTATTATTTTACGTCAAAACAATAAACATAGTAAAGATGTGACAAGTTGTGGAAACAAGTGGAAATAATGTTATAAAAAATACTTTTTTATAAGTTTTTTCTTAACATTTTTAGAAAAAAATAATTAATTTTTTATAACTTCAAAAATAAAAAAATTTAGAAAATTTTATATACAAACTAATTTTAATTTATATATAAATCATCCATATTTTTCTTGTCTGCATCTATCTTAACCATAAATCACTCATCGCACACATATACTAAGACAATTATTTCAATTTAATCAATACTCTCAAGTTAAACCATGAATATGAAGAAGTTAAATTTGATAATTAAACGCCAACATCTTTAAACAATTTCAAAGTTGCCTGAATTTTGATAACTAATATGCACGAAACACGAAAGCTAATTTGAATAGAAGGACAATAGACAAAGTAAAAAATCAAATTGAAAATTAAATCTGTATACATGTTCAATGAGTTTTTCATATATCCATGTCCATGTTCCTCAATTTTGGATTACATAGATTACAATATGGGTTACTCGTTTCCCCGTATGACATCAGCTTTACCATAAACTGGAGTAACAAGTCCAAGAATCACAAAGCCACCTAAAATGACTATCAAAATGCCTAAAGAATTGATCAGAAGTGCCTCATTGGAATAGCGTGATATGATATTGTTCACCTGAAGGAATGTAGCTTTTTCCAAAATACCAGTAGCAGCTGTGGCTATAGCCAAGGCATAGATATAAATACCAAAGAAAACATGCCATGGCAGTAAGGTTGCTCTTCTATTTCTTGACCCTCCAGGATACCAAAATGTTGCAAAGCCAGCAGCCCACTAATTAATATTGTAGCAAATAATTAGATACAATGAAAATGACAGAATCCAAGTTCGAAACAAAAATAAAATACTTTGATTGGCTCAAAATTTCTATATAAACACTTATAAAAGAAGAAAATGGTTTTTCCAAAAAACTAATTTTAATTATGAATATAAGCTTAATTTTAGTTTATTTATGGAAGTTTATTTAATTATTCTTTCTTATTTTCGTCTTAAATATAGGTAATAATGGAGATGTTTACCTAAACTAAGATTTAGAACAATTTGTGAGATGAAGTGTAGCTATTATACCTGGATGGAGAACAGGAAAAAACATGCAAGGCCTAACCATGAATGGAGGCTGTAGAAATTGTCAATGCCCTTGTCAATGTGAAACTTCCAAGCAGCCCAGATACCGATCAAGCTCAAAATGAGAGCAACAAACTGTAACGTTAAATGAACTGATTTTTTGAAACTTTTAGTTCCAGATAGAGTCTTGTATGCAAGCATACCTGCAAATTGCCATAGTGAATAAAAGAAGGTAGTTCTAACATGAAAGTATTTACAAAGAATCAAGGGATAGTAAGAAGAAACATTGTATGGAATTTAAGACAACAAGTTCCTTTGACTTGGGAAGTTATATTTTCAAAAAGGTTGTTATGAGCATGTTCAAGGTACTAGCCAGCTCAAGTTTGCTGTTTTTTACAATCTACCAGAATAAAACACCAAATGTTTTAATTCTAATTTGGCCTTTCCTGTTTCATTTTGGTCAGAGGAGGCTCTACTAGTTCAAAGGATTTAGATACCAAATGTAATCATGGTGGAAAAAATGTTTTATAGACACAAAGTCGGGCCCTACCACTGAGCAGCACCACAAGCATGTCAAATGATAGGGGATAACTAATCATCAGATATACTGTGTAAACTAAGTGCAAAACACTATAAATAATTGATATTGATCTACATTAGATTAGGACAGAAATCATACATGGAGATAAAACAAACATCAAATCTTATTTGAACTTATGTATTGTGCTTGTTTTCTTTAGAGGACAAAAAACATTTTCTTACAAAATGGAAACTTACAATTAAATGATAACAATTCAGACAAAGCACATATACTACAAAAATGGCAGAGTATCGGTATACTGATCCAATACCAATACATGTACAATACTTACAGATATGTATCCAATGAATATCCTCCTTTTTGGCTTCTTTCAATTTTAATGACTAATATGCTTTGGATCTAACTCAAATACGTTGAATAAGACTTCAGTCACATATAGTTCTATTTTTCCCTCTGTATCCTTAAACCTATAGCAGATAGTAGGCAATTATATAGAACCAAGACTCCTAGATGCTTTTGTCATATTCTAGCATGCACTAGGAAAATATGTGACTTCACTGTTCACAGGGAAAGGTTTTACTTTGATATGGAAGCATTGGAAAAATAAAATCTAACCCTGGATCGTGATGTCATCTGCTGATAGAATTATGTATTAATGAGAAATTATCAACATCTACAAATATAGTGTATTCATGTAAAATATTTTTTCAAACTTTATGTTCACATTTAATATATCAATGTTATATCTCAAACTTTTATTGATTTTTGCATCCTTGTATCAATGTCATATGGTACTCATGTTATATCAAGTACTCCGGCTTCTCAGAATGTAAACAAGAATAAAGACCATAGAATGCTTCACCTCCCAAGACACCCTAACCATAGAAAAACATTGTGAATCAATCAACAACAACCGAACTAGTGTACCATGGTGTCAAAAGACTCCTCACTATTCTCCATACAATGACTACAGTTTTAGCTATGTAAATTTTCTTTTTCATGTTGACTAATGTTTTCATATTCCAATTTCTTCCTAATTTGTCCACAAATCAATTACCCTCTCTCTCTTATTCAAAACAATGCATCTATTGTGAAAAATCCGAGACTATTCAAGTAAAATTGTTTCAAAGAGGGGTATATTTATTATTCTCCTTAATATGTGTGAGAAAACCTCATTTGGAACAGAGGATATGCAAAAGGACTGTTTCCATATTCGAGCCCATGACCAACCAGTCACCAAAGCACAACTTCATCGTCACGTCAGGATCATCGTGAAGAAATGAATCAACAATCATGAATAGCACCATATGTAAATGGACAAATGAGTTTTCTGATATCAATGGTTGCATTACACAAATACAGGGACACCTTAAATTTGATTTTAATACAAAGATCTAACAACAACTCTTCAATGCAACTGAAATATGATCGGTGACCACAAAAAGTTTCAAAGATACTAATATGCATAAAATGATGTACCAGTAGTGACATACGTAAGAAAAGTTAAAAACAAAAGGAACATTTACCTTCACCATTGATTAGAATAAGCCCAATCACCATCAGCACTGGATGGACCTACATTGGAAAAACCAAGCCAAGACAACAAAGCTAAAAATCAAACAAACATGGACCTAAAACAAATTGACAAAAAAAAGTCATCAAGACAACACAATTCATGATCAAACACTGAAAACCACTCGACCCTTCAGTTTCTCGTTCAAAATCAAATTCCCCATAACAGAAAAACGAAATTGTTGAGCAAACCACGTATACCCATCACCCGAAATCGAAAAGAGAAGGCAGTGAAGAGGGAAAGATACGTTAAAGATGAGATCTTTGTTGTCAGAGACGAGAGCGAGGCCACCCCGAAAATGGAGGGCCCATGTGAGGAGAAGAACGGTGACGGCGACGCCGACCACCCTGACCACCGTGAAGATCGGAAAATTTACGACGGGGAGAGTCGCCATTGGGATCTTTGTAGAGAGAGAAAATGAAAGGGACAGAAGAGAAGAGGGAGATAGAAGAAAGGGGAGAGAATATACAAAATGAGAATGGTGTAGTACAGTGATATCAGTTGCTTCCCACACCGGAAACAAACAAATTTCACATCCTAAATTAAAATTTAGGTTTAATTAGTAAGAATTTTCTCAACAATTTATCTTTTTAAAGTAATAATGAAAAGATAGTTCTATGTAATAATTCATTTATGTCGCAAATTGGTAAGATGTAGTTATTATAAAACTCCATAAATTTAATTTAATTTTTACATAGTAATTTTGTAAAATATGTTTTACGGGTAATTTCAAAATAGTAAGTTTTGGAGTTAGTTTATGGTGTTTTAAAATAGTACACGCCCATACTTTGCAGAGTTTAATAACTATAAAATAATTTAAACATGAAAATCAATTAAAAATTACTATTAATGTAAGTTTAAATAATTATTGTAAAAAACAAAAAAGATGATTCGATTTTTTTTTTTTTTTTTGCATAATTAATGAATAACTTATTTTCTCTAGTTTATAACAAATTTTGAAAATGTAAGATTCAATGAAAAATTTGCATGACCCATGACTAATACTATAGTAGTTTGAACATGTTTTATTTTTTAAAAAAAAGAAGTAAGATTTTCCTTCGCAATTCCCTTAAAAACGTGTAATAAAATAAATAATTTTATACCATCTTAATATTCGATAATAGCGTATTACTGTACATAAAATGTTTTAATTTTTATCCTGAGTGTATCAAGCAATTAAAAATGTTAGAAAAATTTGGAAGAACAGTATTATTGAAAATAAGTATGATTTTTTATATTAAATCTTTTGTCTTGATTAATGTTAAGATATAAATAAATAATTTATTATCTATTAACTAGATATCTTCTTTAATTTCAACCAAGTTTCAAGAAAAATTCGGACTAATTCCATCTTCTAGAAGGATTTTACTTAAAAATTTGGAGAAGATTATTTTCATGTTAAACCCAATTTTGCTTATTTTAGGCTTTCCAAGTAGTGTGGGACTTCCATATTGTATATTTTCGATTTTCATGTCTTGGCTGAACTAGGTCATGTCTTATAGGATTCGTTGACTAATTTATAAATAAATTAACACATAATGAAAACACACTTATATCTCTACAAAATCTTAAAAAAAATACAAGAAAAAAATACACCTATATAAATTATACAAAATTAAGAAGATAGTTTTTAATATTATACTATTCAAATGTATATTTTTCTTCCATGATGTTTCTTCTTCTATCTGTTGGGCAATAATTTTGTAATTAGATGATTTTCATAAAATTAATTGTTTTATAAGAAAAAAAAAAATCAAATTTCTTTATATAATTAAATTTTAATAATTTTTCTTATGAATTAGTGTATGAAAAATAATTACACGTTTATTTTGTTGAATTTGACTTAATCCCAAGTCTCACATCGGTGAGTTCATTGTTTGGGAAGGAGATCAGGGGGTTATAAATTAACCTCTCCTCGTTCACTGTAGAATATCTCAATTGTAATATTTTCTCCCTTAATAGTAAAGCGGGTTATTTCAACTAGGAGATTAGGCTAAATTGGCCGAACTCCAATAAAAATTCTCGGGTGTGTTCTTTCCTCTTTATCTATTTTATTTTTTTGCTCTATTTATTGGTATTATGTTGTTTTCTTTTCAGTAGTAGTATATTGTTCAATATTATTTGTCGGGTAGCTTTGTTAGTGTTTTGTTTGGTTCATTTGTTTTGTACTAGTTCATTTCACTAGTTGTGTTGTTTTAGTGGGGAAATTACCCGATTTCCCAACAAGTGGTATCAGAGCCAAAGGTTCGCCCTTGGGTTGTTTTAAATTGTTTGTAATATTGAATACTATATTTTGAGTTTGTAATGGCAAATCAAGAAGAAGAAGCGAAGGATGAATCCAGAGTGTTAGGCTCATCGTCATCATGGTCAAGGTTCCCGGTGTCCACTTTGAAATTGGCAGTGGAAATATTTGATGGAACTGGACATTTCGGCATGTGGCAAGGAGAGGTCTTGGACTCTCTTTTTCAGCACGGTCTTGATATTGCTATTGAAGAAGAGAAACCAAAAGAGGTAGAGGAGAAAGACTGGAGCATCATCAACCTGTTGGCATGCGGAACTATTCGATCATGGCTGTCCACAGAGCAGAAGTATGCTGTAAAAAAACAAAACTTCTGCACACAAACTGTGGAAGGCATTGGAGGACAAGTTTCTAAAGAAGAGTGGTCAGAACAAGCTCCTAATGAAGAAAAGATTGTTCTGATTTGACTACCAACAAGGTACTACTATGAATGCACACATCACTATGCTTAATCAATTAGAAGCAGACCTGTTGAATTTAGATGTGAAGTTTGAGGATGAGGATTTGGCTTTGATGTTGTTATCATCTCTTCCTAATGAATTTGAACATTTGGAGACTACGCTCCTTCATGGGAAGGATAATGTGTCATTAGATGTTTTTTGTTCTGCTTTATATAGTTATGAATTGAGAAAGCATGATAAGATGAAAACCAAATAAACGACATCAGAAGAAGCATTGATGGCAAAAGGTCGTCAGCAAAGCCAGACAAAGGGGAGAAGAGGGAGGTCTAAGTCTAAAGGTCGAGTCATTGCCAAAGATGAATGTGCTTTCTGTCATAAGAAAGGACACTGGAAGAAAGACTGTCCAAAACTGCAGAAGAAAGGGAAGGCTCTACAAGATGCAAATGTTGCAGAATTCAAAAGTGATGTGGAATCAGATATCTCTTTGATTGTTTCACCTTCAGCATCATCGCATCCAGATGAGTGGATATTGGATTCAAGTTGTACCTATCATATGTGTCCCATTCGGAAATGGTTCTTTGAATTTCAGGAACTCGATGGCGGGGTTGTTTACATGGGTAATGATAATTCATGTAAGACAGCCGGGATAGGTTCAATAAAGTTGCGGAATCATGATGGATCGACCAGAATTTTGCGGGATGTGCGTTACGTGCCAAAGTTGAAGAAGAATCTCATCTCATCGGGGGCTTTAGAATCTAAAGGCCTAGTTGTGATCATGCGAGATGGAGTTCTTAAAGCAACTTTAGAAGCATTGGTGATGATGAAAGGCGTGAGGAAGAACAATTTGTATTACTACCAAGGTAGTACAATGGTAGGGAAAGTAACGACAACAACTTCTAGCCTTAAGAAGGATGTCGAGGCAACGAAGCTGTGGCATATGAGGTTGAGACATGTTGGAGAGAATTCCTTGCAAATTCATGCCAAGCAGGGATTGTTGAAAGGTACGAAGGCTTGCAAACTTGAATTTAGTGAGCATTGTGTTATGGGAAAACAACGAAGAATGAAGTTTGGCACTGGAATTCACAATATCAAGGGTATTCTAGATTATGTGCATTCAGATGTGTGGGGATCTGCTAAGACTCCATTAATCGGAGGTAGGCATTATTTTGTCACTTTTGTTGATGATTTTTTCAGGAGAGTTTAGGTGTTTACCATGAAGAACAAAGATGATGTGCTTGGAATTTTCCTTAACTAGAAAGCTCAAGTTGAAAACCAGACAGGAAGGAAGATCAAGGTTCTCCGAACAGACAATGGATGAGAATACAAAAGTGATCCGTTCTTGAAGGTATGCCAAGATTGTGACATAGTTCGGGACTTCACTATTAGAAAAACACCATAGCAGAATGGGGTGTCAAAGCATATGAATAAGACATTTGTGGAGAAATTTCGTTATATGTTATCAAATGCTGAGTTAGGCAAAAAGTTTTGGGTTGAGGTTGTGACATACGCTTAACATCTCGTCAATCGTTTGCCATCATCTGCAATAGATGGAAAAACCCCGTTAGAGATATGGTCTAGAAAACCTGCAACTGATTATGATTCTTTGCACGTTTTTGGTTTTATTGCATATTACCATGTGATTAGATCAAAGTTGGATTCACAGGCAAATAAGGCTCTTTTCATGGGCTTTAGTCTTGGAGTGAAGGGATACCGTTTGTGGTGTCTAGAGGCAAAGAAGACGATTATCAGCAGGGATGTTACCTTTGATGAATCTGCCATGTTAAAGAAGGTAAATCCAGAAGGAGCTAATAGTACTCCGCAGCAGGTGGAGTTTGAGCAGTCAGTGGTGATCCCAGCACGAAACACCACTAGTAACTCTCTTATGGCAGAAGAAGAGTCAGATGAGGAAGAGGTTCCTACCCAAGGACCTTAACAACAATCAGTGCCAATTGCAGTTAGAAGACAGATACGAGATATTCAGAAGCTTGCTCGTTTCATGGATATGGTTGCCTATGCACTTCCAGTTGTTGATGACATTCCATCCACTTATCCAGAAGCCATTCTGAGTTCAGAGAGTGGTAATTGGGCAGGTGCGATGGAAGAGGAGATGCAGTCTTTGAAGAAGAACAAGACATGGAAGCTGGCACAATTACCAAAAGGTAAGAAAGCAATTGGGTGCAAATGGGTATTTGCAAAGAAAGTTTTCCTACTAAAGAAGATGTTCGCTACAAGGCAAGGTTGGTTGCTAAAGGTTTTGCTTAGAGAGAGGGAATTGATTATAATGAGGTATTTTCTCCAGTTGTTAAACATTCCTCCATTCGAATTTTGTTGGCCTTGGTAGCATAGTTGAATTTGGAGCTAGCTCAACTTGATGTAAAGACCGCGTTCCTACATGGTGATTTGAAGGAGGAAATCTATATGACTCAACCAGAAGGATACAAGGTTGCTGGTAAAGAAGATTGGGTTTGTAAACTTAGCAAATCGTTGTACGGACTGGAACAATCTCCGAGACAGTGGTACAAACGTTTTGATAAGTTCATGAAGGGTCAGAAGTACAAGAGAAGCAAATACGATCATTGTGTGTTTTTGCACAAACTTCAAGATGGTTCCTACATGTACTTACTCTTATATGTTGATGATATGCTGATTGCAGCAAAGAGCCAAGTCTATATTGACAGGTTAAAGGCTCAGTTGAGTAAAGAGTTTGAGATAAAGGATTTGGGGGAAACCAAGAAGATTCTCGGCATGGAGATAAACGGGGATAGGGAGAGGGGGAAACTTTGGCTGTCACAGAAGCAGTATTTGCAGAAAGTACTACAACGTTTTGGTATGCACGAAGATACAAAACCTGTAAGTACTCCACTTGCTTCTCATTTGAAATTGAGTGGTCGTTTATCTCTGACGACTGATGAAGAACGAGAATACATGGCGAAAGTCCCATATGCAAATGCAGTTGGAAGCTTGATGTATGCAAGAGACCATATATTTCACAGGTTGTTAGTGTTGTTAGCAGATACATGCATGATCCGGGCAAGAGTCATTGGCAAGCTATGAAATGGATTCTACGGTACCTCCAAAATACCGTAGATGTTGGATTGACATTTGAACAAGATGAATCACTTAGGCAATGCATAATTGGATATTGTGATTATGATTATGCAGGTGATTTGGATAACCGATGGTCTACAATTGGCTATTTGTTCACTTTAGCAAAATCGCCAGTTAGTTGGAAGTCTACCTTGTAATCTACAGTGGCTTTGTCTACGACAGAGGTATAGTATATAGCGATTACAGAGGCTGTGAAGGAAGCAATTTGGCTTCATGGGTTGCTTAAAGACTTGGGAGTTGGTCAGAAACAACTTGAGGTATATTCTGACAATCAGAGTGTTATTCATTTAGCAAAGAATCAAGTCTTTCATGCACGGACAAAGCACATTGATGTTCGTTATCTCTTTGTGCGTGAGATTCTCAAAGAAGAGGAGATTGTTCTCTAGAAGATTCACACTACGGAGAGTCCTGCAGATATGCTCACCAAGGTGGTTACAAGGGTCAAGTTCGAACACTGTTTAGACTTGGTTAATATCTTGCATATTTGAAGTCGGCGCCCGGAGGCACTAATTTGAAACACCGCAAAGTTTGTTCTTGTTATGTTTTGACAAGATTTGTACTAGGGGGGACTTGAAATTAAGACAAGGTGGAGATTTGTTGAATTTGGCTTAATCCCAAGTCTCACATCGGTGGGTTCATTGTTTGGGAAGGAGGTATGAGGGTTATAAATTAACCTCTCCTCATTCACGGTAGAATATCCCAATTGTAATATCTTGTCCCATAATAAGTAAAGCGGGCTATTTCAGCTGTGCTAGGAGATTAGGCTAAATTGGCCGAACTCCAATAAAAATTCTCGGGTGTGTTCTTTCCTCTTTATCTATTTTATTTTTCTGCTGTATTTATTGGTATTTTTGTGTTTTCTTTTCAGTAGTAGTATAGTATTTGATATTATTTGTTGGGTAGCTTTATTAGTGTTTTGTTGGTTCATTTATTTTGTACTAGTTCATTTCACTAGTTGTATTTACCCGATTTCCCCAACATATTTAACTTAATTTTAATGTTATGGACTGAAAAAGTTGACACCCACCTTTTATAATGTGCGAAGATTTTAAGTATGAATTGTATACATATAAAAGAAAATAGCTTTTACTTAAATAAAAATTGTATTATCTTGAATAAAAATAACTAAGAGATAAGACTTTCATAATTTTTATTACATATGTAAAAAATTTAAAATAAAATAAAATTTACGTTCAATTATGATGACAATAATACTATATATTTTTTAAAGAAGTAATAACATACGAAGATTGAAAATTTAACTTTGCGAAGATGAGATTAATTCGTAATAAATAGAAACATAAACTATGGATAATGATATAAGAATGTTACACTAAGTATAGTTCTTAATTAATTGATCGGGTAATTTAACAAAAATCTAAGAATATTCAAAACTCTTTCAACAAGTACTGATAATTCTTAATGGAGAACATGAAACGATTCCATTACAAAGAGTGTTGTCTTATTATATAGAAATATTCCATGGTTTAAGTAAAATAGTAAAACCTTCTGCCCGTTGATTCTATTATTGAATTATAAGTTTCTAAGTGGGAAAAGTTACATTCTATCATTTTGTAAAAAATAATATATTTTTAATAAATAGAATATGTGTAAATGATTTTTCAAACTCTCGTCTAATTATAAAGCAATAATTTAGCAAGTTGTTTATTTTTTGCTAAAATGATCTTTCAAGTTTGTTAGAGACCCACTTATCGATCGATTAGAGTATTTCATTGTATATAAGTGGGTGCAAACCTCGCCCCAAGAGTCAGTTTTATGAGATTGAGTTAGGTTTAAAGTTCACCTCGTAATATGGTATCAGAGTCATTTAAAACCTATCCTAACGAGAACCGATTTTATGGGGTTGAGTTAGACTTAAAATCCACTTCGTAATATATAACGATTAAAATAGTAAAATAGTACGTTTCTTTATTTAATATATAAAAAAATATTTATAATGATATAAAGTTGAACTAAGTATAAACGGCGTATGAATTTCATTCAGTAAAACGTTAATAAAATATTACAAGTCAATATTAAAATAAGTTTATTAATTAAAAAGTAAATTGTACAAACACGACTAATGGTATTGACTACATAATCTTACGGAAGATATGTTCTCGAAGTCTCGAACCAAAGATAACTTGTATAAATCAAAGGTTGAATGGTATCAAAATTATTATAAAAAAGCAACATGATTCTTTTCTTTTTAGGATCTCCGACCATTTTTCTTCTTCCTTTTTTTTTATAAATATGGAAAAAAACACTAATATTTTTTTTAGTTATATCATAGTTTCCCCTCTTCTACCTAACAGAATTAAAGTTATTATAAGGATTTGTATGCTTTGGTTAGAGCTTTAAAGAATTGGTAGCATTACCTTTACTCAAATAGGGATAATGAGTAGTTAAAGTACTTAAAAGATAAGGTAATTTTAATAAGAGACACGTTAAATGGATAGAATTTCTATAGCAATTTTTATATGTCATTAAGCATAAAAAGGAAAAGGGAATGTAGTGATTGATGTGCTTTCTAAGAGACATGCATTGCTTTCTATCCTTGAAACCAAATTATGTGTTTGAAGCAAATAAATTGTGTGTGCCTAAGTGTTCCATAAGTGTTCCAAAAGAGAGGTGCTTGTGAGTTAATCACATGAGGTTTTATAGGTATTTTGGGGTTCAAAAGACTTTGGAAATCTTGCAAGAACATCTCTATTGACCCATATGAAGCATGATGCACATAAATTTTGTTATAATTGTATTATTTGTAAAATGGCTAAATCTAAAAGTAGGAATCATGAGTTGTATACTCCTTTGCCTATTCCCGAATGTCTTTGGAGTAACATTTCAATGGACTTTGTTTTGAGGCTGTGTAAACAAAGAATGTAAATAATTTTGTGTTTGTTGTTGTTGATAGGTTTATAAGATGACACATTTCATACATTGCAATAAGGTAGATGGTGCTTGTGATGTAACTTTTTAATATGATCCAACTTTACAAGAAGATGAGCACAAGCACAAAAGACTATTCGAGGCTAGGTCAACATCTCAGGCTGAGACACAAGACCATATCATCTATTAGAAGATCCTTAGGAGAAGAACACCCAGGCATGAGCCAGAATATCAATTGTTCTTCCTTATAGTCTTCTTAAGACAAGATTAAGTTGTAATCAGCTTGACTCACATTGGCCCAACTAGCATAGGCTTCTAGAAACCCTAGTTTCTAGAAGATCACCCCATGTGTCACCCATGTGCTACACTCTTTTGACCTAGCTTCTAGAATGACCATTTTAACCTAGTTTCTAGAAGGTTTTCCCTTCCACGTGTGGCACCTTTGACCAACCCTAGGTTCTAGATTGTTTCCCTCATGTGCGCCCCTTCTCCACCTCTCTTGTTCAACAAGGCATTTGTATCTATAAATATGGTGCCTCGCCTCTTATAAAATCACATTGAATGAATAGTAAAGAAACTCTGCTTGAGTAAGTCTTGAGTGTTCCTAAATTCTTTTGAGTCTTATCTTGGCAGAGATGACTGCAAATGACGACTCACATCTTCACTCATCTAGGAGCTTCCTCCTCAAGTGGCATGATTTACCCTCATTTCTCCATCTCCATAAGCTTTTTCTCCTGTTTACTCTTTTCCTTTTTTTTCCTTTCATTTATGCCAATGTTCTTCAATTCTTTTGTTCATTCTCTTTATTGTGTTCTGCCATTTATCTCTTCCTTGTCTTGTTTTTAATTTTGTGTTCATCATCCATCAAAAGGCGTGGGTGTTTTTCCATTTATTATTTTGAAGAGAACCTTCACACTTACTTAACCACTTATTAAGTTTGTGTCCAATGGTAATCTTCACTAAGTTTTACCTTATCTTGCTAATCACAATCTTAATCCAAGTGAAAACCATAAAAACATGTGCAATTCTAAAATCAACTCACATCACCTTTAGTTGCGTCAGGTATTCAAACAAAACTAAGTTCCCCTAGTGTGATATAAGGCTAACCTAGGCCGAATACCCAAAGGTTCATCGTATATTATATTTCCACTGCTTCATATTCTCCTTAAACAAATCAAAATTGGGGGGAAATGAATCGAAATTGGAACGAAAAAAATGAATTAGAATGTAAAATAGAGTGAAGAATAGATCATTTATAGAAAATGATCTAATAGACCGTTTATCAATACATAAGATGTAAAGAACTAAAATATAAATGGTAGAATCTAAAATACATAAACATAGATTGCAATGCACACTAAAGTGTACAAAAAATTGGGCAGAAGAAGCTAAATACAATTGTTAGACCATATAGTCAACAGTCGCTTACTAGACTGTCTAATGGTTTTACTTAGTAAGAGAGAGAAAGAAAAAGAGCATTGATGACTCTTTACGGCAAGAGCACCGCATTATCAGAAGTAATAATGTGTCCCTAAGGACGAATATCAAACCTACAAGGAACAACTGAATAATTAAGTTAAATATTTGCTAAATATAAAACAGAATAATAAAAGTTTGTTGAAATTTGTTATGATGGCAATGATTAACAAGAAAACAAGGCAAAAAGTTGTTGCTTCAATTTCAAAAATAGGGATTGGGTTTCATCTTTCTCACTCTTTTGTATTTTGATTAGTATGGTAGTATTGTGCCCTTTGGTTGATATTGATGCACGTATAAAAATCATTTATATTGATTCCTTGCATATAAAATTATTAAGATACTTCCTAAATATCGATTCCTCGCATATTTATAAAACAACTTAGTATTCAGATTAGACGATGATAACAATTAACATTTCAAGTCTATTCCTAGCACTCAAATATGTTAAGTATTATTGATTAGGTCAGAACCCTAAAAATACTTTCCAGTCAAATTTAAGATTCTAGATCAAGAATCAGAAAAAAAAAAAATACCAATAATCAAGCAAGAACAAAATATTTAAATGTCATCTCAATACATAACAGTTTGAACAGATTACTCCTAATCCAAAGGGTAGAATTAGCTACACATCTTTTAACACCTTTTATTCTCCCAATTGGGTTACAAGTCACTCAATGGTGTTTCTCTCTCTCTATATTGCACACTAGGTTGTTGCCTCAAGCCCCATATTTAACCTAATTTGTTAGGGCTTAAGTGGATTCTCGCTCAAGTGAGATTTACTCGCTTGAGCGAGTAAAACGTCGAATTTGTCGAATGCTGTTGGAGCATTCTCGCTCAAGCGAGAATGGTCTCGCTAGTGCAAGATGCTCTGATGCTAAGTTGGGCTTTTTGTGCGCTTGTGCGTTCTGGGGCCTTCCAGCTTTCTTTTTTTAGCTTATATTATTCTTCTTTTGCCCAGTCATCTCCATTCTTCCCTAGAAACCTGTAATTAAAACAAATTTGGGAATAAAATGTTCTTATTCAACTAAAAATAATAAAATATGTAAAAATGTATAAATTCATAAATTAGGGTTTGTTTTATAATTATTTTAGAAATTAATACTCATAAGTGCCTATATTTTAATATGAAATATTACTGAAATTTGACACTTATCAACTCTCCCCAACTTAGAATCGTGCTTGTCCTCAAGCAAAATAAATGAATATATTTGAATTTAAACATCAAAGTAGCTTAATTCACTAAACAAAAGATTAGATTAGAAACTTATGATGCTACCAAATTCAAATATAGAAAAATATAGATACAATCAACTTCCAGGATCAAATCAAAACAAATAAATGACAATTCATCAAGGAATTTCTTCTCATATGCTCACAGATAAGTGTTTCTCTCTATTTTTACTAAATCATAACAAATCATAGTTGCTTTCATTTCATCTTCATATCACAAACATATTAGAAACTTGAATCTTAAGGTATTTTCCAGGGTTATAATGAGGTTGGGCTTCCAAAAAGTATTGGTTTTTTAGATAACAAAATGCAGATTTTAAAGAAGAACATACCTACAATCCAATTATAGCACATATGTGTTATCTAATCACCATTTTCTTTTGACTTCACATTTTTCCTCATTTTTTTCTACTATTCATGATTTTCAAGATGAGTTTTTCTTTTTTTCTCTTTCTGTTCTTTTTTTCATCAATAGTAGATTCTTCCTATTTTCCACTTTTTTGAACTTTCAATATTTTGAACCAACCATTCCCTTTTCTATATTTATTTCATTTATGTTCTCCTTCCTTAAACATGCTAAATGGTAGGAAATATGTCATTAAAGGTTTATGGTGCAATAATAACAAAAAAAAATTGTCTCAAAGGGGATAAATAAAAAAATGAATTCTAATAAGATAAAGATTGACTACAATCCAATTATAACACATATGTGTTATCTAATCACCATTTTCTTTTGACTTCACACTTTTCCTCATTTTCTTTCTACTATTCATGATTTTCAAGATGAGTTTTTCTTTTTTTCTCTTTCTGTTCTTTTTTTTCATCAGTAGGAATAAATTCTTCCCATTTTCCACTTTTTTGAACTTCCAATATTTAGAACCAACCATTCCCTTTTCTATATTTATTTCATCTATGTTCTCCATCCTTAAACATGTTAAATGGTAGGAAATATGTTATTAAAGGTTTAGGGTGCAATAATAACAAAAAAAATTGTCACAAAGGGGATATATAAAAAAATGAATTCTAATAAGATAAAGGTTGACTACAATCCAATTATAGCACATACGTGTTATCTAATAACCATTTTCTTTTGACTTCACACTTTTCCTCATTTTCTTTCTACTATTCATGATTTTCAAGATGAGTTTTTCTTCTTTCTCTTTCTGTTATTTTTTTCATCAATCTGAATAGATTCTTCCTATTTTCCACTTTTTTTAACCTCCGATATTTAGAACCAACCATTCCCTTTTCTATATTTATTGCGTCTATGTTCTCCTTCCTTAAACATGCTAAATGGTAGGAAATATATCATTAAAGGTATAGGGTGCAATAATAACAAAAAAAATTGTCTCAAAGGGGATATATAAAAAAATGAATTCTAATAAGATAAAGGTTGACTATTTGGCCCTGGGTTCCTAATTAACACAAATGCCTAATCATCTTCATGCTCTTTTTTTTATGTAACAAAAAATACAAATTAAGCAACCACAACTGTCAATTAATCAGTAAAACTTTCAAAACTGTTTAAGGTTCACACAATCACTTGGTTTAAATGGCCCCATTTCTTTTTGTTGTGTCATAATCTTTCCTAATCAATCATCCTGTGCAAGTTTTCATGTATCACAATTTCAACTACATTTGAATAGGGATTCAATCTTATTTTATTTTCTAACTTCTGACTAATTCATCTTACTATTTAATATTTAAACAAAAATTCTTTTTTTCACAATTTAAAATTAATATTTTAGTTCTTTTTTTATTTGAGAAAAATAAACTAGAAAACAAATTAAATTGAAATTGAAATTTATTCAAGAAAAATAATTCAAGACATAAAAATAACCAAATAAGCAATAAGAGCAAACTTATTCAAAATACAAAATAAGCAAATAAAACAAACTACACAAATAAACAAATAAAAATAAAACAAAATTAAAATAACTAAAAAGAAAAGAAAATCAGAAGGATAAAACTATATTTTTTGCTCAATTCTTACTTCCTAAGAAGTTATCTAACTTCGTGTTAAAATCTTCATCTATAGTTGTAGATGATCCTGCTTCATTTGCTGGATCTGCCTTCCTAAATAATAGAACCTGTCCCCAGGCCAAAATACATAAGCTTCAAACTGATTGGAAGATATAAGGATTGGGTTACCTTTGAAATTTATTTATTTATTGGAAATTTGTCTCACTTGAGCGAGATTCCCTACAAGAAAATCAATTTTTCGTCTTAAAACTTGCTCAAGCGTAAACAGTAAAAGAAAAGTGCAAAAATGTAAACAAACAAGAATTAAAATAAATTACAAACAAGAAAAAGAAAATTCAATATTGGAACATAAAACAAGGAAAAAAAAACCATGGTGTAGTAATCTTCAACATCAAATACAAGAGACCCAAATTTGGATACCTTGTTACTAAAGAAAACACAACCAATTGTTTTATATGTTCTTAGAAAACTATTTTCAATACAAAATAGAATTCCAAAATGAATTTGAAGAAGAAAACACTAAAACAGTGCATTGTCATACATGATTTTTAATTCATTTTTACCCAATTCCATAACTAAATTCACTTCAAAGGATAAAGTGCAAAAGGTAAAAGAGTAGAGAGAAGAAGAATTGCGAGAGAATGGAGAAGAAAGCTGAAGAACTTCTATAGAACTGAAAACAACAAAACTATTTACAGAAAAATAAAAACTAAATACTAAACTAGAACTATTGTCGCGCTATATTTTTGGTGTTTCTAATCTACTCGCTATATTTTTTTTTTAAGCTAATCTCTATGCATAGAGGTTCAAAGCTTTACAAATGAGTGGGCCTTAAATCATACCCCCAAAACTGATCTACAACTAACTAAACTAATTGCGTTGATTATCTTTAATTTTCTTTTCTTTGACTTTCGTTGACCGTCTAATGGTGTGTTGACCACTAACCTTTGATTGTCCAATTCCTATTTTGCAAATTTTCACTCTTTCAACTCATTCTTTTCCACACATTTACTAAATTTCCTTATGTCAAAGACTAGTTTGAAAATGTTCCTTCAAAATATCATAAATAATTGTTAAATGGTTCAAGCAAAATTTAAGTTGAAAAATCCAGTTTTTCTTATGTTTTTGTAAAAACTAGAATTTTCTACAAAAAAAATCAAATCTAAACTAAGGACAAAAAATGAGAACCAAAAAAGGCTCAAGAAAATGCAATTAGCCTAGAAAAATATGGGAAAACCGAGAGTTATAAGCTTGTTACGTGGATAACTTATTCTTCAAAGAGTTAGTAAGGCTTCATGGGTTGTTGAGGATCATTGGAAGTGATAGGGATACAAAATTCTTGTGTCACTTTTGGAGGACCTTGTGGGGAAAATTGGTATTGAATTGTTATTTTCTATTGCTTCTAACCGACAAACTGATGATCAAATAGAGGTAGTCAGTAGGACTTCAGGCACATTGCTTAAGACTATTTTAAAGGAAATTTTTTAGTCTAGGGAAACATGCTTGTCTCATGTTCAGTTTTCTTATAATAGGACTATCCATAACACAAAATATTTTTAACCTTTTTGAAAATTGTGTATGGATTTAATCTTTGACTCCTCTTGATTTGTTGTATGTGCCTAACCTTTCTATGTTTAAGTGTCTAGAAGCTCGGGCTAAAGTTGAATGTGTGAAGAAGTTGCACAAGAAAGTGAAGGCTCAGTTTGAAAAGAAAAATGAGATTTATGCAAGACAATCTAACAGAAGTAGAAAAAAAGGTGGTATTCCAACCTGGTGATTGAGTTTGGGTACACATTGATAGACTTCACTTCTTCTAGCATTACTTTTTTATTTATGTTTTCCTTGGATGTTGCAGAAGCTTGCTAGATTAGAGGTGGAGAATTTAGTGTTTGAAGAAGAAATATGGTGAAGATGCAAAGTGAGAGGTGAGGCCAACTCATGATGAAAGAGTCTAGAATTAGCAACAAAAGATGCTACCTTAGAGAGAGCTCAAGAAAAACATGTGTACTAACCAGTGCCTAGTTCTCGGTAGTATTTTCGTATGCTTGGTTCTTTTGCATCGTGAGGGATCTGCTCGGTTCCTTTGTGTGCCGCGAAGGGCCTACGTAAACTTGGGCCAATGACCTTGGACAGGCTAGGCATAGATCGCATGTTGAATACACAAAGCATATTCATTTGACACACCCGTTTAAAAGAGATATTCGTGTGGTAAATATAATTTTATTTTTATTGTTAATATATGGCAATATATCCTCTGTTACGTATTTGTTGCATGTTTTTGTTGCACGTGGCTAGCTGTTGTTAACCCTAGTAATATAGAGAGACGTTTGGGTAATAGAAAGGGGGTCTGCGGATAAGCACTTTGAAGATCATTAGTGCCCGTGGCAGGTGGTTTTCTGTTACCAATAAAATATTAATGTAATTATTTTCTATTAAGATTTGTTGAGCTCTAGGGAGAGTGGTTGCACGTCGCATGAGCAGTGATAAAAGGAGAGGAGGTCTCCAGGAAAGGTACGTTGTTTTTACACATTACATTAAAAAGCTTTTGGTGAGCCTTAGCTGAATTGATCGTCGGAGTGTCATCAACAGGTAGGACGTCCTCTGTTCCAACGGAGCCATGCTAGAAGCAACCAGGAGAGAGGAATTGAAGACGGTGCGTTCGTTCTAAAGTCAACCAACAGCTCAATCAACCGGCGAGAACAAGATGTACGGCCAAAATTGAATAGCATAACAATTCTCATTCAAGCTGAAAAATACATGAGTTGAGCTTACTTATTTATAGTGTTAGGGTCAGCCCAAAAGAGTTTCAAAATAAAACCCTAGATCTAAAAGAGCCAAAGAGAAAGTGTCATGTGACTAGTCACACTCTCCATTCCTTCTCACATGTGTAGCATATGTCTTCTCTTGTGTTCAGCCCTTTGGTAGAAGCTTGTGTTCCAAGACCGAACTAGGGTTTCCTTTAGGTCAATGGAAGCCCCATTGAAATCTAAGGTAGGTTTATAACTCTAACCCTAACCCTAATCTATCTTAAGTCAAAATAGAATACCAAAAATCATACTCTACTTGGCCTAAATACATGGCTTAATTTATTTAACAATTACAAACTCGAATAAATCATATTCTACTCTATACGTTTATACAAACTAAAGCTTGGACCAAATATGATAAGAGTTTAACCTTGTTGAGCTCAACTGAGTTTCATTCTTCATGTAATGTGTTGTCTAATGTTCTAGTTGTTCTTCTCTAAACTGGAGATAAGTTCTAGGTCTTTATTCTCCTTATTGTATGGATGTTGTGGTTGGATGAGTTTCCATCACACACAAGAAAGTAAAGGTTCCTTGAACAAAGAAACTCAAAACTCTAAACAAAGAAAGTTCAACTCCAACGGAGATAGTCCTTTCCAAGTGCTAGAAAAGACCAATGACAATGCACATAAATTGATCTACTTGGTAACTACAATATTAATGCTACTTTTAATGTGTTTGGTTTAACTCTTTTTTATCTAGATGATGATGTTTCTGATTTAAAGACAAATCCTTTTCAAAAGGGAAAAGTAATGATGACATAACAAAGAGCAAAGAGTTTGAAATAGTTAAAAGACTTGGAGGATGTATGACAAAGCAAGGACAAGGAGAGCCAATGAAGCTTTAAAACAAGTGTTGGTAGCTCTTACTAAAATAGAACCAAGTTTTGAAGAGTCAAAGTTCACGTAATCAATTGTCTCTTGATTGAAGAGAGGTTGTTTGACCTGAAGAGAAGAAACTTGTCATATTAAACTCGAGAATGATGGTTTATTTTTTCTTAATGGAGCACAAGCATCTTTTTAATTATTTGTACTTAGTTTCAAATTTAATTTGAAATTGTTACAAGTATTTAAAAGTGAATTCAAATTTGGTTAAAAATGGTAAGCTTAACATTAATAATTTTGACTGTTAATCTGCCAATTATTGATTTAATTTGGGGTAGTTATATTTTTGTCAATTATTTAGCTTTTTATGTTGGTTTATTTACCTTGTAATATTTATAAATGTCAAGAGACTATATGTAGTGCCCTAACAAGACAAAGAATGATCAATTATGTTAATCTATAATTGAGACTTACCGAAGGTCTTTCATCGTGTTGTGTGTGTAATCTCCAAGCCATATCTTCCATCCATGGAAGTGTGGCATCCTCCATTTCCATATCCTTTTCTAGTGTTCTTTTTCGTAATCCATAATATTGATTTTTTGCCTATGAAATTAAGTGTTTAATTTTATTTTTCTTTGTTTCAATTCTTACAAGCACGCAACCTCATTTCCTTGAGATCCTAACTCAGAATTCTAACAAGCAATAGGGTTTATATCAACTTATCAAACTAATGAACCTGTATGGATGTTGGATGGTTTTGGCCTACTGAATACACGTGTGTTCCTTCATATAACTTTCATTCTCCTTCTTGAGAAAAAAAATATGGTCCAATAACACCTTATCTACTAAATTTTTTGTTTTATGAAAGTTACTTCATAATTGTTTACCATCTGAGAAGCATGTTCAATCTTAAGGGATCAACATGTGTTCCAAGTGCAACTTTGCAACAATCAAAAAGAAATTTCGACTCACTTTTTCTTTAATTGTATTTTATCTAAAAGACTTTGGTCGTGATTATCTTCTACTTTTCCTAATTCTTATTCTTCAATTGGTTATATTTTTTTTTCTGAAAAAGTTGGACCTATTGTGTGTGATATTCAACTTGTTACTATCACTTTTATTATTTGAATTATTTGAAAACTTAAGAGTCATATGAAACGAAGAAACCATCATTTTTCATTATGTTCTTCATTTAGTATGATGGAATGTTCAAATATGGAATGGTCAAATGACAAGTAAAAAATCCTTTTGAGTATATAAATAATGATATGACTAAACTTTATAAATTTGAGATTCTTTTAATGTTCAAACTAGAACTCGAAAAGGTATTAGAATTAAACAGGTTGATTGGATTATCCCTAAAGAAGATGGATCAAGGTTAAGGTTCACTTAGCCATGCTTGTAGTAGGGAATCTTTATAAATAGCATATGGAAGTTCATTGGGAGATCTACTACTCATCATGGTTGTCATTTATGTTATTAAGATTTCTAAAATTAAAATCTACAAAAGAATATGGTTTGAGTATGATTCTTCTTATATATGTCATGGGTCATTTATGTTATTAAGATTTCTAAAATTAAAATCTACAAAAGAATATGGTTTGAGTATGATTCTTCTTAGATATGTCATGGGTTTGAGAACACAAAAATTATTTGATGAAAAAATGAAGACTAGTTAACAGAAAGCTCTAAAACACTTGCAAAACTTTAGAGTTTGAAGTTTCTCATATTTACAAAAAAAAAATGTTGATACTTTTAATAACATTAGTGTAGATAATAGACTCAATTTCTTTTAATTTGACAATATACCTTATTAAGTTTGATTTCTTTATTTATTTGAATGGTTAAATATGTTTTTCGTCCATGTATTATAACACGAAATTAATTTTCTTCTCTTGTCAAAACTTTAGACCATTGAAGTTCTTGTAGTTAAAAAAAGATTGGATGGGATCCTAGACAGTAAACAACGTCAAAAAAATTTGATGTGGCTAACGAAGTGCCAGCTTGGACTTCTTTTTGCATTCCACATGGTCATTCGGTATGAATTAGTGTTTTTGGAGAGAGAAACGAAAGGACTGTGAGTGTATATAGTTGGGTTTTTCATGTTGTTCAAATTTCTAATTACTTCACAGGTCTGCACTTTTTCTTCTTATTCTTCACTGATCTTGTTGTTCTTATTCTTGTTGTTGTTCTTCTTGTTTTTGTTTTATTGTTATCGATTTTTCTAAGAATGGTTTCTCATATGCAAGGTTTGGTAAGGTGTTAGGTTAAGGTTGGGCAATGAAATCCCAATGTTGTTCATATCAATCTGCATGGAACAGTTGGGGATCAAAATCTCCAACAGCAACAACATCATTTTTATGTTTAGATTTAGGAAGAAAAGTGTGTGGTTGTGGGGAAATATTATTGCTTATAAAAGCAAACACTTTGAAGAATAATGGAAGAATTTTTTGGCGTTGTAGGAATTGGGGAGTAAGAAATACTAATCGTTGTTAAATTGACTCCATATACTTATAATTATTGTTGTTAGTATTTTTTAAAATTCGTTGTTGTTTTGATTGTAGACTGATGCGCACTTTAACTATTTGTAGTGGGCTGATGAATTGGAACCTCAAATTGAACCAATTCCACATACACAAGGACAAAAACATTGTTGTGTTGGGTCTGAAATATTACAGGACCTGGCTAGGAACAATGCTAAGTTAAAGGAAAAATTAGTGGTAGAGAGAGAAAATTTGGGAAAATTAATGTGTATTTTGGGTGTCTCTTGATCTTTTACAATTGTGTTTTTTTCATGCTCTTGTTAAAGAGAAATTGTAATATGTAATGTAATGTTATCCCTTTGTAATGTGAATTTTTTTTATATTAAGTAAAATCAGTGTTAATTTATGATTGTATGAGGAAAAATAAACGATTTGAATAGGTAATATGAAAGTAATAAAAGTTATTAATTTTGGTCAAGAAATTTAAAAATAACAAGGTAATACAAGTTGTTCATACATGTTTGGTAAAGTAAATATAAAAGTTGGTGGACTATTGAATACAATGGGACAAAGTACATTAAAAAAACCATCCACCACATGGGACCAAAATAAGTTCTGATGAGCCAACACATGGCCATCAATAATCTAATATTTACACATCCCACATATATCAATAGTTTTACTTTTTCTTTTGAAAGTCCTTATTTGTACTTGCTTGGAAGCCTACAATAGGTGTCTCCATGTGAGGGGTGAAAGATCTGGTATTCTTCTTCCTTGTTGGTTGAGGTCTTGCGAAATTGCTTTTGTGTGTCATTCCAGATGTTGAAGCTTTACTCGTAGTTCTTATTGCAGTTTGTGTTGGATTGTTTGTTGCCTTCCTTTTCTCTTGCACATATAATACAAAATAGAAAAGAAATTTCGACAAAATCTTAATATTATTGTATGTGTTAAAAGGTTGATTACCCATGTATTTTTCTTGGACATATTTCTGGATCTATTTTTGCAACCTCTGCTATTGTGCCCATATTGTTGACATGTGCTACATTTCATCCTTAAGTTTGTTTTGTTTATTTGTTGGCATGGTCATCTTCATCCACTTCTCTCATCTTTAATTTTCTTAGCCTTCCTAAAGGTGTCTTATACAGTGGAGGTAGAATATGTTGGAATTAGTTCTTGGCCACAACTGTTGTCCATTTATGGCAAGAATTTCTTAGTTGCAACATGCAAGATATGCATCCCTTTTGTAGTATCTCAGTATTTGTAACATAATCTTCAGGCTATTCTAGCTTATAGTTGATTGCATCAACAACATATCTATAGGGTATACCTACTAAATTTCAGAAATAACAGGTACATGTGTGATGCTTAAGATCTACAACATATTTTTCTATTGTAAAACCCTGTGTAACCTCAAACTTCTCTTGTCCATACCACACAGGTAAACAATTTCCACTACTATGAACCTCCCTTTCTAACCTTATTAGGCTTTGGCATAATAGTCCTAATATAAGTACCAAATTTTTCATTCAATGTTGCAATTATTGGTCCTAATCTAGTCAATTATTGTAAGGATTAGTTTATTTCAAGCAATCAGTATTGTACCACTAAATGATTCTAAAAAGTTTTTCATAAGCACATCACACCAAGGGTAGTTGCTAAAAGCATGTCTACACCAAGTTGAACTTGAAATTCCAATTAACCAGTCATATGCATTTTCACTTACCTTTTCATCTCTTGCACCTTTGCATCATGAGATTGGTAGTAGGTTGCTTTAGCAGCATCCATTTTAAGGTCTCATATAAGTAAGTCCCTCTAAATCTTTTCTTAAAATTGTTATTCAAATTCCTAAGACAAAACCTCTGCTCCATCCTAGGTAAAATTTCATCAAATACTATCAAAAGTTCGTACACATAATGAATTTGTGATCAGTAATTCCATCATATAGTCATTAATACAAAAACTTTGGTACCTTCTATTGATTTGAAATAAACATCCAACGGTTGGTTTGGATATCAACAATATCCTCTAATAGTAACCGTCAAGAACCATCTCCACGGCTCCTTCCCTTCATTTTCCACAACTACAAATGCAAGGGGAAAGTATTGGTCATTTGCCTCTTTTCCTACTACTACCAACAATTGCCCATCATATTTACTTTTCAATTGACATCCATCTAGCCTACAACCAGCTAAAAATCCTCTTTTGCAACCCTCCAAACACATAGAAACTGCCAAACCCTGACTATAAAATTTGATTAGGTGGTTGGTTGACTTTAATCTTACAAATACTTGCAAAACTAACACGTTTTATTTCAGCCACGTAATCAAATAGTTGGAAATATTGTTGTTGTCAATCTCTCTCAATGATATGCATAACCTTATTTTTGGCCCTCAAAGCCCTCCAAGTAGTGACTCCAATAGTGTAAGTTCTTTTAATGTTATCAATAATCTTATTTGTTGTCATGTTCCCAACAGTTTTAAATTTCTCCAACACAACTTTTGGCAGGCAGTCTTTATTTTCATTTTTGTTGACAAATACCCTCCCACGTGTATGCCTCTGAACAAGTGTTTTCAATCTAAAAGTCTCACTGACACCCACCTCCAACATCACAAATCCAAACCTCTTTTTGCATATTGCCCTAACTCTAACATGATCATTTTTCACAAATTCAACTTCTCTACCATTCAACTCATAGTGCTTCATAATATCTTGTTTGAAGGATGCAAATTCCATCCCAACCTTGAATTTAAAGTTCATGGACAAGTCTTGCATTCTGAACTTTGGAAATTTTTGCACACAATTTCCTTCTTCATCAACATCACTAACTAACTCATCACTAGTGTAATCTTGGTGTATTTCATGATTATCAAAGGTTCCCTCACACTTACTCTTATCTCTATCTTGAGGTACACTCTCACCTTTGTTCATCTTGTTTATCAAACGTGCCCATCTTTTCACCACATAATCCAAATTTATGCCTAGACCAATTCCTTCAGCGTTTTCATCCTTATCTTCATTGTCATCCTCATCTTTATCAATCAGTTCATCATTATCATCTTCATCATGCATTACACTCACCAAATCCTCTATAACATCATCTTCTAAACCATCGAATTCAATCTCAAAATACTGCATTACATCATCATCTACATCACCAAATTCATTTCTTATATCCTTTATACTATCACATTCCACACCATGAAATTTAGTCCCCAATTCCTCTATTTCATCAACTCTAACACCAACATTTGTCTTATCATCCTCCATACTAGCACCAACATTTGTCTTATCTTCCTCCACACCACACCAGCAATCCCAAGCCCTTCTACACCAACAAATCTAGCATACTCAATTATATGTGGTTCACTAACCAGAATGTGTTGAACATAAATTTTTACTTCCTTATTTATGTTTTCTACATAGCGAATTCCATATCATCTCTGTCATCAATTAATTACTGAAATTTGTGTCCATCCTTCCTATCTTAGGTTTCCACCATAGCTCAATCTCACAACCATACTTCAAAATATGATTATGTGTCTTAATCCAATTCATGATAAACATGTTTTTCACCTCCTTGGTAATGTGACGAAGGAGATCTTATAATTTTTTCCATATGATGAAGACTCACAGTGAAACTCATTTCCTACATTTTTTTCGAATATCATTCTTGACAACAAAACAAACTAGAAACAAATAAAACCCTACATTTTCAACCAAAAAATTCTTGCCTTTTCAAGCCAAGGTCATTGTAAGAAAAAGCCCTAAAGATCACCCCACGAAAGCCCCAATTTATGAACAACAAATGATGTATAAAACACTTACCACGTTATCAACAAACACATTTGCACTACTCACAATCAACCAAAACACACAATCACGAACCAATGTGTCTTCACCTTGATTCCACAAGCGAAATCATATCCTCAAGTGCAATCTACTCACACAATAGAGCAAGTCAATGGAATTTTGAGTCAAACTTTGTCACTCTAGGTTATCAATCATTAAGTCATACTGAATGACCTATATGGAACACAAAAAGAAGTCCAAGTTGGCACTCTGTTAGCCACATCAAAAAAAAAATTAACACTTCGTCTTTTAATACAAAGACGAAAAATATATTTAATTCTTATTTGAAAGCTATTTTTTTCACATAAATTTCAACCTAATCCTCTCATGCTTTTTGTTAGGGATGACAATGTGAAACGGGTCATGCTGACCGGCCACAGCCAGCTACTGAAAAACGAAGGACGGACTCACTAATTCAACCCGTTGATCCGCTTAGATCCGCACTACATAACCTGCAATCCACACGGACCAACAACAAAACAAATTGGCCCACTAACATGTATAAATAAAAAATTAATTATTATTTTTTTTTAAAAAAAATATAATACTCCACTCATTCATTCATTATTACAATATGACTTTTACATTATTTTAAAAAAAAAATTTAATGTACTAAAATAAATATTTTATTTTATTCATCTGAAAAAGTTAATATTAAAAATAATAAATTTAATTTTCAGAAAAATATATTTAAAATATGTTAATAAAAATAGTATTAAAAGAGATATTTCAGTAAGATAATCACTAAAAAATTAGTTATTTTGTAGTAAAATTTTGATAGATACTCATATATATATATAGAAAAGAATATAAATATAAAATAAAATTTAATTATTTTTAATCAAACTCTATCATCCTGAATTCTTTTATATTATTATCTTAATTGAATTATCAACCTGAATTCTTTTATATTATTATCTTATTGAATGAAATGAAAGTGAGATGAAATTTTAATTTTTTAACGGCAGAAATAGGATTTTTTTATAATTAATAAAAATTTAATTTAAAAAAAAAAACTTTTCTACGCAAATTGACAAATGGCAACTGCAGGACGAGCCCAGCCCATGAAATAAACCTGCATTCCTTGACAGAATAGACCTATACAAGACGGATCAGGTCACCTATTTTTTACTTTTTTTCTTTTATAAATAATTCGTGTAACAAATGATTCATTAAACGTTAAAATGCAACCTAATTGAAATATTAAAGTTTCGTAATGATGTCAATCATGATTTTAATAACATATATAAATGTTAATGTTAGAAATCATTTATAGAGGACGAGCTCGTAGATTTAATATTTGATTATCCTTTACATAATAGGAATATTTTGATAAATATTACGTAATAAGAATATATTAAGTAAATTATTTCAGAGAGAATATTCCCCAAATAACTCATCTGCTTTGAAAGTTGAACAACAATACTAGTTCCGAGATAGACCCATTTGGACAAATTCTCCAGATGTCCATCAAGGAGAGAAATATAAAATTAAAAATATAAAATGAACTTCTTAAATTAAGATTAGTTTATACATAAACTTGTAAAAAACATCTTTATCTATCTTTATTTTAACTTGAGCACTAGCTTTTAGAAAAACTCTACTTATTTTTCCAATACAGACCCAAAATTAATTTCTCACTCACAAATTTATTAAAGCACGTCACAGTCAGAACTAACTGTCTATTTACCAAACTAACACTAACACTAATGAAGCTAAGTCATAAATGAAAAACCAAAACCTTGGCGTAAAACTCTTATTATATTCAATACTTGACTGAAGGCAATGCTTTTAATTCTGCAATACTAGCAAAAATGTAAACCGGACACATTTAACTGCGCAACCCACAGTAGGAAAAAAATTTGTATGACAGATAAGATACACCAATGGCTACATCATTAAAAACATAACTACTGTGACAAGGTAAACAAACGGCACTGACCCAAATTAAATATCTTCTCAATAATCAATAATGTATGAGATAGAATCAAATGATTTCACTTATCGAGGAGGTGGAGGAGGAGGAGGAGGAGGCAGGTTCGATTTTGCGAATCCCACCCATGCAACAATGCCAACTGCCAGAATTATCCATCCAAATATGTCATACTTCAGATCACTACTCTTCTTTTTCTTCTGCGTCTGACAAAAAACAAACAAAATAGGTAATAAAACTCCAATACAAAGCAGAAGACATGCTTACTGATATTCTTGTATGGGTTGTACTTGGCTCTTGAATTTTTCAAATAAAATGCACATCAATCTATCTCAAAGCATGTATACACTGATTAGGTAAACTAAGATCCATACAAAGTCACTTTGGTCCACTCATGGTAAAACCTACGAGTCCATAGTATAAAATTAGTCACGCATGCCTTAGTCACTAAGTTCCTACTTCACTACAAAAACCAAACTTATCGTAGAAAAGTTAACATTTAGCACCATTAACTTGCAAATGTAATGACACAGTACATTCGAGTCAACAAACTCCTTTATTTCACTGAATCTGCACTCCTTGTTTTTTTCTTCATCAAAGAACAGTGCATATATGAAGATGATTTCAAGTTAAGTTACTAAAATCTCAGAAAAATCAATTAATTAACAAATTGATGTGAAATATATATTGTTTGTTCATAAAAAGTCAAGAATTATACAAAAACAAAAAAAAAACTGATACAAAATAATCACAAGGTTAAGCTAGACAAACAAGACAAAAATATTACCTTTGTACCCGAAGATGTAGAGGATCCAGCTGTTGCTGCCTGCTGCTGCTGACCAAATCCATGCTTATGAAGTTCTACATGAAGCTCAGGAGCCTGAAAAGAAAGGCATTAGTAAATTGACCCAGAAGCCAATCTCAGAACAAGTTCATGATCCTTTTTTTTATTTAAATAAACAAAAAGATAATTCTTGAAAGAAGGAATTGGATGAGTGGATAAGGTACCATCAAATAAAAAACAAGGAACAAATCCACTTCAAAGAATAGTCAATTATGTATCAATCTTTTGACAAGGGGGAACGGAACCCTTTTGTGAAGGAACAAAACCTTTGGACATCTTCCTCTTATTTTCCATTATTTACATTGAATTCAATAAAAGCAAGATTTTCCTCCCCATTTATATGTCTGGTTCCTAACAACTCTCCTTACAACTAGATCAGTAGATGTCTTTTTCCTCACCCAATTTATACATAATTTTACTCTTCATCTTCTGCAAGTCCATTCCCCTTCCTAGAACTAGCAATGGTTTTCTCCAATCTTAGTTTCTTCCAAAAACCATTATAATCAGAAAGTGCCAATGGCCAGAAATATAACAGGAAGAAGTGAAGAAGAACCTTGGACAGAAAATGTTTGGGATGCAGAAGAAAAAAAAAGACAGAGGAAGAAAGAAGTATGAGGAAGTGACTGGTCTGAGTTCTTAAAACCCTATTTGGTATTATGAGGAGACAAAAACAACCAAAATCCATTGAAAATGTGAGGGAAGGAAAAAATAAATAGGGGCATTAAGGGCTTCTGATAAAGAATGAGAATAATTGCATCCTCCGTTCACCATGGCAGAGAACACTCTGCTCCCACTCCTCTCATTTTTTGAGGCATTGTGAGAGTTATTTTCTGATTGACAATTATGACAATAATTTATTAAAATTTCAGTAAGAAAATCTTAATCACCAAATCCTGAACAAATATATGCTTGTAGATTACAACATCTAGACAATAAAATTTTATAGTAAAAAATCACATTATATAGTTCAAGATTATTCCATTTAGAATAGTCTCAGCAAAGGGCAGGACAGAAGAGCAGGGTTTAGGGCGGCAAAGAGCTGGGCAGGGCAAAGCAGGGAGATCAAAAGGCATCACACATAATTGGCTTGGCTTTGGGTTACTAAGGACACAACCTGGATAAAAGATGGAACATCGAGATGCAAGATTTGTGCTCATCACAGACGTGCAAATCTGGTAAAATTGTCAGGACTCTTCGAAAATAATTGTGTGATCTATATAATGGGAGCTTTCTGAATCAGATCAAATAAGATGAATAGAATCAAATTCATTCAGATGTGGTCAACATGGATGTATTGACAATCTACAAATCAAGGCAAACTCATACTTTTAGCCATAAAAATAGATACCAGAACCGTTTTACAATAAAAAAATGAAAAACGCAATGAAAGACACAAAAGTGCCAACAAAATTGAACAAACTGCAACAACCGTTTATATATTCCATTGCAGCTTCCAAACACAAATCATAAGACAAAGGAGCCATTTAACCAATTTGATGGTACAAAACCAATACAATACAAAACATACCTTAGCAGCCACTTCCAACGATTTAAGGTAAAGTTCATTTAAAGGATCCTACATAAAACACAAGTACTCCATTACAAATTGTTTCAACTGCGAGTAAAATACATACCACGAGGCATCTCTGAGACTGACATTGACACTGAATAAAAAAATGGTACCTCATCAACAGCTTGTTGAAAGTACTTAGCTGCCTTATCAAAATAAACCTTTGCCTCCACCCGATCTGGAATTAAAAACGCCTGCGTGGTGTGAGCATTTCCAAGGCACCAAAGGGTGTCATGCTTCTTGGGATTCACCTCAAGCGCCTCCTCTAGCTTCGAAACAGCATCTGCTCAAAAACAGACCACAAACAAAATTTCAAAAACATAAGCACAAGAATACTCATAATATCATTATATGCTCCATTTAAAATATTAAAAAAAAAATCCGTAATTTGATAATTTCATGTTCAAACAAATGTAGGGCGCACTTGTTATATTGTATGTACTTTAAAAAAAATAAGTGTTGGCAGAATTTATGTTTCCTGAGAATTATAAAATATTAAAAAAAAACTGATTTCACGAGAAAGTCTTCAAAATAGCTCTTGATTTTGATCAGATTTTAAATTCTTCAACTACTTTCAGATTATTTGAAAAGCTGAACCGCATGAAAATCATTATCTTAAAAAAATAAGTGATAATGCCCTCAATTAACCAAAAAGGATTTAAGTAAAATAAGAAAATTAGCAGTACCTTCGGTCATTTTCTTCGACTCAGGAAAGTTCTGAAACTGAGACAACTCCAATAAAGCTCCACCCCATCTGGTTAAGTTCTGTAGAGATAAGGAGAAAAAAAACGGGTAATTTTTCGAAAAAAATGCAGAACATTTCCATTTCCATTTCCCAATCTAGCAGGCAACGACGAATTCATGTGAAAACAAAGCAAGAAAATGATGAAAACGAAAATAACAGATTAATTGCGATGATAATCTAAATAGAGTGCCGATGCGCCAATCCTGTGAGAGAAACTATCGGAGTTCGAAGGAAACGACGAATCTAAAATAAAATAAAACACAGAAAGGAAGAAGATATACGAACGTCGGCATCTGTAGGGTTCTTGACGTATTCGGCTTCTGCAGCCTTACAAGCGTGCTCGAAGAACATGAGACGATCGAAATCGGTCGGTTCCAAATCCATGGCAGTTTCAGAGCAAGAGAAATTTTGGGAACTTTCTTTTCGCTTTTAGGGTTTTGGGTTTTAGAATCAATATCTGCAGCTGCTCCTCTTATGAAGACAGTGTAACTGCTAATGACCTACTTGTAGACCTGAAATTGCCCACTCTTTTCTCAAATTACATTCCAACCACTTCTCAATTTTTTGATAAATATGATATTTGTTTTATGTGAATCAATAACCAATAAATCAATAAATATAAATATAATTTCAAACAGATGTAACACGAACGCCAAGTCTTTTACCCTTTTGTAACACCATTAAAAAAACTCACAAATAAAATAAAATATACTGAGAAAGAAAAAAAAAAAAAAAAAAAAAAAACGCAGCTTCACCATCCATTTGTGAGGTACGCTTCAGATTATTTTCTTCAAAAATAAACCCAAATAAAAAATTTTATGCTTTATCTTTTGAAATTAATTAGTTTAGTCTCTCTTCTTCTTATTAGATTTGGTGTTAAGTCGTCCAAACTCATGAATTCAAAATATCAAGAATGATCAATTTTTGTTTTGAAAGATTGTCTGGTTTAGGGTTTAGGTTTAGGGTTTAGGGTTTTACTGATATATTTGAGTGGAAGTCCACCTCTCGAGATCTCTGACGCTAAGTTAGTAAGAATATAATAATATATGAGTAGTAAGTATCAAAATATAAGTAAGAAATACCTCTTATAATTGTATTTATAGACTCAAAGAGTCATGACGTGTACTAATAACCGTTTTGATATGGTGTGAGTTTCATGGACACATTCTGGGTTTCATGGTCACGTTGGAGTGGTTATAACTACCTAAGGGCGATTATAAGCATGATTCATGGTTAATTACACGTGGTTGATATCCATCTTGCTAATGGATATTAGCTGCCCCGAATTTCGTGGGTCGGATGTAATACACAAGCCCCAAGCTTGGAAATCCAACTTGAAGAGATCTAGCTTGAACAATACAATTTACATAATTAAGGTTGACATTTGCAACCACTTATAGCTCCATGGTTTGAGCTTATCCAATTGATGACTTAAACTTAATGTAATAATTATGGTGATCATTGTTATTAAATAATAACTAAGAGACATCATAAATATGTAATAAATAATGAAATTATATGCGCATTAATGAAGGGGTTTTCTAACTAATGATGAAATATACATTTTCGATAAGTCATGTCAGCATAATAAACTGCATTTCAATTAATTTGGCCGAAAAGTACATGAGGTATGCAATCGAAATGACCCTTCATTTATCATGAAAAGACACATCGTCTCAAGGAAAGGAAATTAGGATTCTAGGATTTTCTTGAAATATTTTTTTCCCGCTTGAAACGAGTTTACGAAACAGTTCCACCTTACACATATAAAAGAATTTATTCCTTTCATTCAGACTTTTCACCTTCACTTGCTCTCTCTTTGCACTCTTGTGGTGTTGCTTGTTCCTCCATTGTCGCTTTCTTGTGTAAAAGCTTTCTTTGTCTAGGTAAGTACTTATGTCTTCTTCTTTATTTTCTTCTTCTTCACCCTCTGCCTCTTTTTCTTCAGGTAGGGATACCCCTCTAATGAATAGGGATGTTACCCCTATTGGTGTAGGATCTTCCTTGAGTCCCTCTTACTCATTCTCTATCCAAGGTGATTCCTTAGAGATTAAATCATCGCCAGTGACTACGTTGAAATCGCTCCCGTCACCATTGTCATGGCTTCTACTGCCATTCTACCTGGGTTTCCAAAGGCCTAAGGGTTGAAGGGTAAGTGAAAAGTCTTTACTCAAAACATTGCAAAAATCTCAACAACCATCGTTGTCAAGGGAAATATGAAGAATAAATTTCCTCATATCTCTGATTCTAAGTCCTCATGGGTACTCAGTGAGGTAAACCACTATACCTCAGTGTTTACTTCCAAAGATAAAGTTGGAGAGATTATCTCCATTTTCCATGTTTGCTAGGAAGCTTTGTCCGACTTTGTCTCAAACAAACCATGCTTTTCATCTAATCGGGCTTTCATGAAACCTACCCCTGATGGTGAGGACTTTACCTTTGTATATGAGTACTTTTTTAAAGAGTTTGATATTTCTTTCCTTTTATCTGCCTTCGAGTGTCGTATGTTGATGATGATTAATGTAGCTCTGAGCCAACTCCATCCCAATAGTTCAGCTTTTCTGAAGGCCTTCCTAGTTTTGTGTTGTTATCTCCACATTATGGGAAAAATCCTAGAGGGAGAGGCTCAATTGAAGGCTCTTGAAGAAGAAAATCAATAGCTATTAAAAAAGAAGGCGAAAGCGGATGGTGCTTCTCAAGTTTACACACTGATCATATTTCATTTATCATTTTTTTTGTACTAGGAATTTTGATGTACTTATTTCATTTACCTTTTTATAACACTTTGAAGAACTCAAATCCAGAATTTCAGAAATTTTCAGTAGGCAAATAAATTGCAATAAATCGAAACAGTCATCACGTTTTCAAGAAAACAGAGGAAACCTAACAAGAATGAAAAACAGAATTAAGAACTACAAAAGACATAATAGAAGTGATGTTTAAGAACTTGTATAGGTCCATGACACAAGTATGAACTCAAAACTAAAAAGAAAAGTACTAAAGGATCAAGAAAACAAACACATAAATTTGTACTCAACACAAAATCAAGAAACCAAAATTATCAATAAAAGGACTACATAGAATTGATAACATTTTTGGAGAAACATGACTTTGACAAAACATATAAGGATTCAAAAATCAAAATGACACAAACACAATATAATAAGAACAAGAAAACAGCAAGAAAACTAAAAAATAAACCTAAAACAGAAAGGTAACAACAAGAATGTAAAGCTCTTGAATTAAAAGTGCCAAAACAACCTAAACACACATAAGAACAAACCTAAGACTCATGATACCACATGATATGATTCCAATAACATGATAGAGATATTACAAGGACATGTTATGGATTCAACTTGAGTTGGAATATGATTAGGCACTTTTCTAGAATTGGATCAATGTTCTTAACATTCAAGAACTCACCAAATCACAAGCAACCAAGCCAAACTCATATAGAAACCCATTTTATGACAAAGGAACCGATTAAAACAAGTAAGAGAGCAAATGAACCGATTAAAACAACCTAGGAGTCAAATGAACCGAACAAAAACAAGATAAAATGCAAATGAACCGATTAAAACAAGATAGAAAGTAAATGAATCGATTAAAAGCAAGCTAGAACACAAATGAGCCGATTAAAATGACTAGAAATACCTAAGACATGTTTTAGAGTTTATTTGGACATGGAAATGGATAAATAAGATGGAAAGAAGAAGGGAACTTATATGGTTGGAGTCCTTGGAGAGGAGCACGCCACTTGAAGGATGCAAAGCTTCAAGATGAGTGTAGATGCCACCACTTGAGGTTCCAAGAGCGCGCTCAAGATAAGACTAGAATAAGAGAAGACACAAGTCTCTCAATCACTCACCAATTTGGGAGAATTTATGTACTCAAAATATCAAATCTGTATTTGAAGGACTCAAGCCCTCCTTTTATAGGAGAAGGACCGGTCATGAATGTACAAGAAGCTTACGAAGGAAGCTATCCAAGGTTGCCTTGCAACTCTTCCACTTCTAGCGCCTAAAGTGGAGAAAGAAGGGACACCTTCTAGACTTCTTCCTAAAGCTAATATCTAAAGATGCTTTACACAAGAGGTATCTTTAGGTTTCCCTCTTAGCACCTACCTAAACACTATTATAAGCATTTTAATTTTTATACAAAAGAAACTACAAAAAGAGAAAACATTTGAACACTATTTCCTAATTCTTTAAATTTGCTCCTTGTAATCCTTTGAGATAAAAAGGATGATGAGCTAATATTCCTCTGAGCATCTTCAACTTCGACCTCTTTCTCTTCTTCTTCTTCTTGATCTCCATCATAGGGATACTTAGGTTAGAAAGGATCAAGTGAGATCCTTGGAGAAACTTAGATAAAGAGGTTATGTTGGTTTAGGATCAGAGAGTTTGAACTTCAAAATCCAATCAAGCTAAGAAGGCCAAAGCCTCAAAATAAGTAAAGGACCAATCTATGAAGGAGGAAAACCTAAAGTCAGCCTGGTACCAACACTCAAGGATCCATGTTTGTTTTGTTTAACTTCTCATATTAAACTATTATTGTAAGATCTTATCACGAGTTGCTAAGTTAATCTTGTTGGGATTGGATGGTAATGTGATATTTTTGGAGTTATTGTTGTTTATAAATGCATGATTCTTTTCTATATTCAAATTTCTTGGGTTTGGTATAATGTGCTTTGTAAGAATTAATGGCCTTAACAAGAAAGGGGGTGAATTGTTTAAGGGAAGTTTTTCGTAAATACTGGCTAAGATTGAAGATTAATGATGATTTACAGATCAAGGAATCAGATCAGCCAAGAAAACAAATTTATTAAAACTGTTATCAGAAAAAAAACTGGTTGAATATACAAATTAACCGATTGTTTATGGCAACAGAGACAAATGAAACATATTTTAAATGAGTGAGAGAGAGAGAGAGAGAAAATTACACAAGCAATTATACTGGTTCACTCCTTACTAGAGCTACATCCAATCCCCAGAAAATCACTGGGTATTCACTAGGTAACCAACAACAAATTACAACACACCACAACCTCAAAGAGGTGATCTTAACCACTCAAGAACACACACACCCTCTTTGACTTCACATACACAGTCAAAACAACCCTCTGACCTTATAGATACACATTTTACAAGAATTCAAACTAAAAAAAAATTCAAGAGAATATGGAACAAATTACACCTGATTACAGGAAATCACAGTTGCTCCTAATCCACTCTTTAACCAAAGCACAACCCAAGGCAATCTTGCTTCCTTGAATCCAAATTTTCACTAAAAAATCCTTTATGAATCTCTTTTTTCTCTAAATGAAATAGGAAGGGTAATCACAACTTTATAGCTCATCAAACTAGCCGTTTTAATTAATTAAACATGAGCCAAAACAGTTTGTAAATAATTGAAAACAGATTTAACAGTTTTATGAAAAGCTATTAAGAAATTCAAAAATCAACATGTTGAAATGTCAATTCTTTGGGAAGATACCAGTGAGTTCAGACGGCGTCAGAACAATAGGGTGTAGTGTGTACTTGGAGACTTTAACTCCATTTGAAGACAGGAAGAGAGAAGGAGTATGCTCTAAGTGTCTGACTACAAAAGAGATATCATAGGGTTTAATGATTTATTGAAAAGTCTGAACTTGTGGATGTACCGATGGTAGGTTGAAAGTTTACTTGTTACAAGCCGAACAGGTCAGTTAAAAGAAGAATAGACAGGGTTTTGGTGTCTAGGGAATGGCTGGATGCGTGGTCGGATTGTAAACAATTTGTCTTAAGTATAATTGTTTCTAATTATTGCGCCTCAGTGTTTAAGGACTCGATAATGGATTGGGGTCCGAAACTGCTTAGAAACTTGGATGCGTGGCAGGGTGATGGTAGGTTTAAAGATTTTGTCAAGAGCAAGTGGCATATCTATGAAGTGCAAGGGGGAGGTATGTTTGTTTTAAAGAAACAATGATGAAGTTGAAGGCTGATTTAAAAATCTGGAATAGGGATGTCTTTGGTTTTATGAACCTTGCAAGGGACAAAATGTTCAAGTTACAAGAGTTGGATGAAAGAGACGATGAAAGCGATATCGATGAGCAAAGAAAGGAGGAGAGGCGGTTGTTGCTGGTAGAACATAGTCGGTTTCTATTTAAGCAAGAAGCCATCTTGAAGCAGAAAGCCCGACATTAGTGGTTGGAGCATGGAGACCTTAATACATGCTTTTTCCATTCAATTGTCAAGTGGAGGAGGGCGAGGAATGGTTTAAATGGAGTTTTCGTGGACGACTTATGGTGTGATGATAAATAGGTGGTAAAGGATAAGGTTAGAAGTTTTTTTAAATCTCGGTTTGATGGAGTTGACGAAGCTCCTGTCAGGTTGGATAATGTCAGTTTAGCTCAGTTTCTGGGGAGGAGAATAGAATGTTGGTCGAAGATATATCTAAAGAAGAAGTTAAATTTGTAGTATGGAGTTGTGAAAGCTTGAAGAGTCCTGGTCCCGACGGTTTTAACTTTGGCTTTTTTTAAAGTTCTGTTGGGAGATTTTAAAAGAGGATGTTCTGAAGGCTGTGAACGAGTTTGCAGATAGAGGCAGTTGGCCCAGAGGGTCAAATGCGTCTTTCATTTGTTTGGTTCCCAAGATTGACAGCAGCTAAGTGACTTCAGACCTATCTCTTTGGTAAGTTGTTTATACAAAATCGTTTCAAAGGTTTTGTCTCTTAAGTTGAAGAAGGTGACTAGTAAGTTGATTGATACTAAGTAATTTGCTTTCCTGGAAGGAAGGGACTTATTAGATAGTGTCCTCGTGGGCAATGAGGTTTTAGAGGAGGTGAAGCGGAGGAAGAAGAGTTGTGTATACTTTAAAGTTGATTACGAAAAGGCATATGCTCTGTAAGTTAGGAGTTTTTATATTACATGCTTGGAAGGTTAGGCTTATGCGAATAATGGATCAGATGGATTAAATCCTGTTTGGATTTTTCCTCTGTGTTGGTGCTTGTAAATGGGAGTCCTACTTCAGAGTTTTACCCGAAGAGGGGTTTACGTCAAGGCGACCCTCTTGCGCCTTTTCTGTTTCTTATTGTGGCGGAAGGATTGGCAGGTGCTATAAGGAAAGCTATAGAGCAGAATCTGGTGGAGAGTTTGGAGGTTGGGGTACAAAAGGTTAAGGTAAATATGCTTCAATATACGGATGATACTCTGTTTCTTTGTAAATCTAACTTTAAATATGTTTTCAATTTGAAAGTCATTCTGCATTATTTTGAGTTAGCCTCTAGTTTGAAGGTCAATTTTTCGAAGAGTAGAATTGGAGGGGTGGGGGTTGACCACACTGTGATTCAGTAGTTTGTTGTAATCCTTAATTGCGAAGTGATGAAAACTCCTTTCAAATATTTAGGGTTGCTTGTGGTGGGGAGCCACAAGAGAGTCTCGTTTTGGGAAAGAGTGATAGAAAGAGTTAAGAGTAGGTTGGGAAGATGGAAAGGTAGATTTCTTTCGTTGGTCGGGAGAGTTTTTCTCAGTAAGTCGGTTCTTTCTTCTATCTCGCTTTTTTATATATCTATGTATAAGTTGCCTTCTGCTGTGCTAAAGGAGATTGAAAAAAAATCAGAGAAGGTTTTTGTGGGGATGGGGTTCAGAAGGAAGGAAACTAGCGTGGGTTTCGTGGAAAAAGGCTTGCGAGCCTAGAGAAGCTGACGGTCTTGGTATTTTAAACTTAAAGCTTTTCAATACGACTCTGCTGGGAAAGTGGATTTGGCGTTTGGACCGAGAAAGGTGGTTTATGGAAGGAAATTCTCGACTCTAAGTACGAAGGTTGGAGAATCTTGCAAGAACAAATGAGTAATGCTAAGGATTCCAGCTGGTGGAGAGTTTTGAAGGTGGGGGATGGAGGAATGGGGTAGAACCTTTGAAAACTGTTGTGAGTGGAGAGTGGGAAACAGGAAGCATGTTCATTTCTGGAAAGATGTTTGGGTGGGCAACGAAGATTTGAAAAGTAAATTTCCAAGACTGTATTCTTTATGTGGTAATAAAGAAGGTAATTTAGAGTCTTGCGGGGAGTGGGTTAACGTTAGTTGGGAGTGGAAGTTAGTCTAAAGGAAAGGTTTGTTTGATTGAGAGAAAAGTCAGGAAGTCCAGTTGTTACAAGAGGTGCATGGAAAGGCCCCGGTCTTGAGTATTGAAGATAGTCGGGTTTGGAAGGTAGGTAAGAATAGTGGGTTTTCGGTAAAGTCTGCCTAGGCTAAATTAAGAGACCCCTATGAGGGAGATAGTGTGTTTGTCTCCCTCTAGAAGACTTATGCTTTACCTTCTGCCTAGTTTACTACTTGGAGGGTGTTGATTAATTCGGTTGCTACAAAAGTTAACTTGGAAAGGCGTGGGGTTTCGGTTGATAGCAACCTCTGTAGTTTTTGCAGGATGGAAGTGGAGTCGACAAATCCTCTGTTTTTTTAATGCAGGATTGCTTGGCTTGTCTAGAAACAGTGTTTTACGTGGATGGGGATTACGTCAGTTGATCATGTTGATCCAGTTTCTCACTTCTTGCAGTTTAATTTGTTAAATGTTTATGCCCAAGTTAACGTTGTTTGGAGTAGCGTTTGGATTGCAGTAGTTAATGAAATCTGGAAGCACAGAAATAAACATATTTTCCAAGGTGGTGTGATCGACCATTCGGAATGTTCACCTTGGCTCAATTAAAGGTTTGGCTTGGGTAACATCTAAATCTAATTTTGCTTGTTTTACTTATTCTGAGTGGTGCATTGATCTCGTGGCTTGTATGTTTTCAATTAAGTGAGCTTGTGCAAGGTTTATTTCTTTGGTTGGGGTGTTTGTTGTTTTAAGTTTATAAGGATTATGTTGATTAGAAGGGGTTATGTGGGCCTGTTGTGTTATGGTTATGTATAAGGGTTGAGTCACCCCTGAAGTGGTTCATATTTATTTATTTTTTCTTGCTGATAAAAAAAAAAGAATAAATCTTGGATTGACGTGCCTCAAAATACAGATCAAGATATGAATGAATTGAATAAATTTTTGGACTTTGCATTTGCTAATAAGAGCGTTGAGGGTAAGATAATTTGTTTATACATGTTTTATTTTTCAGATTTTACATTTCTAATTATGATACATTATTATATTGTAGGTTTCTGATCAAGGAAGTGTGTCAACTAATATACAAATTATGAATATCAAGAAGAACATGTGATAGTTGAAGAATATAGTATAATGAAAAAATGATATGTCCTATTAAGTGCTTTGTGAACAATATTTTAGGTTTTTATTTATAGTAGTTCATAACAATATTCTTTTGTTTTCATTATTTATCTTAGTTTATTAACTCATATTTTGTGTTTGAGTTTGATTTCAATGTGTGTAATTTATATATTTTAATATAAATTTAAGTTTGGTTATATATGTATAACTTATCAATTCAAGAGTGTTATATCAATTTATATGTTTTGTCCCGACCAGTCCTCGGCCATCGATCCAGAGACTGACCTCAGACATGATGCACTGATGATTGGTAATGGAAGGGGGCCACGTGAGGTGGGTCCCAGACTCACCTACTAGAGAATTGGTTAATCTTTGATATCCACACCCTAAACCCCGATGTTGGAGATCGAGATCGAACCCCACTAGCAGAGGAACAAGGTCGTACATCGGTCGTCAGGACGTGGTAGAGGGCCACATAAGGTGGGCCCTAGAGTTTCGTTAAGATAACAGTTAAAGACAAGAGATGTGTGGGAAGCCTAAGTCACGAGGGATCCATGCACCTGGTGTGTATGATGCAGCAAGATGTACCGATAATCCTAGGAGGCGTTAAGGTCCATTAGGGTTAGGGTCTCCAGGGAAAGCTGCATGCATGGCATGTGAATACTTAGGGCACCCACGAAGCAAATGGCGCTAGAGATTAGGTGCACAAGTTGGTACCAAAGCAGCCACTCTATCATTCGTTGCACTCCAGTTAAGGGAAGGTCATGTGCTAGATACGCTAAGATTCTATGAATAGCGACGCAAGGACATTCTCCAAGGAACCCTAGTCGAGGGTAACAACGCAAAGGTAAACCTTAGTTTCAACCTATATAAAGGGTGCCAAAACCCTAGTAAGGTACGTAGTTTCTATGACTGAAGCTAATATACACACTCGGTGTTTCTTTGCCCTAATACTGACTTGAGCGTCAGAGTGCAAACGACCGCTAGGGCGCCCCTTTGTCTTTGCAGGTGAGAGGTTTCTTGATCAAGAAGGCACATTTCTCAGGCAAGATTGAAGGGCGGCAACAGTTGTTAGAGTCAACCGGTAGGAACATTTGGCGCCCACTGTGGGGCCCGTTAAAACAAGGTCCCACTCGCAATTATGTTAAGAGTCTTTACCAACAGTATGAGGAGTACGAGAAAAGTAGCTGCTGGATCCGCAGGAAGGGTACCCTCCGGGGGAGACAATGTTACCACGCAGCAAATCTTGGATACGATGCGTGCCCTCCAAGCAGAAGTAGCGGCTTCCCGAGCGGACAGCGCAGAATTGCACATAGCCAATAAAGAACTACGTAGGGATTTACAACAGGTGGGGGAACGCGCGACAGACGAACGTGCCCCGCCGGCACCACCTAAGGCACGTTCCATGCCGTTCTCGCGAGCAATCATGAATACGACGTTACCAACGACGTCTCTGGGCCCGAAAGTCTCCTTAACAGGAGTAGAGGACCTAGAGGCCCATCTCACAGCGTTCCACACCCAGATGATGCTCACTAGAGGGTCTGATGCCGTGTACTGCAAGATGTTGATGAGCACGCTATCGGGCACGACATTGGAGTGGTTCGTTAGCCTTCCCAACGGACACATCACCAACTTCGACCAATTTGCTACACTATTCAGGGAGCAGTACTGATGGCAAATTCATGGAGCTCTTCTCGGAATCATGATCAAGGGTGCGGAAGCTATGGATTGAGATGTGCAAGATCCTCCTAGGAGCTATGGTGACCTTGAAGGTGCATGAAGAGTGTGGAAATGGGGAGGTTCAGCCAGCCCCTTTGAAGGTGGTGAAAGGTTTGAAGATTAAAAGCTTATTCCTAAGAAAGTTTAGGCAAAGAGTGAGAATGACACAATTTTGGCAGCATTTCACTATTCAATTAATCTTGAAAATACATGAGCCAAGCCCTCTTATTTATAGTGTTTAGGGGGCTGGAAATTAAAAAGAAAGTGGAGGGAAATTCAAATGAGAAGCATTTGAATTTGGAGCCAATTCCTAGTCACAAGGGAAGTGTGACTTGGTTTCTATTTTTGGCACCTCCTAAATCTATACCTACACCTTCTTTTGTGTCACATGGAAGTTGTGACTTAGCTTTATACATTTGCACCTCTTATATTTATATCTACACCTCCCTTTATGTTCTACTAAAAATACTCAAAAGTAATTACAAAAGAAAGACATCCAATGATGCTTAGTTTGCCCATATCTTCTATTTGTTGGGCTTGAGTTGAAGCTTGAACTTGTATTTGGGCTTGGGCTTTTTCTATCATGGGCTTGGGCCTCTTCCATCATCCCCTCCCTCTTGAAAAGGATTTGTCCTCAAATCCAATGCTTCTTCTTCATCATCATTATGTGAATGTATGTGGCTGGATGGTTTCCATCATCCCCTCCTTCTTGAGAGGATATGTCCTCAGATCTACAAGTTTGATCTCGAACAACAACCTTATTCCTATTTTGAAAACTAGGCTCGTCCTCCAGGATCAAATGTCCATCTCTGTGAGTCATCAAACAAATCAAATGTGTTAGTTTGAGCAGTTGTGTAAACATTAATTTTAGGAAGTTGCCATTCCTTTTGTTTTTCTATTGTTTTTGGCAACTTCTCATAATATTTCTCTATTTGTTGTTGTATTTGTTCTTGAATCCTCTCATGCATTTTCTTAACAAAATCATCTTTTGTAACTCCTTCCTTATGCACAAAGGTATGTGGATTACGAAGGGGTAATAAATCTAAAGGAGAAAGAGGATTAAGTCCATATACAACTTCAAATGGGAAAATATTGGTAGTTTTGTGAACTACGCTATGGTATGTATGCTCATCTCTAGAGTTGTGTTTGTTTTTTATGATTATTCTAGGCATATTTGAAAGAGCTATATTTTCAAATGTATTTTGACCATGCTTTTGAGGATGATAAGAATTTAAAGTGTACAACTTAGTTGCAAGTTTTCCCAAAAGAATCCTCAAATCATGGTTTGCGAAATTTGGAGCTCTATCCAACATTAGGCTTGAAGATAAACCATGAGGATGTATCACTTCTCTAGAGAAGAGTTTATCCATATCCATGAAAATGGAATCAAAACCTTTTGTTGTCCTAGGAAGCTCTAATATGAAATTTGTGTCTTCCCAAGGATCATTTGCAAAAGGTGAAGGAGTATAGAGTTTTTGAGACATTGCCTTAGGTGTAGTTTGAAAACAAGAATTGTACCTAAGGTAATGTCTTTGAACCTCTTTTCTCTTTGGGGACAAAAGTTTTCCTTTTAAAAGCGCTAGAGTTTTATCAACTCTAATTTGACCCATGAGTTCTCCTTCATGAAGACTTTCTCTCTTATGTGTAAAGATAGTCTCGTTGTTACAACCATTGTTTATGAGAATTTGTACACTTAGCAATGGTTGTCTCAATAAGACATGACAAGTTTCTTTAGGCACTACCTCACATAAAAATTTGTTTTTGTAAATGCTTATAGATAACTTGACATTCAATTGGTGATATCCTAGCACATATGAGAAATAATCTACTTTATCTTTATCTATGCAAGCTTCTTTTAAAGACTCTTCTTTTTTGCTTATGCTTGCAAGTGTTCCTTTACAAAAGGTAAGGCTTTGAGGTTGTTCAACAAGACACATATTTTCAAAGGTATTTTTAAATCTTTTGTCTTGTTGAATGACCTTGTGGGAAGGAACACTCTTCTCCCACGCCTTTTGTTTCTCAAGGGTCTTCTCATGCTTTTCTTTTTCTTTTTCTTTTTCTATAGCTTCCCTTTCGACTTCCTCTTTTTTCTTTTGTATTTTTCTTTCCTTTCTTTCTTTATGGGAAGCAAACAATTTTTCCACCCTCATTTTCCAATCTAGGCAAGCTTCTATATTTTCTTTTCCATGGAAATGGGGTTGGTCTACCCTAACCTCTCTTGGGTTTTCTTGTTCTTTTCTATCTCTTCTATGTCTTATAGGGGGTGCTTGATAATAATAATTTATTCTAAGGCTTCCCTCCCCAAAAGAATCATGATCTTTAGAGATAGATGCATGAGAAGGTAATTTTTTTAAAATGTGAGACTTCTCATCCTTTGCTTTAGTCAATTCATTAGTTTTAGCCTCATTCTCCAATTGTTTAGATGAAATTGATTGCATATCCTTGAAAAGTTGTTTCAAAAGAGATTTCAAGGATTTCACCTCACTTTTAAGAGATTTAGAGGAGTGAGAAGACATGACTAAAGCTTTGTGTATACAAGTATTTTACCTTGAGAAAATTTAGGAAAGTCAAAGAAGGTAGTTTTTCAGGTAAGGGAGGTGAGTCACAATGGACTACTTAAATACCAAGCCTTTGCCTTAGCCAAAAACTATCCCTCAATGTCTTCACACAAAGCTTTCTCTTAGTAAACCACTTAGAACACTATTAAGTTGAGAAATCAGATTTTAATGCAAGAAAACAATGCAAGCTAACTAATTAACCAAGCAAGGTTAACAAAGCTTAAACAAAGCAACACAATTGAAAAAAACGAAACTAATTAAGCAAGAGATGCAATTAAAAAAACAATTAACAATTGCTAAACTAGATAGTTCTACACTAGTCGGCCCTAGGTGAGGCTTCTTGGACACTTGGAGCCCTTGAAGACACACTCACCGTCTAATCACGTAATTAAAGAAGTAATTAACACAAGTTAAGTTGCAAAGAAAATTAAGAAAACTCCCTTTGTTGATATTTTTTTTTGCTATTGGCACTTCCTTGGTTGTCTTTTCTTGTTGGGCCCTCCAAGTGTTTGTGGTGTTTTGAGAAGTATTTGTTTCTGCCTTTGCTTTTGTTCCTCTTAGAATTAAGGACTTAATTCTCCAATTCTAGAACCTATCAAGAAGACTAGACCTTACTCAAGTCAAATTTCCACTCAAATAAGCACCAATTGAGAATGAATTCCAGCACCAAATTTAGAGGCCAAAGAATGAAAGCAAGAAACAATTTAATTGGAAAAACAGTACCACACAAATGGAGTTAGATTGTGACAACTAGAAAGAGTTCCAAGAAATATTAGACAAGCAAATAAAGGTACTAAAATAAAGGTAGGCACACAAAATGAATCCTAAGAATAGCACTATAATAGATTTCAAAATAAAAAAACAGCACCACTGGAATATTGTTGTGGGTCAGAGAACGTGATTTTCCCCAATTTATGCTGAGCTGCCCCTTTAAGATTTGATTCTGAAATTTTATATGCAAAATATTCAAGATCTTAACTAAAATCTGGCGTTGGTTTCACTCCAAACGCATGAGCCATTTTTTTTAATAAATTTTTCAAAATCAGTGTTCAGTTACGCCAACTGTAGCACCCAGATTTGCACACTGTTTTTAAAATATTTATCATTTTTTTTCTATTGACTCTTTTGAGTTGATTCTTTTTTTTTCTTTTCTGTAACACCTCAATCTTGCATAATCCTGAGAATCAAAAATTTCCTATGTAGGGAAATAATTTTCTGAAACAAAACAGCCAGCACAGAGTATGTAAAACAGGGGATTCTGGAAAAACTGGAAAAAACAACAAGAGACCAAAAGATAAACACAATGGAATTAATGTAGAGGAATTTGTGTAGATCTAAACACAAATATGAACTCAAACTAAAAAATAAAAGGCACCAAAAGATCAAAACACAGCAGATTCAAAACAAGTATTTAGACCAAAATCAAGAAACAATTAAGCCAAAGAAAGTACTACTTATGATTTGATGACATTATGGATGAACATGACTTGACAAAACATATATGGATTCAGAAATTAAAAGACTCAAAGAGCATAATATGAACCAAATAAAAGTGCAATAAAGACTCAAATACCTAAAAGAAAAAAACAGCAACTCAAAGGTGTATGGAATCCTATCACAAATTGCACAAGGATTGTTCAAGATCAATTGAACAAAGTGCACCGGTTGGATCTTCCAAATAGCACACCAAATCAAAGTAAAAAATTAAAAAACAGCAAGACAATTATGGAAACAAGATGAACAACATGAAATAAAGAAGAACTCAAAATGAAAAAGACCAAGAACTACTCATCTTTGAAGAACCTATGCTCATGATACCAAATGATGGCAAATTCATGAAGCTCTTCTTAGAATCATATGAAAGATGGTGCAGAAGCCATGGAAGTAAATGTGCAAGATCCTCCTAGGAGCTATGGTGATCTTGAAGGTGCATGATGTGTATGGAAGTAGGGAGGTTCGGCCAGCCCTATGGCAGGTGAGGAAGATGAAGATTAGAGCCTAGAAACTAGGTAGAAGCAAAGCATGGCACAATGTTGGCAACATAACTTTACTCTCATTAATCTTGAAAAATACAAGAGATGGCCTTCCCTTTTATAGGCTAATGGGCCGTGAAAGCTAAGCTAATTACACATGAAATTGGAACAAAATGAAATGCAAATGACAAGGCACATGGCCGGTCATGTGTGCTAAGGTTCTAGAAAGTGCACAAATCTAGGGTAAATCACATATAAGACAAATTTGTGCTTTCTAACACTACCCTAATTACTAAGCCACCCCTAATGGGCCTCCATGTAACATATACAAGGTCTTCTCTCTTCCATCCGTGGCTAGGTCCATGTGGGCGTGAATATGCTTAGCCATTGACCTTGTAATAGGGCCTAGACGGTCTAGACCTCCTCCTAGACATTCCATGTGTAGCCTTCCCTCATCACGTCCTAGACGCTCTTTCCTTGAGTCTAGACGCTCATCACGGTCTAGTCTTGGGTCTTGGCCTCCATGGTGAGGTGTGCTTGGCCCTCCTCCATCAAGTACCTTGTGAACAAGGCCCCCACCCGATTTTCTTATGACGTTTTCGATGTCAAGCAGTACCAGGGGGAGTCCATGAAAGACTACCTGAACAAGTTCGGTGTTCAAGTGGTGAGATTGAAGCTCACTGATGAAGCCATGATAGTACATGCCTTTGTCAAGGGAACGTTGTCGGGACCTTTTAGTCAGTCACTACTAAGGTTTTACCCGAAGACATTCACAGAGATTAGACGTCGTGCGTTAGCACACATCGCTACAGATGATCGAGTAACGCAGAAACAAGGTCTTATAGGCCTCGCCCGACCTCGAGCGACAACACGACCTCCAAAAATGAGAATGCATGAAGTAACCACGAAGAAAAAAGGGGCGGGAAAGCCCTATGAGCGGACACCCACACGCGCGCGAAAAGACCCACCCTCGAAGCATAACTTTCGTTTGGAACTCAAGGAGTTTATCGCCATCCCGAGCATAGCAGCGAAATTGAAGGTACCAGCGAAGACATATAGGAAGATAGGGCCCAACAAGAACGCTTGGTGTGAGTTTCACCAGGCAAATGACCACTACATACGAAATTGTTTGGCCTTGGCACATCAACTAGATGAACTGGTGAAGAGCGGTTTCTTGAAGGACTATCTTCAAGAGGCATAAGACGAACAAGTGTTGGTAGTTGCGGGAGCGGATCAAGGGCACGAGGTGCCTATCCACGGAGAGGTAAACACTTTCTCGGGAGGATTCTCCGGAGGAGGGTTCCCTGCCTCCCAACGAAAGAAGTATGCATGAGGGGTGATGGCAGAAAAGGTACTATAGACAGACCTGATCCCCGACGTCGACCTCACCTTCATGAAAGCTGACCTCCAAGATGTTATACCTCACGATAATGATCTAGTGGTAGTTTCGCTGGTCACAGCCGGGAGGAGGGTGCGTTGTGTCCTTGTAGATCAAGCAAGTTCGACCGATGTTATGTTCTTGACAACCTTCAACCGGTTACAGTTGTCTACGGACCAATTAAAGCCCTACACCAAATGTTTGTATGGTTTTGCAGGGAACGAGGTGGAGGTTCGTGGGCACATCGAATTGAGGACAACGTTCACAGATGGCACGTCTTCACGCACTACAAGCATCAGGTACCTCGTCGTTAACGCTCAATCGGCAACTAGAACAACCTCAAGACGAAGAGAGGTGTGTTTTTTGTCACAACTAGACCACCGAGGGAAGACGGAGTGACCCGTGAAGAGATCATCCGAGAAGACCGGCGCGAGCCCGCTGGAGGTGTGGTGGAGAAGGAGATCGGAGGAAAGATGTTCAAACTTGGGCAGTCTTTGAGTAAGGAGTCACAGGATCAAGTCGTCCGGGTCATAGCGCGACACCTCGACGCCTTCGCATGGTCTTCCGCTGACATGCCCGGTATTGACCCTGATTTTCTGTGTCATCGCCTCACTATGGACCCCAGCATCCAGCCTGTCTGCCAGAGAAGGCGAAAGTTTAACGGAGAGAAGCGTCAAATCATACGGGAAGAAACAGAGAAGCTGATGGAGGAGAGCCAAGCACATCTAGCCAAGGCAGCCAAAGCCCAAACCATGAAGAGCGTTTAGGAGAGCGTCTAGCTCCAAGGAATGAGCGTCTAGGACGTGAAGAAGGGAGGCTACCCATGGAGCGTCTAGATGTGGAATTAGACCGTCTAGGTCCTCTCACAAGGTCAATGGCTAAGCATGTACAAGCACAAGTGGATGAAGCCACGGATGGAAGAGAGAAAGCCTTGTACATGTTGCATAAAGGCCCAATAGGGGTACTTAGTAGATAGGGTAGTGTAGAAAGCACATTTGATGGAAACATTCTAGAAACTTGCTAGATGTGACCGGTCATAGCACATGGCCTATGCTTTGCATTTCATTTGGTTTACATTTCATTATGTATTAGCTTAAGAATCACGGCCATCTAGCTTATAAATAGGGAGGCCATCTCTTTGTATTGGCAAGTTTATTGTGAGTAAAGTTATGCTGCCCATTTGTGCTCAACTTTGCTTCTCCCTAGAATCCTAGGCTCTAAACTTCATTTCCTTCATCTTTTCCCTTGGGCTGGCCGAACCACCCAATAACCACACATAGCATGCACCTACAAGATCAACACCACTCCTAGGAGGATCTTGCTCACTTTCATTCATTGCTTCCGCCCCATTACTCTACATTGATTCAAGAAGAACTTCATGAAATGCCATCATTTGGTATCATGAGCTTTGGTTCTTCAAGATGAGTAGCTCTTGGTCTTTTCAATTTTAGTTCTTCTTTATTTCATATTGTCATTTAATTTCCATACTTGTCTTGCTGTTTTTTTACATTTTAATTTGTTTGGTGTGCTTTGTGGAAGATCCAACCGAAGCACTCTTGTTCAATTGATCTTGAACAAGTTCTTGTGCAATTTGTGATAGGATTCCATACACCTTTGAGTTGCTATTGTCTTTTAGGCTTTTGAGTCTTTATTGCTTTCATTATTTGGTTCATATTATGCTTTTGAGTCTTTAATTTCTGAATCTTATATGTTTTGTCAAGTCATGTTCATCCATATTGTCAACAATTCATAGTAGTCCTTTTATTTGGCTTGATTGTTTCTTGATTTTGGGTCTCTTTAATTGCTTGAATCTGCTGTTCTTTGATCTTTTGGTGCCTTTTTAATTTTAGTTTGAGTTCCATTTGTGTTTAGATCATACATAAATTCTATTTCACAATTTTTTTTCATTGTGTCTAAACTTTGGTATCTTGCTGTTTTTGTTTCCAGTTTTCAGATTCCCCTATTTTTCACCTTCTCTGTTTTGGCTGTTTTGATCCAGAAAAATATTTCCACTCATAGGAAAATTTTGATTCTCTGTAATATGCAAGTTTAAAGTGTTATAGAAAGGACAAAAAAATAATTAGGTCAAAAGAAGCAACAGAAAAAAAATGATAAATCTTTTAAAATCAGAGTGCAAATCTGAGGCGCTCCAGCTGGCCTAACTGAACACCAAAATTGCAAAATTTATTAAAAAAAAATGGTGCATGCGTTTTGAGTGATTCCAAAGCCAGATTTTAGATAAGATCCTGAATATCTTGCATATCAAATTTCAGAGTCAAATTTTAAAAATACAGCTCAACATAAATTGGGGAACAAACACGTTTTCTGGCCCACAACATTTTCCAGTGGTGCTGTTTTTTTTTTATTTGGTCATCTAATCTAGTGCTTTTCTTTAGGAATTCTTTTGTGTGCCAACCTTTAATTGAGTACCTTTTATTTGTTGCTTTAATTTCTTGACTCTCTTTCTAGTTGTCATAATCTAAATCCTTTTGGTGGTACTGTTTTATTCAATTTAATTGTTTCTTGCTTTTGTTCTTTGACCTCTAATTTGGGTGCTGGAATTTCTTCTCTTCTTTGGTGCTTATGTGGATTGAAACTTGACTTGGTTAAGGTTTAGCCCTTTGATAGGTGCTGGAATTTGGAGAATTAAGACCATCATTCTAAGGAGAAGACAAAGCCAAAGCCGAAACAAGCATTCTTGAAAAAAGAAAACACTACAAACACTTGGAGGATCAAACAAGCATAGACAACAAGGAAGTGCACTAACCAAAAAGAGGATCAACAAAGGGAGTTTTTCTTAATTCCTTTGCAACTTGGTTTATTGTTAATTACCCTTTTAATTACGTTTTAGACGGTGAGTGTGTCTTCAAGGGCTCCAAGTGTCCAAGAAGCCTCACCTAGGGCCGAATAGTATAGCATTCTTGTTTAGTAATTGTTACTTGTTTGAATTTGCTATTCTATTGCTTTAGTAGAAACGCTTTGCATGTTTAATTTTGTTTAAATTTTGTGCTAACCCGACTAGCCTTGTTGCATAGTTAGCTTACATTGTTTTCTTGCTTTTATTTTCTCAACTTATTTGTGTTCTAAGTGTTTCACTAAGAGAAAGTCTTGTGTGAAGATATTGGAGGATAGTTTTTGGCAAGGAAAAGGCTTGGTACTTAAGTAGTCCTTTGTGACTCACCTCCCTTACCTGGAAAACTACCTTCTTTAACTTTCCTAAACTTTCTCAAAGTAAAACACTTATATACACAAAGTTTTTGCCATGTCTTCTTCTTCTCACTCTCCAAAGTCTATAGAAAGTGAAGTAAAATCTTTGAAAACTCTTTTGAAAGAAGTATCACAAGCGGTCCAATTAATTTCTTTTAGACAATTGGAGAATGAGAACAAAATCAATGAGTTGGCTAAAGCTCAAGAAGAGAAATCACAAAAAACACAAAAATAAAAAAAAACGCTTACTCATGCATCTCAAAGTATTGAGTCTCTAGGGGAGGGAAGCCGTAGAATCAATGATTATTACCAACCACCCCCTGGAAGAACTAGGCAAAGGGAACAAGAGGTGCCAAGGGAAACTAGAGTAGACCTACCTCATTTTCATGGTAAGGAAAATGTAGAAATATATCTAGATTGGGAGATGAAGGTAGAGCAACTCTTTGCTTGCCATAGGGTAAGTGAGGAACGTAAGGTACCCTTAGCCACCCTTAGTTTCCAAGGGAACGCCATGTATTGGTGGACCTCTCTCGAAAGAGAAAGACGTCTTCATAGGGAACCTTCCATTACATATTGGAATGACCTTAGGGGAGCCCTAAGACGTCGACATATACCTTCCTACTACCATAGGGAGTTGATGGACAAGCTCCAAAGACTCCAACAAAAGAACATGAGTGTGGAAGAGTATAGGCAAAAAATGGAGCTCTACATGATGAGAGCATCCATTAGAGAAGAGGAGGAAACCACAATAGCTAGGTTCCTTAGTGGCCTATCACTTGAGATAAGAGATAGAGTAGAGCTCTTACCTTATCAAGACTTGAATGATTTGGTTCAACTTTGCATTAAAGTTGAGCAACAAAACTTGCGCAAAACATCAAGTCAAAAGGTGAGCCCCTATTCTAGCTTTTATCCCAAGAAAGAGTTTAGAAGGGAGGGTAGTACATCCAAGGAAAAACCAAAAGAGCCTACCAAGCCCTTTACCAAAGAAACCTCAACCCCACCCATCCGAGCTAGAGATGTTAAGTGTTTCAAGTGCTATGGTAGGGGGCATGTGCAAGCACAATGTCCAAACCAAAGGACTTTGTTTCTTAAAGGTGTAGATGAGTACACTAGTGGCGAGGATGAGCCTAGTGAGAGAGAGGAAGGGGGAGAGGATGAGAGGGTAGCTCCACTAGAGGGAGAATTGCTTATGATTAGGAGAACCCTCAACAATCACCCTAGCACATCCATTGAAACACAAAGAGAGAACATATTTCATACAAGATGCAATGTTTTAGAAAACATATGCTCTCTCATTGTGGATAGTGGATCTAGTTGTAATTGTTGTAGTGCTAGGATGGTTGAAAAGCTTAAGCTACAAGTGGTTCCTCACCCAAAACCTTACAAACTTCAATGGCTTAATGAAAATGGGGAACTACATGTAGACAAGCAAGTGGAAATCAAGTTTTCCATAGGGAACTACAAGGACAAAGTTTTATGTGATGTAGTTCCTATGGAAGCTTGCCATATCTTATTAGGGAGACCATGGCAATTTGATAAAAAAACCTTGCATGATGGTCTCACTAACGAGATTTCCTTCACCCATAAGTATAAAAAGTTTGTGCTTAGTCCTTTACCACATTCTCAAGTGGTAAAAGACCAAATACAAATGAAACAAAAGAGGGATGAGGAAAACAAAAAAAAAAGAGCGCTAGAAAAAGAGAAAATCCTTAGGGATAGAAAGGCGTGGGAGAAGAGTGTTCCTTCCCACAAGGTTGATCAACAAGACAAGCCTCTTGAAAACGTTTTTGAAAATTTGCTTCTTGTTGAACAACCAAGCCTTATCTTTTGTAAAGGAGCACTTACATGCACTGCCACAAGTAGTGAACTTATGAATTTACCTCCTCAAATCGAAAATCTTTTGAGTGAATTTGAAGATCTATTTTCCCATGAGGGGCCCATTGGGCTTCCTCCTCTAAGGGGGATAGAACATCAAATTGACTTTATTCCGGGGGCAAGCCTACCAAATAGGCCTGCTTATAGAACCAACCCCGAGGAAACAAAGGAGATAGAATCACAAGTTCAAGACTTGTTGGAGAAGGGATGGGTTCAAAAGAGCCTAAGCCCTTGTGTTGTACCTGTCTTGTTGGTGCCAAAAAAAGATGGAAAATGGCGCATGTGTTGTGATTGTCGAGCAATCAACAACATCACCATCAAGTATAGGCATCCAATTCCAAGGCTTGATGATATGCTTGATGAATTGCATGGGTCAACTCTATTCTCCAAAATTGACCTTAAAAGTGGATATCACCAAATTCGATTCAAGGAAGGTGATGAGTGGAAAACCGCTTTTAAGACCAAATTTGGATTATACGAGTGGTTGGTGATGCCCTTTGGGCTTACTAATGCCCCAAGTACATTCATGAGGCTTATGAATCACACCTTGAGGGATTGTATAGGTAAATATGTAGTAGTTTACTTTGATGATATCTTAGTATATAGTAAAACCCTAGAAGACCATCTAAGTCACCTTAGGGAAGTTCTTCTAGTTCTTAGGAAAAATAGTCTTTTTGCAAATAGGGATAAGTGTACCTTTTGTGTAGATAGTGTAGTCTTCTTAGGCTTCATAGTAAACAATAAGGGGGTACATGTAGATCCCGAGAAAATCAAAGTCATCCGCGAGTGGCCAACTCCACAAAATGTAAGTGATGTAAGAAGTTTTCATGGGTTAGCTAGCTTCTATAGAAGGTTTGTGCCTAATTTTTCTAGCCTAGCCTCTCCTTTGAATGAACTTGTTAAAAAAGATGTTGCATTTTGTTGGAATGAAAAGCATGAGCAAGCCTTTCAAAGGCTAAAAGCTCAACTCACCAATGCACCCATCCTATCTCTCCCAAATTTTTCCAAAACTTTTGATAAAGAGTGTGATGCATCGGGGGTAGGCATAGGTGCGGTTTTGTTGCAAGGTGGACACCCCATTGCTTATTTTAGTGGAAAACTCCATGGTGCCACCCTCAACTACCCCACCTATGACAAAGAGCTCTATGCTCTTGTGCGAGCCCTAAAGACTTGGGAACACTACCTCGTGTCCAAAGAATTTGTCATCCATAGTGATCACGAGTCTTTAAAATATTTAAAGGGCCAACACAAGCTCAACAAGAGACATGCTAAATGGATGGAATTTCTTGAACAATTTCCTTATGTAATCAAATACAAGAAAGGAAGCACCAATATAGTGGACGATGCTCTTTCAAGACGACATACACTCCTTTCAAAATTGGGTGCCCAAATTCTTGGATTTGACCACATAAGAGAGCTTTACCAAGAAGATCATGAACTCTCATCCATCTATGCCCAATGTCTACATAGAGCGCAAGGAGGTTACTATGTGTCCGAGGGATATCTTTTTAAAGAGGGAAAACTTTGCATTCCCCAAGGAACACATAGAAAACTCCTTGTCAAAGAATCACATGAGGGGGGACTCATGGGCCATTTTGGAGTTGATAAGACTCTAGATCTTTTAAAAGCAAAATTTTGTTGGCCACACATGAGGAAAGATGTCCAATTACATTGTTCTAGATGTATCTCATGTTTAAAAGCAAAGTCTAGAACAATGCCGCATGGACTCTACACCCCTTTGCCGATTGCAAATGCTCCTTGGGAAGACATTAGCATGGATTTCATTTTAGGACTTCCTAGGACTGCAAGAGGCCATGACTCTATCTTTGTGGTGGTGGACCGTTTTAGCAAAATGTCCCACTTTATTCCATGCCACAAAGTAGATGATGCTCAAAATATTTCTAAACTCTTCTTTAGAGAAGTGGTGAGACTCCATGGTCTCCCTAGAAGTATAGTGTTCGATAGAGATCCCAAGTTTATAAGCCACTTTTGGAAAACACTTTGGGGTAAACTTGGAACAAGACTACAATTTTCAACTTCTTGTCATCCTCAAACGGATGGGCAAACCGAAGTAGTCAATAGATCTCTTGGAACTATGCTTAGGGCTATCATGAAGGGCAGCCACAAATCTTGGGATGAGTACCTTCCCCACATTGAATTTGCTTACAATAGAGTAGTTCACAAGACTACTCATGCTTCTCCTTTTGAAGTAGTATATGGTTTTAATCCTCTCACACCCATGGATCTAATACCCCTTCCTAATCCACAAGATTTTGTGCATAAGGAAGGAGTAATCAAAGCTGATTTTGTCAAGAAAATGCATGAGAAGATTAAAATCCAAATACAAAAACAAAATGAGAAGTACACAAAATATAACAATAAAGGGAAGAGAGAAATAATTTTTGAGGAAGGAGACTTAGTTTGGCTTCACCTTCGCAAAGATAGATTTCCAACTCAAAGGAAGTCCAAACTAAGTCCCCGAGGAGATGGACCTTTCCAAGTTCTCAAGCGAGTCAACAACAATGCATATAAATTGGACCTACCTCTTGAATATGGAGTACATGACACTTTTAATGTAATTGATCTTTCTCCATTTGTAGGTACCAATGACGATGACGAGCTGGATTTGAGGACAAATCCTTTCCAAGGGGGAGTGGATGATGGAGGAGAGCCAAACACATCTAGCCAAGGCAGCCAAAGCCGAAACCATGAAGAACGTATAGACCAAGGAGAGCGTCTAGCTCCAAGGAATGAGCGTCTAGGACGTGAAGAAGGGAGGCTACCCATGGAGCGTCTAAATGTGGAATTAGACCGTCTAGGTCCTCTTACAAGGTCAATGGCTAAGCATGTACAAGCACAAGTGGATGAAGCCACGGATGGAAGAGAGAAAGCCTTGTACATGTTGCATAAAGGCCCAATAGGGGTACTTAGTAGATAGGGTAGTGTAGAAAGCACATTTGATGGAAACATTCTAGAAACTTGCTAGGTGTGACCGGTCATAGCACATGGCCTATGCTTTGCATTTCATTTGGTTTACATTTCATTATGTATTAGCTTAAGAATCACGGCCATCTAGCTTATAAATAGGGAGGCCATCTCTTTGTATTGACAAGTTTATTGTGAGTAAAGTTATGCTGCCCATTTGTGCTCAACTTTGCTTCTCCCTAGAATCCTAGGCTCTAAACTTCATTTCCTTCATCTTTTCCCTTGGGCTGGCCGAACCACCCAATAACCACACATAGCATGCACCTACAAGATCAACACCACTCCTAGGAGGATCTTGCTCACTTTCATTCATTGCTTCCGCCCCATTACTCTACATTTATACTCGTAAACAAATATCAAAACTGAATTTAAAGAGTTAAGGATAGAGAGAATGCACACAGATGTTTATACTGGTTCACTCTAAACCCAGAGCTACATCCAGTCTTCTCAGAAACCACTGAGGAATTCCACTAAGCAATCAAACCTATATAACTTACAACACAACTAAGAAAGTGACCTTGATCCCCTCAAGACACACACTTCTCTTGGCCAACATACCAACACTAAGAATGTTGATCTTGATCCCCTCAAGAACACACAACACTTCTCAGCAAACACACACAAATAATCTTGTTCAACAGAATACAAGGATTACACTTGTTACAGAAGAAAAACTGAAATCAATACAAGCAGAAATCCTATCTCACATTCTTTGATCAATCTCAATCTCTAAGCAATCTCAACTCTTTGAAAAACTCAAAAACTTGTTGTTCAAAATCTTATTACTCAAATATATTTTTCTGAATTTATTCAAAGATGTTTGTTATCAAATCTTAACAAACTATTAATTGCATTTAAAGATTGGTCAAAGCATTAAATACTGGAGCGTAAACAGTTAGAAAAACATTTAATGCTAAGTCAAAACTAAAACAGTTTTTTTGTTATGGTACCAAAACAAACAATCAGTTGTTTCCTCGAATCAATCGGTTGTTTTGGTTTTAACAGTTCAACCATTTTGAAAAACAGTTTTCAACCTTGTCTAAAAACACCTAAGTATAAAACAATCGGTTGTTTCGACAAAACAATCGGTTGTTTTTCACTTAGTTTGAAAAACACTTTTCTTTTAAAAGATTGAGAATGTCTATGCCTTGGATTCAATCTAGAGTGGATTACAAAACTCAAACTACCCCAGATCCTAACTAAGACAACTCAACAACAGCAAGCACAGCCAAGCCTTCAACATCCTTCAAAGGGTTTGGATTCTTCAAAGCTTGAACACCACTTGGTTCAACAGGAATGTCCAAGCGTACGTAGATGACATGGTGGTCACCTCCCAGCAGAGGGAGCAACACATAATTGACCTGGAAGAGCTATTCACTACGATAGCAAAGTACATGCTAAAGTTGAACCCGGAGAAGTGCGTGTTCGGAGTGGAGGCAGGGAAATTCTTGGGTTTCCTACTCACTGAACGAGAAATCGAGGCGAACTCTGAGAAGTGTGCTGCCATAATAGCTATGGGAAGCCCAATCTCAATGAAAGAAGTGCAGCAATTGACGGGGCGCATGGCCAGACCAGGGACACCCTTATTTCCAGTGCCTGAAAAGGAACAATAGGTTTGTCTGGACCCGTGAGTCTGAGGAGGCGTTCGTCAAATTGAAGGAGTACCTGGCCAGCCCTTCGGTGTTGTGCAAGCCAGAGTTAGGTATCTCACTCCTTTTATACTTCGCAGTTACAGAAAGGGCGATTAGTTCGGTCCTATAACATGAGCAAGACCAGGTACAAAGGCCAATCTATTTCGTCAGCAAGGTATTGTAGGGGCCGGAGGTGAGATACCAGGCCTTAGAAAAGGCAGCCTTAGCGGTGGTATTCTCAGCAAGAAGACTCTGCCACTACTTCCAGAGATTTACCGTGATAGTGATGACAAACCTTCCAATCCGCAAGGTTTTGCAAAAACCAGATGTGGCGGGAAGGATGGTGCGATGGGCAGTGGAACTATTTGAATTCGACATACACTACGAACTGAGAGGATCCATCAAGGGCCAGATCTATGCTGACTTCGTAGTGGAACTCTCCTCGGCAGCCACACATCAGGAAGGGGTAGATTTCAGGTGGGTACTCTCTGTATATGGTTCCTCAAACCAACAAGGTAGTGGAGCAGGTGTTATCTTAGAGGGACCGGATGGGTTGCTGATCGAGCAGGCCCTACGGTTTGCTTTCAAGGCCAGCAACAACCAGGCAGAGTATGAGACCCTGATCGCGAGAATGTTGTTGGCTAAGGAGATTGGAGCAAAGGGGTTGTTCGTAAAGAGCGATTCCTTGTTAGTTACAGGCCAGGTCACAGGGGAATACCAAGCCAAAGACCCTCAGATGGTCGCCTACCTAGAATACGTCCAGGAACTGAAGGAGTCATTCGAAGTGTTCGAGTTGGTCCATGTACCTAGAGAACAAAATGTCCGAGCTGACTTGCTTGCGAAACTCGCCAGTTCGGGCAAGGGGGGCAGGCAAAGGACGGTGATTCAAGAGACTCTGAAGACACCTTGAACTGCCACGGACAATGTGGCAGAAGTCCAACATGTTAGCACATCGGAAGGGACGAGGAGGAGTCATCGGTCGTTAACACAAGAGACGCTGAAAACACCCAGAATAAGCAGGTACTCGGTTGTTGGGGAGATAGTGTCGCAAGTTCACTAGGTCGAATCAAGAGAAACTTGGATGACGGCCTACCAGCGTTACTTGGCCATGAGATAATCCCGTTAGATCCCGCAGAAGCTCGGAAAATCAAGAAAAATTTGAGCAAGTACGCCCTGATCGATGGGAAATTATTCAGGCACAGATTCACCCATCCCATACTGGTATGCGTGGACGGTGAGCAATGCACGCGCATCATGGCAGAACTACACGAAGGGATATGCGGTAGCCACATCGGTGGCCGATCTCTCTCGTCAAAGGCCATTCGTGCAGGATATTACTGGCCAACCATGAGAGAGGATTGCACGAGATACGCCCAACGGTGCAAGAAGTGCCAACAACACACTGATTGGCACAAAGCGCCCCCAGAGGAGTTGAGATCGATATACAGCCCATGGCCATTTCTACTCAGAGGTCTAAAAAGAAGGCTGGACAAAGCCAAAGGGACCTGGGCAGAAGAAGTTCCTAGAATCGTGTGGGCCTACCACACTACCCCTCAGTCCACGACCAAGGAAACACCATTCAGCTTGGTGTACCGTTCTGACGCTATGATCCCAAGAGAAATCCAGGAGAACTCACCATGTTTCCAGAACTTCGTGGTCGAGGAGTCGAACGAGGAAAGAAAGGTGAACTTGGACCTATTGGATGAAGTGAGGGAAGAAGCAAGGATGAAAGCTAAAGCTTTGAAAAGGAGGGTGGAGTACAAGTACAACTCCAAGCTGAGACTTTGGCAGTTCCAGGTCGCTGACCTGGTGATGAGGAAGGCCCACTGGTACCAGTTAGAAAGAAAGTTATCTCCCAAGTGGACCGGTCCTTTCAGAATAACGAAGGCCCTTGGGAATGGAGCATACAACCTTGAGACATTAGAAGGCGATGTTATTCCTTGCACTTGGAACGCGACCAACCTGAAGTTTTATTTTAGTTAAATCTCGCATTTGTACATGATTAAGGGGACACTCTTTTTCCCTTGAGAGAGTTTTTTAACGAGGTCACCCGAATAAAATTTATTCAGCTAAATGTGCATTGCAATTAAACGAACCTCTCCCTTGTAGTGATAAGTCAAGAGCGGAAGTAGTATGGTCCCCCGAGTGGACCTCCCTCTTGCGTAAGTTCACCAAGTCCGAGAATAATATGGTTCGCTGAAATAAACAAACTTCTCCCTTGTAGTGATAAGTCCAGAGCGGAAGTAGTATGGTCCCCCGAGTTGACCTCCCTCTTGCGTAAGTTCTGTTAGAAAAGATGGCTTTAAACTATAGGGGGGGTGAATTGTTTAAAGGGGTTTTCGCAAACTTTTCAAAACTAGAATGAACTTATTTCAGAAACCAATTGATTAAGCAATTCAGTTAGCCAAAACAGCAAACAAAAGCTGTAGTACTAGAAAAACAATCGGTTGTTTCGTAGAAACAATTAGTTGTTTATACCAGCAAACAACAAAAAAACTGAATTTAAAGAGTTAGAGATAGAGAAATTGTACACAGTTGTTTATACTGGTTCACTCCTAACTAGAGCTACATCCAGTCTTCTCAGAAACCCTGAGGATATCCACTAAGCAATCACCACTTGATCACTTACACCACAACCAAGAGAATGACCTTGAACACCTCAAGAAACACACTCTCCTTGGCCAACACTAAGATTGCTGATCTTGAACACCTCAAGAACACACAGCCAATCTCAGCAAACACAGAAACAAATTGTTCAACAGATTACAAAGATTACACTTGTTACAGATGAATATCTGAAATCAATACAAGTAGAATCCTATTCTAGCACCTTGATCAATCACAAAATTCTTAAGCAATCTCAGTACTTTGAAAACTCTCTTAGAAAAACTTTGTCAAAAGATTCTTAATTCTTAAAACTATTTTTCTGAATATATTCAAAGATATAGTTTGTTATCAAATCTTAACAAACTTTTAAATTGCATTAAAAGATTGGTCAAAGCATTTAATGACTAGAGCGTATACAGTTAAAGCATTTAAAGCTCAGTCAAAGAAAACAGTTTTTTTGTTATGGTCCCAAAACAAACAATCGGTTGTTTCCTCGAATCAATCAGTTGTTTTTGTACTTAACAGTTTCAACTATTTGAAAACAGTTTTCAATCTTTCTCAAAACACCTAAGTATAAACAATTTTGAAAACACCTAAGTATAAACAATTTTGAAAACACCTAAGTAAAACTATTTGAAAACAGTTTTGGTACTTAACAGTTTCAACTATTTGAAAACAGTTTTCAATCTCACCGAAATAAAGGAACCTCTTCCCTTGAAGTGATACACGAAGAAACAGAGGTAGTTTGGTCTTCCTAATAAGCCCCTCTCGTGTAAGTTCACCTAGGCGAAGAATAGTATGGTTCGCTAAAACTAAAGGAACCTCCTTCCTTGAAGTAATATGAAGAGAACAGAGGTAGTTTGGCCTCCCCAATAAACCCCTCGCGTAAGCACACCAAGGCGGAAGGAGGTATGGTTTGAGTACCAAAGTTTCGTCCCTTGACTTTTGTAGCAAGGGCGAGATCAGTTATCCCCTGACTTTATATAGCAAGGGTGAAATTGAGAAAGTGTCGTTCACTTGGGGTAGAAACACCAAGGGGGGGGGGGGGGGGAGACATACGTATTAACTCTAAGGTCGAACAGGAATACGAGGCGAACGTGCTACCTAAAGGGCGAACCTAAACTGGAGGCGCTGTATGGAGAGCGAAGCGAATGGAGGCAACAGTTAAAAGGAATAAATACTTATAAAGTATACACACAAGAAAGTTTGGTTGTCGACAAAAACAGAATTACAAAGGGAGTCATTCTCGTGGCACGATTTGGCCGTCCACAACGCATTTGGACTCACCAAAGAGGGTAAGATCCACCTCAGGATGCGCATAGGCAAAATGAGCGACGGCGTCTTGAAACCCCTCACCGTAAGCTTCAGCGGCATCGTTAGTAAGATCCTCTCCTGTCCTTCTGAAGGATTCAATCGCCCGACCAAGGACTCGGTTTTCTCGGCCAACTCTCCTTCAACCCACCCCAGAAGGATCTCACGCTGCGTGCCCCTCTCTTCCAGATTAGCCACCTTTCCCTTCAGTTTGGCCACGAGATCTTCAAGCTGAATCGCATGCGTACGTAGAGGCAAGATCCTCGCTTCTAGTTCGACTGCCTCTAGGCCTTGTCTTGGAGGGCCTTTTTGGCGTCTTCCTCAGATTGGCGAAGGCTTGCTAGCTTTAGGTACAAGGCAGTTTCGCGATTGGCGTCCGAAGGTTTGGTTTCTCTGTCCAATACAAGGGAAACCCATATAGAAGAGAGGGGTCCCTCACCATTGAAGCTGACCCACAACTTTTTCCCTAGGTCTTTGACCTCGAAGAAATAAAGGAAGACATCTACGGACGGTGTGAGATCGAGGCTACAGCAAAGGATGGCAAAGGCCCTCACGAACGCCCAACTGTTAAGGTGCAGCTGGGTGGGGGCAAAGTTCACCTCAGTCAACAACGTGCGCTCGAAAGGGGCAAAGGGTAACCGAAACCCCAGTCTTCAGAAGAGGGTGGAATAAATGAAGTAGAAAGGGCCTTCGGGGTCGGAGGCTTCGTCAGAACATACTGGCTCCCCCTCGCGACAAGCCACCATCTGCACATACTTATCGTGATCTTTGCCAAAGACATGCGATGGATGGCAGGATTGCTTCTTCCTATAGGCTGTTATGCTCTTAAGGGTAGTAAAGGTGGACGTTTCCTCTAAAAGGTCCACCGGTGCCCAGCGGTATAAAGACTTATAGAGTGTTCTTTCGCAAATGCCAAGTGAAGGTTCGCGTAATCAAAAGTGATGAAACAGTGGGGAGAGCGTAAGGGTTAAAGTGTTTAAACAGTACACGAAGAAGTTCAAGCGCCAACACGGCTCAACCGTTGATCCCGACGCGTGTACGTTCACCAACGAGGAAATAATAAGATGTCACTTTCATGCACTATTCACACTCGTTACCCAGTGCCACGTAGGTCGCCCAACGTGACCACCATAGTCTCTTCACTGAAACAAGTTACAGCTCGAGATTGGGGGGCTTATGTCTCGACCAGTCCTCGACCATCGACCCAGAGACTGACCTCGGACATGATGCATCGATGTTTGGTAATGGAAGGGGGCCACGTGAGGTGGGCCTCATAATCACCTACTAGAGAATTGGTTAGTCTTTAATATCCACACCCTAAACCCCGATGTTGGAGATCGACCCACTAGTAAGGGAAGAAGGTCGGACATCGGTCATCAGGACATGGTAGAGAGCCACATAAGGTGAGCCCTAGAGTTTCGTTAAGATAATAGTTAAAGACAAGAGATGTGTGGAAAGCCTAAGTCACGAGGGATCCATGCACGTGGTGTGTATGATGCAACAAGGCGTAACACATGTGGATAATCCTAGGAGGTGTTAAGGCCCATTAGGGTTAGGGTCTCCAAGGAAAGCTGCATGCATGACACGTGAATACTTAGGGCACCCACGAAGAAGATGGCACTAGAGATTAGGTGCACAAGTTGGTACCTAGGCAACCACTCTGTCATTCGTTGCACTCCAGTTAAGGGAAGGTCATGTGCCAGATACGCTAAGATTCTATGAATAGTGGCACAAGGACATTCTCCAAGGAACTCTAGTCGAGGGTAACAATGCAAAGGTAAACCCTAGTTTCAACCTATATAAAGGGTGCCAAAACCCCAGTAAGGTATGCAGTTTCTAAGACTGAAGCTAATATACACACTTGGTGTTTCTTTGCCCTAATACTAACTTGAGTGTCGGAGTGCAAACGGCCGCTAGGGCACCCCTTTGTCTTTGCAGGTGAGAGGTTTCTTGATCAAGAAGGCACGTTTCTCAGGCAGGATTGAAGGGCGGCAGGCAACCACTCTGTCATTCGTTGCACTCCAGTTAAGGGAAGGTCATGTGCCATATACGCTAAGATTCTATGAATAGCGGCGCAAGAACAGTCTCCAAGGAACCCTAGTTGAGGGTAACAACGCAAAGGTAAACCCTAGTTTCAACCTATATAAAGGGTGCCAAAACTCTAGTAAGGTATGCAGTTTCTAAGACTAAAGCTAATATACACACTTGGTGTTTCTTTGCCCTAATACTGACTTAAGCGTCGGAGTGCAGACGGCCGCTAAGGCACCCCTTTGTCTTTGTAGGTGAGAGGTTTCTTGATCAAGAAGACACGTTTCTCAGGCAGGATTGAAGGGCGGCAGCAGTTGTTAGAGTCAACTGACAAAGCAAGTCAACCAGCAGGAACATGTTTTATTTATTTAAAGAGAACTTTATTAATCATAAATAAATAAATACAATAGATATAAATAATTGTGGTTGAAAAAGCACATAAATACTTAAAAATAATGGAATAAAAAAATAAATGTTTATAATTTTGAAAGGTATGATTTTTTACCGAAGTTTTGAAACTCATAATATTTAACAGAAGTTCTGAAACTTATGATAATTTATGGAGGTTATCTGAAACTCATGGTAATTAATAGGAGTTTAAAAACCTCTGTTAAATACTGAATTTATTGGGATTTAAAAAAACTCTGAAGAACATATTTCTAATAGATGGTTTGTCAAAAAAAATTACATCTTCGATTAAATGACTTAATAAAAGTTTTAATTGTTGGTAATATAAAAAAAAATCCCGTTAAAACTATTTTTTCATGGAAAAAAAATTGTTAAATATTAATAAATAAATATTTCTTTTGTTACAAATTGATTGTAAATAATATATATATATATGTATAATTTCCAAAGATGTACCCTTTTTTTTCTTTTCCCAAAATGTACAATTTTTTTTTTCTTTAAACAAGAAGAAATCAGAAGATAGGATGTTCCATTGCCCTTGTATTACAAAACAATAAGAAAGAAAATATATATTATGGAAATTAATAGGGTTGTAATGAGACACATTACATTAATTATATATGGAAAATAGTTTAATTATATATAGAGATGAAGCAGAGAGAATATTACTACTAATCAAGCAAATCAAATAGAAAGGGAAACTCATAATTAATGGTGGCTGAAGCCTGGCTGGGTCCTGCTTTCTTCTTCTTCTTCATCTTCTTCACATTTGGACAGCCTTGTTAGTTGAAGAGGCTCTAAAGTGCTTGATGAGGGTGCTGTGTGCATTGCAAGGTCAAAGCCAGCAGGGTTATTGTTGAAGCTGCTCAAGTTCATAAGGTTGGTGGAAGCACATGAGTTGTTGGAATATGCTGGTTGTAGTGCTGCTGCATTCATGTTTGGTTGCTGTACTTGTGTGCTCTCAAGAGCACTTGCATAGGCAAATCTACTATTCATCAGCTGAGTTTGCACCATAGCTACCTCTGCTTGCATAGATGCTACCTGAATTGGACAAAACCTAGGTATTTCATGGATAAAAAATGAACAACTACTTGAATTTTTTAACCATGTTATTTACAACTCTAAAGTGATTTTAATAATTTTAGAGCATGGTATCTTTCGAAGAGTTTTTCCTCTAAAACACTTGCATAAACATATAAAATAAAATAATTTTTCTGTAATCTAAAATTAATTTTTCATAAATTAAAAAAAAATTAAGATGAGTTATATCAGACACCTTTTACAAAATTAATTTCTATAAGTTAAGTTTGCTTATAAAAAAAATATTTTTATTTTTTCTTCAAAAAATGTGTAAAAATTATGTAAACCTAGTTTTAACTATTTATTCATTATCAGGTTGCTATTTTTTGTTGTTGTTGAGAGGAGATGTAGAAAGATTTTGACACTAATGAAATGTGACCAGAGATAATGAAATAATCTCTAATTTAAAATTTTAAGGTAATAAATTGTAGTTTTTTTTTATATTTTTATTTTTGTAAATTTCTACAATATGAGACTTCATTTCATATTTAACTCCTACCTATGATATTAATTTTTTAATTGAAGGTTTACTTAAAGTTTTTCAACATTTTTGGAATGTGTGATGCAATTCAACTCTTTGCTAGTATTTTTTCTTGCAAGTTTAGTGTAGGTTGAAAATTAAGGGACAGTTATTGGGTAGGGTTATTTAGTTATGAAAACATTTTTTTTTTACTTTTAATTAGAAAATATCAACAGATATTTTTACTTTAACTTTGGGTTTCCAAAGTTTGTGCACAAAAAATGCAAGTAAAACTTTTGTGACTAGAAAATGAAAGAAAATTAGTGGGATTTTTTGTATTTGAAAAGAAAAAAATACGTTTTCTTTGTTTATATTTAAAGTTTAGTGTCATAGAACAAAATTTCTGGTAATTCAAGACTTAAAAATTACAAAATATCATTTGCGATGCAACTGCCACATGAATAACATGATCTTTACCCATCCTTTAATAAAGGCACTAAAGAAACGTTTTTTCACAACTTACTTAAGAAAATATATTAATAATTTAATACATATCAACTGAAAGTAGAAAGAATTAAACTTAGTGTGACGTTATATATAATTTATTTATTGTATTGCCTATGTTCTTTTAATAAAAACAACAACTCTTTTTATGCAATAAAAATATCATATTGTCAACAACAAAAGAAACAAACGCATTTAATATGAAGAATATTTGAGAAAAGCCACAGTGAATTTTACCTGATATTCAAGAAACTAAACTTTTTCTAACATTAACAGTTTTTATGAATAAAAAAAAGTAATATCCTAAAAAATAATAAATAATTATGTTTCTTAGAAAATGAATGAATAGAATAAGCTAAAATCAGTTTTTTCTCTCCACATATTTTTGTTAATGTACAAATTTAGTTTCTATTAATACTACATTTTCATTTTCAATTTTTTAAAATTAAACAAGAAATATTAACGGGCTTTTAGTTTAATAAGTGATATGTACTATACGCAAATTAATTAGTAACCATTTATGAGCATACCAATATTTTCTAATAATACTCATTAACGGTGAAACCTAATTGCTTAATTTTAAAATATTAAAACATTATGATTTGAGTATAATACACTCATTCATTAATAATACCCCTCAAATTGCTTAATTATGTAAAACATTAACTATGTATTGTTATGACTAAAACATTAAAAATACATATTCACAAAATTATGGAGACCAAAAATTAAATTTATTCATAATAATACATACAGAAGTGTAAATCATATTTATATGGTTATTCAACTTTAAATCATATTTATAAATATATAAATATAAGTTTGTTGTTAACTTTTTACCATAATTATATACAATATATAAACATTAAACTCCAATTAGGTTAAACATTAGGATTAGTTTTAATTGATTGACATAACATTCATGTGCTGTTAAATGATGGATAGAATTATATAGGCTGTTAAATGATGGATAGAATTATATAGGAATAAATATGTTTTTGTTTATTGCGAAATTGGTTTTCATATTCCAAAGGCCAAATTTTAAATATTATGAGAATTTGTATTAACTAAACTATTAAATGAGTTTTTGTCAATTTTTTTACTCGATAAACATATTTTCAGTATAGATATATGTTAAATAATTTCATATTAACTACTGACTAAACTTGATATTATGATATTATAATATTATAATATAGTGTATATTGAAAATTCGTTTGTTAAAAAAAATTGGATAAAAATCCATTTCAATATTTTTTTATTATAAATATTTAAAATATTTAAAGTTTGGATTATGAATAAAAATATATAAAGTTTTATAGTATAAAGATGAAAAATATATTTAATTCAATTATAATTATATGTGATTGTATAGATGGTGTTAGCAATAAGTTTTCTTTTAAATATTTTTATTTAGTTAAGTTTATTGTAAACTATAAAATAATTATAAAATAATTAGAGACTTGATAATGTGGGATTCACAAAATTTTATATAGCTTTTAATAAGTTTTAATGAATATTAAAATTTGTCATGATTTGTTGACATTAAAAAAGAAAACCTACCTGTTGTTGGAGAGAAAGGATGGTGGAGACACAACCGTAAACAGGATCAGACAGCCTTGCCTGAGCCTCATAGGATATGGTCGTAGCCGCTTCATGGCGGCGGTTGGCCGGAATGTTGGACAGGAGCTTTGACACATTGCTAGCCCCAAACACCTTGTGCACAGCTGCAAACTTGGCTGCACCTTGGTCAGTGCCAAAGTGGGGTGCAAAGATGCAGCCTCCAATGCACTTCCTCCTCAAGAACTTGCAAGCCCCACACGGCGTTGCAGGCGAAGTTCCCAGCATTGGTTCATCTTGTGTTTGTGTTGCCATGGCACGTCTGAAACCAGGTCCTCTGCGTCTGCTTCCTGATCCAGCACTGTGATCGCCACCATTAGTATTAAGATCATGTGGCTCTGACATTCTGATAGCTAATGATGAGATTGAGTATTATGGTGTCAGAGAGTGAAAGGGAAAGGGGTGATGTTGATGCTTATATGGGGTGTTGTGGAGTTGCAGGGGAAGTGCACGTTGGTGTTGTGAGAGGGTTGGCAAGGCGAGTGTGGTTTGAGAAAGAAGACGTTTGAGGTTGGTGAGGGAGTATGTGAGGGACCACGTGCATGTGATGAAAATGTTGTTACTGTTTGCATGTTTGTTAGATTTATGTTTATAATATTGAGGTTGGGATGAAAGAGTAGCTGTATGAAGCTTTAAAAGGTTGTCTTTACGGGGAAACGCACAAGAACTACGCAGTCTTTGTTGCTCTTCGCGTGTGGGGTGGTAGAACCAAAACTGCATGCTTCTCGTGGCTACAAACTCATTCAAGATTATCTTCTTTTTTTTCTAATAAAAATATTTTTCTTTTCATCTTATTACAAGCAATAGAATAGAAAGTTAAATGGAAGAGCTTTTGAAAATGGTTAGGCTTCTTACTTATGGAAAATGAGAAGAAGAAAATAAAAAAAAAATAGTATTGGTTAAATAAATGTAAAATTCACGTAAAATAATATTAAAAAAGAATAAAATAATATTAATTAAGTTGTGTCGATACAAGTAATATAAAATGAAACAGTAAATTTATATGATAAGATAGATTTTACGGCAGTTAAAGATTTTAGAAAATTTAGAAGTTAATTTAAACTCATTTTATGTGGATGGAAATTTAGTCCAAAAAATAAATTCTTTTGTTTAGCGTGGATATTACCAATGGTTAGTTATTGTATGGAAAAAGATAAATATAAGAGTGTGGTGTTGTATGGAATAATTCTATGGTTTTTAGTAATGTAATTTTATTGTTGTCGATTATATATGTTGTGATTTTGTTATTAGTGAAATGTGATTTAAAGTAATGTAATTAAAAAATATTTATATGATATCATTTTAATGAAATAATGTGTACAATGATATTCTTATATAATACTTATGAGATATAATTTCAATTGAATAGTAAGACATTTTATAGTATGTATACATAAAATATTATTTGATGAGTTGAGAAGAACTTCGCATAAGCTTAAAAACTTAAAATGTAGTCTAAGTAACTATATTCTTCTCTTTGATAAAAATATATGATAAATATAAAAATACACCGTTGTTTAATTGTCATAGAAGAATATGTAATTATTTATTTCATTTGATTCTTAGAAGAATAACAAATGATAAAATTGTTTTAAACCAAGTTGTTGTTAAAAAATGTTAAAAAGAACTCTTTAATAGATAAAATACGTACTTATACTGATATTATTATTATTATAATTATATAATCTATATTCAAGAGTACTTTAATAATCCTGTATTTTGATTTATTTTCAAGAATACTTTGTAGATGAATCAAATACAACTTAGAAATCTTCACTTGTCATGGGAGCAAGGGTCTCTAGGGTATCTTAAGAGGACATATACGACCTTCCTTAAGTCACAAAACTCCACCATAGTTAAGGTTGCTTAACTAGGATTATGACAGCTTAAGAAACAAGCTACCCTCACTCTCTTCATCTATGAATACCTCATGTATTCAGATTTGTAATTAATGAATGAAGTATTCAAATTTTGAAACTCATTCTCTCCCAAATCTCCCTTGCTAGAGAGCCTTCTAGGCCTAGTAAAATCCTAAGAAAGTTTGTCACACCTCTTTCTTCTTCATAGCACCTCAAACTCTCTCGAAACCTCACCATTTTCTCACCCTTTTGTTGCAACTCTCCAATCAATTCTACTGCCACTCCACGACTTCATCCAACCACAAGCTTGGATTGCATCAAGAACTCAAGCTGAAATAGAAAAAATAATTGGAAAAACATAGTTGGATGGAGATTTTCCCTTGGATCTTGGTGTGCTCACCTGATGAAATCCAAGGAGATGGATTGGAGAATTCATGGAGTGGTAGGGGAATGGTTGAAGTTTTGTACCAAGATTGAGAGTGAATTGGTGAGGTTTGAGAGTGATTTAGGTGCTAAGAGGTGATCCCAAATTTCTAGGGTTTTCACTAAGTCTAAAAGTGATGGAGGACCATTCAAAGCCACCATACACAAGAATAAAAGATAGATGAATTGTCTATAGTAAAAATAACTTGTATAGAATCCATGTCTTTACTTTCCTTTAGAAGAGTATTTTATAGATGAAATATGGATATTCTAGAAACCCTAACTTGTCACAAAAGTAAGGGCTTCTGGAACACCTTAGAAGAGTGCCTACGGCTTCCTTAAGCTACCATACTCACCATAGTTAAGTCTACTTAACTAGAGTTAAGGTAGCTTAATGAGTAATCTACCTTCATCTATAAAACCCCCAAAATCCACCCATGTATTCAAATTTGCATATTATTGAATGAAGTATTCATAATTGAAGTTCATTCTCTTCCAAATCTCTCTTGCTAGTGAGCCTTTTTGGCCTAGTGAACTTAGGAAGGTTGGCCAAACCTCCTTCCTCTTCATTGCACCATCAAACCTCCAAAACCCTTGCACCTCTCATCCATTCGGTGCCATCATCTTCACTTCATTTTGTTGCATCTCCATTCATTCCTCCAACCAAGATCTTGGACTACACCATATGGATCAGAGCATACTAATGGTCCTTTGGCCAAGCTAAGTCATCTTTCACAATTTTTTTTCTATCCAATCTTGTTCATCACGATTCATGCTTGTCTTGGTTATTTCTTCCAACTTTTGTTTTGTTTTCCACCATTTATATTCGTTGTCCATCGATTATATTCAGTCTCCACTATATCCAAACACTTTTTCGCTGATCATTTTCCGTGAGACCCTCATCAAATACCTTCCTTGGCCATCCACTGCACAACCTCCAGTTTTGTTCTGTTTGTTCTTCAATTTTTGCTTGTTCTTGATGTTTTTTTTGCATTGGTCCATTTATATTCCTCTCCCAAGGTTTTTCTTTGTTTTCACCATTTGAAAAAACTTTTCCACCAATCAAATTCAATGCACCTTGCTTCATACAATTCCTGGTGAGTTCTACTACCTCTCCTTGTTGTTCTTCACTTGTTCTTGCTTTTTTTTTTTTTTCATTTGATCGGATTTAATTATGTTTTTGTGGGCATTTAAGTGTTATCTTCTGTTTGTTCCTTTTACATGTCACTTGTCACGTCCCAATTTGGCTTGATTTTCTCTAATTGGTCTTTTGTTGTTGTATGCAATCCCTAAGTGCACATAAACTGTTTGCTTAATGTCTTACATCTATTTTGCCTAAGTCTTTCATTTGGTTTGTATTGTGTTGCCTAGTCTAGAGTATCCTAACTTGCTATTATTTCATTGGTGAGTTTTGCGCATCTTGTTTTCCCTATTTCTTGAAGTTTTGTCCATTGTTCTTTCTTCCATCAGGCTTCTGTTCAATTTCTAGAAATTTATGCTTTACACTTAGTTTGCAAAATTTATCTTATCATAGTTCGTCTTCAAATCTTATGAAATTTTTTGTGTGTTATCATCAATATGTTAACACTGATCAGTAAAAAGAGGCACGTCCTAATTTCACCTACAAAAAGAAGTTATAATTTTCAAAAGCCAGAACATTTTCTATTGTTTGACACACTAATTCAGTACTAGTGGTGCTCTCAGTATAAAAATTTCTGCACCTAATTCCTTTGGTGTTTTCGCCTAAAATTTTTACCATATCTTGTTTCATATGTTAAAAATTTCTAGTTGAAATTTCAACTTCAAATGTAAGAATATTATGTGGCACGTCACGATTATTTATCTTATTAATTGATCAATTACCATAATTATTCTATTATATTATTGGTAATTACTTGATGGACGTAATTACTCTTACCATAAATAATTAGGGTTTCCCCTTGGGTGTATTATAAATAGAGATTACCAGACAATTAAAGAGATACCCTCATATTCTAACATCACACGGTCGAAACTCATTCCCTAAAGGGATTTTCGACCCTCTCATCTCTTTGTCTCTTTACTTACATAATTCCATTCTAAGCGATACACTCTAAAGGGGAGCCCGATCAAGATCATGTCTTCGTCCCTCAGCCATACGATCACGGGTCTACCAGGTATTATTTAATCATTATTCTTGTTTCATTATATGATTGAGAAATCCTAATCCAACATGTGGTATCAGAGCGTTTATGTTGCTTAATCGATTCTTCTTTCGTTTTCCCTAAATTTGGAAGAAACGAGGATTTTGATTCAACCTATTGATTTTCGATGTTTTTATTTTGGTATATTATTGAACCACTTATTCTTGAAAATCCACCTTGATATCATAAAATAAATTTTAATTTTTTCGAGATCCATAAAAAATTTAATATGAATGTTATGTGTTCTTCATAATTTTCGTGAGTATTCCCTTATTTGGAATGGAATTGATTTTGATTCTATGTTCATCATCATTATTTGTTGTTCATATAATTTTCATGAGTATTACCTTAATTAGGAATGGATTTGATTTGATATCTTAGTCTCCAAGTTTTTCCTTATTTAGGATAGTATATTCTTGCCTTATTAATTTTCGGGTATTATTATTATTATTATTATTATTATTATTATTATTATTATTACTATTTTCGAAAATAGCAGTCGTGTCAAACTTGGAAACATATCAATCTAATTAAAATTTTGAAGTCCAAATATAAAATCAAATCCCTAATATTCCGCTACTCACCTTATCGGGTTTACGAGTAACATATTTACGCGTTTCCTTTTATTTATCAAATTAAATATGGTAAATCTCATGATACCGTAATTATGTTTAAAAAAAATAAAAAATAAAAAATACTTATTTTGTTAAACTCTTAAAAAAAAATATTAAGTTTGACAAAATTAAAATTAAAATTTTTGCTTAAACTTAATAACAGGAGTCTCCCTTCTGTCCAACGATGATGGGTTATGTCTTGTTATTTGAGTCTAATTAAGCACCTTCACTTACTTGTGAGTACACTTAATTATTAAATATTCACATGACATTTTCCTAAAAACACAATATTTCTATTATGTCCAACGATGTTTGATGCACTTGTGTTTTGCAAACTTAATATGTGCATAAGCTTAAATGTTCACTTTTGTCCAAAGATGATGTGTCACATTCTTATTGCACATACCTTACTTATAATTGTTCATTATGCTTAAATAATTGGTAATTAACCAAAGTGAAAGCTGATTGTTTAAGTAGAACCTAATCTAGTCTATTATTTTGATGTTATAATAGATTTTATCATAGCTTCATTATCATAATGGTTCTTACTTATGCCTGCTTTAGATCTAAGTTTCCCTATGTCACTCTAACTTTTTCCTTAGCCTAAGTATCTTAATTCGTCGTCTAACTAGCCCTTAATATGGGAATTGAGACCTTGACTGGTGAAAAACATTCTTCTTGGAAAGATTCCTTGATGCTGACTCTTGGGATGCTGGATTTTGATCATGCACTAATTGAAGCTGCTCCTCTTGCCCTCACTGATAAGAGCACTCCTGAAGATAAGATGGCTTATGAGAAATGACAAAGGAGTAACAAGATGTGTCTTATGCTTATCAAGAATTCCATCAGCCCAATCATCAGAGGAGGCATTCCTGATTCACCTAACGCTAAGGCTTATCTAGCTTCTGTGGAGGAACAATTTCAAGGAATCTCTAAGGCGCATGCTAGTACTCTTATCTTGAAGTTGGTGACTACAAAATATGACGGGCGCACCGGCATTCGCGAGCACATCCTAATGATGAGCGACATGGCCCGTAAACTTAAGGGATTAGCCATGGAGATCAGTGAAGGTTTCCTAGTCCACTTCATTATGACTTCTCTTCCTTCTGCGTTTGAAGCCTTCAAAGTCAACTATAATACTCAGAAGGACAAATGGTCCATGAGTGAGTTGATTGCTATGACTGTTCAAGAAGAAGAGCGCCTGAAGCTGGAGAAACCAGATGTTGCTTACCTCGTGGCTGCTGAATCGAAGAAGCGGAAGGGCAAATTCCCTAAAAAGGAATCTAATAAGGTCCCTAAAACTGATGCAAGTGCACCCTCCAACTCTAACAAATCCACTAGCAAGTCCTACTGCAAGTTCTGCCACAAGGTAGGACATAAGCAGTCTGAGTGCTCAAGCTTTAAGGAGTGGCTGTCTAAGAAAGGTAATCATCTAAATATGATAATTGAGTCCTTTAATTTAAATGTTCCAACTAATACTTGGTGGTTTGACTCTGGGTTTATGGTTCATGTGACCAATTCAATCCAGGGATTCCTTACAATCCAGAAGCTGGAAAGAAACCAAAGAACAATTAAGATGGGGAATGGACAAGAACTATTTGTCGAAGCTGTGGGAACCTTAGAATTACTTATGAAAACTGGAAAATGTATTAAACTTTATGATACCTTATATATTCCCGAGATTACTCAGAATCTTGTATCAGGACCAAAGTTAGACATTGATGGTTTTTATGTTTCCCATGGTCATGGCAAACTTACTATTTCTTTAAATTCTCAATTGTTTGGTACTGGTTTTCTGGATAACGGTCTCTATAAGTTAGAACTAGATGATAGCTTCTCCAAATCTTTGTTATCATATAATATTAATGAGAACTTAACAAAGACTAAGAGAAAACGAGACTTAGAAACTTCATCCATGTTGTGGAATCAACGTTTAGGCCACATTTCACGAGATCGCTTATCTCGACTTGTGAAGGATGAAGTCTTACCATCTCTCGATTTCACTGATTTTGGAACATGTGTCAAATGCCTCAAAGGAAAAATGACATCCACAACTAAGAAAGGTGCCACTAGGAGTTCAAAATTATTAGAACTTATTCATACTGACATTAGTGGCCCTTACAGCATCGTTGGAATAACAGGACATAATTCATTTATCACTTTTATAGATGATTATTCTTGTTACAAGTACTTGTATCTCATTAAGAAAAAATCTGAATCACTTACAACTTTTAAAGATTATAAAACTGAAGTTGAAAAACAACTTGATCTTCAAATAAAAGTTGTGCGATCAGATAGAGGAGGTGAATACTATGGTAGACATACTGATTTGGGATAAGCCCCTGGTCCCATTTTATGAGTTTTGTAAAAGTCAGGGGATTGTGAACCAATACTGATGGAGATCAAGCTCAAAAGGACATGGAGGCCAATCATCAAGCTCAAGAAGAGGTGGAGGCACAAATGGAGGACGCCCATGGAGGTCAAAGTCCACCTCAAAGGATTACAAGAAGCATGTTCAAAGCTTTGGGAGCTAGAAGACATTTATTTTCTTTTTTTGTAATTTCTTTAGTTGAAGGTGCTTAGAGGGATACATTAGAAACCTCTTTTGTTTTAGCATCTTGTAGGCTTTAGTTAGGAGCTTTAGGGGGGGGGGGGTGTATTAGTAGATAGGTGTAGAAGTAGAATAGGAGGTGCCAAAGTGAAGGAAAGGGTCACACCTTCCTCATGCATAGAATAGGCGCCGGTTCTAGAATGATTTGGGAGGGAATTTTGAATTCTTTTAGCTTTCATTTTCAGCACCTTAGGCTATAAATAGAGGTGCTCTCTTTGTAAAATTCAGATTGGAATTAATCTAAGAAAACTCTACTCAAATTTTGAGTGACCGTTGGAGAGCTTTTGGAGCCTTCTTCTCTAGTCTTATCTTGATGGATCAATGGAGTCCTCAAGTGGCGGCATCACTCTCATCTAGGAGCTTTCCACACTTCTAGTGGCGAGATCATCCATCCTCCTTCCATCTTCATGAGCATTCTCTTCTCCTTCCTTTCTTCTTCTTCAATTGTTCATGTTGCTTTGTGTTCTTGAGTTTTTCAGTTTCGGTTTTTCTATTTTCCAGCACTATGTTCTGTTTTGTTTTTAATTCTGTTCGGTTCTTATGTTTAGTTGTTTAATTCTGTTCGGTCATTCCAGCTTTCATTCTCTTTGTTGATTCAATTTGACAATATTTGGTTCATCCAAATGAGTTTGGGATTTGGTACTAGTTTTTGGTGAGTTCTTGTCTTAGAACCAATGATCCAACTCTAAGAAAAGTGCCTCTATATTTTCCAGCTCAAGGTGATTCCTAAGAATGTCAAGAATCTTGTTCTATGTGGCTAGTGGAATCACATCATGTGGTATCATGAGTCTTAGGTTCTTCTTGTTTAATTGTTGAGTTGTATGCACTTTAATTTCAAGAGCTCTTTAATTTTCTTGCAATTTAAGTTTCTGTTTTAGAATTTTACTTGAGTATTCTTGCTGTTTTTCTTTTACACCAAGTGCTTGTGAAAAGGTTTATGGCACTCATTCTTCTTATGAGCATGGTTACTCTTTTGGAATGGCATTATCCTTCCTAGAGTTTACCTTAAGCTTCCTTTCACTTGTTGTTAAAATTTGTGATGTGTCTTTTAATTTTGTAATCATGTCAAGTTTTGTCTTAGTCAATAGAGTTCCTTCCAAATCTGTCTCTAAAAGTCCTTATGAACTTTGGACTGGAAGGAAACCGAGTCTTAGATATATGAAAGTATGGGGCTGCCTTGCTGAAGCTAAAGTTTATAACCCTTTCTTAAAGAAGCTTGACATGAAAACAGTAACTTGTCACTTCATCGGGTATCCCGATCACTCAAAGGGTTATAGATTTTATTGTCCTTCCCACGTCACCCGCATTGTAGAAACCAAGCATGCTCATTTCCTAGAGGATTTCAAGATCAGTGGGAGCAGTGACAATCCTTACTTGGATTTACTATAAGTACAAGAGGCGGGGGGGGGGGGGGAGAGATCTACATCGACTACTAATTTGCCTCTGATCACTCCTCTTGTACCCACTCCGCGCGTCACTGCACCACCTACTCCATGTTCAGAACCTGATGCTACTCTAAATCCATCCGAGAATGAAGGCACCCTGAACGACAAACATCAGTACAATGCAGAACCCGCTAATCAGCTCAGGAGGTCATCTAGAACTAAAACTGCTACAGATTTTGATGATTATGTAACTTACCTGACTGAAGCAGAAATGGATGCCGGAAGGTATACTGATCCTACCTCTTACAATGAAGCCATTACTAGTGACCAGTCTTCTGAATGGAATAATGCCATGCTCGATGAGCTTGACTCCATGAAGAAAAACAATGTTTGGGATCTAGTAGAATTACCCGACGGAGTAAAACCCGTAGGATCTAAATGGGTGTTCAAAACCAAGCTAGATCTGAATGGAAACATTGAACGCTTCAAAACAAGATTGGTTGCAAAAGGGTTCACTCAGAAAGAGGGAATTGATTATCAAGAGACCTTTTCACCTGTCTCTCGAAAAGATTCCTTAAGGATCGTAATGGCCCTCGTAGCTCACTTTGATCTAGAGCTACATCAGATGGACGTCAAGACCGCTTTCCTTAACGGCGACTTGTATGAGACGTGTACATGCAACAACCGGAAGGTTTTAAACTTGAAGGTCAAGAACACTTAGTCTGCAAGCTGAAGAAATCCATTTACGGGCTGAAGCAAGCCTCACGACAGTGGTACATAAAGTTTGATGAAGTCATGAAGAAACAAGGTTTTCTTAAGAATCAAGTGGATCAATGCACCTACCTCAAGATGAGTGGGAGCAACTTTACTATACTTGTCCTTTACGTAGATGACATTCTATTGACAAGTAATAGTATAAACATGTTGCATGAGTCAAAGCGCATACTTTCGCATAATTTTGACATGAAGGATCTCGGAGAGGCCGCTTATGTTATTGGCATTGAAATATATCGAGATAGAGCTAAGGGGATTTTGGGATTATCCCAAAGGGCCTACCTTGACCGTGTCCTCACTCGTTATAACATGCAGCATTACTCTCCTTCTATGGCTCCAGTAATTAAGGGAGATTTTTTCGGTTCTTTTCAATGTACGAAAACATAGGCTGAAAAAGAGCAAATGGCGATGATATCTTATGCATCTGTAGTTGGAAGCATTATGTATGCTCAAGTCTGTACTCGTCCGGATATCGCGTACATTGCTGGAATGCTAGGCCGGTATTAATCTAATCCTGGTCTAGATCAGTGGAAAGCAGCTAAGAAAGTACTTCGATATCTACAAGGCACAAAAGACTATAAATTGACCTATAGAAGAAGTGACAGTTTAGAAGTGGTGGGTTATTCTGACTTTGATTTCGCAAAATCCAAAGATGACAAGAAATCCACTTTTGGGTATATCTTTATGTTAGCAGGCGGGCCTATCTCATGGAAGAGTCATAAGCAGCAATTAACAACAACCTCAACAATGATGGCAGAATATGTTGCAGTGTACAATGCAACTTGTCATGGAATGTTGTTGCGAAATCTTATCGCTGGACTCAAAGTCATTAACTCCATTTCCAGGCCATTGAAGCTTTATTGTGATAACTCAGCTGCCGTTAGTTTTTCGAACAATAATAGTTCGAGTGGCGCTGGATTATATCTTGATACAAAGTACTTGTTCGTACGTGAGCGAGTTGAGGAAAATAAGCTTTGTGTTGAGTATATTAGTACTAAAAATATGCTTGCGGATCCGATGACTAAAGGTCTCCCACCTACAGTATTCGAAGAACATGTTTTGAAGATGAGATTATCTAAAGACCTTATTTAGCATATTTGTACTTACTTATCTTTAATAAAATTTCCTGATTTACCTTGATTTGTGTGTCCTTAAATATGTTTATGCATGCCTAAATATACATAGACACTAACTGTACAAATCAAAGTCTAAAGGGCTTACTTATCAATTGCACTACAAGAAAAACGCGAATTACATACAGATTATTACATACGGATCAAATATCCGTATGTAATTTTTGGCGCCATTTTTTCCGTATGTAATTAGAAGTGAATGGGATTCGAAGCCAGGTTCCTTCAGCAACCACAGAAAATTTAACCACTACACCAAGCAAATTCTTTAGTTTTAATATGATTTTTATTATACTTATTATTATTAATAATATTAATAATATTAACAATATTAATAATATTAACAATATTAATAATATTAACAATATTAATAATATTAACAATATTAATAATATTAACAATATTAATAATATTAATAATATAAATAATAATTAGAAAAAATTAAAAAATAAATTTTTTACATTACATACGGATAAATTCGTATGTAATTTACATACGGATTCAGAATCCGTATGTAAACCTGTTTAATATACGGATTTTGGGTCTTACATACGGATTTTGACTATATGTAATTCCAATTTTTCTTGTAGTGTTGATCCTAAAATTTACTTAAGTTTTAAATTTGTATTGTAGTATGATTAATGGGGGTCTTGAGTTGAATACGGATTCAAAGATTGTATTTCTCTGCTACAATTACAGTTTAGGACTAAAATGAGTATTAAAATCTGGCCAGACTTATCTAATGCTCATAATAAATAATCCTTTGGCTAAGTGGGAGAATGTAAGAATATTATGTGGCACCACATGATTATTTATCTTATTAATTTATCAATTACCATAATTATCCTATTATATTATTGGTAATTACTTGATGGACGTAATTACTCTTACCATAAATAATTAGGGTTTCCCCTTGGGTGTATTATAAATAGAGATTACCAGACAACTAAAGAGACACCCTCATATTCTAACATCACACGGCTGAAACTCATTCCCTAAAGGGATTTTCGAGCCTCTCATCTCTTTGTCTCTCTACTCACATAATTCTATTCTACGCGATACACCCTAAAGGGGAACCCGATTAAGATCATGTCTTCGTCCCTCAGCCATACGATCACGGGTACCAGGTATTATTTAATCATTATTCTCAACCCGATCAAGATCATGTCTTCGTCCCTCAGCCATACGATCACGGGTCTACCAGGTATTATTTAATCATTATTCTCGTTTCATTATATGATTGAGGAATCCTAATCCAACATCAAATTATTTGTATAAAAATTACCATAAATCCAACAATTCTCGTGGCCAATACTAAACCTAGCTTGCATAATTGTTTCACATTGCTTGTGGTTTGTGCAAACTTGTGGCATTTATTTCTCTATGATTACCGAACTAAATGGTCTCCAATTTGTTGCATATTTTCCTTGTTGAGTTTAGAATATACTATAAAAATTTCAGGTTAAACCGCTTTGTAAAAAATATACATATAAATTCTAGAACCATATCTGCCAGTACCCTCTAGCTTTTTGTTTTCTTAATCTTTTCTAAAGTTGTTCTTAGGTCTTTTTGCTTGTGCTACCTTTTCTTCATTCCTTTGATTTTTTGCTTATCCTTTATTGGCTCTCTCTTCCGGTTTGTCACATCTTATTCCATTTGAGTTTAGCTTTTCAAATTTTAGCTTTTCTTTCTCTATTTTTGGCTTCCGTTATTACACAAAACCTTTTGGTGAGTCGATGGTGCATCAAGAAGTGGTGTGGTTCAACTTTCCTTAAAGAGTGCCTATGGCTTCCTTAAGCCACCATACTCACCATAGTTATGTCTACTTAACTAGATTTATGGTAGCATAAGGAGTAAACTACCTTCATCTATTAAAACCCCAAAATCCACCCATGTATTTCGATTTGCATATTATTGAATGAAGTATTCAAAATTTAAGCTCATTCTCTCCGAAATCTCTCTTCCTAGTGAGGCTATTTAGCCTAATGAACTTAGGAAGGTTGGCCAAACCTCCTTTCCCTTCATTGCACCATCAAATCTCTAAAACCCTAGCACCTCTCATTCGTTCGATGCCATCATCTTCACTCCATTCCGCTGCATCTCCATTCATTCCTCCAACCAAGAGCTTGGATTACTTCAAGAAGGCTCTCTAGCAAAGAGAGATTTGGGAGAGAATGAACTTCAATTTTGAATACTTCATTCAATTAATGCAAATATTAACACATGGTGTTCATTTGAGCTATTTATAGATGAAGAGGATGAAGGTAGCTTGCTCCTTAAGTTACCATAACTCTAGTTAAGCAAACTTGACTATGGTGAGGTTTAGTGGCTTAAGGAGGTGTTGTGTAGATCTTCTTAAGATGCTTTAAAGATCCTTGCTTGTATGACAAGTGAGAGTTTCTAAAGTGTCTTTGATTATTATTTGCAAAGTACTTTTAAAAGTAGTTCAAAATACAAGTCCTATACATGATTATTCTACTATTTATACAAAATGTTCTTCTATCTTTATTATTGTATATGGTGGTTGGACGGTCCTTCATCATAAGCTCTGGCTAGTAAAGTCTTGATACTTAAGTAGCCGATTGTGACTCGCCTCACTTTCCTGGGAGTGAACTTGGAGAAAGGTCATACTTGAACTGATGGATGTTGATCCATGCTTGAAGATGTAGAATCATTTGAAATGCTCACGGAAGCTAGTTAAAGAAGAATTTCTTCTTCTAAGAACCCTAGGTTGGGCTTGAACCTTAGGACGAGTTAGAGTGAGACTTTGAGAGAGTTTTGGACTCAATTCAAAAGAGTTTCTTTACTTTTATCAAGTCTGAATTTTACATGGAAGGAAACCTTATTTATAGGGAAGAAGTTGAGCAAGTGGCGTGTTCCTCAAGCTACCTAAACCCTAACTTTCATAGAAAGTTAGGCGTAAGATATGGAGTAGATGCCTAAGTCTTATACTAACCCTAGTTTTCATGTCAAGTTAGGGTTTATAGAGGCTTTTGTATGTATCTTATTTACCCTAGGGTTAGGGTTTTAATCCTATTAGACATTTGACCCAAAATACAAGGTCATGAAAGGAATTCCCTATTCTATTATTTAGAAATTTATATAAGGCTTACGAGAGAAATATATTCTTCTGTGTCTCTACTCTTAGCCTGAGTTCTGGTGGCTTGACTTTGTCTGAATGGATCTCCATCAACCCCTCCCTTTTGAAAGAGATATGTCCTCAGATCGGGAATGTGGATAGGGTTGCCAACTTATTAATGAGAAAGATACTTAAATTTCCACCAAGCTCATGAATCCACCTGAAAAATGAAACAAACAATAAGAATACACATATAAAAGAGACTATGGTGTGTGATAGAGAGGCTGAAGTAGGCCCTACAAATATTTTGTTTTTCTTTTGAACAAGTGAAGTATGAAAAGTGGATTCACAAGTGGATGAGGTAGAAAAATACCTTGAGTATAAGATGGACCAATAAGACAAAGATGTTGAACCAAGTGGTGTTCAAGTTTTGAAGAATCCAAATCCTTTGAAGGATGTTGAAGCCTCTGCTGTGCTTAGTGTTGCTATGCTGGTTTAGCTTAGTTCTGGGGTAGTTTATATGTTGTAATCCACCATTTGATTAAATCTAAAGCATTAGCATTCTCAATCTTTGTGAAAGTAAAATGTTTTCAAACTAAGTTAAAACAACCGATTGTTTTGTCGAAACAACCGATTGTTTATACTTAGGTGTTTTGAGAAAAAGATTGAAAACTGTTTTTAAAATGGTTGAACTGTTAAGTACCAAAACAATCGATTGATTCGAGGAAACAACCAATTGTTTGTTTTGGGACCATAACAGAAAAACTGTTTTCAGTTTGACTGAGCTTTAAATGATTTAACTGCTTACGCTCCAGTCATTAAATGCTTTGACCAATCTTTTAATGCAATTTAAGAGTTTATTAAGATTTGATAACAAACTATATCTTTGAATATATTCAGAAAAATAGATTGGAGATTTAAGAATTTTTTGACAAGTTTTTTCTAAGAGTTTTGAGTTTTTCAAAGAGTTGAGATTGCTAAGAGTTTGTGATTGATCAAAGTGTATGGAATAGGATTCTGCTTGTATTGATTTCAGATTATCTTTTGTAACAAGTGTAATCCTTGTACTCTGTTGAACAAGTATTCGTTTTTGTGTTTTGCTGAGATTGGCTGTGTGTTCTTGAGGGGATCAAGATCAGCAATCTTAGTGTTGGTGTGTTGACCAAGGAGAGTGTGTTTCTTGAGGTGTTCAAGGTCATTCTCTTGGTTGTTGTGTAAGTGATCAAGGTGTGATTGCTTAGTGGATTTCCTCAGGGTTCTGAGAAGACTGGATGTAGCTCTGGGTTTGGAGTGAACTAGTATAAACAACTGTGTACAATTTCTCTATCCCTATCTCTTTAAATTTAGTTTTGTCAATTGATAACTGGTATAAACAACCGATTGTTTCGGTAAAACAACCGATTGTTTTTCCAGTATTGTGCTTTTGCTTTATGTTTTGAAAAACTGAATTCTTAATCAAGGTTTTCTTGAAGTATTTTTCATTCTAAGCTTAAAAGTTTACGAAAATCTTTCCTAAACAATTCACCCCCCCTCTCGTTTAAGACCATATATTCTAACAGACTAAGTAGGGGTGATCCTTAGTCTCTTTTACCCTAGGTGAATTTGAATTGTTTTTGCTTGAGCTATTTTTTTTTAATCAATTTATCCTCTCTCACCTGTTGAGGTGTGAGAGGGCACAATATAAACTTAGCTCCTTTAAATGAAAAAGTGATTTTTATTTTTATTGCCTTCATGTAATGTATGATGATCAAATTGGCAAGGCCTACCTAGGATAATGTGGCATATTTCCATAAGAACTACATCACATAAATTTTTTTCTTTATATTTCCCCATAGCTATAAGTATACTAACCTGAGTTTACATTATGATGCCCCCATCTTGGCTGATACAATCTAATTTATAAGGGTGAGGATGGGGTATGGAAGTAAGGCTAATTTATCAATTAACCTATAGCGACAACAATTGTAATAAGAACCAATATCCACTATCATTGAGGAAATATTATTTAAAACTGTGCAACGTGTGTGGAACCAATTTTCTCATTTGATTCTTCCAACTTTAGAGTGTTCTTCATGTGAAGTGTCTTGTTCTTTTAAAATCATATTTCTTCTTTGCAAAGTACATTCAGAATAGTATTGACCCTTCTTCTCAAGACACTTAAAACATTGAATATTCTTAATCCTAACTTGTTTAGAAGATTCCTTATTTTTTATCTTTTTCTTTATGTTTTTTCCTATCCCTCTCCCTCTCACGTGGTCTCTCTTCTTTTTCCATAGAGTATTTATTGTTCCTTGTGTACTCTTTCTTGACATAAGAGGATGCAAAGTAGTTTTTAAGAGATGATTTTCTTTTTATTTGCTCTTTTGCTCTAACACAAAGTTGAACTAGGTCATTTAAATCATGAAAGCTTAAGACTTCAACTCTATCAATTATTTCAAGTTTGAGACCAATTTGGAATTGAGCTAGGGTTATCATAGATTCTCTCTAATCCCTTCCTGTAACATGAGTAGCTCCATTTTTTGTTTATATTCTTTTACACTCACGTCTCTCTGTTGTAGACGTTGAAGTTTTTGCATTAACTCCCTATCATAATAACATGACACATATCTCCTCCTAAGGGCAGACCTTAGCTCATTCCAATATCTGGTTGGAGGATTATGATTGACTCTAAGGTCTCTCATCAATGTTGTCCACCAAGTCGTGACTGGACCCTGAAAGCTTAAGGTGGCTAGGGTCATTCTCTTTTCTTGATCTATACGGTAACAGTCAAATATTTGTTCTACCTTCATCTCCAGTTTAAGTAATCTTCTACTTGTTCCTTTCCATATAATGTAGGCATGTCGACCTTAGAATCCTGAGGTCCATAATTATTCCTATTTGTAGGTTGTCTAAGAGGATTTTGGTAGTAGTCTAGGTTGTGGTGGCTACTATGATAGTTTTCATCATGGGAAGGATGGTCAGAATAATGACTCTTTCTCTGGTTAAACCTCTCACCATGTCGACTCTTAGATCTTGACTTTTTACTATTATGAGTTTGTAAAAATTGTGAAAACATCTCTTTTAACTAAAATATCTCTTTCTTAGTGTGCATTAACTCTTCTCTAATATCATCACTCTATAACTTCCATGCACACTAGAATTATGGGATTTATTTTCTTTTGTCTTTTCTGTTAAGTAAAATCAATCATTTATTTCGATAAATGTACTTGTTATTTCTGTGGTGATTTCAACATAAATGAAAACAATCAGTTTGTTTTAAAAATCAATTAAATAATTTTAACAAAATGTTGTTATGATTTTTAAACTGTTTTTTAAATGACTTAAATAGATTTAGTTAATTGATCAAACCGATTTGATAATCTTTTAAATCTATATAAAGATAACTTTCTAATATTTTTAAAAACAACAAATACACAAGAGAGATTACAAAATACTTTTTCAATAAAGAAAATGAAAGCGCTTTAGAATCATTCTTTGAATCTTGGATCATTGCTACGGTGCGAAGTAGGTTTGGGGTTATCTTTTTCTATTGTTTTTCAAGTGTGTAAAACCCTGGTGTATTCTAAATTCATTATTTAATATTGTCTTGTGTTGTAAACAGTATCAGATAGTGTTTATAAAATTTGTGTTTTTGTTGAGAGTGTTGTGTGTTCTTGAAGGGTTGAAGATCAATACTCTTGGCTATTTTTGTAATCTTGTTTGATGGCATTAGTGAATTCTCAATGGTGTGCTGAGGACTGAGTGTAGCTCTTGGTTGAGTGAATTAGTATAATTATTTGGTTGATCCGTGAAAATGATCAGCAATGTTGAATTTCAGTGTTTGTAAACTTTCTCAAGTTGCTCCTGATAGTACTCCTCTTGACCCTTGATATGAGGCCAAAATCCCCAAGCTACTAGGCTTCTTAGAAGTAGAAAACTTGAGCTTCAAAAGTCCTTGTTCAACAACGTTCACTCCAAGAGGTCCAAAAATTAAAAGCAATAAAAACACATTTGAAAAGCTAAACCACAAGCTGGATTGATGATGAAAAACAAAAGGAATGCCAACTAATATAGAAAAGCAGCAATTAAAGGTTAGCAAAATAAAGTAAGCACACAAAAGGATCCTACCATAGGTGTTAGAGTATAAGAAATGAAAAAAAGATTTCTAAAATGACTAAATAGTGGCTAGTAAAAGTTTTGTGGTGATTTGTGGAGGACAAATTTTTAGGCCAAATATTTATGAGCTCTAGCCAACACAATATTTTATATATGATTTTTTTGAAGCAAAACGGTAAAGAAATGAAACAAAAACAAATACTAAACAACAAGGCTTGACACAACCAAAAGTGCAAGATTCCAAAGAAATGTAAGGCACTGGTGCACTAAAATTTGTATCAATTTGTTTAAATGTAACGAGATTAGAAAATTTTTACCAATTTTTGTAGCATGTATTTCCATCTCAAATTTTAACCACAAGGCACTAATACACTAAATAATGATTGTGCCAAATTTCAAGTCCATCTAAACATGAAGTTAATTTAGATATATGCAAAACAAATATTAATTTTTCCTTAACGATCACCAAACGCTCAGCCAAAGTATTTTCCATTAGTGACATCATCGAGTTGTAATGAGGATGTTTATGTTGGTTGGTTCCATGCTTTGTGCATCGAACGGTCAGATATGCATCATTCTCGTTCCCACCTTATGCCTTGGGTGATCATGCTCGGTCAGTCCTTGTGTTACCTACCTACTAAACGATATTTGTGTGGTTGGCAAAAAGTGTTTCTTATGAAGGACAATCTAGCCACAACAAATTTGTATAGCATAAAAAATGTGTGCATAGTAGTGTAGGTTTTAATTAGGCTTTTTTTTTTGGGATAATTTTTATGGGCCATGTATTGGGCCAATTAGAGTATAATGCAAATAAAAAAATAGAGTCTAGCTAGAGTTATAATTCACCTCCTTGGACCCAATGCAACTCTAGATCGTCTAAGACGTACAAATAAATGTTTATAGTGCAAATAGAAAGCATGGAGTAGCAAGGAAGGCATGAAGGTCCACATGTCATCCTCTCAATTGAGAGGATTTCCACCAATGAAGAATGTCAACCTCTAATTTGGGAGGATTAAAAACTGCACCTTGGCTGCCCTTAGAGCTATAAATAAGTGTGCTAGGCCTCTTGTAAGTGCAACTTGAATTGAGTAAGAAATTTATCCCCAAATGTTTGACTCAAGTTCGCTTTATGTTAGCACATATTTGTGTGTCTAGCCTAGGACTCTTTAGAATTTGGTCTCGGCTCTTCTAAACCTCTTATTCCACACATCAAATTCACCTCCCTAATCTGACCTATACCTCCATATAGCTTTCGCATTGCCTCCATAAAATCCATTCAAATTTGTAAAGTCTAAAACAAGAAAGGATTCAAGATTGTGTTTACATCATTTGGTATCTAGTGCAAGGTTTTTGGTCCAAGCTATGTGTTCTTCACCTTTGCTTTTTTAATTTTTTCATGTTGTCTTTATTTTTTTTTATATTTCTTGAATCTATTTTGGGTCATTTTACTAGATACATTGTGTTCATTGTGCTTGTAATTGGTTCAGTCCAACTATTCTACTTGAATAAACCAAACATGTGTTTTAGGTTTCATACTTATGCGACTATGTGTGCTTTTGTTTTTGTTGAGTCTTGTTTCATTTTTATTTGGTTCAATATCTATTTTTGGTATTTTTTAATTTGAGTTTTAAATCTAATCCATGTTGTTCAAGTCATGTTCATTCCATATATGTCATAAACTTCTAGTAGTACTTTGTTTCATTTTAGTTTCTTGATTTTGTGAGTCTACCACAAAGTATTGTGTAATTTGATTTATTTTGGCTCTTTGCATGCTTTTCCATTTATGAATTTAAGTTTTATTTTTTTTATTAGACCATAACAAGTTCTTTAGAGTTAGGTTTCAATTATTATGTCTTGAGTTATCATAATCTTCTTTCAATTCCATAGATTTTCTTTTCTTTGTTGTTTGTTGATTTTTGGTACTGGATGGAGAATTTGTTGCAATCTACGTACACATTAAAATCTTGTGATATTCTACATGTGAGAACTTTAATATGTATGTGAGAACTTTAATATGTTGATGATCTACTGTTAAAAAGTAACATCCAAATTCGTAGTACAAAGAAATGATAATTGTTAAAAGTTTGGATGTCAGTATTGAAAAGTTTGAAATAAGTGTGAAAAATGGCTCTTGGATTTTGATTTACTGAATTTGATTTAGTGCATATTTTAAGCTTAAATTTTTTGAAAATATTACCCATTGTGTAAGAAATGTGTGGTAAAAGTTTGGAAGAAAAGCACAATCTATAAAAAAATTAAATAAATTCTTGAATCAGTGCTGCCATAACCATTCTTAGTGATTTTTCTGTTTTATTCATCTACTCTGGTGCTTTTCTTTAGGTTTACAAATTTGAGTGCCTACTGTTTTTGAAACTTTAAGAACATAAACTTCTGTCTTTTTGATAAGAAATACATGGCCTATCTCTCTCTCTCTCTCTATATATATATATATATCACACTTGACTTGTTTGTGTTTATTTCAGATGGGTGTTTGATCCTCGATGACAAATATAAAATCTAGGCAATAATAAGGCTGTTGTCAAAAATCGACAATGCAGATCTAAGGACATATGCTTCTTAAGAGGGAGAGTATGATGGAGGACCACCTAGCCACCACACATTTCTCTACATTCGAAACTTTGTTTAAAGCAATGTAGGTTTTATTTGGGCTTGTTTTTGGGCTAATTTTCATGGGCCATGTATTCGTCTAATTAGAGTACGGTGTCAATCAGAAAAGAGAGTCTAACTCGAGTTACAATTGGGCCTCCTTGGACCTAGTGCAACTCTAGACCATCTAGGGTACATAAATAAATGTCTAGAATTCAAATAAAAAGCATGGAGTGACAATGAACACATGAAGGTCCACATGTCATGATGTGAGTTGATTTTAGGATTGAACATATTATGGTTTGCACTTTGTTTATGAGTTTTTAATTTAAGCAAAATATGGTGAGAAACCCAGAAAAGATTGCCACTCGACACGAACTTAACCAAGTGGTTAAGTAAGTGTGAAAGTTTTCTTCTAGAGGGTAAAGAGAAAAAAAAATTATATGGTGTTAAGATGATGAGGTGCGAAATTAAAACATAAAATGAAAAACAACAAGATGGATAAACCAAAAAGGAAAAGAAAAACACAAGAATATAAGAGGAATGGAAAAGGCGCAAGGAAGGAAGAGATGAAGAGATAGAGGAAGTTTAAGGATGATGATGGTGGTCATGCCACTTGAAGTGGTGGGAGAATCCAAGATGAGTGGTGAAGAGTCGCCACTGGAAGTGCACAAACAACCAAGATAAGACCCATAAAAAGAGAGCACTCAAGACTCACTCAACACTCTGACAAAGTTTCTTTTCTATTCAAAATTCAAGGTGAATTACATGAGGCAAGGCACCCTACTTATAGGAGAGGGTGCCTTGGTGGGCAAGATGAGAGGAGAGAGGAAAAAAGAGAAGAGAGGGGCGACCTAGGGGTTGACTTTAGGTCAATGTCACCCCTTAGACTTTGTTTATAGAAACTAGGTTGAAAACCTGAATCCTAGATTCACTTGTCATGAAATGTAGGTTTGGCACAAGCCTAAAATATACTAAGTGCACCATACTCTAGCTTATTCTTCTATCCGAACCCCCAAAATAAGCCGAATATATTTACAAAAGCTTGTCTTTTAAAAATACTAGAAGAAAGAACATTTGATGCTTTGGGTTATGTCCAATTCTTCTTCTGCTGAGGTTCTTCTAAGATTTGGTGGGCCCTTGTCTTGGATGCTGAGATGATTGACTTAATTGTGAAGTGTGTTGTGTCCTTGGTTATCTGCTTGTCTAGTTGGGTTGTATCATGCCCCCCAAGTTGGAAAGAATTCAACCTCAAATTTAAAACTCCTGTAAATAATATAGTTAGTTTGTTCACAAGACAAATAAAAACATTTCTAGTAGTGGGTTATGAATCAAACTTATGTTCATGAAGCTTTGGGAGTTCACATGGGTGAATTCTAGATAAATGCCATGTTTGTAGAGAATGTTTAGGGAGAAAATGATTTGTTTGTGAAAATTCTCTTACAAGGTGAGAGCCTTTAAGAGGTTTTTGAATATCATCCCTAAACTTCTTTATCAAAGATGTCAAGTATTTAGAATGATTTGGTAATGAAAAAGAGAAGGAAGAAGTATACCTAGGAGGTGCAATTAGTTTTTCACGGATCAACATTATTGTTTTGACTACGTGAGATTAGATGAGACTCGTTTTGATTTTACTTTCCTCACCTTTTTCATTTTCTCTTTTGGTTTTCATTTTTACTTGGTCCTTATTAACTTCTTTGGGAGAGAGGGGTTTTAATATAACTTTGTGCCCTTGGAAGTTGAAAGAAATCTTATTGGTAATGCCATCATGTAAAATTTTTCTATCATATTGCCAAGACCTTCCTAATAGAATATGTGTTGCTTCCATTGACACATCACTTAAAACCTCATCTTTATACTTTTCTATAGCAAAAGTTATAAGGGCTTGTTTATTAACCATAATTTCACCCTCTTCACTAAGCCATTGTAGTTTATAGGGCTTTGTATGAGAGATAATGGGTAATCCAAACTTCTCCACTACTTTCGTACTTGCCACGTTAGCACAACTACCCCCATCTATGATCATGGAACATAACTTGTTGTTGATAAGCCAGTGGGTGTAGAAAATATTTTGTCTTTAGGTTTCATCAAAAGGTTTTTGAATGTACCCAACATTCCATCAATAACTCACCTTCACAAGGTATCTCACATTCGTTTTCACTAGGGGTTTTTTAAGTGGTAGGGGAGTTAGACCTAGAAGATTGATTACTATGGTCACTGACTACTATCCCCTCTTTTACCATCATGGTTATTTTGTTAGGGCAATTTGCAGCCATATGATCAAAACCTAAAAATTTAAAACATTTTTTTTATTTAAGGTTTTGGTTGGCGAGTTAGTCCTAGAAGGAGAACGATTGTCTTTAGAAGTTTATGGAGTGGATTCTTTAAAGTAATTGGAAGGATTGTCTTATTTTGGAAAGATATTTTTATCCTTCCAAGATGAGTTGTAAAAGCCATCATTATCAGTATGTTTGAAAGATGTTTTCTTTCAAAGTTGTGATTCAACCTTGATGGCTAGGTGAACCAATTTTTCAAAGGATGTATACTCATAAAGTTCTACAACATTTTGAATTTCTCTTCTTAATCCACTCACAAATCTAGCAATCTCTGACTATTCATTTTTATGCATATTAATCTTAGTCAAAGTTACTTCTAAATCTTTGAAGTATTCATCTACACTCCTTTCTCCCTGATGAAGTTGTTGGAGCTTCAACAAGAGTTCGTTCCTATTGAGGAGGAACAAACTGCACGGACATGCATAACTTTAAATCACTCCAAGAGACCACGATTGACCTCTTGTTTATCCTAATGTCCATTACATTTTGATGCCACCATTGCATGGCATAGTCCTCAAATTCTAGGAAGCTAACTTAACCTTTTGGTCCTCTTCGGCCTCATACACATTAAAAATTTGTTTTACCTTAGCTTCCCATCCTAGATATACATTTGGGTCACTATCCCCATCAACACTAGGTAATTTTAAAAAAGGTAGGGTCTTCTTTGGTTGTTGATGATGGCGCCTAGCTTCAAAATTTTGCACTCTCCAATCTTTTTCTTATTGACTTCCGTAGTGCATGTAATGTATTGTAGCTCTTATAAGTTCCTATCCTTTCTCTAGCTTGTCTCTCTTGAGTATCCTCTAGCCTTTGCATTCTTTCCACTAGTTTCCGCATTTCTTCTTCATTGTGGGCCTAACTCCTCTTGGTATCTTCAAGGTCCCCCAAAAGACGTGCCTTTTGAGGAGATAACGATTTTGAAGACTGTCTCAAAGACAAATGAGCCATAATTTGCACAAATGAAAGAAAACCATTAGTGAAAAACAAGAATTATTGCACTCACTCACGTGTATCACTCGGCTACATTCAAGGAAGATTTTGAACTCCAAAGGGTCTACACTTGGTAGCAACACTTCAAGTGAAAGAGGTCAAAGCTCTTATCACTTCCTCACACAAAGAATCCCCAACAAAACTTTAGAGAACAAAAAAATTTAAGAGAAGCAAGAAAGAAAGCTAATTCAAAAAGAAATTAAGATGATGACAAAACTTTTACAAGACAAACAAGAAAAGCACTTTTGAAGAATCAAAGAAACTTACTTAAACTTTTAACTATGAAGTTTTAATTTTCTTAGAATTTGTGAAAATAAGAAGGATAAAATTTCACAAATACAATTTGCCGCACAAAAAGAATCCTCTTTTTAGCAATTTTGAACCTGAAAGGTGAATTGTACTAAATTTGTTTTTGTCTTTTTTTTTATGGATTCAAAATGTCTATAATCTTGGCATGCATATTTTTAATTCACTTTAAATTTTCACAAGGAGATTGGGATACAATTCATATAATCACTTGAATTTTTTGTTTGAAACTAAATCAACTACCACTTAAACAAATTCTAATTGCTTTTAGCTCTTCAAAATTAAAGTTAAAATAAGTAGAATGGATTTAAAGACTCATAGAACACTAAGAACATAAGACTCAAGCAAAATAGGTAAGGTAAAAAAAAGACGACAAAATAATTCAAAAGCATAATTTAAATTTCTTAATTAATAAAAAGTGGAATTGTGAATGACAAGAATTTAAAGACTGAATTGAAAGGTGCTGAATTGCAAAGAAAAATTTAAATTGCTGGAAAAGACATAATTGAAATGTGCTGGAAAATTAAAGAAGAAATCAAATCAAAAGCCATTAAGCACAAGATAACCACGCTCTGATACCACATGGTGTGAGTTGATTTTAGGATTGCACATTTTATGGTTTGCACTTTGTTTATGAGTTTTTGATATAAGAAGAATATTATGAGAAGCCCAAAGAAAGATTGTCACTGAAAACGAACTTAACCAAGTGGTTAAGTAAGTGTGAAGATTTTCTTCTAGAGGGAAAGAGAAAAAACAATTATATGGTGTTGATGATGATGAGGTGCGGAAATAAAACATATAATGGAAAACAACAAGATGGAAAAACCAAAAAGGAAAACAACAACACAAGAATATAAGAAGAATGGAAAAGGCCCAAGGAAGGAAGAGATGAAGAGATAGAGGAAGCTTATGGATGATGATGGTGGTCACGCCACTTGGAGTGGTGGGAGACTACAAGATGAGTGGTGAAGAGCCGCCACTTGAAGTGCACAAACACCCAAGATAAAACCAATAAAAAGATAGCACTCAAGACTCACTCAACACTGTGACAAAGTTTCTTTACTATTCAAAATTCAAGGTGAATTACATGAGGCAAGACACCCTACTTATAGGAGAGGATGCCTTGGTGGGTGATAGAAAACAACTACATATACCATACTAAAACTATGACCCAAGGTATATTATGAGCTACTAAAACTAAGGCTTTCTAAAAGCTTCTCTCTTTTTCTTCCTCTTATTTCCAAAATATCTCACTTATATATGTGAGTTTTAGGTTAACAGAGATTGGGCTGACCTAATCCCGTTTACTTTTACTAACTACACTGTTCCTATTACATTATGTAATCCTTTATCTATGGAGGTTGTTTCTGATAACTCTTGGGCCTGTGTGGTATTGGGCCTATCCTAACATTACTATCCGCCCCAGAAAACACTTTGTCCTCAAAGTGGAGTCTTGAGTCTAATTGGGCCGCTAGTGCTTCTTGGGCCATTGGCCTGTGCATGAAGGTGGTGTTGGATGAAGATAAGGGGTATGTCTTGTAAGTGGGTCGCATAAGTGAAGGTGGGCTGGGGCTGAACAATTTTAAAATTAGGGTGAAATAGAAGGAAAATGGTTGCTTGGGAATTAGGTTTAGGAGGAGGGCGTCACTTGGTCATTAGGTTTAGGAGGGAAGGGCGCTGTTGTTGTTGATTTTTTTTTAAGTGGGAGGAACAATCTTTGGTGGTTTTAGTATAGTATTTTGATGGATTAGGATGTCTAGCTTATGCAGCAAACATTATTTATCTATTGCTTCTGGGGTGTTTGTTCATCTCTTTATTCTTGGAGATTCTTAATGTGGTTTGGTTTATGTAAAAGGGTTGGGATACCCCTTTTGTATCCCTCTTAATTTAATTTCATTCTTTGCTGATAAAAAAAAAACTAAAAGCTTCTCTCTTTTTCTTATTTCCAAAATATCTCACTTATATATGTGAGTTTTAGGTTAACAAAGATTGGACTGACCTAGTCCCATTTAATTTTACTAACTACATTGTTCCTATTACATTATGTAATCCTTTATCTATGTAGGTTGTTTTTGTTGACTCTTAGGCTTGTATGGTATTGGGCCTATCCTAACATTACCCCAGGGCATAGATGCACCACTTCTCGTTTTCTACTTCTCTTGGACGACTCTTACCTAAACCCTAAACCATAGACCTACAAACACTGAATGCCAAAACACCATCCATTTTCATTTATCACCCCAAGCCCTCACGGGCAACACATCTCCCAAAACTCTATAATTCAATGGTCTAATTCACTACCTACCTATCACTGTTCTCATAGATTCAGGTAGCTCCCACAACATTCTCCAGCCTCACATTGTTCACCACCTCCACCTACCCATTACACCAAGTGATGTGAGTTGATTAGTAGATTCATTAATTTGTGACACTTTAAGAACAGAATAAGGAGGCTTAAGGAAAGATCAATGGAGTTCAAAAGAAATTACAAAAAGAGACATCCATTGATGCTCAAATCCCAAAGCCTTGGCCTTGCTCCTAGTAATCTTTTGAAGCATGAAGGATGTTGAGCTCATGGGTTGGGCTTGGGCCTCAAGCGCCTCCTCTACTTGATCTTCATCACCAAGCCCCCCCTTATCAGTGATAGTAGGCAATGGTGCCTTCATACAATGCCAAGGCATATGTCCCTTAGTGGACATCTCCCTTCAAACTTCTACATTCACCATTACTTTCTACTATTACCTATTGAAGAAGTAGATGTAGTTTTGGGTATTGAATGGTTACGCACCCTCGGGCCTATTCAGATAGATTTCTCTATACCCAGCATTGCTTTCACCCACCAGAACCAAAAAATCACCCTACAAGATGCCCCTCCATCTACTACAACTTCAACCACCTACCACCAATTATGTCAATACCTATCCACCAACTCCATTGCATCCCTTCACCTGCTTTTAATTGACAGCAACCCTATTCCACCAGTGACCTTGGATTCTGACCTACAAAACCCATCCTCTCCATTATATTCCTTTCCTTTTCTCATTCAGTCCATTCTCCTACAAAACAAAAACAATCTTTCAAAAACCCCAAGGTTTACCACCACCTAGACCACATGACCACCACACACCTCTTCTCCTTCATACCCCATCCATTAAGGTTAAACCTTATCGCTCTCCCTACTCCCATAAGGAAATTATAACTCAACTCATCTCTGAAATGCTTCAAGAGGGTATCATTAAACCCAAGACAAGCCCTTTCTCTTCCCCAGTGCTCCTCATAAAAAAAAGATGGTACTTGGCGATTTTGTGTTGATTATAGAGCCTTAAATGCAACCACCATTCGTGATCGCTTCCCCATTCTTACCATCAATGAATTGCTCGATGAACTAGGCTCAACTACAATTTTCACTATGATTGATTTATATTCAGGGTATCATCAAATTCGACTCATCCCTCACGACACTCACTAATTAGCATTTTGAACCATTGATGGACATTACAATTTTCTAGTCATGCCTTTTGGCTTGACTAATACACCCTCCACTTTTCAGGCAGCCATGAATGACCTTCTCAAATCTTTTTTAAAACGGTTTGTCATAGTGTTTTTTTTATGATATTTTGATTTATAGCCCCAATTTGAAGGAACATATTATGCACTTACAGATTATCTTAGAAGTTTTACATACTAAGAAATTTTTTGCTAAGTTATCTAAGTGAAGTTTTTCCACTTCTCAAGTCAATTATTTAGGTCATATCATTTCGGCTAAAGGATTAGCACCAGATCCAGAAAAAGTCATTGCCATACACAATTGGCCACAACCACGTTCATTCACGAAATTGTGTGGTTTCCTCGACCTCACATGATTTTATAGAAAGTTTGTTTATCACTAAGCCACTCTCATCGCTCCTCTCACCGATTTGTTGCATAACCAAAATTTACATGGAGCATCTCGGCTCAGGAGGCCTTTGCAGAATTAAAATTACAAATATCTCAAGTTCCTACACTACACCTACCAGATTTCTCCTTGCCATTTGTTGTGGAGACAGACGCGTCGGTAGTAGTTGTGGGAGTTGTGCTTAGCCAAAAGGGGCATCCGCTATCCTTCTTCAACAAGAAGATATGTCCAAGGCTCCAAGCTTCATCAGTGTATGTCCGAGAGATGTATGCAATCACAAAAGCAATTAAAAAATGGCGTCAGTACTTGTTAGGCCAACACTTCAAAATAATAACAGACCAAAAAAGTTTAAATACACTGCAGTCCCAAACAATCAAAACTCCAAAACAACAAATATGGACATCAAAGTTACAGGGATATGATTTCCAAATACTATACCGACCTGGTAAACAAAATGTGATTGCGGATGCTCTTTCACGCCAAGACATAGGTACACCTTCAATGTTGCTCGCATTATCATTGCCAATCCCATTGTTGTTTGAAGAATTACAAAAATTTTACTCCACCTTAGAAGGCACAAAATTAGTTGAAGCTTGCACTAAAGATACACCAAACCCCAGTCTCTTCTCGGTCCGTCATGGTCTACTTTTCTTTCTCCAAAAAGTGTTTCTTCCTGCTACCAACAATTTTAGAAATCGCATCCTCCAAGAATTGCATGAAGCGCCCACAGTTGGTCATTCCGGCATTAAACCCACTCTTGCTCGCATTGCTGCTGCATTCTACTAGCCGGGGTGGACTAAAGATGTCAAGAACTATGTTCAACAATGTCCCACGTGTCAACGCAAAAAGTACCTACCAACAAAGACCCAAGGGTTACTCCAACCACTTCCATTACTAGAGCAAGTGTGAGAAGATTTATCAATGGATTTTATAATTCACTTACCAACCTTAGTAGGTCACTCGGTGATATGGGTAATCTGTGACCGCCTCACGAAGTATGCTCACTTTTCTGGCCCTACCCACACAGTTCAATGCCTAGCAACTTGCCAAGCGATTCTCAATAGAGATTTGTCATCTTCATGGACTGCCAAAAACAATTGTCTCAGACTGAGACCCCTTATTTGTCAGTTCATTCTGGAAACACCTATTCAAGGCACAAGGCACAACATTAAAATTTAGTTTCGCTTACCATCCACAAACAAACAGACAAACAGAAGTCCTTAATCGGAGTTTGGAAGCCTACCTACAATGCTTTGCTGGTGATCATCCTCACACTTGCTTCCAATATCTCCATCTAGCAGAACTTTGGCACAATACGACATATCATTCCACCATTGGCACCTCACCATTCCATGCTCTGTACGGAAGACAACCTCCCACCACCCTAGATTCGCTGCACAGTCCATGCTCAGGTACCACCATTGCAGATTTGTTGCATCAACATACACTGGTTCTCCACGCTCTCAAACAAAACCTTCGTTGGACACGTCAACGAATGTGCGACCAGGCCAACCGCCACCGATCTGAACGCTCCTTTAACCCGGACAATTGGGTATGGGTACGTCTTCAACCTTACCGCCAATAGTCTGTGGAATGTCGTCCATGTGCAAAGCTCGACCTTCGTTACTCGGGCCCTTACCAAGTGATTCATCGCATCGGCGTTGTGGCCTACGAACTCCATTTACCATCCACCTTACTAGTACACCTAGTATTCCATGTATCCCTCCTTCGTGCTTTCAAAGGAACCCATGTAGCTAGTGCACTTAACTCACCCTCCCATGCGGATACTAACTTTCAAAATCCTTTGAATCCTCAATTAAGTCCCACACCAAACCCGCAAAGCCTTTCAAATGACCAACCACTTCACTCACCTAACTCTAAAGTCCTTTCCAATGAGCAATTAATGCCCCCACCTAACTTTGCACCACGTCACTCACCTAAAACACTTTCAAACCCGCAGTTAATGTGCCTACCTAACTCTGCAAATTTTTCAAATCCACCATTAAGTCATTCACCTAACTCTCTACAACCACCACCCATCCCAATCACTCACCAATGACCATGTAATACCCACACTAAAGATTCCCAACCCCAAGACCTCACACCTAACAATTCTCCAACATTCCAAAATAGCCCACAAACAAACTAGCCCAATGTTCAGCCAATACTTCCCATGTCCCAGCCCAATAACTACCCTTTGGCCCAAAACAATCCAACCACTCACTTTGAGGACAAAGTACTTGAACCGACGGATGGTACTGTTACAATTGGGCCCAACAACAATGGGCCTAAACGTCAGATTATTAAGCCCAAATGGATGGAAGATTATTTTATGTAATAAATAAGGTGTTATTAGAAATATTATGAAAGAATGTAAGGTCCATTGGGCCCATAGGACTATTTTTAACAGTAATGAAGGGCAAATAATTTTGATGTTACCCTAGTGTTCATTAATCTTACCACCGTGCTGCCAGCCTCCGCACACACTAGGCTCCATTCTACAATACCGCTACCAGCGTCTAAATCCGTTCAACTGCCAACACCATAGTCGTCACCGCGCCGCCCAATGTTACCTACAACTATACCACCCACATCTACTCCAAATTTTGCGTCCCCCTCATTCATTCCCTTTAGAACACCAAAGAATGTTTCTCCCATTAAAAAAAAAGAAAAGAAAAAGACAAGCAGCAACAACAACGCCCTCCCTCCTAAACCTAAGTCACAAACGGCGCCGCACATAACCCATCTCACACTTGAACCTAATTTCTATCCGCCTCCCACATTTTAACCTACATACCAAATGGCCCCTTACATAACTTCCCCACTTAAACCTAATAACTATCACACTTACATAACATACTAAGTGCACCTTACTTTAGCTTATTCTTCTATTTGGACCCCCAAAGTTAGCCTAATTCACTTACAAAAGCTTGTCTTTTAAAAAAACTAGAAGAAAGAACATCTGATACTCTAGCCTATGTCCAATTCTTCTTCTACTGATGTCCTTCTAAGATTTGGTGGGGCTTTGTCTTGGATGCTGAGATGATTGAATTAATTGTGAAGTATCTGTTGTATCCTTGTTTATTTGCTTGTCTAGTTGGGTTGTATCACCTGAATGAAGAGAGTTTCAACCAACAAAGAAGAGTCACTTGTCAACTTCTAATTTCAGAGTATTTAATCCAATGAGAGGAAGACATTTGTCACCATGGGGGTGGAGATTTTTAGGGTTAAAAACTGCACAATGATTGCCTTTAGCACTATAAATAAGTGTGATAGACCTCTTGTAAATGCAACTTGAATTGAGTAACCCAAATGTTTGAGTTGCGTTCACTCGATTTAGCACCAATTTGTGTGTCTAGCCTAGGACTCTTTAGAAGTTGGTCTCACCTCTTCTAACCTCTACTTCCATGTTAAGAAGTGGACTTTAAGCCTAACTCAACCTCATAAAACCGGCTCAATGAGGTGAGGTTTGCACTCACTTATATACTATGAAAGACTCTAATCTCTGGTCGATGTGGGATTTCCAACATTCCAAACATTGAATTCACCTTCCTAATCTAACCTATACCTCCATGTAGCTTCCGCATTACCTCTATAAAATCCATTCAAAATTATAAACTCCAAAACAAATAAGGATTCAAGACCAGATGTGCATCAATTTTCATCCAGATTTCTATGTGGAGGTTTGGGGGATCACAAAGTTACACACGTGGTTCACCTTATTTGAGCAATGCACGAATGTTGTGGCACACGTGACGGGACAATTCTTTCGATCGCATGGAAACAAATGAGTACCGATATTTTGACACCTCTGTTGAGGTTGCTCCAAATTACATCCGGTTGACGTGGCACTTTTAATATTAAAGAAAGAGTGTGTGGGTCCAGTTGCTGAGTTGGAAAAAAAAACCAAAATAAATCCCATTTGGAAGGTGCGTTCGAGAAAAGAGTTTCTGAAAGGGAGAAGGAGTGAGTTTGAAAAAGGGTTTTTGAAAGGGAGAGGGAGTGCGTTCGAAAAAAGGATTTGTTCTTCCATTGAGTTGTGCGTTTGAAAGGTAGTGTTGTGGATTGCAAAGGGACTTTGTTGCCTTTGCTCTTCATTGTGAAAAAACAGGTTCGAATTTGCGTTTTCGATTGCTAGGGTTTTCGATTGGTGGGGTTTTGGATTGGGCGCGACGGATAGGGTTTTTGATTGGCCGGTAAACAAGCGTGGTGATTATTGAAGGGAGACAGAAGCTTTAAAGACGAGCGTTGCCGTTAGGTATGTATTTTGGTTTGGTTTAGGGTTTGCCTTATTTTGGTTTGGTTGATTTCCGTTATCAAACGATCATTTTGTAATCTTTTCAAGAATGAATGGATGAGTGGATATGCTTATTTGCTATTAATATAAGGTTTTGTTTATAGCTATTCACTTTACTGATAGAAGCAAAGTGTAAAAAAAGCAAAATGGTTTATGTGGAAAATTCTGAATCATCAAAATTGTTGTTGTACTTCTTCACTATTTTCACGTTTGGAACTTCTTGTTTTGTTTAATTAGTACGAATTAAATTGTAAGTGTCAAGTACGGGGTCTGTTGGCTTTCTTTCACTGTTGAACTCAGTCCAAACTAATTTACCAATATCTCAAGAATCAAATGCATCAGAGTTGTTTAGGTTTGTGACCTTAAACCCAACAAATGTTCTATAGATATCAATTTGTTCATATAAGTTAAATTCATTCTTTGGTTGCAGGTTGTAATGAAGGAACCACAAAACTTTTTGCACACAAGGAAGTGTTTTATATGACATAGAAGAGAACCTTTATCATTTTTGGTGCATCACAACTCCTCACTATTTGAACATCGTACATGGGATACATTCCTATATGTATTGATAATATTTGTTGTATTGCAAGTTTAAGTTACAATCAATTTCATGTCTTCTTTGTTTGAATAGATGGTTATATAAAAACCATTCTTGCACCACTTGGTTGTACCTTGGGTATTGAACAAAATGATAACCATGATGTCTTCAAAATATAATCATTTTAAATTTGTTGCATTGAATTTCGTTGAATTGAATGACCATTAGGTTGGTCATAAAATTATTGTAATCCCCTGCATGCATGCAGTTGCAGTGAGAAAAAGCAACATGAAAGCCATAACCATGCAGAAAGTTATTCACGGGTCCCCACTTATTAACACATGGGTCCCCACTTACAGTATTAGGATTTCTATGACCACCACATCATGGTAAAATCCACCCAATTAACATTCATACACTGCAACTATGTCTCACTTACACACAACATTCACTTCCATTTACAAGAATCCAAAAAAATATTTGAAAACAATGACCATGCACAAAGCTGTTCTTGGGTCCCCACTTCCAGTATAAGGGTTTCTATGACCACCACATCATGGTAAAACCCACCCAATTAACATTAATACAGTCCAACTATGTGTCACTTACACACATCATTCACTTCCATTTACAGGAATCCAAAAAATATTTGAAAACAATGACCATGCAGAAAGTTGTTCTTGGGTCCCCACTTACAGTATAAGGGTTTCTATGACCACCACATCATGGTAAAACCCACCCAATTAACATTCATACACTGCAACTATGTCTCACTTACACACAACATTCACTTCCATTTACAAGAATCCAAAAAAATATTTGAAAACAATGACCATGCAGAAAGTTGTTCTTGGGTCCCCACTTACAGTATAAGGGTTCCAATGACCACCACATCATGCTAAAACCCCCCCAATTAACATTCATACCATCCAACTATGTCTAAACTACACACAACAATCACTTCCAGTTCTTCGAATCCAAAAACAAAATTTAAGATAATGACCATGCAGAAAGTAATTCATGGGTCCCCACTTATTAACACATGGGTCCCCACTTACAGTATAAGGGTTTCTATGACCACCACATCACGGTAAAACCCATCCAATTAACATTCATACACTGCAACTATGTCTCAATTACACACAACATTCACTTCCATTTACAAGAATCCAAAAAAATATTTGAAAACAATGACCAAACAGAAAGTAATTCATGGGTCCCCACTTATTAACACATGGGTCCCCACTTACAGTATAAGGGTTTCTATGACCACCACATCACGGTAAAACCCACCCAATTAACATTCATACACTGCAATTATGTCTCAATTACACACAACATTCACTTCCATTTACAGGAATTCAAAAAAATATTTGAAAACAATGACCATGCACAAAGTTATTCTTGGGTCCCCACTTTTTAACACAAGGGTCCCTCTTACACTATAAGGGTTCCAATTAGTTTATTAACAAAGACCTTCACATTCATGTGCTCCAATGACAACTTTTTGCCCAAAATATGATATAAAAAAATTCTTAAACTAAATAACTTAAATGAAATTGAGAATGCTTCCATTCATGAAATAAAAGTATCTACATTGTTCACATCAACTCATAATAACTAACACTTTTTTTGTTACAATTGAAAGTGTACAATTACATTCAAAATAAGTCCAATAAAAATCAAGGGCAATCTACTTCCAAATCTGTCAATACGGCTTTTCGTTGAACGTTAGACTCATGCAGCACCCACGAAAATAGCATCTCTTGACGAAAGCGTAGGAGCTCCTTCTAAATAATATATCATGGAATCAATTTGCAATCACCAAAACTATAAATAAAATGTGTTAAGTAATCAAAATAACTCTTACCGTGGTGTAATTGGGAAAGGTGTTCCCTTCCAAGTGTTGTGAACCATCCCACAACTCCATATATTTCACAACTAAAATACCACAGTCATAACTGCATACAACCAAAATAAATTTAACCCTAAAGAAGAATTCAAAATATTAACTCCAAACCAAATTAGAGAAAATATCAAATCAAAATAAATATGAATATTACTGTCAATACTAACCTATTCGGTTGTAGGGGAACATTTTTTTTTTTACCAGTGAAATTTGAGCACCACTCTTTCCAGAAAATTCGTCAAGAATTTCAAAAAGGTGTTGTAGACGATCAACCTACAACATGCAATTTAACAACAATGATAAAGAAATCCAAACCAAATATGATAAACAATGACCACCACATCATGTTAAAACCCACCCAATTAACATTCATACCATCCAACTATGTCTAAACTACACACAACAATCACTTCCAATTCTTCGAATCCAAAAACAAAATTTAAAACAATGACCAAGCAGAAAATAATTCATGGGTCCCCACTTATTAACACATAGGTCCCCACTTACACTATAAGGGTTCCAATGACCACCACATCATGTTAAAACCCACCCAATTAACATTCATACCATCCAACTATGTCTAAACTACACACAACAATCACTTCCAGTTCTTCGAATCCAAAAACAAAATTTAAGACAATGACCATGCAGAAAGTAATTAATGGGTCCCCACTTATTAACACATGGGTCTCCACTTACACTATAAGAGTTCCAATGACCACCACATCATGCTAAAACCCACCCAATTAACATTCATACCATCCAACTATGTCTAAACTACACAAAACAATTAGTTCCATTTCCAGGAATCCAAAAACAAAATTTAAGACAATGACCATGCAGAAAGTAATTAATGGGTTTCCATTTATTAACACATGGGTCCCCACTTACACTATAAGGGTTCCATTGACCACCACATCATGCTAAAACCCATCCAATTAACATTCATACCATCCAACTATGTTTAAACTACACACAATATTCAGTTCTAGTTCCAGGAATAAAAAATAATAATTGAAGCCGATGAGCAAGCACAAAGTTACTCATGGGTCCCCACTAATTAACACATGGGTCCCCACTTTCACTACCAAGGTTCCAATGAACACCACATCATGCTATATCAGTATATCAATTTCGAACGTCAGCCAACGAAATAGAACATCAATCCAAAATCCTTCACAGTCACACACCCTATACAGATTCAGTTCCCAAGATTACCTATCATCTTGTCTATGAAAAAAAAGAAGAAATTACCTACACATTGAATTTTTAACTTTAAATTTCTGGATAAACAGATGATGCTTTTTTAACAGGTTCTTGTTATGCATGCACAATCTCAAATACATCCACTATAGCAGTCAAATTTGGTCAATCACTACACAAAAATAAACACACTTACCTTCTCCTCCTTCCTCGTAGCGTTTCGAAAACCACCTTCTCCTCCTTCCTCGCAGCGTTTCGCACACCACCGTCACTTCGCATTACTCCGCCGTCAGTTCGCACTACTCCGCCGTCACCGTCAGTTTGCACTACTCCGCCGTCACCGTCAGTTCGCACCTTTGCCCTCTCCGCCGTCACCGTACACAACTTCGTCACCGAAGTCACCATTCGTCTATCTCTACACGTTCCTATGCTTGCGGGAAATTTGAATTTCAAACCCTAATACACTCTTCCCCCTTTTCAGATCACATGCCACGTTGCTTTTACCAAAAATACCAAAAGTGCCCATGCCACATCATCCATTCCTCCACGTCACACAGGTGTAAATTAGAGCAAACGGTTTGGAGGTGTCAAATAATCATTTTCCGAAACAAATACCATGCAAGTGTTTGTGCCAATCATATGTCCCTTAACACGGTGTTCCTTAACACGGTGTTCCTTAACACGGCGTTCCTTAACACGTGATCATGACACATTGTTTCAATATTGTTGATCTTACTTTAAATAAACTACCAATTTCCACTAAGTATTACCCTCCCTTAGTAGTCTTTAAAATAATAAAATTATATAATTAATCTCTCAATATTAAATATATGTTACTTTTAATCCCTATATTGACATATAATCAAATTGAAGAATAAATTTGAAAGGTACTTTGATATTTAGTATCTACATTGGATTATTTATAATATTAAAATAATTCATTATACAGCTTTTGTATATTTGGATTATTTATGAGAGAAGATAATAGTTTAAGAATGATATTGATAATTTATTTTAAATTTTTTGTTCTTTTTCTCTTAATTACATCGCCCAATCTGCTTTGTCACTTGGCTTCTGGTAAGAAAAAAATAAGCACATAAAATCATGAATGTGATTTCATTTCCTTTAGTTACACTATTTGAGCAACAAGTCACCACAAATACTAATTTTTTCTTTCTTTAGAATCTCAGGTAATTTAGGGGGGAAAGGTTACAACAAGAACTAACACTATTTTGTTGCTGTAAACTTGAAACTCACCTTCTCTAAACAACTAAACATTAACCTTTGAGGCACACACATCAAAACCAAAAAAGTTAAAACCTTTGTATTGACACTAATGGAAGGTCATTCGTATAGATGCCAAAAGTGAGATAGGTGAGCCATCACTACCACTTTGAGAGTCTCCTATCCATGCATCTTGGACTTGAGCTGCAAACTGCAGATTCCACAAAACATCCTCAATAGAGGGTCTCTCTGCTGGCTCTTTGACTAGGCACCTTACACAAATTTCCATCATTGTCTTCAATGATTGATCTAAGCACACCTTGCGAACTGCTGGATCTATGATGCTCCTCCTTGCTTCACCATCAGCTGTTATGCTTGCTTGCAACTATCTCATGATCCAAGATACAAACAAAATCATAAAAGTGCAAGTTAATGAAAACTACTAAGCCTAATTGTACTTTTAATCCTTCAGGTACTGAGAAAGAGCAAACATTAAATTAAGTCATATTAACAAATGTGGCAAATAACAAATTAGTTGTCACTTTAGCATTGTATGTTCAAAGTTTAATAAAAGACTAGAAGAGAGACCAAAATCACAGTATTTCTATATTTGAAGGACTCAGGTTGCACAATTGAAACTTGAAGAACTAAAATTGCATAATTACATTATCGGAAGGTATAACGATGCACTTAAGTCAAAATATTATTATTATCTTGCAAAGTAATAGTTTACTTTGATACCCTATGAGCATGTTAACTCAGGTCACATGTTTAATTATTCTCAACTCCTTATTCATTATATATCCAATGTCCTGCTTCTTGTGAATGAAGATTTTTTTATATTTAATTAACATCTTAGTTAACAAAATGTTTTCAAATATGATAAATTCATACTAATGGCAAGCATACATAGGCTTGTTTAGAAATATTAAAATGGTATTGTTAATGGAACCTGCTGTAATCTTGCAATTTAATTGTTTATTTTAATACTTTTGGGCATGTGAGTGTAAGTCCGAACTCTGCTTGTTCCAAAAAGCCTTATTTATTCATAACTAATTTATATCTTAAATTTTCCTCCTTGCTTTGTTGTGATTTTTTATTTATTTAACATTTGATTAATATCTGTGTGAGATTATGTGGAAATCAACTACCTTTTTGTCTGATGGCTGTTTCATAGTACTACTATTTTTCTCTAGTGCTAAACACTCTGACATAGCACCAGATTCATCCTTACCAGGATGTCTGCTGGATACCAAAGTTCTAAGTTCTCCAATTTGAAAAATTAAAGGGTTAAAAAGTGAATAAACCAAAATCTCCTTCATTACCAGATCTTTTAAAGTGTCCACATTCCTCGACTTTATTGTCCTTCCTAGAATGAGTTCCAGCAGGATTACTCCAAAGTCATATACATCAGACTTGTCTTCCTGTATTACACTGCAAAACCACAGCATGTTTTAAATCAAAATCTTTCTATTTTCATATCTGTATCACAGTATAATTTTTTTCATGCACTTGGATTTAAAGCATGATGAATCCTCTTTTCCATTAACAGAAAGTGAGTACATATAGCTCAAAACCAAGTAAATTTCCCTCACTCACTTTTTGTTAGCGCTAGGACTTTTGAATTCTCTAGAAGGATTACCTTGCCCAACCTGAAAGAATAAGCAGGGGTGAATACTAACTGAAGTCAATTTTATCAAACAAAATAAAAGACCAAACTTTATGGTAAAACATAGTTTATTTTTTCTCAGAAAAGAACACAGAATAATTCATACCTTCCTCATGGGAGAATACAAAGGCGAGTCATAAATTTTGATTTTTGCAACAAAATTTTTGTCAAGTAAAACATCTGTGATTTTGAGATTGTTTGAATATACACCAGGTACAATTCCTGTATGCAAATATTGGATGCCCTTTGCTACTCCAATAGCAGCTTCTATGCGTTGCATCCATGTCAGGGATTTTCTATAGTGCCTATCTGCCACATAACATGTGAAAGTGGAGGTTGTGAGAAACGTCATTATTGTCTCAATCTTCCATTGTAACTGAAATAAATGGTTTTACAAGAAAAAACTTATTGTTATCGGCTCATATGATACAAATTTAGAACTTCATGAAATTGATATACGGATATTTTAATGATAGAACTTCATGAAATTGATAAACAGATATTTTACTTTCATATTTAATATTTTTAACCAATATTGCAATTTTAAAAAAATATACAGATATTTTACTGATAGAACTTCATCAAGAGAAACTTCCATATTCAGTCCTTTCTATGAATCACCTGAGATCCAGCTCTTGAGTGTGCCATTTGGTACATACTCAAAGACAATAAATATGCTGCTGACACTTGAATCATCCAAATAACATTCAAAGCAATGTCCAAGAACACTGACTAAATGACGATGCCGGTATTTGAATATCTGCTCCATGTTATGCATAAAATCTTGAGTGCTGTAGATTTTGGTGACTTTTACACTTCTAATGGCAACAAGTAAACCGCCCTTTAGTTGACCTCTGTGCATCTGAAGAACATAAGAAAAAATATATAATTTTAAGATGAAACACAAATCAAATTACTTTCCTCATCAAGCTGATGGGCATATTATGACTGTGATAATAAAGGATGTTTTGTTGGTTGAAGGAATAAAGCACAATCTCCTAAGTATAGCCCAGTTATGTAACAAAGGATTGAAGGTAATTTTTTAATTCCACTACTTCATAATTGTCCAAAATTGTTCTGATAAAATTGTGTTATTGGAAAAAGACATAATAAAATTTATGTGGTCGATTTAAATCATGCATCATTTAACATATCATGTTTGATTGCAAATGATGAAAATGAATGGTTGTGGCATAGAAGAGCAACTCATATACGTAAGTCTCATTTAGGAAAATTGATCTCAAAATATCTTGTAACATGTTTGCCAAAACTAAACTTTCAAAATGATAAAATGTGTGTTGCATGTCAAAAAGGAAAACAAGTCAAGCATTCTTTTCAAAGAAAAATGTTTTATCAACTCAAAACCTATTGAACTAATTCACACAGATTTACTTGGACCTTCTACAACTAGAAGCATTGGTGGAACTTTTCCTGCTTGAGCATCACTAAGTGTAATATGATTCTCTGATTCTGATTTTGGGGGCTGTAAAATTGATAGGAAAATCACAAGCGGCACTTGCAATATATTAGGAAGTTCCTTAGTTTATTGGCATTCTAAGAAACAGGCTTGTGTAGCCTTCTCAACTATAGAAGCCAAGTTTATAACCGCTAGAAACTTTTGTGCTCAAATCCTTTGGATGCAATAATAGTTGGAAGATTTTGGAATCTTTCTTGATCACATTCCAGGATTATCATTCATATATGGTATTAATCAATTATTCCAGAAACTGTTGTTTTTCAAATTTACGTTTTTCTCCAGGATCATTGATTCAAAATATTGATAGTTAGAATTTTTCAGCACATGCAGTTTGTTATAAACATTTGTTATACTTTCTTTTTTATAATGCCCAAGAGGGAGAATTTATGCATGCCAAGTGTTTTAAAGATTACTTTAAAGTTTTTTGGAGTCCTAATCTTGTCTCTTTATTTTGTTTTTGTTTCTATTTTATGCAAGGGGAGCATAGAGAAAGAAGGAGCTTTCAGAGTAAGGGGGAGTTCCTTGTTATGCTTATGTACCTATGTGATGTGAAGACTCGAATGAAAGCCAAGATAGAAGAATGAAGATTTGCAATGCTGATAAAAAAAAAAGATTTGTAATGAACATGAAGTGTGGATCATCATAAAAAAGGGCGAGATTGTTGGACTTAAAAAAGAAGACTAAACTCTTAAATGAAGATGTTTTGATGATGATTGAAGAAAGAAGATGCTGAAGATGTGTCTAAGTGTTTTTGCTTTCATTGAGGATTGAGTGTTGTTTGAGTTTTTCGCACAATGTATTCACAAAGTATTTTATTCCAGCCCAGCCTATACTATAATCAGTTAAAAGAAAAGCGTTTTCATAGAGTTAAAATTATAAGTAAAAAGTTTTATGACCTTTATTAATCGATTAAGTTTCTAAATAATCCATTAAACTGTTCAAGAGAGGTTTCAGAATAGTATAATTGATTATCATTTTTGTTAATTGATTAAACCATAGAACAATTTAAGTGTTTTCAAAGTTTGCGGAGAAATAATCGATTACAATCTTGCGTAATCGATTAAATGTATTTTTTGCATTAAATGAAAAGTTGGTTTAATCAATTAACACGTGTCATAACTAATTAAAACATAAAACGTTGCAACTGTTTTTCAAATTTCATTTAGAAGAATCAATTAGGAGCTTGAAATAATCAATTGAATGCGTGAATATCAGTTTTAAATCAGCCTTTTCAAAACTCTATAAATAGTGATTGAATCTCAATCTTTCAAATGCGTTTACTATCATAAGAGCGAATTGAATAAAGATCATCTGAGCTATTTTCGTACTCTCAAAGTGTGTTTACAAGATTTCCTAATAAAAAACTATATGATCAAAATACTTGTGATATTACTTTTGCTGTGAAATTTTGGTAAATTTTTGTGTGTTTCCGTTTTGTTGTTGTTGGATCAGGAGTTAATAATGCATATATCTTCTTGGAGGATCAAGAGTTAATAGAGGCTGATATCTTTTGAAGGTGTTCAAGAGTTTATTGTTGTGGTGTTGAGTTTGTAATTGCAGGTTGCTTTGTACAAATTTATTCTTATGGAACCAGCTATTCTAAGGTTGAATAACTTGAGAGACTGGATATAGGATTAGTGGATCTGAACTAGTATAAAATCTCTTGTGCATTATTTCTTTTGTTTTATCATTTTTATTTGTGTTTCTGTCCAATCTTGTATCAAACTTGATTCACAAGTGTAGTGCATTATGGTTTTCAAATAAAAAGTGTTTGTAAAAGAATTTGAAATAAGGGAAATCTTTGTGGAAAGTTTTAAAACCAATCCATCCCTCTTGATTTAGTCAAGCCACTCATTCTTTTATACCAAATTCATCAAAAACCATGAGTGCAATGCAAGAACATATTTCATAAATCTTATGGCTCAAAGAGGAATAGTATTCTATAATCAACATAGACATTATAATTAAAACAAGTGACTTACCTTTCCCTGAGAAACTTCACCCATAAAACAAACCGAGTCAAAGTTGTTTGTAGCTGCTACAATCTCATCCAGTGAGAAAGCTCGATAAGGAGGCAGATCGACTGTTCCAAACTTCATTGTTTGAGATATATACCCTTTAGTATAGGCAAAATAAATAGTTGTCATCTATCTTTCATATGCAAATGCATTTCAGAAATAAAAATAATAATTAATATTCCATATGCTCTCTTCTAAATTCTTGTCATCCTAATCTAGTAATATTTGTTACTGGTGGATTTCTGATATTTTGTATATCAAAGCCTCAAGGATGCCACACAAGGGCAAAAACAAATGCAATTTTATATTTCCATTAAGAATTGAATAAAACTCAAGCATCTAAAGTCTGAACTGAATTACCCAATTTTCTTCAAATAACAAAGTTTTAAGCATTTATAATAGTATTGTTATTTTTTATGGTGATAATATAATTTGTTTACACAAAATTCCTATTCGCCATGGTAGTAGGCTATATATAGCCTAGAGTGTGCAGAGTCCAATAGTTCTTGGCACCAATTAACAATTGCATGTGAGATTTTTCACAATACTAAGTTGAAAAATGCAAAAATTGTATTAGGAATGTGCCTGTGTACACATACACAGACAAAGTATGCTATTCAGAGTGAGGGAGTTACTTGTATCAGAGAGTAACTTAGAGGTGTATCCTGAAGCAGCATTTTCTGATATTAATTTTGATGGAGGATTCTTGATTTTTCTTTGGACATTTCCCCTTCTGATAATGAAAAAAAGCAGTGCAACAATTGCCACTCCTCCAAATATACCACAAACTATCCCAAGGGAGAGAACTGCCTTAGATACTCGCTTGTGCTTCTTTCCCTCAGGTACTACTCCCACAGCTATGGCTTCAGTGTGGCAAAAGGGTAGTGCGTGTTGATTTTGATTTGTCTCTTCTAGACAATTTCTAGCATACAAGAAAGTCTTATCATTGGCATTTGAGATTAAACATTTTGGTAAGATCCCAGTCAGAAGATTTGAGGATAAATCCACTGCTTCAAGTCCAGGATTGCAAGACAGATTCTCCAAAAGCATTCCTGTTAACTTGTTCCCAGAAATGTTCAGATACGTAATAGAAGGAAGTGACATTAGTGGTAGTTGGAATGGTCCAACAAATGTGTTTGCTGAGATATCAAGTGTCTCAAGTTGATAACATGAGCTCATTTCATCAGGGATGCTAGACCTGAACTTATTGTTTCTTAGTACTAGAGTAACCAGTTTGTCACCAAGCTGGGGAAACCGGGGTCCAAAAGCATTATCATCCAATTCCAGCACTTGGAGATTTGCCAAACGGCGCAAATCAGGCACTGGTCCATAAAAGTGGTTATGAGAAAGTGAAAGAATTCTCATATTCTCCAAGCTACTGAGCGAATCCGGAAGTGAACCATTGAACAAGTTGTGTTTCAAACATAACACAGTTAAGGCTGGAAAGGAATCGATCCATTCAGGAAGATGGCCAGAAAACATGTTGTTGTCTAGAATGAGTGTTTGGAGATGTGACAGTGATGAGAACTCTGAAGGGATGGAACCATATAGGAAATTTGAACTCGCATTGAAAATTTCCAGTGATGACAAATGAGCAATCTTACCAGGCAATGGACCCCATATGCCAAGAGAAACCAAAGTGAGGACTTTGAGACTGGGAAGCCTAACCAGTGTTGTGAAAAAGGAATTTATTGAGAAATTTTTAGGGAGAAGTAGAGCTCTGGTTTCACCAACTATGTGCAGCTGGGTTATGGTGCCATCATAGCAAACAACAGTGAGAGAAGATGTGGAATCCGTGCTGCAAAAGTCTGTGTTGTTGTCCCAGCAGCTTAAAACTGTTGGAAAGTTCAATAGCTGTTGAATTCTTAGGAGGGTCTGAGAGAGAGAGGATTGCAGTTGCTCCGAGTGAATGATTGAAAGTAGAACTGTTACCAAAACCAGAAGCACCGAAAGATGAAGCCTATTTCCCATTACAGACAAAGGAGAATTTGTTGTATTTTAATGTGCTCTAGATTCACATCCACGGGCAGATTCTGTGCAATTCCAAGAACACATGCATAAGAAAGTGGCAAGAATATGTTGAACTGAAAAAATGGTCTATAGAATCTTTAGTGCGAATGAACGAAATAATGAGTTAATTCAGGGCAAAAATTCTGCAAGGCTGTTCAAGAAAATTCACTATTTCATGGAATAATCAACTAAAAGGAAAAAAGCTGAAGGTAGAATAGAAACACTTAAGTAAAAAGGTTCAGCCATGATATAACAAAGTAATGAGGGTACCAATGTTTAGAATACAATAGATATCACATACCCTGCTTCTATTTTAATCCAAATCAAGCAAATCTGGTTATTGCACTTGCAGACTTTCATAAGCTTCTTCCAGAAACTGCCATTTAGTCATCCATAACCAACTAGTTGATAAAATCTGAAAAATATTTCATTACATTAGCCAAATTCAAAATCTGAAGAACAAAAACACACAGCAACAAAAATAGAACGAAAAACGATCTTAATTACCTTAAGAACTTGCACAATTGACCGAAATGAAAAAAATCGAATTTTTTTCTGCCATATATTCAGAAACTCATCTGTAACAAATCTCCAAAATTTGCAGACCCGTTTCCCAGGTGTCACCGTTTCTCTGCACACACCAAGACAAACAGAAGGCACGGGCTGAGAAAGCAAAACGGAAATGCCAAAGCTCACACTCTGCACCACTTCACAAACCAACAGTTCATAATTAATTAATGAATGTACAGAATTTTCATCCATTTTTCTTCTCCTTTTGTTACGGTCATAATAAAGTGAAGCAATATATCTTCACAAAGAAAAGCAAAAGAAAAGATTCTCTGCAGAGGAGGTTTATGAAATTGTGACCCTTTATTCCTCACCATGACAGATTAACATGACATGTGAGTGTTCTTGAAACAACACATTTTTGTAATTGCATACTCTTTTAGCATAAGATAATATTTTTTCATAGGTTAAAACTAGTTATAAATTAAAAACAAGTTTTTAAAAATTATAGAAAATATTATTTTTAAACTTTTTTCCATAATAAGTTTGTATAAAGGTTAAACAACTTTTTTAATTACTAAGGCATTGTAATTTCTATAAAATATTAACTTTATATACCGTTATTAAATATAATAAATATTTAGAATAAAATGTTAAAAATAACTAATAATGAGAACGAATATAGTATATTAGGAACATTCTTTTAAAAATTAATTAAATTAATCATTTTTCTCATAATTTTGAGGTTAGATTTTTTTGTGTAGATGGGTTTGGATGAGAGTACTGTAACGTAAACTTCGGCTTTATTATCTTCTTATCTCACTTCAACTTTTACATGTACATGATGCTTTTGGCGCCATTTTATTTTTTGCTTTTGTATTTTTAACCGTTGGAGGACGAATCCCATGACTTTTTTTTTATATATATTATGCTTTCAAAATTCTAAAAGTTGTATAATTTCTTGATAGAATGAATTTAAATATAAATATATATAATAAAAAATAAATTTATAAAAAATATTAAAATAATAATATTGAAAGTTATAACGTAGTTGTATAAAAAAATTATTATAAATATATCATTATTTTTTTAACTGTGTAATCATTTAGGATATAAAAAAGTAAAGGATAAAGGAAATCTATGAAGACTTTTTTTTCTGATTTTTTAGCTGTTTCTAAGATTAAAACAAAATGTTTTTGATAATTTCAGGTATTTGTTTCGAATAATAACTAAAATTTGTAAGTAAATCTGAAAATTAAACTGTTTTGGTGAACATGAAATTTGTAGTGTATGATTATTTTTCAACAATTTATTTTCTTTCAGTTTCATATACCATTGTTCTCATAAATTTTGATTTTCTTTTCGAAATGAAATTATTTATTTGTAACTACTTTTCATCAAATTTTCACAAACAAAACCTAACTCGAATTATATAGTTGAGCTAATTTAATTTTTCCAACCATATCTTAATTACAATGAAATGTAAAGTATTTGTTTATTTCATTTTGAACAAGAAAACTATGTTTTAAATTTTTTTTTGTCTTTTTTTTGTTTTATAATAATGATAAATACCTTTTGTTAGTGGACCTAAAACATAAACTTTATTAACCTTAAACTTTAACATTATTTATCAGGTTAAATTAACTACTTTGAATATGTGTCTAGCTTAAAAAATTATTCTATACAAAAAGCTTAAAAAATTATAATTGAGTCTTTGACTTTGAAAAAGCAAAAAATAGAAATAGATTCCTGAAAATTAGTTTTTGACGGCTTAAAGCCTATCAGAAGGATTAGTCTTAAAAGTTAAGAGTTTATTTAAGAAGTATAAAAAATCGAGAATCTAATATTTTTATAATTTGTAAACCTAAATAAAAATTCTCAATAATTTAAGACCATGATTAATTCAACCTATTTTTATACCATATTATTATATATTTTCCCTCTTTTTTTTTTTATTTCCATGGTTATTGATAGCTTCCATCGTTTTCCTTCTTTCAGGAAATTTTCAGTTTACATGAAAATGGTGAGATTTCATGTGTTTGTAGGTTTAAGGGCGACTAGTTTCGTAACTTGTTAACAATTATGAATACAAACGTTAAATTTGTAGATTTAATAATTTTTTCTTAATTTTTTAATTTTGTTTTATTATTTTTTAATATTTTTAATTTAGTCTCGTTATTTTAAAAAATAAGTTAATATGATTATTTTATTAGATTTACGGGGACAATGTTAGTTGTATAACACATCACATTCGTTATTTATGTTACATATCATGTTAATAAGTCAACTTTGACTCATGACATGTCATGCATCATTCCTTATTTATGTTATATGTCATTAATTTGATGAAAAATATCCGTTTTTCAAAAAATTTACCAGATAAAAATTGTTAAAATAGTAGTACGAAATTAAAAATATCATCATTATAATAAGACAAATTGTTAAACTCAAATTTGTATAAATATAGATAGATATCTAGAAGTTTAAAATATATATATATATACATTATTTATGTAAATTTGATTTTCACAAACATTTTATACATACTCAGTTTAAGGGTAAGGGTGATCTTTGTTAAAGGTAGTTTAAAAGAGTGAATAACTTTATTTTTGTTTTCAAAGCTCAAATTGAGTAGTAAAGGAATTATTTTCATAATGTTGGATAAAGAAACATGGTCACACATAATTTCAAATCATGTTGTATTTTTAAAACTTTAATCTAAATCAAAATGCAAAACCTCCCCTTGTGTAGTTTTAAAAATCTCATTTAAAAACTCCTTGATAAAAATTTGTTTAAAAAAACTCTCAAAATAACTCTCCTTCTTGGGTTAGTGTATATAGTAATAACATGTAATGTAAAAGGAGATAAGGAGGCAAGAAAATGTACATATTAATTTATATTGGTTCATCTATTGCAAGAGACTAACTCATTTCTTGACCAACCAATTCAACTAGGCAGACTAATACTGTAAAGTACACTTAAGTATCCTTTGGGCTTGTAGTTGTAACATGTAGAAATTTATAATATTTTTAGAGTTAATAATAGCCTGTTAGACACTTCGATCATCTAATATACTATATGAATATACAAATTTTTGTTAAGAATCTATGTATACTTTATTTGGTTTTAGTCATAAACTTATACAATTATAAAAAGAAAGAGATCAGAGTCTCAAGCATTAAATAATGAATAGAGATCAACCCCTGAAGTTGACTAATAACATGGCTTTAAACAGTCAAACTTGGATTAGACGGTCAAACCTTAACTAGATGGTCAAACAGGTAAAAAGAGTGTTAGACGATTTCAATAAAGCATTAGAGTATCAAGGAGACATTGGATGGTGTAAATAAGTAATCGTGGAGATTCTTTAGTAAAGCTAAATGAAAATATCATCACTCTAAATCAGGAAAATGAATGGGTGATAAGGATAATAATAAGTGTTTATATCTTAAGAAAAGAGATAAGCATAAGTGAAAAAAATATACAATAAATAAATACAGCAAATAAGACCAAATTGACCAAGAAATACTTGGAGTCTACCTTCCCATTTTTATTATCCTGCCACCTCATATTTTCTATGCCACTACGTATTTTACAACTAGATAAATAAAACTAATAATCAAAATCTATTTAGATTCCAACGAAACAGTTCAAGTAGAAGTATAAGTTATGATTACAAAATATACTATAAATAGATGGTAAAGCTTTCGATCTTAAACAAAATCAACAATGAGAGAAAAGAATCTCTGGGTTATATTTTCATATTATATACATGGGTCAGATGATTATGGTGTACCTAATTGAAATACTTACGAATGAAGGATTAAATTCCTGGGGATTAAATTTGTAGAAGTTATTATCTTATATGATTGGAGGGTAGTGCTGAGATTACTCATTTATCTTGACTATTAAGTGCAAATGTTATTCTCAATGTTCTCTTAATGTTATTCTTAAGTTTTTTTTTCAAATCTTTATAAAAACCATAATTTTGATTTATTTACTGATTTGATATTATATTATTTTTATGATATATGTCTCACTTTCCTTTTTTTTATATATAAACAATCGATATATCATTAAAAATTTCATAGAACTTGATGGACCCCAAACGACCTTGATCCATTAATAGCAAACATTTATGCATATTTCTCAGTAGTAAAACACAGATGTTGTAAACAACTCAATTACGTTTTGAGGAGTGGGCTATTCAACAATAACCTTTGTCTCTAATATAGATGTTCCTTTAGTACTAGACAGTCCCATTGTTGTCTCATTCTACACGCCACCTGCTTTTCATGTCAATCTTCTGACCTACTCGTTTTCTCCTTTCTAGAATAAATTAGTAGTATTACTAGAGAAAAATATGGTAAAATAACATGTAAGTAGGAGTGTATTGTAAAAAATATTATGAATAAGTTTTAAGATAGAATGTAATAATAAAACCTGTAATATATATTTGAATTGTATGATTTCTTGTTGAATATACTCTTAACGTCTCAATTTGGTTTTTAGAATTTCATTTTTTTATACTTGACACTCAGAAACTTTTCTTTCAAATGAAACATGTTTTTCTTAGATTGCACACAATAACAGTTGCCACCTTTTGTGCATGCTCTGGTGCGATTGGTGCACGACAGTGGTACGACCAATGGGACAGTGGCGACTAGGTTGGGCTAGTCGGTAGCTTATTAGCCTTTGAGAATGGAGGAGGGCTCTACGAGTTTCCTCATCCCATGGGCTTGTTTGATGGATCGAGAAGTGTTTTCTAATAAGAAAGTGTCTTCTATGTCAGGCCAAAGGAAGACTTTTGCTTAGGCTTTGGGAAATACATGTGACATTCATTTGTCCCAGTTACCTACTTCTTGTATTAAAAGAGACATGGTTGTTGTCCGGGTTGATGAGGAAGATTACTTGGCTGGTCTTGAGGATTGCAAGACCCATCTACATGGTCGGATTATCCTATCTAAGGGGGATAAAACTCTCACACACCTTGATTTAACTAAAAAGTTGCAGCTTGTGTGGAAGGCTATTGGACCGTGGAAAACAATTCTCTTGGGAAGGGTTTCTATGAGTTTGAGTTATCTTCTTTAGAATCTACCATTTGCCTTTGGAATACTGGAGACCAAGGGCGTCATTTTCCATCACCGGGGCATTGGTACTCCTTTATCTTTTGATGATTATACCTTGAGAAAGAATAGGGGTTTGTTTGCTAGAGTGCAGGTGGATATTGATATATTGTCCCCTCTTCTCGATCACCTCTTGGTTGAACGTTCAGACTTTGCTTTTGTAGCCGACATGGAATATGAATGGCTCCCTCCATTTTGCTCTCACTGTAAGATGATTGGACATGAGTTTGCTCAGTGCCACGTGATTCATAATCAGGGTCGTGTTCCTGGACCTCAACATAAGCCTTCTCAGAAGACAACTCCTAATGAATGGGAACAGAGGAAGGTCGCAATTACTAAACAACATAAAGAGTATCGGAAGAAAGATCCGCAGTCGAAACTCGTGGAAGGCCCTATTGGTAATTTGAAAATTGATGTTCCGAGCGAGCCTAATGCAGGGTCACTCTTGGGTCACCTTTCTTTTGATAAAACAGATGCAAAGGAGGATGATTTTGCAGATATGCCTCCTCTCGAGGATGCCTCAGATCATGATTGGTCCTCACCTAGGCAGGGGTTGTTCACTCCCACTTCTGATACAAATAGGGTTTCAGAACCAGGGATGGTAAGGAATTCACCTGATGTTATGCAAGCCAAGGGCTTAGAGTCATCATGTGGAGGGTCTCTGCTCCTGTGGCTGTAACATCTTCATCGCATCATACCTCTACTTGGAAGGCTAAATCACTTGGGGATACTAAAACACTAGTTAAGACTCCTATTGATGCTCATCATGTGGAGGTCTCTGCTACTGTGGTTGTACCATCTCTATTGAGTCATACCTCTCCTCGGAACGCTAAATCACTTGGGGATGTTCAAGCACTACTCCTTGATAATGATACATTGGTCCTGCAAAATCAATTTTCCTTTCTTGATGGTTTGGAAACTACAGATGTGGAAAGTAATCCTCATACTGACGAGCCAATTATTCGAATTGCCATTGTTGAATTTAATTATGAACATATCAATATTGAAAATCAGGTCGTCTCCAAATTTTGGACGAATCCTAATGAGATGGAGGAGCATGTCAGTGATACTGGGGAGGAAATTATTCACACTAAAAGAAATCCAGGGAAACCACCTAAGGGGACTGGTAAATCCAAAAAACCTGCTAAGGCAGTTCTCTCTACAGTGTCGCAATGAAGGTCTCTTCATTTCTCTGGAATGTTAGAGGACTGGGAAACCACAAAATTGTGGAGATGTTGATTAGTTTACTTAAACTACATAAACCCCTCATTTTTTTTTTCTTGTTGAACCTATGATGCCATACACTAATGCTTTCGATATCCATTTTAAATTTGTTAATATACATTTTACTGGACCTTGTTATACTTGGTGTAATGGAAGGAGATGGTTGCATATAATTCATAGAAGACTGAATAGGGCATTAAGTAATGGAGTGTGTCTAGATGAATGAGATTTTTGTACTTATCAGGTTCTTGTTAAAAATTGTTCTGACCATTCCCCTATTCTTGTTAGCCTTGCTAGTAATTCTTTAAGGAAGGTTAGAAATTTTCATTTCTTTTCTATATGGCTTTAGGACACTTCATGTACGAAGCTTATTCATGATTCTTGGGCTAATAAGGTTATTGGTTGTCCTATGTTTATTTTGCAAAATAAGTTAAAAAGGTTGAAAATTGAGTTTCGAGAATGAAATAAAATTCTTTTGGTAATGTTCACAATGCAGTTCTTCTTAAGCAGGGTCTCCTCCTTGGTATTCAAAAACCTTAGAGACTACTAGTTTGTCTGATATTGATGAGCTTCTTTGTCAAGAAAAGATTGCTAAGGAGGAGCTTGATCATGCTCATCACTTTCAATATTTGTTTTGGAAAGAAAGGGCTAAGATGCTATGGTTTAAAGATGGGGATCAAAATACTGTTTTTTTCCATGTTGTGGTCAAGAGGAGAAATAATTCTAGTGGGACTCATCGTCTATGGATTACACTACAAGAAAATAACAATTTAGTCACCGAATTCAGTGACCGAAAATAAGTGGTCGCAACATGCAACCGAAATAGCCACTGAATACCCGTAGTGTCAAATTTGCGACCGAAATAGCGACCGACTCAATTATTAATGATGCTAGTTAGTTTTGCGACCGAATCAGCAACCGAACATGAGAGTGACAAAACCATTAGTCGCTAAAGTGGTGACTGTTTTGAATAAACTGGGAAAAATGTATCTACGATCGAATTAGCGACCAAATATGTTTATTTTTTGTCACCAATTTTATTTCGGTCGCTAAATATTATTGCTTGTTTTCTGCCACCAAATTAACCACTGAATATGTTTATTTTTTAGCCACCGATTTTATTTTGGTCGTTAAATATAATTGGTTATTTTTGCCACCGAATCAGCCACCAAATATGTTTATTTTTTAGCCACCAATTTTATTTTGGTCTCTAAATATAATTGTTTATTTTTGTTACCGAATCAGCCACCAAATACGTTCATTTTTTAGCCACCAAATTTCTTTTGGTCGCTAAATGTAATTTCTTAGTTTACTAATAATAATAATTCATTTTTATTTTAAAAAACTATACAAGGACCAGAGTCTGGATATTCATGAGTAGTCATCCGTTTAAAAAATAATTAGTTTCACTATTGGTTTTTTTTTCTTTTTAAAAAAATATGTGTCAATTATATTTGTAATTTCTTAAATTTAAATAAAATTAATTAAATATTATTATTAATAAAATTAATCCTTTGAAAAAAAGGAAATTACACTGCATAATTAAATTTAAATAAAATTATCTCTTTAAAATAAATTTAATTTTACAAAAATAACTAAATTTTCAGAAAACACAATTAGGTTTGAGTCTTTTCATTCAAAATTGATTGATCCACTTTGATTATTGTATTAATTACATCTTATATATGTAATATGTTTTACTTGCAGATGACACCAAGGGGTAGAGGTGGTGGTCGTAGACCACCTAATCCTGGTGGTCGAGGTGTTCGTGTTGATGATTTATCTTTACCCAACACTAACATTCCCCCTTCGTTTGTTCTTCCAACAACTATGGGGTCTACACATCCTATTTATGAAGGACCCCCACTTCCTACACTTCACGGACAAGATATTGAACATCATGTAGGAGAATAAAATCGTACTACCTTTTCTATAGAGCCAACTATGAATCAACCTTCACTGATACAAGACTCTCTTACACCTGACAACGAGTCTGGAAATGTAGTTGATCAAAGACCCCGACTTCATGCAGAAAGAAGAGAGTAAATATATTCTAATCTAATTTTAATTCATCATTATGTTTTGATTTTAATATATCATTTTGAAAATATGTTTTGAACACATTTTTTCACCAGCAAATGGACCTTCCAATGTAATCTCATGAATCATCAAGAAAAAATATGATGAACCCAGTCCCATTTGGAAGAAGGTTCGTCTTGAGCTTGGAGATAGATGGTTTGGAGAGTTTAAGGTAATTTGAGTTATGATTACATTTAAAATTTTATTTTATTTTTCTACAATGTTTGTTTTTTAATTTATTTTTCATGCAGAAAGAGTATAGGTGGGATCTAGAATAAGACCAATTTATTAGATCCAGTTTTTATACAAAAGCCTTTCGTATCTTTAAAAATGCTATGAATAAAGTTAGGCATGGTCAAGATAAGGGGACCTAGATTCCACCACTTCTTCGAGCAACCTTGGACCAACATTGGCGTTCTACAGAATTCCAAAACAAGAGTGTTATTGACAAGGCGAATCGGGTTGTTGAGAAGGGAGCCTTAGCCTACTGTGGTGGTTCCATATCTACCGCGACTCACTTTGAGAAAATGGTAATATTATTATTTTTTTTTTCTCTTTCTATATGTAATTTAAATACAATCTATTATATCTTTTTATTAAATTTATGTAGACTAAGGAGCTTGAACGATAACCAACTGCTTGGGAGGTTGTAGAGAGAACGAAGAAATTGAAGACTGGACAATGGGTCAATGTCAAGACTCGCAATCCTGCAGTATGTTTAAAATTTAAGTTATAATTTAATTTTTACTATATGTTTTCTTTGCAATAATCAGTTTGACTTCATTTTCAGGAGAAATATAAGAAACGCCGAGAAGAAGCCCAACAACAACAAATGCTTGAAAGCGCATCTTTGCAAAACTCTCATGTTGCCTCTATTGATGACAATGAAATATACATTGATGTTGTTGGAGGTGGAAATAAAAAAAGGGAATGTATATGGTGTATTGAGCAAAAGGTTTAATAGTTCAACAAGTGCTCACTTTTCTACAAGCCAGGTTCCAGTAGTCCATCAAATAGAAGAAATGCGTGAGATTATTCAAAAGCTAAATGATGAACTTATGACAAAACATGTCAAGGTGCAGACACTTGAAGAAAAGATGGAGTTATTGATGAAAACTCATGAAGAGCAAAGTGAACGCATGCACAAACAAAATGAGCAAATGCAACTCATCATACAACACATTCAAATCAATAATCTCATATCAGGTTCTTCAAATCCTACTACCAGTGGACATTATAAAGGAGACCATATTAGAGATGACAGTTCAGAAGAAGATTAGTTGTATGTTGAATTATATAATAGAATTGACTCTTTTAACTAGTTTTCAATAGTTTTCATTGTGTAATACGATTTACTTTTAATTTGAGTACAACTCCTTCTTAAACTATGTATTTGAAGTTCACTCCTATTAGCTTGATTGAATTTTGAGTATCTATAAGCAGGTTTAAATTTTTTTTATAAAATGGTCAAAATACCATTTTAAATAGGTATTATTAATACATATAAAAATAGCCCCCGAAACCGATTTGGTGGCTATATTTTTCAAAGTTGTTGTTTAGCGTCCGAAATAAAATCGATTGTTGTAATTAAAAAAAAATAAAAATATTTAGCCACTGAAATCAAATATGTCTCAATAAGGATCTCCATTTAGCCAACGAATTAGCCACCAAAAGTTTTTTTAATTAATTATTTTAATCCATTAGCGACCGAAAATGGTGGTCATTATCACCTTCTATTTCAGACACCGATTTTTTTTATAAAAGTTTGGTCACTAATTTGGTTTCTGAATTTTGGTGACCAAATTTTCTGCAACCGATTTAGCCATTAAAATTTCGGTTGCAAATTAGGGACCACTTTATAATTTGGTTGCTAAAGGCTTTGTAACTAGGGTTTTCGCTTCCATTTTTATTTGGTGACTATTTCGGTCACAAATATGTTTAACAACCAATTATAGTGCTTTTAGAGACCGAATTTGGTGGTCGCTAAAAGTGATTTTTTTTGTAGTGTTGATAATGAGGTTATTGAGTATCATATTTTGGACTTTTATAAAAATCTTTATGTTAAGTCTATTTCTGATATTCAAAATACAAGTAGTATAGAAGACTTTATTTGTACTTATATTCCTGAGCTGGTTTCCTTTGAGGAGAATATGATGTTGATTAAATGTCCTAATTTTTTGGAAATCAAGAATGTTGTTTTTTCACTTATTTAGGAGTGCTTATATTTGTTGGTGCTCCAAAGTGTTGATTTCTTCAACCTTTGGAAGATAAAGTCAAATTGAAGCTAATATCTTGGAAATGTAAATCTCTTAGCATGATGGGTCGGATTCAGTTGGTCAATACGGTGATTACTAGATTTCTGGCTTATAGCTTTAATATGTATAAATAGCCTGTTTCACTTCTTAAGCAAGTTGAGCAGTGGTGTCAAAATTTTATTTGGACTAGTAATATTCTGAAAAAATGCATAACTACCGTTAATTGGGCTATGATTTGTTCTCCTCTTGAGAATGGAGGTTTGAAGATTATTAATCTTCATCATGAAAATAATGTGTATCTTCTTAAGCTTGCTTGGAACTTTGTTTGTAGCAACATGCCATGATCTTTTCTTCTGAAAGTCAGGGTTCTTAAATCAAAATACGAGTTTAGAATGGTTTATAGATCATCATCTCTTTGGCAATTAAGCATTTTTATTCTACTATACTTGATTATACTTTTTGGACTATTGGTACATGTACTTTTATTAATTTTTGGATTGATAAATGGTGTTCTAGTACTTCTTTAGCAAATATTGCAGGGTTATCTAATGGTGCTTGCATTCTGGATACATACTCTCAGTTTTAGATTGGTTGTGATTGAAATATTCCCTTGTCTTTACAGCAAATGCCTCATTTTTTTAATCATAGCATGGTTAAGGAGGAAAAAGAGTTTGGTCGTTTCACTCTTAAATCGACTAGGACTTTTTTCTTGGAACCAAGAGTTCCCTGTGGTTGGGGTAAATTCATTTGGTCTTCATATATTTCGCCTTCCAAAACTCTAGTACTCTGAAAAGCTTTTCATGGGAGGCTTCTTATAGATCAACATATTCAGAGTAAAGGTTTACATATATGTTCTATGTGTACACTTTGTGAAAAGCACGAGGAATCTATTCAACATTTATTTTTTGAATGTTCTAATGCTCTGCATATTTGGAGTTGGGTATGAGAGATTTCTCTTACTTCTCATTTCTCTAATAAGGATGATTTTCTTTCTTGTATTAAGAGTGATGGTAGTCCTTTGGTTAAATTGATTAAGCTTGTTGCGATAACTTTTTCTATTTGGATGATATGGCGTATGAGGAATTATGCTAGATTATAGGATAAGATTGATGCTTCTAGGGCTATTTCGGTAATTAATGATTTAACTTGTCTGTGGGAAATTCGTCTAAAGCTTCAATGAAGAATGATATGTTGGATTTCAACGTGATTAAGTTTTTTTATATTAATACTCGTACTGGTAAAGTTCTTCGTCCTCGTCTTGTTAGATGGAAGTTCCTTTCACCAGGAGGGGTTAAAACTAACACTAATGGAGCTGCTAGGAGATATCCTGGTCTTGCTACTTGTGGAGGTATTTTCCGTGGGACTATGAGAGAGTTTATTGGTGCTTTCTCTGTGTTTCTTGAAGTTCAGACTACTATGGTTGCAGGATTTATGGAGTTATACATGCTATGGAGGAAGCTCAAAAGATAGGGCTTAATAATGTATGGCTTGAATGTGATTCTGCCTTGGTTTGTGTTGCGTTTACTGCTAAGACTAATGTACCGTGGATGCTTCATAATCAATGGAATATTTGTCTTAATTACTTTGGAAAAATTAGGTTTAGGGTTACTCATATTTTTCGTCAAGGGAATGCGTGTGTTGATAAGTTAACTAATTTAGGATTTATTCATAGAGAATCATTTCATTGGTATAATAGGCTTCCATCTAGTTTGTTCTTAGAATTCTTTATGAATAGGTATAGTCTACCTATGTAATGTTTTTGTTAACATATGGGTTTTGGTCTAGTCCCCCCATATATTTTTTGTATTTTCTTTCTTCTTTTTTTTAATAATACTTTTCTCATGTGATGGCAGATGATTGTTGTTACTTGAGGTGTCAGCCTAGCTGAGATGTCAAGTTTCATAATGTTGCCTAACATGAAAGCTTTTATAAAAAAAAATACATGTTTTTCTTAATAGTGTATATGTGATCTCTAAATTTTTCAAATTTAGGTGTTCAAAAATAATCATAGATATTTATAATATGTTGGTAAGGTAAATACAAAACCTAATTTTAACAAATCTAATAAAGATTGAACAATTTTAAGAACTACTAAAAAAAAAGGGGGCAAATAAAGTATTTTGAACTTCAACTTTCTCTCAATTTGATATTTCCAATATATTTTAGTTAATTTAAATTTGTTCAAAGTATTTATTATCAGAAGAATATACTCAAAATTCTTTTTTTTCTTCATACATCCACTGTTACTAGTTACTGAAGTTAAAATATAATTTTCATACTTCAAGTTTAGTGAAAGACAAATTAGATACTTAATAAGATTGTAGAACCCTGATAACTCAGTTTATTAGTATGTTTTTAAACTAATTGCATTTCCTTGAGGTTTCTTTTGTTCTTATTTTATGCTTTTAGATTATATTTGTATTTTCTGCAAAAAAAAAGTAGCGTTTTTACAAAAAAAAAATGACTTCTTATAGATTTTATTTTTCATGAACTATCTAATGTAATGTTTTGACCTTTTGAAGAGCTAATTTGGAAAGGATTAATCTAAGAATCATGGAAAAAGTTTTTGAAGAAGGGAGACTTGGAAACTGGGAGCTAAAATGATGAAAAACTATAGAAACGAGCTCTATAAGGTCAAACCTTTCCTAGAAAAAGGCAGTAGATGGTCATCAGTAGCAGTAACTGGCTTTAGACGGTCAATAGTGTTTGAAAAGAGAAAGTTGTAGAAGTTAGCTACCAAAGCTAAAACTCATTCTAATGTAGAAACTCTGTAAATAGAATTGATTACATAGAGAAAGAAAGAAAAGTAGATTGGAGATAGGGACTTAGATAGTGAAGTAGATTAGTTTAGTTTTCTGTTATTCATTTTTTATTTTTGACATTTCAGTTCTAATAAAAACTTCTTCATTTTTTTCTACGTTTTTCTCCATCGTTTCTTCTTCTCTTTATGTTTAATGTTTTGTAATTATTGTTCGAAGTTGAATTTGGTTTTGGAAATGGGTAACAATGAACAAAAATCATGTAAAAAATGCAATCTGTTAGTAATTTTTTTCTTCAAAATATTTTTAGGAACTCTATTTTCGACTAAAAGTAGTTGTCCAAGAACATAAAAATTGATTGGTTGTGTTTTCTTGAGTATTAAGGATTCTAAATTTGGGTCTCTTGTAAATTAAAGATGAAGATTAATAACCATTGTTTTTGTTCCCAATTTTTTATTCCAATTCTGAATTTTGTATTTCTTGTTTTCAATTAATTTTTATTGTTGTTTGTTTACATTTATACACTTTATAATTCTAGTTTACAAGTTCTTTTCATTTGAGTTACATTTTAATTCAATGTCATTTACATTTTCTGTGATTTATGCAATTTACCTTATTTAAGTTAATTTCTTTGCATTTTAATTTTCTGCAATTTACTTTTTATGCATTTTACATTTCAAGCAATTTACATTTTTCTACAATTTATGTTGTTGTTCATCTTCACTTTCCCTTTAGACTTTCTCTCAGATTGTTTGATAGTTAAGTAATCATATTTCATAAGTCATGTTAGACAATGTAGTTTGCGAAGATATAGATATGTCAACCAATCTTAGAAAATATTTTAACTTATTTTAGGAAATAAATTCCAGAATCAGTTTCAACAGATTAATTTAAAAACAACTGATTGTTTTTCCAATTTTAGTAAGTCATGTTAGACAATGTAGTTTGCGAAGATATAGATATGTCAACCAATCTTAAAAAATATTTGAACTTATTTTAGGAAATAAATTCCAGAATCAGTTTCAACAAATTAATTTAAAAACAACTGATTGTTTTTCCAATTTTAGTAAGTCATGTTGGACAATGTAGTTTGCGAAGATATAGATATGTCAACCAATCTTAAAAAATATTTGAACTTATTTTAGGAAATAAATTCCAGAATCATGTTCAACAAATTAATTTAAAAACAATTGATTGTTTTTCCAATTTTAGTATCAGAGAAAATATCAACAAATTAAAACTGAAAACAACTTATTGATATTCTGTATTTGGAAAAATATTAACAGATTAAACATGAAAATAAATGATTGATTTCTGGTTATAAAATAAAAAAATATTAACAGGTTAAACTTCAAAACAACAGATTGATTTTCTGGTTTTGGTAAAAGACATAAAATATTTCAATTTTCAAGAATCAAGTAAGAATCCAATACAATCAAGCATAGTTTTCAAGAAGCCTTTTGATTCAAACAATGTAAGCGTATATACACAAAATCAATACATAAAGATTCACATAAAATTGCTTAGAATATTAATTATTTTCAATCCAGAAGATCAGATAATAACAATTGATTAATTCTAAAGACAACTGATTGATTTTTACATTAGTAAGAAAATTATGCAAAAATTAACTTGCTGTGATAAGAAAAGCTTAAAGCACACCAAAATTTATACTGGTTCACTCAAAAACTAAGCTACATCCAGTCTCACCTCACACCAAGAGGGAATTCATTAGTCAACAAATTTCTTTTACAAAAGAAGATAAAAAACAGTTCTTGAACCTTACAATAACCAAACCACACACTGCAACATCCTGTTACAGCTGTGATATCCACCAAGAAACTCTATCTTGGCACTTACAAACACATATTTAAAACACAGAAAAGTAAAGGAATGCATTCACCTTTGCTATGAACCAAAAAACTCAAAAAGGATCTCCAAATTCACAACACACTTTGAATAACCTTTGACCTCAAGTGAATGATGAAAATTTAGCACCAAGAACACTCAAATATTAACAAAGATTGATTTTCTCTAAAAACAACTCACTCTTGATTCTCTCAAATTGAAAAAGTGTATTGTACATAAGCAATTCTCATAACCTTTTTCTGTTTTATAGGATTAAAACAGAAACTGTTTTAAAACATAATAGGGTACTGTCAAGAAAATCAATTAGTTAAAAATAAAAACAATCGATTGATTTTACTTAAAAAACTTAGTTTATTTTTAAAAAAAAATTCTTTAAAGGAATGTATTTAAACCGAAATGGTTTTTCAGAGGTAAAACACTTTACAGAAAAATCTAAAACATTTTAAGAGTTTCAATCAATTTATTTACAAAATAATTTATTGAAAAATTGCACCTTTCTAGATAAGAAAAATATAACCAGTTGAAAACATTTTTAACGAATTGAAAAACTGCAACTTTTCATGAAACAAAACTTTAACCAATTGAAAACATTTTTAATCAGATGAAAATCTTTTTAACCAATTAAAAACCAATTTAAACCAATTGAAAAGGATTTTGTTATTGGAACCTTCATTATTACTTAAGACAACTTAAAAAAAGCCTAAGCTACCCAAACACATAAGGTAGCAAGTCTTCACTCAAAGCTCAATTCATGGCTTCATCAAACATTTTGAGTTGGGATTCTCGAGATGTCCAACACATATAAGGGAGGGTTATCCCTCTAATAGACATAGGACAAAGAGCCTAAAGAGAGTAAAATAGAATGTAACACAGATCATCTTATTAAAGGTAAGAGTTAGAGAGAGGATATAACCCTCTGGTTAACACCCCCCGTTAAACTCATGGTTGGATTAGGAACCACCATGAGTTTATCCTTGACATTAAGAGACAAATTTTCAGATACTGGTTTGGTGAGGGGGTCCGCTTTCAATATGATCACGAACAAAATGTAGGTCCAACTCAAAATGTTTTGTCTTTGAATGCATGACAGGATTGGCACTGAGAAGGACATCACCAAGATTATCATAGTACAACTTTGGTGCGATAAAAGGAATACGTAATTCTGATAAAAGAGACTGAGTCCATAAACCTTAAGTAAAAAGAGCTACAACAACACGATATTAAGCTTATGGTGAGCTTCTGGAAACATATTTTTGTTTGTGAGTACACCATGATACAAGATTTGAGCCAATATAGATGCAGTAGGCAGTTGTTGATTTCCTGTCATCAACATCAACTCCCCAATCTGCATCCGAGAAACCAATGATGGAGGATGAAGACTGATGTTTCAATAAAATACCATAATTGGTGGTTCTAGCTAGATAGCGTAAGATGCGTTTCACAACTCGCTAGTGGTGTAGTTTAGGGTCATGCATAAAGTGACAAACACAGTTAACTGAATAAGATAATTCAAGTCATGTTATAAGAATATATTGCTTAGCACCAACAACTGACCTGTACATAGATGGATCTTGAAAAGGTTCAGAGGAGTCTTGTTGTAGACGAATTGATGAAGTCATATGGGTAGGTTGGGACTTTGCATGAAGCATATTCATTCGACGAAGCAAGTCTTTTATATATTGATTTTGAGATAAATGCATATTACCATGGTGTGTAGTTGATACCTGAATCCCAAGAAAATGATGGAGAGGACCTAAATCTTTGAGAGCAAAGAAAGAGCTAAGAGTTGAAATAAGATCAGTGACAACAGTAGATGATGAACCAGTGATAATGATATCATCAACATAAACAAGCACAAACAAAGTGTAGGAAGTAGTGAATTTGGTGAAAACAGAGGAATAACTGACAGTAGATTGAAAACCAAGATCAAAGTGTGACTAAGTTTAGAAAACCAAGACCTGGGAGCTGGTTTGAGACCATAAATGGCCTTGTGTAATCTGCAGACAAAAGTTGAATCACGATATGCAAACCCAGGAGGTTGTTGCATGTAAACATGCTCAATCAAGTCACCATGAAGGAAGGCGTTATTAATATCAATCTGACGCACATGCCATTGTTGAGTAACAAAATGAGAGAGCACAATGCGGATGGTATTATGTTTCACCACTGGGCTAAAAGTCTCTATGTAGTCAACACCTTCAGTTTGATTCAATCCATTTGCAACCAGTCGGGCCTTACACCGTTGAAAGGTACCATATGCATGGAGCTTGGTTTTGAATATCCACTTGTAGCCAACAAGAGAAGCTCCCAGTGGAAGTGTTGTAATAGTCCAAGTTTTGTTGGAGAGGAGAGCGTGATATTCATCATTCATTACTTGAAACCACATAGGTGATGAAATGGCTTCCTTGACAAACGTAGGAGCAATAGGTATAGAAACTATGGCATTGTATGTCTTAGGTTTGAAAATACCTACCTTGGCACGAGTGACCATGGGATGAGAATTGATAGGTTGAATCACAGAGCCAATAGGGCCAGTATTGTTAGGCATATCAGTGTTGTTATCTATAGGGAAAATAGCAGAAGAACTATGAATAGGCATAGTAGTATTAGTATTAGAATGAATAACAGTAAGAGTAGGAGGTGTAGTCAAAGGGGAAGGCATTGAAATTGATGAAATAGGAAAATAATTTAATTGTTCGTGATATGGAAACTCAGTTTCATTAAAGTGCACATGTCAGGAAACAATTGTCTTACCAGAAGGAGTTAGGCATATATAACCTTTGTTGTTGACACTATACCCAAGAAACAAGCACTTTGTGAATGAAAATAAAATTTATTCTTGTTATGAGGTCGTAATAAAGAAAAGCAAGCACATCCAAAAAGTTTGAAAACAACTAGAACAAAAACTAATATTATTGGAACACTAGATATCATTATTGTGAAAAATCTTTTTGAGAGTATCCATATTACAATGACCCAGTCTTTGATGCCAAACATTAGCAGTCAGTGTATTGCGAGTAAAAGAAATATTGTGAACTGAAGATGAAGGAAGATGATTATGAAGCATTGGGAAACTGTATAAACCATCTTTAAGGGTGTCTTGAAGAAGAATCTTTTTCGTAGCCTGATCAACAACATAGCAATGGTTAGCGGTGAAAGTAAACATAAGATTGTTATCACGAGCAAAAGAAGACACACTGAGGAGATTCTTTGTAATTAAAGGAACATGCAAAAGATTTTTTAAAACTAAACTTTTATGAGTAGAAGGAGAAGAAAAAGATGTAAAACCAATATTGGCAATAGACAAACCTGATCCATTACCCATTTTGACAGTTTCAGTGCCATGATAAGGATGTTTTGAAGAATAGACAGTGGGGTCCTTTGTGATGTGATGAGTGGCACCGCTATCAGGGTACCAGAGAGGATCATCCATAGTGGATTGAATGCCTAACAAAGATGCCTCATTCGATGCACGATCAGAATCTGAAAAACGAGAAACATGGACATTGTTGCTTCTGCCCGAGCCACGAGTACCATGAGAACTAGAAAATTTATTCTTGTATTGTTCTTGAGATGGATTTGCAGGATGTCAGGATGTGTATGCAGCAGTGGCAGGAAGCGTTAACGAATTGACTTGATTGTGATGCTTAAGACACTTTTCTTGAACCAGAAGAAGGGCTTCAATCCCAGCAACAGTATTGGGATCCCGTCGTGAAAAAACAAAGGCAACAAAAGGGTCATAATCGAAAGAAAGACCATCCAAGATGGCTTCGATATGATCTTCTACTGATATGGGTGCACCGAATGACGCAACAACATCCACAGTTCTTTTGATGCCGAGAACATACGTTGAGACAAATTAATCTTTCTTGAGTTGTTTGATGTTGATTTTAAGTTTCTTGATCTGAGATCGAGTGTGGGACAAAAAATATGTGTGCAACGTTGTCCAGATTTGGGCAGCAGAATGGAGACCAACCATTTGCGTTAGCAATGGGGTTGTCATTGACGCCAAAAGCCAAGCCACCACCAAATTGTCTTATTGTTTGTAAAGAAGATAAGCAGGAGTTGTTGTGGCAGTTCCATCGGCGGAGCAGAAGGCCATCAAGTGTGGCCAATACCTGTTGTTTCCATAGAAGAAAATTTTCTTCACCAAGCTTGAGAAGAATCGGTGTATGAAAATGGGGTACTCAAAAAAAGGTGGAAAAGGTGATGCCAAGAGCTGCAGAAGTCATGGGTACTCAAAAAAAAGAAAGAAGCGAAAAAGTTGATAGCTCTGATACCATCATAGACATAGGACAAAGAGCCTAAAAAGAGTAAAATAGAATGTAACACAGATCATCTTATTAAAGGTGTAGGGTCTCCTTTATATACAAGAGTTAGAGAGAGGATATAACCCTCTAGTTAACACCCTCCAAGTCAAATTCTAGGGATTCACAAGACAATGAAATTCAAGAGAAGCATATCAATAAGCTCAAGGAAGAGTTTAGTACAAAAAAAGAAAAATACCAAAAATAAATCCCTTTCTCCAAGGAAATACACTTAAAGTATGTTTCAAACTTTCATCAACATGAAAATGGATAATGCATTCCTAAATATCCAAAAGAAAACTTGTTTTTAAAAGAACATGATGGTGAAAGTTTGAATAATACTATATCTATTAAAAAAATAATTTTGTATTCAGAAGAAAAAGCAGAGAGAATTAAGAAGCTCGGAGATGAGATGAAAAAGTTTCTTAGAATAGGGAAGAAATTTATAGATGGAGAAAAATACTATGTAAGAAGATAGATATAATTTAGAGAAAAATTACAAATTCTTATAAAGAAGGGAAATTCTCCATCTTCCAAAGAAGGTATCACAAACTATAGATAAACAAAAATTAGAACCTCTTAACAATCTAGACAAAGTCAAAGAAAGAGAAAACAAAAAGCATGTTGCCTCAATTAAAACAAAAGATATTCATTGCTTACGTAGAAGAGAAAATGAATTTAGCTCTTTTTCTATTTCCTTGGAAGAGGCTAGACCTAGTACTTTCCATGTTGTTTACACTGACTCTTTCATGGATAAAGATATTTTACTGAAGAATGATACTATTCAAAGAGAAATTATTTTTCAAACAAATTGTCAAATTTTTAAAAGGTTTTCTCTTATGGATAGTTGTACCTTTAACACTTGATTTATTAAAATGTTTAAACGCAACATAGATTCCTTTTTTCCATCTCATAAATTTTCTTAGATTCAAAATGATTGGGATCTAGTTGTGAGTCAACAAGTGAAAGTCAAGCCTTCTTTAGGACACCATATTAAAAATGTTTTGAGACACATTATGCCTTTAGAAGCTTTTGATGTTATATTAGAACGACCTGGGCAAATTAACCGTACTCTTGTTTACCAGGGTTGCTTTAATAAAATCACTTTCACCAATATAGGAAATAAGTTTCTGGTTAGTTTTTTGTCATTTTCACGACTAATGGAAAACCAACTGCAAACACATTTGAAAGAACTTTTGTTTGGGGATGAACTAGACAATAATATAAAATCCTCTGGAAAGCCTTGTGAAAGATGGCTTGAAATAAAGCAATTAGAACAAAAGATTAAGCAATTTTATGAGGTTAATATTGTCCATCTAACAAGAAATGGGTGCAAAGACCTTGGAAGCAAGGTCCTTTCTTTTACTTTTGTTATTGTTCACTTTGAACAAATACCATTTGTTTTATTGTTTTCTTATTTCTACAGGATGGTGTTTGATCCTAAAGAACAATGAAGAGAATACAAAATAAAGGTGGAAACCCTGGAGCGGAAAGCCAATATCTGAGGAAAAATTCTTTTGAAGAGGGAGGGACTGATGGAGCACCATCATAGCCACCAAAATAATCAGGCTCAGAAGAGAGAAAGTTTTGATCATAAGTTATTTTTTCTAGAGAATTCTCCTTTGGTAGCCTTGTAAAATTGTATAATTTCGGTTTTTAACTTTTGTATAGGAATTTTGGGCCTTGTATTTGGGCCATTTTAATCTAGGATTGTGGGACTTTAGAGAAGCAAAGAGGGATGCATACATGGCACACACAAGGCGCAACATAAGCTTCCAAGACAGCGCATTCCTTTTCCCTTCCTCGTCTTTCTCTCCTTCATGAAGCACATGGGGAACCTCATGTTTGCCTTTGGTTTAAGAATTTATCTCAAGTCTCTCTTTTGTTTTTCTCTCACTCTTTAGTGTAGAATCCTTAGAGATAGCTAGAAGGTTGACCTTACCTCCTTCCTAGCACGATTCTCCTACAACACTCATTGTTCCAAACCCATTTTTTATCCTATCTTCCACTGCCCTATCTTCTCCATTAAAAAAAAAATTCCAAACTGAAGAACTTTAGGAGGATCCAAGGAAAACTCCATCAAGAGGTATCTTCTTATCCTAATTCTTCTTTTTCTTCAAATTCAAATTCATCGTGTTCATCATCTGATGAAGAGGATGAAATGATATTTCTTATGAAGATCTTCTTATGAGTTGTAACTCGGTCTCTAAACGATATTTCAAACTAAAACAAAAGTTCAAAGTTTTACTTTCTGAAAATTAGAAGTTAAAAGATATCAGGTATGAACTAATGAAAAGATATCAATCTTGGAACAAACTCAATAATCAAACACTTAGAAAATTAAATATTTGGAAGAAAAGGTAACATGTTGCAAGCTTGATTTTAAAAAATAATGTAAGAGTTGCAAGGCTTTAAATCTTCTCTTTTCAAGTTCTAGACACGCATATTACAAGTTCGCACAATGTTATAATTTGACTAGTAAAAAAGAGACAAGGAAAAAGTCTTCTAAAAGAGTTAAGGGTGTTTGTCTACATTGTGGTAAGTCTGGATACACAAGTGCCAGATGTAGAAACGAGAAGCCACTTCTTAAAACTAATAGGAAAGAACCCAAGAAAAGTTTGGGTAGCAAAAGATCTTATAATTTATGTTGCAAATGTACATTAGGATAAAAGGACAGGGAAGTTGGTTCTGGAATAGTGGATACGATACAAACCGATTAATCTTTTTATATTCAAAAATAAATAGTGGAAAAACACAAACATCCAAGGAAACTCAAGATTAAACAGTGAAATTGGAGGAAAACCATGAAGAAGTAAGAATAAAAAAAAAAACAATACAAGTTGAATTTAATCGGTAGAATTGATGTTTAAACGGTTAAAATTGGAAAACAAACGGTGGAAATTATGAAGAAGGAAAGAAACAACACGAAACTGAGTAAAAAAAAATGACAAAAGAAAACCTAGCTGGAATGGAGTGTGTGAGTAGCTACTCTTATTTTCTCTTGATACCACATGATTCAAGTTGAATCTTGCATGAATTCTACCCAAAACTGTGAGTATGATGTATGGTTTTGTAGTGGAAGATGAGAGGAGAAATTTCCACTGAATGGCTTGGTGAATAGGTGAATAATTTATGGAGGCACTTTAAGTCTAGGTTCTCTTGGAACTCTAGCAAAGAAGAGATTGAGACTTTGAGAGAGAATGAATTCTAAAATGTAGATGCTTCATTCAATATTCTCCAAATAAGAATACAAATGTTCATTGGTGTTTATTTATAAAATAGAAAGGAGCATAGTAGAATGTGGCACAAGCTACATTAGAAAACCCTAATTAGGCCTTGTGTGACTTCTAGGAACCCTTGCTTGAGTTCTTAAGTGAGAGTTTCTAGAAGGTGATGTTGCTCTTTCTAGCTTGTGTTTATCCTATTCTACAATCAACTCATAAATACAAGGTCTATAATGAAATCATATTCTATATGTTTACAATTTTATACAAGTTTGTAAAGTCTAAAAGTCAAGTGAGAGTTTCTAAAAGGGGATCTTTCTCTCTCTAGCTTGTATTTATCATGTTTTTCAATCAACCCAGAAATATAAGGTCTAAAATGAAATCCTATTCTACATGTTTACAATTTTATATAAGTTTGTACAGTCTAAGAGCTATGATGTCTTCTGTAAAGGTTGGAAGTTGTATCTACTCTTAGTTGTATGTTTGGTGGCTAGAAGAGTGAGGATAATCATAAGGATCAAAGTCTGCATTCTTCAACCTCATAAAATATGAACAAGGTAAGATATTAATTATTGGTTATGTTTGAATCTCGTTTCGGGTCTCTATTAAAAATGTTGTATATGTCGGAGGACTCAAATATAACCTACTGGGCATAAGTCAATTGTGTGACAATCGTTATATGGTCTCTTCCAACAAGGACAAGTGTATAATCTCATTGTGTTATGATAAGACTATACTTTCTGCTAGTGACAAAAAAACTTTGAGATTATTCTGATGGATGTCAATAAGCAGAAGTCACTCGGGTGTTTACTGGAAAAGATAAAATATGGTTATGGCACAAAAACATAGAGCATTTAAACTTGAAATACATTTCAAAGCTTTTAAACAAAAACCTCGTCATAGGATTACCTAATCTTTCATGGGAAACTCTTCCTCTTTATGAAGCGTGCTAGAAGGGAAAGTAATTAAAATGTTCTTTCAAGTCTAAGAATTCCATGTCTATTGCAAGAGCCTTGGAACTTCTACATATGGATTTGTTCGGTCCTATAAGAACTCCAAGTCTAGGGCTTTAAAATTAAGATATGGTTTGCTAGATTTGGAAGTTCCTGTTATTTTTCTATATGATTTTTTGAAGTTGAGGTAGATTTGACTTTCTACTTTTAGTTTGGACTTTTATAATTAAACTTATAAATGTAATTTGAGCCCATAAATATGCTCATGTGTACAGGTGATTATAAATCTTATATCGACTATAGATGTAATTTTTTATTTATTTTATAAATCAAATTAAGAATTGATTGAATCTTGATTTCATAATGCAATATAGATTCAATTAAATGATATTTTAATTTGATTTTTATTTCCACTTCATTGACATTTATTTGATTTTATTAATTAATTGAACTAGTTAATTATTTAAACTTGGATTGAATACATAGGGAACTATGATAAGAAGACTTATGAATCTTGAATCTATGAATTGATTCTTTTTTCCTATACATAGTTTTTCAATAGTTGTGTTTTCAATTTTATTTCATCGTCAAAAATTAATTTGAATATGAAGAATATTAAAGATTGAATATGATAGATATGTGTCCTTTGAGACTCAATCTAAGTTGTGTTCTCTATATTGAAAAAAATGTATAAAACTTAGATGCTTTGTTTTCAAAATGACTTTGAAAATCACCTATATTTCTAATATTTGTTATCAAGAGTTGGTTCTTCAAAATTGATTGAATTTTTTTTTTATATTTTTTAAAAATTTATTTTAACATGATTGTGGGAAAACTACGTTTTGTTGATAGTACCTCGACGATCAATACATTTATTAAGATAAAGGATTATCTCCACCACATGTAAAGTTTTATAGATAACAGGATAACTAATTATGTCTATAGTGGGCTCATATGACACTCCAGAATTTACCAATCATGTATCACTACATAAAAACATATTATTAAAAGGAAAAGAAAAAATCATGGGGAACTAGATCAAGTTCAAAAAAAAAAAGCATAAATATACAAAAATAATTAATTATGTTAAATATTCTAAAAATAATTCTAAAGTATTTTCGAAAAAGAAAAACTTTTATATAATAAAAAAAAATGATTTCGCAATGCAAGTGACACAAACCGTATTACATGAAAGCAAAAAGGAATACCTCATTAAATGTTTAAAGTACATTAAAAAAAAGTCTTTACAAAAAAATATGACAATCTTAATCTGACGATCAAGTAAGAACTCTATGTAAAAAGTGTATGTTGGTAATTAATAAAAACATACCTTATCCCTCCGCATAGAGTTTATTTATAGTGTTTAGTCATTGGACCCTTGTTGTGTTAGGCCGAATCAATCAAATATCAGTTACTAACTGATCTATAGCATTATCCCTTATTTATAGGGAGGTATATTGGTATATTGGAGTATCTGAAGAATATTTATATTATTTTTCAATTAATCAGTGTGTAGTTTATTTGTCGAAAATATTTTTCACACAATTCGAGATATGAATGTATATGTCGTTATACCTAAATTAAGGTGTTCTTTAATTCGGTTGGTTACTAAGGTCGAGACTCACTCGTCTAGTACCCACGATCGACTCAAAAAAAATCTTTGTTTTGTTGACATTTTTTTTCCTTTCCCAGTTTTAGTTGATGAGTAAACTTAGCGGTAATATCGTTGGTATTACAGGTTTTCACATGTAATAGAAATCCAACACGAGTTGCCATATGGATCTTCGAACTGAGAAGAAAGGGTTTAACTATTACATTAAAATATATTAAGATAATCTTAATTGAGTCTACTTTTCTTTATTTAGGTTTTATTAATAAAAAATACAAAAGAAGATAATGGAAAAAAAATCAAAATTCACTTTAATCATTTTTATGTCTCGACTTATAATTTTCAACTACCATAATGCATTGCTTTTGAAAAATAAAATAAAAGATTAACCCATCATGAAATTTTTTGCTCTTTTCTAAAGACACAAGACATGAGAGAAGCTACCAAATAATTGGTGAGTCCACATGTTTATGTCGAACTCCTTCTCTTCCTTTTTCTTTTTGCCTTTAGCTTTCAAAAGAGAATATTTTTCATAGTTCCTAAGTTCAGAGTTCAGGACCCTCCTAATTTTGAAAGTGTTGCTACGTGTGATTAATTCAATGAACTAAATAAGTAGATGGTGATGCTCTTTTTATTTCATGGTCCCAACCAAAAGATTTAAAGTCTTACAAGGGAACACTCCCTTTCTTTTCATGTGGATCCCCCATATGCATTTGAAAGCAATGGTTTTGATACAAAATTATTTTAGTAGATATGCATAGTAATGTCGATATTCAGGACAAATTAATTTAGATTTTAATCAGTGCTCTTGAAATTTTTGTTTGATTTTAATTCTAGTTATTTTAGTTTGAATAGTGTGTAATTTTATTTTTCTTAGTCAATTAATAAGGTCCAGCATGCATGATTGTGTAAAGAGTTTGTTTATTTTAAATATGTGTCTTATGAATGATAAATATATTTAAAAATATTATATAAAAAATTACTTTAACACCAATGTATTATGTGTTGGAATAAGCTAAATAGAAGAGTGTATAAATAGGTGTGCATTTATGTTCATTTGTGTATATCATATAACACACAGTTTCTCTAATAAAGGTTTTTTAGTTTTCAATTCCAACTATCATTTAATTCCCAACAGAGTGGTATCAGAGCATAGGGAGGGGACTTGTGTGTTTTCCTGGCAGTGAGGGTAAGACTGTTGCTGGAACTTTGAGCAGAGGAGGATCTGCTGTTTTGCAAGCCAAGAATTGAAGGTTGACTGTTGTAGGTGATAACTGTCATGGCTGCATTTGGTGTGATTCCAGGGAGTCTTCCAGTGTTTGATTGGAAAGATTATGATGATTGGATTGTGAAGATGGAAGCCATTCTTGGTTTTCAAGAATTAGAAGAAGCTGGCAAGATTGGGTTTCAAGACTCAACCAAGCTTGAAACAGAGGAGCAGAAGAAAAGGTCTGAGAAGCAGTCAAAAGAAAATAAAAAGATTGATTGCAAGGCACGGATGTTACTGCATCAGTGTGTCTCAGCTGCCATTTTCCAGAAAATATCAAAAGCTGAATCTGCCAAGCATATTTGGGACATACTAGAACAGACCTATGGAAATACTGGTAGGGTTAAGAAGGTGAGGTTGCAATCACTCAGAAGACAATTTGAATTGTTGTCCATGACTGATCAAGAATCAGTGTGTGATTACTTTGGTAAAATCCAAGCAATTGCAAATTCCATGCGAGGCTGTGATGAGCAGCTGCCTGATTCAAAGGTGGTTGAGAAGATTCTTAGAACTTTGACTCCTGCTTTTGATCACATTGTTGTGGCAATTGAAGAATCCAAGGATCTTGATGAAATGACAGTAGAAGAACTCCAGAATTCTCTTGAAGCACATGAGCAGCGGTTACTTTCTAGAAAAGGTAAAGAAAAGGTGGTAGAGCAAGTTTTCCAGGCTCAAAATGATGGCAGAGGCAGAAGAAGAAGTGGTTGGAAAAAGAAAGGAAGAGGAAGAGGAGGTCAATCAAGTGATTGACCTGCTTCAAGCAATCAGAACCAGAGTCAAAATAGTGTGCAGAAGCAGAAATTGGCTGCTGGTAGAGGGAATCAAGATCATGGATCCAAGAAATTCCATGATAAAAGAAAACTGCAGTGTTATAATTGTGGAAAGTAAGGTCATTTTGCAGCTGAATGTTGGGGAGCTGATAACAGTAACAACACTGGAAAATTTTCCAAGAAAGATGAAGCACATCTAGCTCAAGAAGATGAAGATTCTGATTTAGATCAAGTATTATTGATGGCCACTACAAATCAAGATGAAGATGCTTCAAGTTGGTACTTAGACACAGGCTGTTCCAATCATATGACTGGAAACAGGGAGTGGATTATTGATTTTGATTCTAATGTCAAAAACAGTGTGAGATTTGCAGATAATAGTATGATCTTTGCTGAAGGAATTGGCAAGGTCAGATTCACTTGTAAAGATGGAAGAGTTGGTTGTATGAATGATGTCCTATATGTGCCATCAATGAAGAATAATCTTCTCAGCTTAGGTCAACTACTGGAAAAGGGATTCAAAATGTCAATGGAGCATAATTCTATCAAGATCTATGATCAGAAATCAAGGTTAGTTCTTAAGGAACCTTTGTCTAAAAATAGGACTTTTAAGACTAATCTTAATACATCAACTGCACAATGCTTGTCTTCAATTGGGAATAAGGAGGAAACAAATCTGGTGTGGCACTACAGATTTGGCCATTTGAATTTCAAGAGTTTGAACCAACTGAGCAGTAAACAAATGGTCACAGGGTTGCCACCAATCAACCTATCTCATAAGACTTGTGAAGGTTGCCTATTTGGGAAGCAATCAAGAAATATTTTCAAGAACTCTGTACTGCAAAGAGCAAAGAAGCCTTTGGAGGTTGTATACTCAGATGTATGTGGCCCTCTTGATAGCAATTCACTTGGAGGTAATAGGTATTTTCTTACTTTTGTGGATGAATTCACCAGAAAAATATGGATCTACCTATTAAAGGAGAAAGGTGAGGTGTTTGGAAGATTTGTAAAATTCTGTGCTAAGGTTGAAAGGCAATCAGGCTATGCCTTAACCATTTTCAGAACTGATGGAGGTGGAGAATTCAATTCCAGAGAGATGGAAGAATTTTGTGCTGCAAAAGGAATTGAACATGAAGTTACAGCTCCTTACACTCCACAACATAATGGAATTGCAGAGAGAAGAAATAGAACTTTGCTTGATATGGCAAGGTGCATGCTCAAAGGCAAAGGGCTGCCTCATAGCTTTTGGGGAGAGGCTGTCACCACTGCAGCCTATATTCTCAATAGGTGTCCTACAAAAAAATTGGAGGCAGCTGTACCAGAAACAATTTGGTCTGGACTTAAACCAACTGTTAGTCATTTGAAAATTTTTGGTTCCTTGTGCTACAGGCATATTCCAGATGAGAAGAGGAAGAAGTTGGAAGATAAGAGTGAAGCTCTTATCTTAATTGGATATCATCCAACAGGTGCTTACAGGTTGTTCAACCCCGTAAACCAGCAAATTCTCATCAGCAGAGATGTTGTTGTAGATGAGAATGCATCCTGGAATTGGAGTAAATCTGTAAAACAGATTCATTGTTTTTTAGAAGACAGTGAACAACAACAAGATGAAGAACATGAAAATACTGTTGAGCCAGAATCTAGAAGATCACAAAGGCAAAGATTTCCTTCTTCCAGATTAACAGGTCATGAAGTTTACAGTGATAATTTGATCACTGATGAAGGAGACTTGGTTCACTTAGCATTTGTGGCAGACATTGAGCCAATCACTTGGAAGGAAGCAATAGTTGATAGAATGTGGAAGAGTGCAATGATTGAAGAGCTGGACTCACTGGAGAGAAATGAAACCTGGGAATTAGTGGCTTTGCCAAAGGGAAAAAGACCAATTGATGTCAAATGGGTTTTCAAGATAAAACTCAAGTCTGATGGCAGCATAGCCAAGCATAAAGCAAGATTAGCTGCTAAGGGTTTTCTGCAGAAACATGGAATAGATTACACTGAAGTCTATGCACTAGTGGCCAGATTGGAAACCATTAGATTGGTGTTGCTGTGGCCAGTTCTAGAAACTGGAAAATCTATCAAATGGATGTTAAATCTGCATTCTTGAATGGAATTTTAGAAGAGGAGGTTTATGTGACTCAGCCACCAGGTTTTGAAGGAAAGGATGTCAGCCACAAAGTGTTCAAACTTAAGAAAACACTTTATGGACTCAAATAAGCTCCTAGAGTGTGGAATAAACTGATAGATTCGTTTTTGCTCAAGCTAGGCTTCACAAAGTGTTCAGTAGAATATGGAGTGTATGTAAGAGAGTCACAAAGTCAAAGCTTAATCTATGTATGTCTATATGTGGATGATTTGTTAATCACAGGGAGCTCAATGACAGAGATTGAGCAATTCAAAAATAGATTGAAGGCTGTTTTTGAAATGATAGATTTGGGAATGCTTAGCTATTTTCTGGGAATGGAATTTGTATACACAGATCAAGGTATTATCCTGCATCAAAGGAAGTACATTAATGAAGTGCTCAACAAATTCAATATGAATCAATGCAATGGAGTTAGGGTGCCTGCTGCTGGAAATTTGAAACTAACAGAAGCCTTGGAGGAGATTGCAGTAGATAGTACTTTGTGATGGAGATCAAGCTCAAGAGGACATGGAGGCCAATCAACAAGATCAAGAAGAGGTAGAGGCACAAATGGAGGACGCCCATGGAGGTCAAAGCCCACCTCAAAGGCTTACAAGAAGCATGTTCAAAGCTTTAGGAGCTAGGGGACATTTATTTTCTCTTTTTGTAATTTCTTTGGTTGAAGGTGCTTAGAGGGAAACATTAGAAACCTCTTTTGTTATAGCATCTTTTAGGCTTTAGTTAGGAGCTTTAGGAAGGGGGGTGTATTAGTAGATAGGTGTAGGAGTATAATAGGAGGTGCCAAAGTGAAGGAAAAGGTCACACCTTCCTCATGCCTTGTAAATAGGCGTCGGTTCTAGTTTATTTTAGGGGGGAAATTTGAATTGTTTAGCTTGCATTTTCAGCACCTTAGGCTATAAATAGAGGTGCTTCCTTTGTAAATTTCAGATTTGAATTTTAGAGAAAAGAAACTATACTCAAATTTTGAGTGATCATTGGAGAGCTTTTGAGCCTTCTTCTCTAGTCTCATCTTGAAGGATCCATGGTGTCCTCAAGTGGCGGCAGCACACTCATCTAGGAGCAACCATCCTTCTAGTGGCGTGATCATCCAACCATACATCCATCTTCATGAGCACTCTCTTCTCCTTCCTTTCTTCTCTTTTGTTGTTCATGTTTTGAGTTGGTGTTCTTGAGATTTTTGGTTCGGCTTTAAGTTTTCCAGCAGCTGTTCTTATTCTTCTTTGTGTTTGGTTCGGTACATTTCTGTTTCCAGCTTTCCTTTTCAGTTTTCTTGTCTTTAATTTCATTTTGTTCGGTTCAAAGTTGTTCTCATTCAATTCTATTCGGTGCCTTTGGTTTTTACCTCTTTTTGTTGGTTCAATTTGACAATAATTGGAACTTCTATATGAGTTTGTATTTTGGCACTAGTTTTGGTGAGTTCTTGTTCATAGAACCTTGATCCATTTCTATGATAAAGTGCCTAGCTCTTAACCAACTCAAGATGATTCCTAAGAATGTCAATAATCATTCTAATTGTGCTAGTGGAATCACATCACTTTGTTTAAACAGATTGTTGGAAGTTTGAGGTTCATCTGCAACAGCAGGCCTGACATAAGCTATGCAGTTGGACTAATAAGCAGATTCATGTGTAATCCAAGAGTCTCTCATATGACAGCAGCAAAGCACATATTGAGTTATCTTAAGGAGACAACAGGGTATGGCTTACTGTTTCCAGTAAGCTTGAATAAATCTGAAGACTGTTTGGAGGCTTGGAGTGATTCAGACTGGTGTGGTGATAAAGTGGGAAGGAAGAGCACCTATGGATATTTTTCAAATATCTGAAAGCACCAATTTCTTAGTGTTCTAAGAAGCAAACTATAGTTGCTCTCTCATCTTGTGAGGCAGAGTACATAGCTGCAGCAGAGGCAGCTTGTCAATGTGTTTGGCTTGAATCTGTGCTTAATGATTTAAAGCTGGATCATGTCAAGCCTGTGCAACTTTGTGTGGACAACCAATTAGCCATCAACCTTGCAAAGAATCCAATCTCACATGGGAGGAGTAAACACATAGTGACCAAGTTCCATTTCTTAAGGGAACAAGTTGGAAAAGGAAAGTTAGAAGTGAAGCATTGCAACACCAAGGAGCAAGTGACTGATATTTTCGCCAAACCACTTAGACTAGACAGATTTGAAGAACTAAGAGAGTGGTTAGGAGTTAGAAGTGTTGCAGAATTTAGCTTAAGGAAGAGTGTTGGAATAAGCTAAATAGAAGAGTGTATAAATAGGTGTGCATTTATGTTCATTTGTGTACATCATATAACACACAGTTTCTCTAATAAAGGTTTTTCAGTTTTCAATTCCAACTATCATTTAATTCCCAACATTATGCATATTAAACTTAATTTTGTGAGATATTTAGTTATCCTTAATATAAGTGCATCTTAAAAAAATTGTTTGAAAACTCAATTTTATAAAAGCAGGTGTTGGGTTGCTTTTGCAAACTTAGTTTGCGAAATTAATTTGAACCCAAACATCCTTCATCCATCTCTTTCTCATATATGTGTTCTATTCTGTGCAATATCAGAGATACTTTTGTAAAGCGAGCAATGTAATGCCAGAATGGTTCAGCCTCTCTTTGTGTGACATCATTGAGGGAGACAGAATTTTTCATCATTATGGATTTTTTATCTGCAAATACATTTGAGAATCTTGTATAAAATTTTTGAAAAAAGTATCGAATTTCTTGACATGAAGTAATATCATTATAAAGATGATCCCTTGAAAGTAGTTGGGAATGTTTTGCAATGCAATGCTTAGTTATTAGAGAAAAAGTTTGTGAGTTATATATGTAGAAATCAGAGGAACGTCATACTTCTATGATGACATGACACTTTGAGTTGAAACGATGAAAATCATAAAAAAAAAAAAAATTGGTAAAATCATTTAATTGGAGTGTTGGAACAACTTTAAAAGGCGGTTGTCGGTCATATTCATGTTATCCATTCATGATGGGAGTTATGACTCTCATTTAGTGTTGATAATTAGTGTTGGTGCAATATTGTTGTGTTCGTATCTCTTTAGAGACTAGGTCTTGTTCTTTTGTTACTCTGCTCCATTCGTATGTGATGGATTTTTTCTTGAATGTTGAGTGAAGATTGATAGAAGGTAACAAAAGACTTGTAAATTTGTGGAGGAAGTATTGAATGGTTATGGAGGTTCTTGGTTTGGGCATGAGTTTATAAGGTGTAAGGACCAAGAAAGAGGTTAGGTCAACTCCCTTGAGTTTCTAAGAATGCAATGAACATCATAGAAAAAGACTTGGATATGTGTCTTGAGAATTTAAGAAACACAGTATAGAAATTACAAGAGCCGAGTCTTTTATTTATAATCTAAAAAGACTCCTAAAAATGACTAATGAGTTCTCAAAATACTCTTCATTCCTAGCATGCCACGTGGCAATCCTATGTATAGAAAACTCTTCATTCCTAGCTTGCCATGTGACAATCCTATTTATAAAAAGCTTTTCATTCATAGCTTGTCATGTGACAATCCTATTTACAAGAAGCTTTTTATTCATAACTTGTCATGTGTTTTCGAGTGATTTGGAAAGTCAAGGAAGGAGGCGTCTAGCTTCACTCTTTAAGGAGCTTGAAGAGTCAACATGCCAAGAATAGGCGCCCTTGGGTAGTTTTGTTTGGAGATAAAGATATTCTTGTTCTAAAGTTAGCTCAGAAATATAAAGTCAAAAAATATTATTTTACTATTTACATTTTATACAAAAACTAAGACAAATATTATGTCTGAATTCTTCGAAGTTGAATCTTTCCTCTTAGTTGATCTTAATTTAGAAGAATGGTGGTTTTAGAAAGGATTTTCCTCTATCTAACTCCCCCCTTACAAAAGGATTTATCCCAGATTTGGCTTGTTTTGATCTTTTAGCCACCATGATAAAAAAATTCAGCATATTCCATCAGGTTCAAATATTCACTTGAAGAACATAGGAAACATGAGAAGAACACAAAAGATGTATAAAGGTTTTTTTTTGTTTTTGTTTATTATTTTGAAAATCTTTAAATGAAGTAAGAGTAGAAAAAGAAGTACCTCTTTTAAAAGAAGATTGTAACATACAAAAGAGGTTTGGATGATAATGATACAAGAAAATTAAGAAAAAGAAAAATGTGATAAAGGACATTTGGTTCAAGGTCAATGTACTCCTTGTTGATCAAGAGTGATCAAAGGCTTTGAAGAATCCAAATCCAAGTGTTTGATGCAAGGCTGGAGTTGCTGCTGTGTTTAGGATAGGATTTGGGTAGTTTAAATGTGTAATCCACTCTTTGTTGAATCTAAAGCTAATGTGTTTTAAAACCTTTTTGAGTTTAAAGTGTTTTTCAAACTAAGTGAAAAACAACCTGTTGTTTTGTCGAAACAACTGATTGTTTTACTCTTAAGTGTTTTTGAAAAGGTTGAAAAAAGTTTTGGTTGGTTGACTTGCTGTCAAACCAAAATAATCGATTGTTTTGTGGTTTCAATCGATTGTTTCTTTGAAAATCCTAACAGAATTCTGTTTTGTTAGTTGAGTGTGCTTTAAATGATTTCCAACTGAATACGCTCCTCTATTAAATGCTTTGACCAATCTTTGAAAGATATAAATAGTTTATTTATGTTTTATAACAAACAAGAACAACAGATTTGAGTTTTTCAGTCGTGAAAGATTGCTTTCAAGTTTTGAACATTCACGTTCAGCTTTGGGTTTTCTCAAGAGAGAGTGGAATATGATTACATCTGTATTGATTTCAGATTGTTCTGTAAACAAATGTAATTCGTTATGAGTATTCTGTAAATTCTGGTGTTGTTGCCAAGGAGTGTTGTGTGCTCTTGAGGTGGTCAAGATCAACATTTTTTTTTTTGTGTTGTGCTAAAGAAAGTGTGTTTCTTGAAGGGTTCAAGGTCACTTCTTTGGTGGTTTGTGTGTAATCTGTTGTGATTGCTTAGTGGATTGCCCAGTGGCTTCTGGGGACTGAATGTAGCTCTTGGTTTAAGAGTGAACCGGTATAAACTATTTGTGTATCTTTTTCTTTTCTTAAACTCATTTAAATTCAGTTGTTATTGTTTTACTGGTATAAACAACCGATTGTTTTTTTGGTACTTTGTTATTTTGTGCTTAATTTCTTGGCTTACTGAATTTATGATTTAGTTTCATACAAGGATTTTGTTTGAGCTGAAAATTTTTTCAAAACCCCTCTTAAAGAAGTACTTTTACTTATATATTTTTTTTTCTGTGTTTTGTACCTTATGAATTTTCCAAAAACTTTTTATCTTTTTGTGCTATTTCAAAAACATCTTCCCAAGGTTTTTTAACAAAATCTTATTCAACTCTAGACATAAAATTTTCTTCAGATCACTCCTTATAAAAGTGTTCTAAAGAAGATAAGTTCATTTCAATGTTTAGTTCAACTCTCCAAAAAGAATTTTGTTTAAGTTCTTTTCTTCTTTAGTTTTCAAAACTTGAGATTCTAAAAATTCTTTTTCAAAAAACAATTTGAGTGTCAATTAAAATTTTATCATTATGAGTTGGAAAAGATTGATAATCAGAAGACGTTTCAAAACTATGTTTTTCTTTATCATTATTAAAAGAGTTTATAGGACACTCAAGAGATGGAGTATAAAAAAATGTGACTTTTTTTCTCTCTTTTTTCTTCTATTTTTCTAACAAGATTTTGTAGTTTTTCTTCAAACTTTTTTTCTCTTCTAACATATTATTTTTATCCCTCTATAAATTTCTTACCTATTGTAATAAATTTCTTTGGATCTTGAAAACTGGATGTAGAAACAAGGTTCAGCAAAGGATATCTTCTTATAAGTCCTCTCCCTTAATTATGGTTTGGAAGGGTAACTCTCCCCCTTGTAATCATTCCTATGGTATGAGGTGTTAGAGTATGGAGCTATATAATGGTGGTGATGATACAAAGGCAGAAAAACTTTCTTCTCATACATGCCTTCAATTCAATCCAGTTTAACATATCCTATTTACGATCAATCCTAATATCATATTGTCTTTGTTTCTACCCAGAAATGGCATGATCTTGGAAACATTGAGTAACCATGGAAAATCTTGTAAATCCAGCTACTTGATGGTTTTCAAAAAATTGATCAACCTTCGACTCTAAATATACCTTCGCATTTTTATGCCCACAAAAATAAAGGAGGCTTATTTCAGGTTCAATAGAATCTTGGATGAAAAAATTCCTATAATATGTTCGTTTCTTATGTGAATTCTTTCTATATTTATAATCTTCAACCTGAATTTTAGATCTTTCTCTATTTTTTTTCTTGGAATTTCATAAATTTTGAAAACATTTTTTGCAAATCAGACATTTCTAATGTTTGTTTTTGTTAGTTTTTTCATGTATCATAGACATTATTAAAAACATTGAATATGAAGATTACCATGAACACTAGATTGATGTAATGGATCAGCCATTGTTGAATCTAAGAATGGCTCTAGAATGAATTACAAAATAAAATTCTAGAATGGACAGACACTAAACAATCTAGAATTTATACAAATTTTTTCAAAAACTATTTTTGTATGAAATTTTTATCTAAGAACATCAACACAATATGTGATCAATCGCAACAAATTTTGCGTCAAACAGATGTATACTTGATGAGAAACAAATCAAAATCCTTAGCACTATGGTTCAGAAATTGAAACTATTTTTCAACACTGGTAGAGAGGACCCAAAAATTTATTGCAAAATAAATTAAAATAAATTTGAGGCTCAAATTTTTAGCACAAATGGAAAACATCATAAGAAAAACTTAAAACTTTGGGCAAATAAATTTCAGACCGAGAACAATCAACATAGAAAACTTGTTTTTCTTGGCAAAAAAAGTCCTGGCTTTTCTTGTTTATATTTTATTTTATTTTTTGAGGTGCCTTTTTAACTAGATTTAAACAACATCACAATGAACTTTTGTAAATTTTAAAGATTTTCTTACTGAAAAACAAACTCGGAATAAATTGTCAAAATTGAAACAAAAACTTGAAAAATATAGACAAGAAGAAAAACCTACGAATCCAAAAATAATAAGAACAAACTACAAGACACAATGAAAAATTATGTAATAAAAAACACTAATGAACAAATAGTACTCATGAAATCAAATATTACAAAAGAAAAAGACTCAAAAGCTTATACAAATTTTATGACAAAATCACTGATATCTGGTGTGTGCTTCTAAGAGGCATTTTAACAAATATACAATAAGTGAAAAACTATAATTATGTGAAAAGAAAATATTTGAATACTTAAATATAATACTTGAAGTCAGTTAATAAATCAAATTACATGTAAACTAAAACTACTATTCAATCAAAGCTTATTGTGTTGGAAGCAATTCCTTGAAGCATGATAAGAAAATTACTTTCTTCCATCACAACATATGCTCAAGAAAAAACTTAAACAAGACACATGACTCTAAAACAAAGGTGTTAGAATTCTTAGTGTGAGTTTGAGTGCCACATTGAGCAGGAATAAGCAAGATGAGTAGTATCATAAAAAGAAGGCCCACAAACCCATTGTCTTAAGGTTTTGGGTTAGAGATGGCGCCTCTTATATGATTTTCTCATAGCTCATTGGTGTCAAGTCTCTCAATCATTTCCCTTCATAAGAACCTAACAAACTGGTGCAATGAATGTGAATCGAAGATGTAAGTGGACTAAGAATCATAGAGTTGAGGATTTTTTATACCAAAAGTCTTACGAAAAAAAAATAAGTGATTCTCATTGTGATAAATTGCTAAAGGAAATGTATATCAATGTGGAAGAAACTCGCACGAGAGAATGAGATTCTTAAGAAATTCAAGTATGAGTTGGAGTCTCGCATTAGATAAGAATGAGTAGGATAAATAATATATAAGAAAGAAGATTTTTAAGTGATGAATAGTCTCCTAATATAGTGAAAAAAAAAAGTTATATAATTGATATAGTTCGAAATAGTTCAAGTAAAACATTATAGTGCTATAAAAATTAAAGGTTCTACATATGATGATAGTTGAGTTATAAATTGACAAGGACTTAAACCCAATTTTTGAAGAAATATTCAAAGTGTTCTCATTTGTCAAACTATTAATGCAAAATAAAAAGAACTAAAAGACAACCTAGTGCAAAGTGTTTATTTTTTCAATTCAAGAAATCAAATCATCTTTGCTTCAAATTTTAAAATTAAAAAAAAAATATTAAAAAGAAAGTTTCTTTTAAATAATATACATTAATTATCAAATAGTTCACATAAATAAAATACTACTTTTATATAATATTATGTACCTTAATTAAAAGTTTAGATTCAACTTACAAGAAGGACCTTCTTTTAAGTGTGATATGGTTATAAAAATAATTGAAAAAAATGCTTAAGTTTCAGCATATACTTTCACAAATTATACGAAATTCAATAAAAAATATACTGCTAAATTCTAATATGTATATATTATATATATATATATTTAATTTCCACTAAACTATAAAGTATAACCACAAAGTTGAAAATATTTTCCTATACAATTGATAATTATAAAAATATATCAACTAAGTGATAATCATAAACATTTTTTAAATATTTAATTAACATCAAATGATAAAAAATTTCTAATTCAATCTCATACTATTTATATTTATAATAATTTTACAAATATATATATATATATATATATATATATATATAATTAGTCAAGCAACCTGTGCATGCATATGCAGAGGTTACTACTTCCGATTTGAAACAAATAAACATCTTTATTTAAAACCTCCTTCACTCATTCCAAATTTAATTCGGTACTTTTGAATGAACTTAAAAATTCACCATACTTTAGCTCTTACATTGATAAGGTCAAATTCAATACGTAAATTTTATGATTAAAATTATAAGATAAAAAGAAGAAAAAACTTATTTGCATAATATAATCAATTAAAAAAGTCAGATACCTTGATAAAGTTTACAACTCATCCTCTATAAAATAAACTAGAAATAGAAAACAAACGACGTTTCATAAATCCTGTATAATGTATTCCAAAGTCTTCAAATTAACAAACGTTTGAAAACTGATTTTACAACAAAATCATTACTCTGAGACAAGCATGTTTTCTAAGCATAGGATTTGAAACGGCACTTGAGGGTGAACAATTGCCTCATATTACTGTACTCCACAAACCCCACCCCAATAACATGCCCAAAATAAAACACCCCTTGAAAACCACATCAGTCACTTTCCTCTCATGATCTTCATGACAAAGGATAAAATATCTTGAGTTAAATCCCTAGCAAGCAATTAAATGAACTTAAAGACTTCTGCCATAAGTGTAACTTCAAGAATCCAATTATAGCATGCATCAGGTGGGATTATCATTTTTCTTTTAAAATGACATATTGTGAACATGAAATCATTCACACTATACAAAGATATTGGTGGTTACCTAAACGACCTGTGACAAGGATATTTGCAATGCCTGCTATGACCTAATGAATAAATTATAAAAACTAGCCTTTTCCAAAATCAAAATACCTTTGACAACTAACATAGGTTACCTCCTTAAGTAGCAATGTATCTCAGTTCTCAAGTGTCTTCAGAGGGCAATGTTCCAACGCAAGAAGGGCTATTGCAAAAGCATGGCAACCCCTTTGACCTTTTCCTGATTTCTCCATAGCTAAAAGTAAGCTCTTCATCTACTGGGATATCTTTTGAAGCAAAGAAGCATAGGCGAGGGAACAAAGCTCCTGAACTTCTAACTAGCTTTGTGCTTAAATTACCACCATCACATGAATGATTTACAAATCGTGCAATGTTTCCTATTCTTGTCGCATCGATATTCAATCTCAGACATGCCTTTCCAGAAGGAAGATGTTCCCTCACAACTAAAAGAGCTGAAGAGAAACGGCCCTGCAATGCCAGTTCATCATAGTATTGATGTCTCCTCTGGGCTTCCTTGGTTGTTAGGAGTTCACCTTTTATTACACAGGAAACCATGATTTAATTTTACACACGCATGAGGGGATTAAAAACAGTCATGCATAAGAAACAACTAAAAGATTCAAGAAAGTATCAGTGACAATGGCTTAGAAACAGTAGAAAATAGTTTCTACCAATCTTCATATAATTCTTAACACACAATGCAACATTCCATTCTCGAATATCTCACAAAAGAAAGTGCCATTCAGTTCCTTATTTTAGTCAAATTATCAAGGGTACCTTGAGTATCCAGTAATTTGCAAATTATTATTACTCTCCATATAATAATTGATTAGTTCGCAAATCACCCACCTCTCCCACCATACCATTCTATCAGCAGTAAACTCAACTATTCCATCAGCGCATCTACGGATCTCAAACATTCTACTCGACATATTCATTTCACCTCCCAAGTGGGTTACTGCGGGAAAACTAAAATAACAGAGAAAGAAGAATGGGTAATAGAATGAGAAAAATGCTCACCTAATATGATCTGAGGGGTCCATGTAATTTTGGGTATTCTATAATTTCTATTATATTTTTAACTAAAAAGTACCAGCTGCACTTGAAAGAATTGTTATCAGTCCATTTTCTTTATTTCTCGTATTCTCCCAAGTGCAGCCTTCTATACTTGTAATTAAAAACATAATAAAAATTATAAGAAAACCCAAAATTACATGGACTCCTCTAGATCATATTATCCCCAAGTCAGAAAAGTTCCATTGACTCCAATTTCTGTTTCCAAAATCTGACACGATCCCCTTCAAACAATTCCCCAACCCCAATATAACAGAATCAGACAGCACTCCTCTCTCCACTGAAAGAATATTATGCCCCACACTGTTTGGACCTTCGATGGTATGTCTTAAAAGGCCTATCCCACTTAGAAGGTAGATTCCTAAGTTACCACATGCAAATACCCAAGTTCATTTCATTTACTAGAGCAAAACCACATTAAAGCTTCAAAGCATTAAGAGATTCCTTATATGGAAATATTCGATCAAGTCAGCACCTCAACCATGACCCCATAGTCCATCATCAATACTAGCTACTATAATTACAAATAGTATATAGCTCAATTAACACTTAGAACTCTCATGTCATTTGTTACACTATAGGAAATAGACAAACATTGGGCTAAAACTATTTTTGAGATAGCATGGTGTCTTGTATTGAGAAAATGGAATCAACATAATAAATAAAGAAGATTTCAAATCCTCTAAAATTAAAAAAAATGATACAAAAATAAACAAAAATGTTCCTAGCAATACATATATAATTTAGATATACTTGATTATAAAACTTTGCACCTTATAACATTCTTCCTCATGCTAGAGCATATATGTCAGACGTGTTCAGCTTGCTGCAAATATGATTAACCCTTGGTCCTCTTAGAGACTAGGTAAATATGTTCGCCAGCTATTCACTAGAGTTGACAAATCTAGTGGGGATCTCTCCAAACTCCAACTTTTCTCTTACAAAATGATAATCTACCTTAATATGTTTGGTCCTCTCATATACAAGATTAGAGGCATTGTTTAATGTTGCCTAGTTGTCACGTATAAATTGAATTTGAGATTTCCTTTTTCAAATTTAAGCCCTTTGAGAAGTTATTTTAGCCATATGAACTTATAAGTGACTAATGTATAATTGTTTGAGGCAATACAAGTACCTATGAAGATGACATACCATATCAAATGACTCTCCTAAAAATCCAGAAGGTTGCTCCATGTAGACTTCCTCATCAAGATCACCATGTAGAAATGAACTCTTGATGTCAAGCTAAAATAGAGTCCAATGATGAATAGCTACAATGGAGAAGAGAAGTCAAATAGATGTCATTTTTGGAATAGGTAGAAAGTATTAGTATAATCTTGTCCATAAATTTGTGTATGCTTTTCCAACAAGACGAGCTTTATGGCAATCAATGTTACCATCAAGACCTATTATAAGTGTACAACTACCAACACCTAACAATTGATTTCTCAGTTGGATGAGGAACCAACTCCTAAGTACTACTACTTTGAAGGGCACACATCTCATCAATCATCCCTTGTTAGCACTGTGGGTGAGATAAAGATTCATCTTAAGACTTGGGAATATAAACAGAAGATAATGAGGACAAACAAGTATAATGTATTGTGGAAAGTTAATGACAACTAAGGTTAGTAAGTATAGTGAGGAGAATAGTTGTCGGTAAAGCGTATACCTTTCCGAATAGCGTATACAATAATCCAGATAGAGTCGGGGAAGGATCAATCATGACCTTTACTATATCATTATTCATAGAAGAAGGGACTTGCACTACGATGTTACTAGGCTATGGGCGATGTTGATATACCTGAAGAAGTATTAGAGAAACGTCCCGAGACATGTTAGAGTTATCTGGTGGTAATGAAGAAAGATTGCCACAGGTGGAAACGTGACTACATGTCTTTATTAGAAGGGACAAGTATAATATAGGACAAACTCAAATAAAAAGACATCAATAAATAAAAAATATTGATTAAGATTAAGAGAAAACCATTCATACCCCTTATGGGAACAATGATATCCTAGGACGACAATTTTGAACAACCGAGGAGAAAATTTATCTTGATCAAGTGTGAGGTTATGTATAAAACATCTGGTACTAAAAACACATGGAGAAGACTGTTTAGAGGGGAATGAGGAAAAATGACAAAACAAGGTACTTGATCAATCAGGATGGATGATGGAATCAGGTTAAATGAGATAATATACTATTAAAACGACCAAATGCCTCACACTTGACCTGAATTCTAGAAACTCTCTCCCATGTGCGGCACCTCACTCTCTTAACCTACCTTCCAGAAGTTTCCTTCATGTTGTAGCCCCCCTCCATGCACTCCTGCTCACCAAGGCACTAGTATCTATAAATCGGGTGTCTCCCCTCTTGTAAAAACACATTGAATGAATAGTAAAGAAACTTTGCTTCAATGAGCCTTGAGTTTTCCCTAAATTCCTTTGAGTCTATCTTGGCAGAGATGGCTACAAGTGGCGACTCACATCCTCACTCATCTTGGAGCTCTCTCCCCCAAGCGACGTGATTCACCTCCATAATCTTCTTTAACTATTTTCTTCTTTTCCTTTCATTATTCCGCCATCATGCTTTCCTTTGTTAGTTCTTTATCTTCCTTTTAATTCGGTCATTTCATTCCCTTTGTCTTGCTTTAATTATGTGTTCATCATCATCATAAAGAGTGTGTGTTTTTCTATTTTCTCTTTGAAAGAGAACCTTCACACTTAACCACTTGGTTAAGTTTGTGTCCATTGGCAATTTTCACTGAGTTTCACCATATCTTGTTAATCAAAAATCACAATCCAAGTAAAAACCTCTAAAAATGTGCAATTCTAAAATCAACTCCCATCAGGATGGCTAGTAGGTGATGTTGGCCGAATTGTGTTTATGCCTTTGGGGTGGATCTTGTTCGCTTTATGATATGGAAAGGTTAGAAGCTCAACAAGATTACACAATAATTGCAAGAAATGGAATGGAATAAAAGACAATGGGTGAAGGTGCAAATGGAAAATGAAAATAAAAGATGAGTAAGGAAGGGTGGTGAGTTCATTACCAAATGAACACATCCACTAAGAGACGACAATGACCCTTGAGGGTCTCTTAAGACCAATGTTGTTAAAATCGTAACTCGTAGATGGATCGGAGAGGGGGAAAAAAATCGTAACTCGACTCAAAAGAGTTACTATACATAAGATAATTAAAAATAGACTCATAATTCATGAAATTGTCCAAATATATAACATAACTAAATGGTCCAAATACATAACATAATTCAAAGTAGATTCAACATAATGTTTAATACAGATAAACTATCCAACTAAATCATTCATATTAATTATAGGATAATCATCTTGGTCTTCCAAAAGATCTTCATTTTCATTATCATCAATTGGAGGAACTTCCAAATCATTTGTTCCTCTAGTAGCATCATCTTCAAGTAATATGTCTTCATCTAAATCATATAATGTTTCATTTTCCTCCACAGTCCATTCATCATCAGAAGAAATATCATCAATAGTATATTCTTTTGTTTTTCTAACATCTTTCTTCTTCGTCAATCTTGAATTAGTCATCACAAACACCACATCATTCATAGTCATTTGGTGTAAACGATTTCTTTTCCTAAGGTACCTAAATAATTATTAAACTAGTTAACACATCATATGATCATCTAAAAATAGTTATGAAATCACTTTCAATAATTTAAATTATTACCCTTTCAAAAGCACTCCAATTATGCTCACAGCCAGATGAACTACAAGTCAAATTCAATACTCTAATTGCAAATCTTTGTAGTTTTGGATGTTGATCACCATATGATTCCCACCATTGTGATGAAGATTTGGTTTTGAGTCCAAGTTGAGCTAAGGGAGTACCATACAATCGAGACTTGATCTTGAAACTCTATAATTTAAGATCAATTTTACCCATCACACCAAGGTTTCTCACCAACATCTCCAAACATTCATATAGTCCACGTATCACCTCATAATCAACTTTAAAGTTAGGATGATAGTGTAACATGATATTAAAATAATAGCCTACAGCATGCAACGGCCTATGAAATTGGTTGTCCCATATTTGATCAATGATTTCCTAAAGGGGAGTGTAGCTAAATAAGATAAAAATAAATAAATAAATCTCCAAAACAAGTCTATATATCTAATTGAGAAATCAAATATAGGTAAATTACCTTTTACTAACTTCATTGAAGAGACTTTGTATCTTCTCTTTTGCAATATCCATCTCTTCATAAATAAATCTCATGGCTGGTTTCTCATCTGAATCAACCATGCGCAACACTTTAATCAGGGAAAGAGCACCATCAAACAATTTAAAATGTTTTTCCAAAATTCTTTGTCCAATATCAAATTTTCCACCAACCCTCATCTCTAGTTTTTGCAAATTGACTGGATTGCCACTCCGAGGATGTGAACATCTTAATAAGTGATCATTTATTATCATTCAAACATCCTAAACTCAGATAAGAGGTGGCAAAACGAGTACTGATTGGTCTTATCAAATCTTTTCCTTCACTTTATTTGTGCAACAAGGAGATAAGACCAGTTCTTGAGTAAATGTAGGTTGTAATTTTCTTACCATTGAAGATTGTGTCGTGATGGAGTAGTATTTTCTTTTCAAAATCTTTCAACATCAAATCAATGCAATGAGCTGCACAAGGGGTCCAAGATCGCGAGTGTTGTTAAGATCGTGATCTTACAATCTTTTATGCAGAAAACATGTTGGATCGGTGCTGGATCGGATTCTCACTGGATCGGAGCGATCCGGCGATCCATGGGCCTCCACGATCCATGACGCGAGCCCAAAAAAACCCTAAAACCTAATAAAACCCTAATTTGAGTCTCAGAAACCCTAATCCTACAACATAACCCTAATTTGAAGAACATGTGCTTCTTTCGCGTCGTTTGGCCGTCGATCGTGGTCACCTTTCGCCGCCGCCGCCGTCCGCACTACGTGTTGTCGCCGCTAGCGGTGTGTTTCGCCTTCGCCATTCACGCGCTTCCACCACCGTGCATGCGGCCTTCGTCACCTCGCACGACCGTCGCACTGCCTCCGCCACTGCTTGCGCGATTTGCTCTGCTCCGACACTGCTCACGCGATTTGGGTTATATGTTATAACTTATAATGGCAAGTGGAAGGACTGATCCAGCATGGAAACATTGTGTGTTTGTTGATGGAAAAACAAGGAACTTAAAATGTGAGTACTGTGAAAATGTTTTGACAGTAGGGGTTTACAGATCAAAGCACCATCTAGCAGGGACTTCAAAGGATGTAGGAGCTTGTGTATCGATGCCAGAAGATGTTAAAAAATAAATGTTGGATATTGTTGTTAACCTGCAGGTGAGTTTGTTAAGGAAATCAATCTCTATAGAAGATAGTAATATTGGTCACACAGAAGAAAGTGCTAGAAAAAGATCAAATGGAGAAGAGATTGGGGACTCATCAAATATGGTTAGGGTTTAGGGTTTGGGGACCCCTTGTGTAGCTCATTGCATTGATCTGATGTTGAAAGATTTTGAAAAGAAAATATCATTTCATCACGACATAATCGCCAATGGTAAGAAAATTACAACCTACATGTTTTATCTCCTTGTTGCACAAATATAGTGAAGGAAAAGATTTGATAAAACCAGCCAATACTCGTTTTTCCACCTGTTATCTGAATTTAGGATGTTTAAATGATAATAAATGATCACTTATTAAGATGTTCACATCCTCGGAGTGGAAATTCAATCAATTTGGAAAAACTAGAGATGGAAGGTTGGTGGAAAATTTGATATTGGACAAGGGATTTTGGAAAAACATTTTAAATTGTTTGAGGGTGTTCTTCCCCTGATTAAGTGTTGCGCATGGTTGATTCAGATGAGAAACCAGTCATGTGATTTATTTATGAAGAGATGGATATTGCAAGTGATAAGATACAAAGTCTCTTCAATGGAGTTAGTCAAAAGTAATTTACCTATATTTTTGATTTCTCAATTAGATATATAGACTTGTTTTGGAGATTAATTTATTAATTTTTATCTTATTTAGCTACACTCTCCTTTGAAAAATCATTGATCAAAGATGAGACAACCAATTGCATAGGTTGTTGCATGCTGCAGGCTATTATCTTAATCTCATGTTACACTATCATCCTGACTTTAAAGTTGATTATGAGGTGATACGTGGACTATATGAATGTATGGAGAGGTTGGTGAGAGACCTTGGTGTGATGGGTAAAATTGATCTTCAATTATAGAGTTCAAGACCAAGTCTCGATTGTATGGTACTCCCTTAGCTCAGCTTAGACTCAAAACCAAAACTCTATCACAATGGTGGGAATCATATGGTGAAACCATCCAGAGCTACAAAGATTTGCAATTAGAGTATTGAGTTTGACTTGTAGTTCATCTGGCTGTGAGCGTAATTGGAGTACTTTTGAAAGGGTAATAATTTAAATTATTGAAAGTGATTTCATAATTATTTTTTAGATGATCATATGATGTGTTAACTAGTTTTATAATTATTTAGGTACACATTAAGAAAAGAAATCGTTTACACCAAATGACTATGAATGATGTGGTGTTTGTGATGACTAATTCAAGATTGACGAAGAAGAAAGATGTTAGGAAAACAAAAGAATATACTATTGATGATCTTTCTTCTAATGATGAATGGACTGTGGAGGAAAATGAAACATTATATGGTTTAGATGAAGACATATTACTTGAAGTTGAAGAAGATGATACTAGTAGAGGAGCAACAAATGATTTGGAGGTTCCTCCAATTGATGATAATTTGGAAGTTCCTCCAATTGATGATAATGAAAATGAAGATCTTTTGGAGGACCAAGATGATTATCCTATGATTAATGTGAATGATTTAGTTAGATAGTTTATTTGTATTAAACATTATGTTGAATGTAATTTTAATTATGTTATGTATTTAGACCATTTAATTATGTTATATATTTGAACCATTTCATGAATTATGAGTCTATTTTTAATTATCTTATGTATAGTAACTCGAATAGTAAATCTTCCGAGTCGAGTTACGATCCCCGAGTTACGAGTTTTTTTCCCTCTCCAATCCACCAACGAGTTACTATTTTTAACAACATTGATCATTAGACCTTCTACTATCCCTCATGTTAGTACATAATCGTATACACATAAGCAAACTTGCTACATGGTTCAAATTCAAGGTGTGGAAGCACCTAACCACATTGACTATGAAAACCAGAAGGAAAAAATTATATTCGCCCTACTTTTCCCGCTTTTCATTTACTTATCAAACATAATAAAAGGCAAACAACTACCCTCACACATAGTTGTTAATCTCAAGGTCAAACCTAGTACCATAAGTTAATTAGAAGATCTACCTAAACTACAAAATTCAAACATACCCACCCGGTATACGCATAACATAAATAATAAGAATATCCTTAAAACCACAATAACTAGCATTTACTTGAACTCAAATTAAAATTGCGCAAATGATAATAACAACTTTCTTCACGATTTACATTACTAATTCTCACCAAAAAAAGTCCCATTCAAATTCGGAGAAAACCTAAGTTGAAACCCTCAACGGTCTTTTTACATTGTTCTCTAATCAAAATCAAATTTGGAGTAAACTTAAGTTGAAACCCTTTCACTGTCTTCGCTACTATGCATAAGAAAAACTCTAATTTTAATAGAAGATCTAAACCAAAATCACATAATAGACTACATTTCAGTTTTGTTCAAGGTTTTAGAAAACAGTCTACCACCACGATTTCAGCAACAACCATGCGGTTATTTGGGCTTTGCAACCACAATTGTAGTTGCATTGGCTTGAGTCGCACATGCCCCAAGTATCAAGGATCACAATGAAACCATGGTAGAAACTGCAATTTAAAACCTTTGTTTAGTCCTACAAATTAACTCTATCATTGTTAAATATTACTATCATTACTGGAAACATCAGAGCTGGGGTGGCCTGAGACCACAATTGTGTTAAGTAATCAAAACAATAGTTATCAGGACAAATCTGTCTTCCGCAATTTTGTTAAGTGATCAAATCAATAGTTATCACGATAAAAATCAGTTACCAACACACTATCATATTAACGGCAAAATTAAAACTGTATAAAAATAATGAATACTAAAAGCAATTATTAAGAAAGGTATCATCGCATATTAGATTAGACGAATAAATCACCTGCATATTCAAACACAAACTCCCCTTTCGCGATTAACTGATCCGCGTGCAACCCCCATCCTTTCCTCCTATGCCTCACAATCTTCACCCTCACCGCCACCCCATTCCGTGTCAACCGGTTCCCGCACTCGGGCCCACACCGGCACCCGGACCCGCACTCTCTGCCAACGTCATCCAGCCCATCCAGGCCAGCACAAGGGCACTCAGCGTCCGCACATGCCTCGCACTCGCAGCCCGACACGGCCCGGCCTGCGCCATCGACGAAGCCCACTGACTCCGCGCGAAGAAGGTGACACTTCGCGGAGGGGGAAACTGCCGACGAGCCCCAGGGCTGGCGCAGGAGGGGGAGTGGCGCGGGGAGGACGAGGGAGCGCGTGTAGAAGAAGGGCGCGTATGGGTGGGAATCAACTGCGTTAAGGAACGGAATCGGAAGGGTCTCGAAGGTTCTGGAAGCGTCGGAAGCGCGACGGAAGGTGATGGAGCGTGAGAGCTTGAGGATAGGTTTGCAGGTGAGGGAGACGTTGGCAAGTTCTGAAGGGTTAAGGTAGGGTAGCACGAGCTCTGCGCATTGAAGCAGAGGAGGCTCTCTCGCGTTGCAGCGCTTCGGGGGAACACTTTCTTCCGCTGTTAACATTTGTCCAAAGGAATGGAAATAAAAGTGAATTCGTTCATCGACTCTGCGATTAAGATTCTCTTGCATATATGTTTTATTTTGGACTAAATTCAAATTTTTGTTTTTTATATTTTTTTGGTATTATGTCGCACCATTCTCTTCTTGATATCTATGATAACCCTGATAAATAGATAAATTTTTTCTTTTAGTCATTACTTAGTTAAAAGATATTTTTGTCATTAGGTTGAGTTGTGTTTTGATTTAGGGTTTAAGATTTATTTTTATTGGTAGTGTTGTCATTGTGTATAGTGATTATTGTTATTTTTTTATTTGATTGATAGTATAAGTGGTTATGTTTGGAACTTAAATCTATTTCTACTCAAACAAATTTTAATTACTTTTATACATTCACAATTAAAAGTAAGTAAGTAGAAGCAATTAAGAACTTCTAAAAACACTAAGAACATGTGACTCAATCAAGAAGAGTAAAAACAAAAATGGACATAAAAACATTCAAAAACGAAAAAGAAGTGTTAATGAATAAAAATGCCGAAAAGTAAAGACAAGAAAGTAAAGGCTGAATTTAAATTTGCTTTAATGTAACGGCAAGAATTTAAATTTGCTTGAATGTAAAGGCAAGAAAAGTAAATTGCCAAATCAACTCAAAACAAATATGCTCAAAAAACCAAAGCTCTGATACCACATTATGTGAGTTGATTTTAGATTTAGCCATTTTAGATGTGACACTTTACTTAGGATTGAGGATTTTATCAATTATATGGTGAGAACCCAAAGAAGATCTCCACCAGACACGAACTTAACTAAGTGGTTAAGTAAGTGTGAAGGTTCACTTCTAGAGGGCAAAGGAAAAATACAAGTATATGGTGATTGATGATGAAGGGCGGAAATTAAATGAACATGGAAGGAAACATAAGAGCATGTTAGAAACCAAATTGACAATGGAGGAAAAACAATAACATAAGAAAACAAAGATACATGGAGTAATGGAAAAAATGGAAAAAAAAGATGAAGGAATGAAAAGCTTATGAGATGGAAGAGAGTTGGTCACGCCACTTGGAGTGTGGTCTTCCTCCAAGATAAGTGAGATGGCCACCACTTGAGAGCTCTCCAATCACTCAAGATGAGACCTAATGCCAAGAGGAAACAAGCCTCAAAAACACCTCACACAATTTGTGCAGAGTAACTTTTCTATTCAAATTCAACATGTAAAATACAAGGAGTATGGTACCCTATTTATAGGAGATGGTGCATTGGAAAACAAGAAGCAAGGGTAGGATGAGAAACCTACAAATGGGGTTGCCTTTAGGGTTTGACTAAGTCAAACCATATCTTAGGCTTGTTCTTCTAGAAACTAGGTCAAAAACAAGCTAAAGTGATAAGCACACCTCCCCTATTATGCTATATGAACCTACTCTAGCCTATCTTGCTATTTGGACCCCTAGAGTGAGCCTAATTTATTTACAACTTGTTTAATTCTTAAGAAGACTAGTAGGAAGAACATTAGATGCTCTGGTTTTTGTTCATTTCTCCCTTTGGTGAGGTCTATTAGATCATTGGTGAGGTCTTCACTTGATTGTTGAGATGACTTCTCATGGTGTGAATGGTAATGTGCTTCCTTGGTCATCTCCTTGTAGCTTCGTTGATGACTTTCATCACCTATACGATTTAAAAATTCTTGTATATTGACTGGGTCTTCCAAGTTTCGATTTAGGATAACAACTTGGAAATTACTAGTCGATCTAGGAATTACATTAGTGTTGTAGTTTCATCGTCGCAAGAATGTTACAATATCACTTGTGTCAATATCAAGACCTTCCCATTTCTCCATTGGAAATCCTTTTGTAGAAAATAAAATCGTGACTAAACTTGCACTTACAAGGTATTGATTCTCATGTTTTCGTTCTTAAAATGTTATATTTTCTAATGACTAAACTAACCTTGTATATTCAAACGTGTAAAGGACACTTCTATTCACTTTTTGCCACTAAAACTTGTTACAGGGCTACCTTGCATGAACTAAGATCATTGTTGGGTAGGTGGGAGCATTATCTCACCCTCAATTAGAATCATTTGAAAAGGTCACATTCATCAATGCTTGCATAAAGATTGTGTTTGCTTACACACCTGCACGAAGCTTATCTCCAACTGTTGCATCATTACTTTCCTTTGTTCTTCAATTGCAATTTTGAATACAGACCATGTGTGTAAAGGTATTTCACACATTTTCATTTATTAAGGTTTTCAAATCTCACTACTACTAACTTGTGTGTTTAAATGCAGTCTTTGATTACATGTTATTTGTGCATTTTTCATAACTCTTGTCTTCCTCCCAGCACATGCAATCTATGTTATTACTTTGAATACCATACAATGTGGGAAACTGTCTTATGATGGAGCGTGAGATCTTGAGGAGACGTTTGCAGGTGAAAGAGACGTTGGTAAGTTCTGAAGAGTTAAGGTAAGCTATAAACATTGAAGCATAGGAGGCTCTCTCGTGTTGCAGAGCTTCAAGGACAAACTTTCTTGTGTCGTAAGCATTTGTCCAATGGGAATGGAAATCAAAGTGAATTCATTCATCGACTCTCCCATTTATTGTCTATAATTATACAAATTAACATTTTACCATTAAATTCAAACAAATTATTAAAAAACCAAAATAAACCATTGCATTCTGGATCTATCAATCCATAAGTCAAACAATTCATTCCGGATCCAACAATCCATAACTCAAAAAAGTCATTCCATATCCACCAATCCGTAATTCAAAATATGCATTCCGGATTCAGAAACCCATAAGTCAAAATAACTTATGGATCCATCAATCCGTAACAGAAATTAGGCTTCCGGATTCAACAATCTGGAAATAAACAATTTATTAAAAATTTGCTTCCAGAACACCCCCTCATCCGGAAAACAAAATGATTTACTTATGGATTTGGGCATTCGGAAATCACATTTTCACTTCCAAATTGATCAATCCATAACCAACTCCCAAATTCCGATTTTCGGTAACCACAAAAACTCCATAACCACTCATGCTCTTAAAAAAAGTTAATTCTTACCTTTAAAAGCCAAACAACACTTTGACAACACAACTCACTCCTCCACCTTGCTCCGCACAGCTAAAATGACCCTCCACCAGCGCCTCAAATGAATGAAGAAGAAGAACAGTGTCAAACCAACTCCACCATGGTGCTCTTTTTCAAATAAAAGGTCAAGGCCAATTTTGGAATTTTGAAAACTATGGAGGTGTAGGAAGAAAAATGTAGCGGTGCAGGAAGAAACTCCCATTCATGATTTGGGTATTATTTTTTTTTATCTTTCTCAAAATAAAAAACAAAAAACAAACAAAAAAAATGAAAAGAAAATACGTTTTTTTTCTCTTTCTCTCTTATAACCGCTTCTCTCACGTTCAAACAGTTACTCTCCCCACACAACTCCATACACACATTCACCGAGACCTCTCTCTCACACTAACTCTCTTATTTTAACTACTCGCACAACACAAAATTTTTTTTTTTGGACTCACCATATTCACACCATCATACTCATTACACATTCACGAAAAAACCCAATCGAGGAAAGAAAAACATGAGGGAGGTAGCCTCTAAAGAGAAGAGAACGAGAGGTATGATTCTTCACTAGTTCTTTGGTTTCATTTATTATAGGTGCAAAAAAGTTCTATTGCTTGGTGTTCTTTTCCATTGGTTTGTTTTTGTCTTCATATATGTATGGTGGGCGTTTTCCTATGACACATGAAGTTTTACAGTTCAATTAGAGCACCTATGAGTGAGTTGCTTGTTTTTGAGGCATGGCTACACTAGCATGAATACTGGTGGTGTGTTTCCAATGGTTGCATTTATGTTTTCATTTTGAGCATGTGATGGGTGCCTCAACAAATAGTCTCAGATTCATTAATGCTTTTGTTATGGTTTAATGATGTCGTAACTATAAAGCTCGGACACGGTGTCAAGGTGTCGTTTCCGCGTTTCCGATACACCTCTGATGCCGATACGTGACGGAGGCGAGCACGATGTGGCATCAGACACATCTTCGTGGGTCAGACACGACCTTGTTTTTAGACATGCCGAAGAGACACGATCCACTTCTTGGATAATCCGGAGAGGACACGGTCCACTCTTTTAATGCCTCTATTTAAGATGTTCTCAGAAAAACAAATATGAATATGGCTACTCTTCATTTCGTATACGAAATGTGGGATTCAATGATTGAAAATGTGAGAAAGGTCATATATCAACATGAAAGAAAGACAAAATTTGAACATTCGTCATTTTTTAAGGTAGTAAAATTAATGTTAATTGATCGTTGGACTAAGAGTAACATATCTCATCATTGTCTTGCTCATTCCTTAAATCCAAGGTAACACAGTATAGTTAAATTATTTTATAATTATATTTTATTGAGGACATACTATTATGTTAATTTATGTTTTTATATTTTTTATGTAGATATTATAGTGATGAATGGTTAAATGAAGATTCACACAGACTTGTCCCACATCAAGATAAGGAACTTACTCGGGAAAAAAAGAAATGTTTTAAAAGGTACTTTGATGATGCGGATGTAAGGAGACAAGTAAATATGGAGTTCACAAACTTTTCAGATGGAAGAGAATATTTTGTTGATTTTGACTCTTTAAGGGATAAAGGTAAAATGGATGCAAAATCATGGTGGATTGTTCATGGAGTTCATGCACCAACACTTCAGAAGATAGCTCTTAAACTACTTGGAAAACATGTTCTTCTTCTAGTTGTGAGAGGAATTGGAGTACCTACTCCTATATACATTCTTTAAAAAGAAATAAGATGACATCTAAAAGGGCATAAGATCTAGTATTTGTCCATAGTAACCTCCGTCTTCTCTCAAAAAGCTCCTCAAATTACAAAGAAGAGGAAACTAAATTATGGGATATTGCATGAGATGACTTTTCATTAGATGACAATGAAATTATTGATATTGCTAGCTTATCTCTTGATGAACCAGAATTAGAAGTTGTATTTTTTAATGAAGATGAACAAATGTAAAACCAAACATTATGGTTTCCATTTTAAACTATTTTTATAAATGTTTCTCTTGATTTTTTTCATATAACAAAATATATTACTACATTTTAATTTATATATATAGTCGTGTCCCTTGTCCTATAATTTTCAATTTAGTTGTATTTTTGTGTTCGTATTCGTGTATGTGTTTCATAGTGTTGTACCGATGTTGGTTGTGAACCAAAATGCACTACCGCTTGAGATATACATGAACATTATTGTACCACTTGAGTTAGTGATTTTTGCACTTGTTTTTCTCTTAAGAAAACAAAATCTACGAGACTGATTTATGTTGGTGTTGTTGGGGATATGTGCTGGACATTTTATTTGATTTTCTCTATGAGTTCTTTTAATTTCGAAAAAGGGTGTTCCAGAAGTCCTGGAAAATTACAATCTAGAACTCATTTTAAAAAAAGGGTTTATAGTTTAGGTTAGAAAGGTGGTTCGAATTATGAAACTTGTTTCTGAATTTAGAAAAATGTTTCATATTAAGCAATCCATAATGTAATGTTATATTTTGGATACATAGTTTAATTTTTTTTTCAAGATTCAGGAAAATTTCCGGATTATCTAATCCATAAAGTACACAAAGATAAAAATTAATTTTGGATTGTTTCTATCAAAACATCCTCTTGCTTAAACAAAATGTAGTTTGATCCTTTCTAATCATTTATAGCACTTTCCTTGCATGAGACCATGCTTGCTTGCCTTTCAGTCAATGCCTCACTGTCTCCTTCATGCCATTCTCGTTACATGTTGCAATTATGCATCACATTAGCATTAAATAGCCTTTGTCACATATCACTCCAGAATTCCTATACCTAGATGTCATTCTCTTACCCCCTATTGCCCTTGCTTTGTTGTTTGCGTATTTCGTACATTTTAGCCCAGATGAATTATATATTTTGGAAGCTAGTTCCATATCAAAAAAGGTTTCCAGATTTGTAGAATCTGAAAGCAAATTTTTGAGAAAACACATTTCAAATTACTTAATTCAGAAGTTTTTCCTAAATTTGGAAAAGACTTTCGAATTATGTAATCCAAAATGTGTTTTTTCAAAAAATTGTTTCTAGATTCTTCAAATATGAAACACACTTCCATATTCAAATTTGGCTTCCGGATTATATGTCGAGAATGTTTTCAAAACACTAAACCAATCAGTGCAAATAACAATAAGAAACTAGATCAAGAGAAGAGTGCAATACATCTAGAAAATTAACATTTTCCACCACAAAACCACAAACAGGTTGTCAAATGCTCCCAAACTATGTAAACAACCACAAAGAAACCTTCAACAACTATAAATGGGATGCTACCACGGCGATGAGAGAAAAAGGGAAGTAGGAATAAGGTGAAAAATTGTGTGGAATTTTAAGATTTATTTATTTTTTAACAGAAGAAAAAAATGTAATTTCACATTTAGTAGTATTGAGTGTCATAATAACCTATTAAGGTACACTAAGTGTTTTAAAGCCAATAAGAGATTATTACAAAGGGAAAACAGATCGTGCAGAAGAACCTTATGCTTTTTCCAGTGGGTTTTTTCGTGAAGAACCTTGCGCTTTTTCTGGTGGATTTTTTTGTTCAACTTTGAACTTGTCGGAGGGGATCTCAAAATGTTATAGAGGAGACTAAATCTGCCCGAGGATGACGTGCACGACATTGCCCTTCTATGCATCCTGGTTCAATGTCAACCATTCTCTCGGATGCACCCAAGATAGTGTTAGAATATATGGCCTTAAACGAGACGAGGGTGAATTGTTTAAGAGGAGTTTTTGAAAACTTTTTCAGGTTCAATGAAATTCTTTGTATAAATCCAGAACAGGAATCAAGTTAGCCAAGAATTCAAGCAGTTCTACAACAATACATAGAAAAATAATCGGTTGTTTCTTCGAAACAATCGGTTGTTTATATCAATTAAGCTTAAAACAGAATTTAAATGATTTCAGGGTAAGAGAGAAACACACAAACTGTTTATACTAGGTCACTCTTAAGCCAAGAGCTACATCTAGTCCCCAGAATACCACTGGGTAATCCACTAAGCAATCAAACCAATTACAAACACAAACCACCAAAGTAGTGACCTTGAACCCTTCAAGAAACACATTTCCTTTGGCAAACCACACCAAAAGTATTGATCTTGAACACCTCAAGAACACACAATACTCCTTGGCAACACAACACCAATACAGTAGGTTTAGAAAGGATTACATCTGATCACAGTACAATCTGAACTGAATACAATTCCAATCTTATTCCAGTCTCTCTTGAAAATCCAAAGCTTGAATTGAATCTTGAAATCTTATAATCAAATATGTCAAACTGAAAAACTCAAAACTGTTTCTTACTTATTTGAAAACATAAACAAACCATTTATATTTTCCAAAGATTGGTCAAAGCAATTAATGAAGGAGCGTATTCAGTTAGAAAACATTTAAAACAGATTCACCATTCAAAACTGAATTTTGTTAGGATTTTCAAAGAAACAATCGGTTGAAACCACGAAACAATCGATTGTTTTGGCTTGACTGTTAAGTCAACCAAACCAAAACAGTTTTCAACCTTTTTCAAAACTCCTAAGAGTAATACAACCGGTTGATTCGACAAAACAACAAGTTGTTTTTCACTTAGTTGGAAAAACACTTGATTTCAAAAAGGTTTTAAATCACATCAGTTTTAGATTCAACAAAAGAGTGGATCACATTCTATTCTACCCATATCCCATCCAAAGACAGCAGCAACACCAGCCTTTCATCAAACACCTTGGATTTGGATTCTTCAAAGCACATGATCACTCTTGATCAACAGATAGTTGCCGCCACAATCGAAAATACCGCTAGTTTGGTTTCTCTTCTACACTATAAATGTGTGTCTCCTTATGAAGCACAGACACGAATACAAACACGGACACAAACACAGAGATACGACTAAATTGAAAATTATAGAACACGGGACACGACTATATATATAAATTAAATGTAGTAATATATTTTGTTATATGAAAAAGTCAAGAGACACATTTAAAAAATGGTTTAAAAAAATATCTACTTATGTAAACCATAATGTTTGATTTTACATTTGTTCATCTTCATTAAAAAATACAACTTCTAATTCTGGTTCATCAAGAGATAAGCTAGCAATATCAAGAATTCCATTGTCATCCAATGAAAAGTCATTTCCTGCAATATCCAATAATTTAGTTTCCTCTTCTTTGTAATTTGAGGAGTTTCTTGAGAGAAGACGCATATTACTATGGACAAATACTAGATCCTCTGCCCTTTTAGGTGTCATCTTATTTCTTTTTAAAGAATGTATAAAGGAGGTACTCCAATTCCCCTCACAACAAGAAGAACATGTTTTGCAAGTAGTTTAAGAGTTATCTTCTGAAGTATTGGTGCATGAACTCCATGAACAATCCTCCATGATTTTTCATCCATTTTACCTCTATCCCTTAAAGAGTCAACATCACCAAAATCTTCTCTTCCATCTGAAAAGTTTGTGAACTCTATATTTACTTGTCTCCTTACATCTGCATCATCAAAGTACACCTTAAAACATTTCTTCTTTTCCTGAGTAAGTTTTGTATCTTGATGTGGAGCAAGTCTGTGTGAATCTTCATTTAACCATTCATCACTATAATATCTACATAAAAAATATAAAAACATAAATTAACATAATAGTATGTCCTCAATAAAATATAATTATAAAATAATTTAACTATACTGTGTTACCTTGGATTTAAGGAATGAGCAAGACAATGATGAGATATGTTACTCTTAGTCCAACGATCAATTAATATTAATTTTTGTTGAAGGTTGACTAATTCAAAAGTCAAAAGTGAGAATAAATTAGTGGTTAGTTTGTTGTGGGTACCACTATAAATAGAGTTTGTGTGTATACGTGCAAATGTGTGCATATAACAGAAAGTGTATTTTTTCTCCCAGTTTTGTATTCTTCTGCTTCAGTTTGTTTAGCAGTCATTTTTCATTTCTTTTCTCCAACAAACTGGTATCCAGAGCGTAGTTCAGATTCAAGGGCGTTCTTGTGGGTTGATCTACAATGGGACACACCAGCGCAACCTTACAGTCGAACCTTCTTGTTCTTGATGGCAAGAACTGGAATCGATGGAGTATCCAGATGAAAGCCATTTTCGGCTTTCAAGAAATCACGGAGATTGTTGAAAATGGCTACCCAGAACTTGCTACAGATGCAACAGAAGCACAGAGGGTGGCACACAAGGAAAACAAAAAGAAAGACTGCAAAGCCATGTGTCTTCTTCATCAGAGTGTCGACGATGCACACTTTGAGAAGATTGCAGAAGCAAAGACGTCACAGAAGGCATGGCAGATTCTGGAGAAATGTCATCAAGGAGCAGATCAATTGAAGAAGGTGCGTCTCCAAACTATGAGACGCCAGTATGAGTTGATGCAAATGGAGTCAAATGAAAAAATTGCTCAATTCTTTAATCGAATCCTCACTCTCACCAATGCTATGAAGGCATGTGGTGAAATGATGACTGATCAAGCGATTGTTGAGAAGGTATTACGGTCCCTAACCCCTAACTTTGACCACATTGTTGTGGCCATTGAAGAATCCAGGAAACTTGAAGAACTGAAGGTTGAAGATCTTCAAGGCTCCCTCGAGGCACATGAGCAGAGGCTCATTGAAAGGTCCACTGAGAAACCTGTAGAACAGGTTCTGCAAGCCCAGACTTTGAGGAAAGGAGGCTACGATGGCAGGGGTGGATTTAGAAACCGAGGAAAGGGGAAAGATTACAGAGGAAAGGGCAGAAGTTCTCATCAAGAACAAGAAAAGTCTGATCAAGATCAAACAGAAATCTCCTCAAGGAGGGGAGGATCCAATTGGAAAGGAGGTAAGAAGAAAATAGATAGAAAGAGAATCAAATGTTTCAATTGCAATAAAATTGGACATTTTTCTTCTGAATGTCAAGCTCCCCCAAGTCAGTATGATCATCGCAGGAAACAGCATGATGAAGCTCATATGGCAAAAGAAGATATGAAAGATAACAGGGATGAAAGTCCTGTTCTGCTAATGGCGACAACGGTGCAGGAAGATTTGTGCTCGTTCGTTTCGGACCCGTCCGTTTTGTCTACGTCTGTAATGTTGCAGATGACAAATACTCAAGAAATTTGCAGTGAGGAAGTTTGGTATGCAGACTCTGGCTGTTCTAATCACATGACAGGCCATAGAGATTGGCTCATAAACTTTGATTCAAGTAAGAAAAGAAAAGTAAAGTTTGCTGATGATAGAATGATTCAAGCCGAAGGCATTGGAGATGTGATAATCAAGAGGAAGGATGGTGGGAATGCGTTGCTGTATGATGTGCTCTTTGTGCCTACCATGAGTAGCAATCTAATCAGTTTGGGACAACTATTGGAGAAAGGTTTCTCAATAGCCATGAAGCACGGATTCTTGGAAGTCCTTGATGCTAAAGAAAAGAAAATCATGAAGGCACCGCTTGCATCAAACAGAACTTTCCAGGTACACCTTAATGTTGTTGAAGCTCAATGCCTTAACTCCGAAATTCTATCTGATGATACTTGGTTGTGGCACATGAGGCTTGGTCATCTTAACTTCAAAGATCTTAGCCTCATGAAGTCCAAAGAAATGGTTCTTGGGCTTCCGTCTGTACACGTGCCTAAGAAAGTTTGTGATAGTTGCTTAATCAGTAAACAACCCAGATCATCATTCAGCAAGTATATTGCATCAAGAGCCAATAGTTTACTGCATGTGGTATATTCGGATGTGTGTGGTCCACTTGAGGTTCCGTCCTTAGGAGGGAACAAGTATTTTGTGACATTTGTAGATGATTTCAGCAGAAAATTGTGGCTTTATCTTATTAAGGCTAAAAATGAGGTGTTTCCCATTTTCAAATCCTTCAAGTACTTAGTTGAGAAGCAGTCTGAAAAATCCATCAAAATATTGAGAACAGATGGTGGTGGTGAATTTACTTCCAAAGAATTTGATAGTTTTTGCATGGAAAATGGGATTGTGCATGAGATAACAGCACCTTATACTCCTCAACATAATGGGGTGGCTGAGAGAAGAAACAGAACTATCCTAAACATGGTTAGGAGTATGCTGAAGAGTAAAAATCTGTCACACGAATTTTGGGGAGAAGCTGCAGCAACTGCAGTTTATGTGTTGAATCATTGTCCTACAAAGAGGCTGGAATTTAAGGTTCCAGAAGAGGTATGGACAGGGAAGAAGCCTTCAATCAGATACTTCAGAGTTTTTGGTTCCCTATGCTATAGGCATATTCCAGATCAAAAGAGAAGGAAGTTGGATGATAAAAGTGAACAAATGATCTTCGTTGGTTACAACTCCACTGGATCCTACAAGCTCTTCAATCCTAAGACACGGCAAGTAGTATTCAGCAGAGACGTGCATTTCATTGAGTCAAGCCTGTATCCGTCCGATCATAACCCAATGTTGCACGCGTTTGATCGTGAGAGATCGCATGCATCCGGAAGTGGAAGCACGTACCCGTCTGTTCATGACATTATGTCTCTGTCCGATGCACCAGAGTCAGAGTCAAGGAGTTTGTTACCGTCTGATAGAGACGAACCCAGCACTGAGTCTCAAGGTGCAAATTCACCTGAGAGATGTATTCAAACAAGACCCACCAGATCCAGAACTCTACCAGCAAGACTCAGAGATTGCGAAATTACATTCGATGATGCTGTCACTAACGAAGGAGAATTACTCCAGCACATTGCACTTCTTGCAAATGCAGAACCTGTCAGTATTGATGAAGCTTAAAAAAGCAAAATATGGAAGGAGGCTATGCATGAAGAATTGAAGTCGATAAAGAAGAATGAAACTTGGGAGTTGGTGAAACTTCCAGCTAATAAGATGCCTATCGGTGTAAAATGGGTATTCAAAACTAAGTTGAATCCAGATGGAACTATTGCCAAATACAAGGCAAGACTAGTGGCAAGAGGATTTATGCAAACAGAAGGGATTGATTTCTCTGAAGTGTTTGCACCAATCGCAAGATTAGAAACTGTTAGACTGGTTGTTGCTATTGCTACTTTGAAAAACTGGAATATGTGGCAGCTGGATGTTAAATCAGCATTCCTAAATGGACCTCTTGAAGAAGAAGTCTATGTTACTCAACCTCCAGGTTTTGTTATAGAAGGAAGTGAAGACAAGGTCTACAGACTGAGAAAAGCTTTGTATGGCTTAAGGCAAGCACCAAGAGCTTGGAATAAAAGGATTAATACTTTCCTTTCAAGTTCAGGCTTCAAGAAATGTAATGTAGAGCATGGTGTGTACATTAAAGCAATGGGTGGTGGAGGTATTCTATTCATTTGCCTTTATATAGACGACCTGCTCATAACTGGCAGTAATACAGGAGATATTGAAGCTGTGAAGCAGTGCTTGAAGTCTGAATTTGAGATGACTGATTTAGGAAGGTTGTCATACTTCCTTGGCATTGAGTTCAAACAAGTTGATGGTGGACTGTTTATGCACCAAAAGAAATACATTCATGATGTATTAAAGAAATTCAATATGCTGGAATGCAATACTGCAGAGACGCCTGCAGAAGCAAATCTGAAACTTGATAATGGTGAACAGGAATCAGCAGTGGATGGTACTTTGTTTAGACAGATGATTGGCTGTTTGAGGTTTATTTGTCATACAAGGCCAGAGATTTCATACAGCGTTGGCTTGGTAAGTCGATTTATGAGTAATCCGAAGAAGTCGCATTTCATGGCAGCTAAACGTATTCTGAGATATTTGTGCGGCACACTTGATTTTGGAGTGCTTTACTCAAATCATTCAGAGAAAGTTGGGTTACAACTTGTAGCCTATTCTGACTCTGATTGGTGTGGGGATTTATTGGAGAGAAAGAGCACTATGGGTTATGTGTTTTTACTCTCTGGCTCTTCAATCTCATGGTGTTCCAAGAAGCAGGCTGTTATAGCCTTATCAACCTGTGAAGCAGAGTATATTGCTGCATGTCATGCTGCGTGCCAAGCTTTGTGGTTAGAATCGTTACTGGAAGAACTTAAGGTTGGCTTTAATGGCTATGTTGACTTGTTGATAGATAACAAATCTGCTATCAATTTAGCTAAGAATCCGGTTGCACATGGAAGGAGCAAGCACATAGAAACGAAGTATCACTTTCTGAGAGATCAAGTTGGAAAAGGGAAGATCAGACTGAAGCATTGCAAAACAGATTTACAAATTGCGGATATAATGACTAAGTCATTAAGAGCTGATAGATTCAGAGAACTTAGAAGACTACTGAATGTTGTTTGTCTTTAAATGTTTTTGTAGATTTTGAATTAGGGGAGAGTGTTGAAGGTTGACTAATTCAAAAGTCAAAAGTGAGAATAAATTAGTGGTTAGTTTGTTGTGGGTACCACTATAAATAGAGTTTGTGTGTATACGTGCAAATGTGTGCATATAACAGAAAGTGTATTTTTTCTCCCAGTTTTGTATTCTTCTGCTTCAATTTGTTTAGCAGTCATTTTTCATTTCTTTTCTCCAACAATTTTACTACCTTAAAAAATGACGAATGTTCAAATTTTGTCTTTCTTTCATGTTGATATATGACCTTTCTCACATTTTCAATCATTGAATCCCACATTTCGTATACTAAATGAAGAGTAGTCATATTCATATCTGTTTTTCTGAGAACATCATAAATAGGGATAGTAAAATCAAGTACGTAATCAACCTTCATCCATCAATTATCAGTTAACAAAGTTTCTTTCACAAATTGTGCACTATCGACATTATCCTCTTTGTAGGAAGACCATTCATTACTAATAACCATATCTTGGAGTCCTTTCTTCAAATTCCAAATCTTTTTAGCATGATTATGGTTGAAGCAAATCTTGTTGAAGCAACAGAAAACAACTTCAATGAGTTGAAGTTATTGAACATTGATAACCTCATAGAGTGCCCCTTAATAAAGGTAGCATCATCAAAAATTTGTGAGATCCAAGAACATTGTTGATCAGTATCACTATTTTTTTTTAGTATTTTTTGTTACACATATATTTTTCAATGCAAGATTCAAGGTGTGCACTACACAAGGAGTCCAATAGATTGAAGGAAATTTTAATTCTATAAGCATACCCGCTACCTTACATACAAATGCATTATCAATTACAATGTGTACCATATTTCTCAACCCAACCTCCATAATTGCATTGCTCATGTGTTTAGCAATAAAACCTTTGTCCTTTATTTCACCAGGCCCATCTACTGACTTCAAAAAATATTGGTCCACTCTTAGTGATAGCCATAAAATTTATAAGTGGTCTTCTTTGAGGATAACTCCACCCATCACTAATAATTGTTACACCTTTCTGATTCCATGAGTTTCGTATAGGTTGCATAAGGTTTTCTACATGACTTCTTTCTTTTGAAAGAAAATGACTTCTCAGTTTATTATATGTTGGCGGTACATATCCACTAAGATTAGAAGTATTACTTGCATAAGAAAATGCCCTCCTATAATAAGGACTTCTTGCTAAATGAAATGGTAGTCTTGAAGAATAAAACATCATCGCAACTTCACAATCAAGAGTATCCCTCACTTGAATATTGAAAGTAACTTGTAAAGAACCTTTGAGTTTTGAGTTAAGATCAGTGTTTGTCTGATTTCCTTCATTAGATATAGGTGGTAGAGGAACCTTTTTCTTTTTTGAATAATTTATTTTTAATGATGCTTCATTGTCTAAGTATTTAAACTCAATAAGTTTTAACGGGGTCACATTCGAACAAATTTTAACTTTTCCCCCTATAATTTTTAACAAATGAGCTCTTACTCGAGTGTAAGATCTAATGAATGAAAAATCACACAGACTACTCTTGATCATATTATTTCCACCGAGAGTTTTTCTTAAATTTGAAACATATCTCCACAAAGGTTTTGTTTTATCTTCCTCTTCGGTAGCTTGATTGAATATATTCATCTTAATTTCCTATGACAAAATAAATTAAATATAAAAGATTTACTTACATATAAAAATCAAATAAATTCATTTAATAGAAATCAAATTATGAATACAAAATATAAAACATATAAGAAATTAAAAATTATAATATAATATATTATATATGTTTAAAATAATTTTAAATTATTATGCTATTTAAGTTTATTTTATATTTTTAATTTCAACATAATTATTATTAAAATTATTATCACTTTTGATATAATAAAATTAAATTTAAATTAAAAAAATTACTAAATACATATAATAAATAAAACATATAATAAATTAAAGATTAAATATAATATATTTTATATTTTTAAGAGTGTTCAATTATTATGTTATTTATTTATGATTTTTTTTATATAATTATTATAAAATAAATTATCTTTAATATTCTTTCAAGTAAAAGTTTAATTTACCTTTATAAAATATTATTTTTAATAAAAAATTAAGTGAAAATTTAAAAAATAAAAAAATTATTTTCGTGTTAGTAATTTAAAAATGAAATAAAATATTTAAATTATATAAAAATACAGAATATTATATAATTATATAATAGATTATATTTAAACTATTTAAAAAATTTAAAAATTAAATAAAAAATATTAAATTCAAAGTTCCTGTAACTTTATTCAGAATTACAAGGTCCATTAAATATTGATGAATAAAAAACAATCCTAATAAATATAATTATATAATAAATTATATGTAAATTATTAATTCAAATCGCACTATATAGATTCAATATACAAGAAAAAGTCAGCACAGTATGTACATTCAATATATATAAAAAAAAAAAAAAAATAGACCGTCCTCTAAGAATGGCAGGTATAAACAAACTTTAACATTGGACAATACGAATCATTGGCCACTGCACAATTGCTAATAAAACAAAAAAAAAACATTAAGAACACGTTTACCTCTCCATATACATAGTTTCTCTTCTTTCTTCTTCTTCTTCCTTTTTTTTTCTTCTTTTTTTGCGTTCCTTTTTCTTCTTCTTCTTTTCCGTTGCGAACTTGCAACTCAACAACCCTTACCACCACACCAGAGTGCTATGCCACGTTCCAACTCAGGTTTTAATAGAGTTTAACTATTTTGTTCTTTATTTTTGTAATTTCTATATGATTTATAAAGTGTATTTTTTAGATTATAAATCTTTTTAAGGAAAAAATACATTATTTGCTCTTGATGTCTTCTTTTCTTCCTCTAAATTATAATGGATTTCCTTAAGATTTTTATATAATTTTTTGTTAAAATGATTCGTTTGAGATTTTGTGTGGAATAGGTGTTTAAGGAGTGGATCATGTCTCTCTGGCATGTCCAGAAACAAGGTCGTGTGATGTAAATTAAGCCAACAAGGAGATGACCAAGGATGCACACTATGAGAAGTCATCTCAACAATCAAGTAAAGACCTCACCAAATATTTAGCAGACCTCATCAGAGGAAGAAATGGACACAAACCAGAACAATCAAGTGAAGACCTCACCAAATATTTTGCTTGTTTTCCAAGGCTCCTTCACCTATAAATAGGAGGTCTATCCATTGTATTTTACATGTTGAAATTGAATAGAAAATTTACTCTGCACAAATATTGTGAGAGCTTGAGTGAGTATTGTCTCCTCTTCCTTTGGTCTTATCTTAATGAGAATGAAACTCTCAAGTGGCGGCCTAACACTTATCTTGGTGGTTTCCACCCATCAAGTCGCGTGACCACCCACCACCATCTCCATAAGTTTCTTCTTCCATTTCCTTCATGTTTCCTTTCCATTAATGTTTCCTAGTTTTCTTCTTTATTTCGGCAATTGCATACATGTCACCATACAATGTCTTTTTATCTTTGCCTTTGTGAAATACATCTTCACACCTACTTAACCAGTTGGTTAAGTTAGTTTCCAGTGGGAATTTTCCTAAGGTCATCACCATTAACTCCTAAAATCTCAATCTTAAAGTAAAGTGTCACCTAAATGAAAACATCTAAAAATCAACTCACATATCATCGTGACTGGCCCACAAAGATGTGTCCGACACCGCATCGTGCACGCATCCGTCATGTGTCCGGGTCAAAGGTGTATCCAAAACACGGAAACATGTGTGTTCTAAACCCGACTCAAGCACACTTGTAAAACAAATTGATGTTTGGACACATGCAAATAAGGTATGTCGTCACACCTTACTTAGTGCATTATCTAGTGATTTGTTCAATTTATATATATCTTACAAGGAAGCAAAAGATATTTGGGATTCCCTTATTCTCAAATACACGACTGGAGACGTCGTTAGACAAAGATTCGTGATCAAAGACTACTATCACTGGGAGATGATTGAAGACAAGGACATAAAAATTTAGATAAACGAATACTACAAGTTGCTTAAAGATATGAAATCAGAAAGCATAGCATTGCCTAATGAATTGGTCTCCGAAGTGCTGATAGAAAAGCTTTCACAATCTTGGACTGACTACAAGCAACAACTGAAGCACAAACATAAACAAATGTCTCTGCCAAATTTTATCACCCACATCATCATTGAAGACAAACAAAAAGGAGTGTGCTTCTTTTAGGGCTAAAGCCTTGTCTGCCAAGGTAAGCTGGTAGAAATCAAACCAACTCCAAAAAAGTACGAGAAAAAAATCTGATCACAAAAAGAAATATAATAATAAATTTTCTTGTTCTAGTGGAGCTAACCTTACCTTCAAGAAAAAGAAAAATTGTTTTGTTTGTGGAAAGCTAGGTCATCATGCACCTTAGTGCAGACATAGGGCCAAAAATGACAATCCTTCTAAGCTCAATCTTGTCGAAGGCGAAGATACCATTATTGTAGTCATTTCACAAGTAAACCTTGTGACCAATGTGAATAAATGAGTGTTAGAATTTGGGGCTACCATACACATATATGCAAATAGAAACGTGTTTACCTCATACAAAAGTGTGGGGGATGGAGAAGAACAAATTTATCTTGGTGATTCCGGGACAACCCATGTCTTAGGAAAATGAAAGGTTCTTCTAAAGCTCACATCTAGTAAAACTCTTGATTTAAGTGATGTGCTACCTGTGCCATTGATTAGAGTTAATTTGATCTCGGTAGCATTGCTGGGAAAAGTTGGGGTTAAAGTGTCATTTGAATGACAAGATTGTTACGACAAAAAATAATGTTTTGTGGGGAAGGGATATTGTGATAAAGGTCTTTTTGTATTGAACATTTTTTAAGTTATTAATGCATTTGGGTCTTTTGTTTATATTGTTGATTTGTGTGATGCGTCGCATGCTAGATTAAGACATGTGAATTATTCATATGTTATGAAATTGCAACGACTAAGATTAATCAACATGCATGAAAAACAAAGTAGTAATGTGATATATGTGTAGAATATAAATAACGAAGAAAACATGTCATTTTGTAGAACGTCAAACTGAACTTTTTGGTTTATTTCATACCAATCTTGCTGATTTAAAACAAACCATGTATAGAAGTGGTAAAAATTATTTTGTAACATTTATTGATCATTTTTCAAGATACACCAAAGTGTATTTAACTAAACATAAGGATGAAACTTTTGACATGTTCTTAACTTATAAGGCGGAAGTAGAAAACCAATTGAATAGAAAAATTAAAAGAATTAGATCAGATATAGATGGTGAATATGTTTTTTTTAATGATTTTTATGCTAAAGAAGGTATTATTCATGAAGTAACCCCACTGTATTCACCTAAATCTAATGGAGTAGCTAAAAGGAAAAATAGGACTTCTAAAGAAATGATGAATGTTATGCTTATTAGTTCTAATGATCCTAATAGTCAGTGGGATGAATCTCTACTTACCACGTGTTTTTTTCAAAATAGGATACCACATAAGAAAATGGGTAAAACACCTTATGAGTTGTGGAAAGGTAATAAACCTAATCTGAAATACATAAGAGTGTGGGAGTGCCTAGCTAAAGTGATGTTACCTGATCCTAAGAAAAGGAAAATAGGTTCTAAAACCTCATATTGTATGTTCTTAGGCTATGCTAAACATAGTGTTGGCTATAGGTTTCTTATTCTTAATAGTGGTATAATTGAACATAACACTAGAGTATAGATGAAAAATGTTGAGTTTTTTTAACATATCTTTCCTTTAAAGAGTAGTGGTACATCTAAACAACGTATAGATAGTTTTAGTGATTCCATTAGTGAATATGTTAGGAGAAGTAAAAGACAGAGAAAGGAAACATCGTTTGGAGATGATTTTTACACTTGTCAAGTTGAAAATGATCCAATAAGTTTTTTAGAAGCTACTAGTGCTCTTAGGCCATTAGGATAAGGCCATTAGGACTGAGATTGATTCAATTAAGAAAAATAATACTTTGACCTTAGTAAATCTGCCTAAGGAGCAATACTCATTGGTTGTAAGTGGATCTTTAAGAAAAAGTACCATCCTGATGGATCCACAGAGAAATATAAGGCAAGATTAGTAGCAAAAGGTTTTACTAAAAAACCTAACATATATTACTTTGATACCTTTGCTTCTGTTACTAGGATTTCCTCTATTTGTGTGTTGTTAGCCCTAGCATTTATCCATAAGTTAGTAATAATGGATGTTAAAAAAACTTTTCTGAATGGTAAACTAAAAGGGGGAATTTATATGACTCAACCTGAAGGATGTGTAGTTTCAGGTCAAAAGGAAAAAGTATGCAAACTTTTAAAATCTCTGTATGGTTTAAAACAAGAACAAAAAAATTGCATGAAACACTTGATAATGTATTACTTTGTGAAGGTTTTTCTACCAATGATGTTGATAAAATGTGTGTATTCTAGATCTGAAAATAGTGAATGTTTCATTATATGTTTATATGTGTGATGACATGCAAATTTTTGGTACATGCGATGATATTTTTTTAAACAAAACTTTTTCTTGGAAGTTTAAGATGAAAGACATGGGTAAAGCAAGTGTGCTTTTATGAGTTAAAATTATAAGGAATGGAAATAATATATTACTATTCCAAGAACAATGCATTGAGAAACTTCTTAAAAAGTTTGGTTACTATGACTTTAAGTCAGTGAGCACCCCTTATGATGCTAACTCTAAATTAATAAAGAATATAGAAGAATCTATTTTTCAAACTCAGTATGCCCAGCCAAGATCATTGGGATGCGCTTGCGAGACTCATGAAATACTTGAGAAGTACAATGGATTATGTCATTGAATATAATGAATTTTGCATTGTGCTAGAAAGGTATGTTAGAATGTATGGCTGAAACAAGAGGGGAGTGAATTGTTTTCGCAAGATTTTCGCAAAGACTGGAAGAAGATTGAAAAGATCAGTTAAATCAATCAATTTATTTATCTGTTCAACTAGTTTATTGAACAGATTAACAGTTCTGGAAAAATATAAACCAATTGTTTTATCGAAACAACTAATTGTTTAATGCAGCAGGATACACATAACAATTTATATAATAGTTCATCAGAGTAAGGGAAGAGAGATTCACATAGAAAGATTTATATTGGTTCACTTTTAAACAAGAGCTACATCTAGTGCTCAGTTCACCACTGAGAATTCACTAAGTAATCAAAACCATATTACACTACACCAAGAATGTTGATCTTGGACGCCTCGAGAACTTAGCCAAAACCATAATTTCTAGAAACACTGTCTGAAACTGTTTTACACCATAATATAGCATTGAAAGAAAGAAATAAAGTACACATGGGCTTTACAAAGCTGCATAATAATAGAACAAAAAACCCATATTCTTACTTCGCACACAAGCAATGATCCAAGACTTCAAGAATGATTAACAAAGCTCTTTGATCTTCTTTTGAAAACATTTTTACCAAAACTCTCTTTTTCTTTTTAAATGATCATAAAGCAGTCTTTATATAGACTTTAAAAAGAGGTTAAAACAGTTTGATCATTAATTGAAACCTGTTAAAAGAATTTAAAAACAATTCAAAAATCATAATAAAATTATGTTTAAAATACTTTATTGATTTTTCAAACAAACTGATTGATTTCTTTTTGTTATAAAACTGAACATAAAGAATCAGTTCATTTATTGAAATAACTGACTATTTTATCTTTACAAAAAAGACAAAAGAAAACAAATCATTTTTAAATCCTTTTAAAAACTCTAAGTGTAATTCAATCGGTTGTCACGATAAATCAACCGGTTGAAAAACTTGTTGTAGTCACCAGACTTTGAACAAAAGCTTTTTCAACTTATGTAAAACACAAAACAACTAATTA